>NC_053470.1:4829577-5513523 GCF_015227805.2 Hirundo rustica
TAAGTGCAGGCACCCAAACGAGCTGCGTGCCAGCTGCTGTCAGATGTGGCTATCGAGTCTGTTCTGTTTGCTAACATAGTTTTTGTGAAGAATAACAGCCCACTCTGTCTACCTCCAAAACAGTTTTTGAATTTCAGCCACTCCATCCCAGCAGCTCTGTAAGGAGGGAAGTATTCCTTTGATATCAAGGCACGCTGCCTGGGGAGAAGGGGTGAAGCAGTGTCACATGTGTTAGACTGTGCACAAAAACCGTCTGCGACCTTCCTCCTCAGCAGACAAACCGAGACAGACACCTCCAGGGAGATTTGGAAAGGATCTGAGTGAAGTTAATGCCACAAAGTGCTTTGCAACCCCGTGAAAACAGTGCGATGAGCAAGTTATAAAGGAATGATTTGATTTTTTGAAGATACGGCAGAAAGGTTTACAGTGGGGAGCAGTGATTTTAATGGTCACTTGCAGGCACTGCCCTTTAGGTGCTGGCCACAGAAATCAGATGTGTGGGAACGGCTGTGGGTTTATGGAGTGTCCAGAGCCAGGAACTGCCTGCAGAGGTGTCCCACGAGAGGTTTCTTGTCCGCGTGCCCCTTACTGGTGTCGCAGAGCTCAAATACCCCAACGGTTTTCTCAGAAATGATGGCCTGGCTTCCCAAATCATTTCCTTTCCTTTTTTTTCCTTTCATTTCTTTTCTCTCTATGTTTCAGATTATGCTTGGCCTTTGCCTAAACAGTTGTGCCCTATATGGATTTCCCTAGATGTGCTCTTTTCAACTGCATCTATTATGCATCTCTGTGCCATCTCTCTTGATCGGTACGTAGCAATTCGCAATCCCATTGAGCACAGCCGCTTCAATTCCCGCACCAAGGCCATTATGAAAATTGCTGCAGTTTGGACCATATCCATAGGTAAGCAACGTGGCTCACGGTCTTGACTGTGTCTGAATGAATGATAGTGTCGCTCCAGTTTTCATTTAGGATATTTTTTATTTCTTTCTTTATTTTTTTAAAGGGGATGCTCGACTTACCTGGCGTGCATGCCTGAGCGGAATGACTGGAAGCGGGATTTCCTTGCAGAGCAGAGCGCTGCTGCCGTGCCCCTGTCAGTGTGCCGCTAACAACAGTGACAGGGACGAGTGGTGCTGTAAAACTGCTGTAAACAAAGCAGGAAACAGCATCAGCAGAGCTCGGGGAGGAGAGCCCGCCGCAGACCGCACGCTGCACTGCGGGCGCTGCAGTTAAACTCTCCCGAGCCCTGGGGATGCTTTAAGTGCAGCAGCACAGAGCTGAAGGCAGGATACCAGCGAGGTATTTACTGCTCCTGCTCAGGTTTTGGAGCCTCTCTCTGCCACAGCTGGGTTGCTGCTGGTACCGAGCCAGCGAGTTTGAAGTGTTAGTAAATGAGGAGTAGGCATAACAGGAGGCACGCCTGTGTTACTTTGGTAAAGCGCAATAAATGAAGCAGCGGTACAACAGGGAAGAGAAAACAAAATGATAGATATACCTGTAATACTGAGAATTATGTGAAGAATTTTCTTTTCTTTTGTAGAACCCTTTGAATGTGCTTTAAAAAAAGAGACATTTGAGGCAGGGGCAGGATTGTATGACCGCTTCCATCTGCTTTATTGCTTTTTGTGCTTGATTAAAATGCAGTCTTCCAGGGATTTAACATTTAATTTCTATTTCATAAAGTGGTTTTTGCTTTCAGTGCTGTACTGCAAGGAAAAGCATGTTCCAGGTATTTGAATTTCTTTAGAGTTTTTGCCTGCTTTAGAAGTGCAATGTGATTCTGGATGTCTGGGTGCTACAGGGACTGATTTTGGAGAAGCTTGCCTTGGGAAAAGGGTATGGGGGAAAACAGAAAAAAGATAAATTTGGGAAAATACACTTTTTCTCCTCAGAAAAATAATAAGAATATATATTAGAAACAGATTTTCACATGTCACAGGCCTGCTACGTTTCCCCTAGGTAATAAAATCCACAGTGAAACTGGATGGGGTTTAATAAATTAATTTAAGATTTTTTAAAATTATTATTACTATTATTTTAAACTCTCCGTGCTCTCTGTTTGACATGGGAAAGAAAGCTGCTGAATTCAGTACTTTAGGGTCACATGAGGACAAGTTTGCCTGGGCTCAGTTTGCACAGGCAGCTCAGAATCAGCACAGAATTTGTGCTCCACGTTGCACTAGAACTGATAGACACCTCCCCAGCGGAGATGTATAAATCACATTGCAAAACCTGGGCAATAAAACTGTTCTGCTTCCATTTTTGGAGCTGACTTGCGGATTTCTGCCTGTGCTGCCTTAGATGTTGCAGAAATATCCTTAGAAATTTTGGCTGGTGCTGAGGGTGGCTGCCTGCACTAGAGCCTTGAGGACGGAGTTGTGGTTTGGACTCTGGGTCCAAGGATAAAGTGTTTTGTGCACAGTTCGCTGATCCAGCAGACTGATCTGGAAAATCTGGAGCCTGACCAAAGGGGTGTAAAGACACAGACCTGTCTCTTGACAGGGCTATTTGGTGAGGGTTGGGCTCACAACGATGGAAAATTGGCACATTGTGACCTCTGCTACAGCCCAAGGAGAGAGGCACCCCAGCCTGAGCTGCTGAGGTGACTGTGCTGCTGTACAGCGCAAACACCTCACCCCAGATCGCCCAGGACATCTTTAACCACTCTGCATCTACCACGGGATAGGAAACAGGGGAAATAATGAAGCTTAAAAGCCATAGCTAGGAAAGGAGATGGAAGGACACGTGTTTTGTCAGCCCTCCACAAGGCAAGGGATGCTGCAGCTGTTCCCCAGCACCCCAGAGCCTTCAGGAGGAAGCTGTGAGCAGTTGCTCTGTGGGATTTCTGCAGTGCCCAGGGCTCTGGGCAGCACTCACCCCCCCAGGCTGGAAGGGACACGGGCTGCAGCTGTACCTGTGTGCCCTCCTGGGTTAGGGTCACAGCTGGGAGGCTGTGCAGCACGTCTGGCCTTTGTTTATGTTCTGTTCCTTCTCTTTGATGCAGCTACTGCTGGCCCAGGAGAGGTTTTGCTTGCATCCCTTTTTTTTGAAGACACAGGCAGAATCAGCACTCCCCACACAGTCAGCTCAGGGTACTGAAATGCTGTTGGATTTCCACCCTCCCCAGTCCTCACCCTTTTACTAGGGCTTTCTGCAGCAGGTTGCATTAAATGGAGAAAGAAAAGTACCCCTGGTATGTATCTAGCTCATTTTAGCATAACTATTTGTACTTCATAAATGAATTTAGAAAAGTGGCAGACACAGGAACGAACTGAAAGAGAACTCACTCAAAGTGTATTCTTGCTGTTTCCTGGCTCTTAACTACCTTACCTATCACTTGGGAAGGCCTGGTGAAATCCTGTGCTAATTTCAAGGGGATGAAATAGGTTAAATGAATTCATCCTCACTTTGGTGTTAAGTATTACGGAAGAATTTGTGCATTTCTGTTTGTGATTAAGTATCAGATTTAAAGCAACACTAAAGTGCAGGCTGGTCAGTTTGCATCTCCTAAATCCTGCTTCATATTAAGACTTAAATGCATTCCATGCAAAGAATCCTGAATGCTTGATCGGAATTCAAAATGAGAAGTAAAAAGCATGAAATTTATCTTAATTCAGTAGCTTTTGCATTCCATTTTTCTGAAATGTTAGCACTGGCAGCAAAATATAAAAGAGGTTCTTTGCTCATTGAGCTACAAATTTGTCAAGTTGCACAAGCCTAAACTTATGATTAGGTTTTAAAGTGGAGGAACATAAGAGAGTCCTCCTGTCTCTTGACAATTTCTTTGTGAATAGGTCTTTTCCAAAGTCCTCTTTGTTCCAGATTAAAGCACATCACAGACAGCTGTCCTGTGCCTTAGCAAACATAACTTGAGCAAGACTTTTGAATTCGGTTAGAGAACAAGTGGCTGCTGTAAAGGGCTGGGGTTGCAAAAATTAGTTTTGTGATAGATAGAACTGTGCAGAGGCTGGGAATAAAAACACAGGCAACAGAAATATCCTCACAATTGAAAATGAAAATTTTAGGTGTGAGCCTGCTGGCAGAATTTTGGTATTAAGATTTCAGACTCGGTGTGGTTTCAGAGTTTTCAGCAGTGGGGACTTGTCCATCCCAGCAGACTCCTGCAGTGTCAGCCCCCAGGCAGTGCTCAGCAGCAGGGTGAGGAACCACTCGGACCCTGGGTCACACAGGAGAAAGCGTGAACTGGCTAATATTAAAATAAACAGAAGGCCCCTTTGCAAATCTGAATGAAAGCACTTCATTGATGTGGAGGTACACACGCGTTGCTTCTGATATGAAAATAACTGAAACATTTTAATTCTGAAATTCCTAGTGACCCAAATGCAATCAGAGGAAGGGCTTTTCCTCTGCTTCCTGGAGTGTTCAAGGTTTGGACATTTCTATAGAGTGCTGAAATTACATGTTACAAATTTTCCAGCTCAGTTTTACGTCCTTAAAAACAGTGTCAATTCAATTTAGTTCCTAAGTGACTGAGATAAGGCCATCCTTTAAATTTTGCTCTGTGTGTCAGTGCCATAGGCAGATGCCACAAACTGTGTGTGTGTCCGAAAACATCTTCATTCTTTCTCTGACTCACTAATGATATTATCATTTCAATTTCAGGTGGGTACCTGAGGTCTGTGTATGCAATAAACCGTTCAGGTTTAAAAATGAGATTTAAATCCCCCTTTAACTTTCATTGTGCTTCACTGTTTCATTGAGGAGACCTATTTGTAGAAATAGGAGAGAGTATGAAAAGCGTAAATGTGGCTCAGTAAACACTCAGACGATGTGAGCTTGCACCTAACGGCTGTTTGTTTGTGCCCTGAGTGTTTGTCTCTCTCAGCCTCATGCTTGCAAGCTGTTCTAATGATGTCCTTCAAGAGCCTCCAGGCACCAGCCAAGCCTTCCCCTCTCCCGCTGGAGATGATCCTCAGCCTGAGGAACGTGCCTGGAGTGGCACCACTGATAGAAAAGGGGTTGTGGTCTCCTAGGGCAGCGGGATATGCTGAGGGCAGGTTGTACATGGAGATCAGGAGGGCCTGGAATAGCTCTCACAGCCTCCCCCAGGTGCCAATTTCAGAGCTCCCTTAGGGCTCTGGTTTTTGTTCCTGCCCATCAGTGTGTCTCTGGGACCACTCTCACAGCCCCAGGTGCCAGTTTCAGAGCTCCTTTAGGGCTCTGGTTTTTGTTCCTGGCCATCAGTGTGTCTCTGGGATTGCTCTCACAGCTCCCCCAGGTCCCAGTTTCAGAGCTCATTTAAGGCTCTGGTTTTTGTCCCTGCCCATCAGCGTGTCTCTGGGATCAGGGGCTGTCTCAGCAAGGCATTTCCACGGCTCGTGTTTGCTCCTGGCACCCTTGTTTCTGTGCTGGGCTGTAGCTGCTCCTCTGAGATTATGCCTTGGGATAAGACCCAAAACCCCGGGAATTTCTTTGCAAGGTTCAGTTTAGCTCACAAACCTTTGGACATTTTCATGAAAAAAAGGTGCAAAGCCACTGCTAATGAAGAAGACAGCACATGCAAGCTCCAAATGTATTCCTGGGACGTTGCTGAAACCTTTCCCACTAAGCAGGGAAAGGTGAGCTCTGTGCTCATCACTTGCACACAAGGAAGCAGGGCTAAAGCAGCTGTTACTGGTGAAGCAAGGGTTGGACAGGACCCCCCATCCCCTGGAAGAGCACACAGATTCCTGACTACCAGCACTGCCTCGGCAGAAGGACAGTAACAGCACACATTGCTGAGAAAAATGGTTGTGTACTAGTAAAGCCTGAGGGAGCTTAACACCTCTCCAGATCTGGGAGATTTTAAATACACTGTGTTAATGTATTTTAATTTTTTTTTTTTTTTTTTGCCTTTTAATATTTGACCCTGAATGTCTGGCAGTGTATGTTTGACTAAAATTCTTCTCTTGTGAGCGTGGGGGTTACAGCTGATTTGGCCTTTAGGCAGTGGTGATTTGATCACTTTTGTTTGCCCCACCAGAGTGCAGAGGTGGCATCAGCATTGCAGGCTGGGCTGCAAGTTGCCTCTGGTGGAGGAGTGGAGCTGCTTCTGCTCATAAACCTTTTCCAGACCTGCCTTCTGGTCATGAGTGAGACAGAAATATTTGTTTTATGACCTAGAGCAAAACACTAAGGCATCATCTGCCTGTTTCCTGCTTGCTTGAGTTGCCTGTTTGTTCCATGATTCCCAAGAGGGTCGTTGACCTCTCTAGCACAGTACCGAGAGTTATGGAGGTGAGGAAGAACATATTGGCTGGTAACAAGCTGAATTTCCTAGCAAGGAAACCGCCCTGGGACTCCAGGTGATTTCAGGGTGCTTGGAGTGGTTTGACCTTGTCTTTAGATAATGTCAGTGAAAGGTTTTGCCTGGGACAGCAGCAGGCGGTGGCAGTGTGTGAAGAATTCTGACAGAAATCAGGCTGACCATCCCAGCAGATCCCTTCCTGTGAGCAAGGGGGATGCTGATGTTTGTGTCTGAGGTTCTGCCCCTGAGCATCAGTCACTGCTGGGTTGCTGGGGAAGCCCAGCCCTGGCTGCAGCTGTGGTCAAACGCACAGCTGGAAACGCTGGGCAAAACAACAGAACAACAATGGAACAAAATAAAAGGGCAGGCGGGAAAATAATTTCTTTCTTCTGTCTCGTGCTGTTGTTTGCTGGTTTTCCATCTGGGCTCAGGTTGCTCAGTGCTCTCCCAAGGTTTGGGTAAAGGTCAGCAGCTCGTCAAGGCACAGTCACTAATGGCTTTCATCTGTTTGCAGTTGTGAGCTCCTTCAAAGTCCATCCCTCTTTCATCTTTGCCTTTAAACCAGCACACGGCTGGCACAGTTGTTTTATTGGAATGGTCAGATAAAACTAGACTCCGTCCAGCCCCGAAGGAGCGTGGTTGCAATATTAGTACGTGGAAGGCACTGTTATTCTGCTGAAATATGGGGACAAGATGGAATCTTAGTGATTTTGAACACTTCAGATGCCAACATTCTTCACTTTTCCTCTGAAGAGCTTTGGTTTCTGAACCCAGAGCCTTTCCTTGCACACTGCGAGTCCGGAGGCTGCTGGCTGTTGGGGTTTGCTTCTCGCTGTGTGAATTAGAAAAATGTGCAGGAACTTTGTGAGACGTTTCAGTTAAGAAACCAAACAGATTTGTTTTATTTTAAATATGAGGGGGTTTTTTGTTTTTGTTTTTGTTTTGTTTTTTTTTTTTTTCTTTCCCTCATGTTTGTTTAAATATGAGGTTAAAGATATGGATGTGCACATGCACTGTTCAGCAGTGCTCTTGGTTTTGCAGTGGTGTGCCTGTGGCACCACAGGCTTGTTTGGCACACAGCTTTCATTTTGCTTTTTTCTTTTCACTTGTCTGTAAATGTCAGGAGAGTGGCAATGAGGTCCCAATCCACCTGCACCAGCAGAGCCCTTCCCATGGACACAGCAGATTTTGAATTCAGTGCTGACACCAGGAGAGGTGGTCCCTGGCCTTCCCAAGCTCCCGTAGCCGCAGCAAAATGTCAGAAGGGCCTTTTGTATTCAGCCCTGAGAATTCCACACATGGGAAGACAGAGTAAACCCATATGCCTCTGTTTTCTTTAGCTTTGGTAGTTGTCCTTGGAGAAAATGTGTTCTTGTAGAAGAGTGGAAATTGCTCCCTTTTTTAGTGAAAATAACCAGCAGAGGCACGGCTATTCTGTAATCTCTGTCGGTCTCCTGGGCTTTCACTGAAGAAAACAAGGTATTAAACACAAAAAAATATATTGTTGTTCATTTAAGACTAAGTGTCTGTGAATGTCAGTTTGGACTTTTTAGCCAACTTTTTCTCTAGTAAATGTTTTATAAGTCTGTATTTGTAGTCATTTGGGTTTTGTTTTATTAATTTAGAATCTGTGAAGAGCATCTGTTTCTCTGTGTGCACAGCACCATCTCAGCCTCATTTGGTGAACATTTCTACTGGCTTAAGGACATCTTTGAAGCTGACAGGCAGCAGTTAGGACAACACTTGTAGCTGGATTTGTAATCCAGAGGATCCCTCTCTCTGTGGCTTCCTGCTGTTTTGTCAAACAGAAGCTAAAGGAGGGTAGAGGAGGGAAAAAATCACATTCATCTTCTCTGCTGTGGTGTAAAGGGATGTGTTGCTCAAGCTGCTGCCTGGCAGAAGGGTACAGGGGCCTGGTTCATGGCTCACTGTCCTGGTTCATGGTTCACTGTCCTGGTTCATGGCTCACTGTCCTGGTTCATAGCTCACTGTCCTGGTTCATGGCTCACTGTCCTGGTTCATGGCTCACTGTCCTGGTTCATGGCTCACTGTCCTGGTTCATGGCTCACTGTCCTGGTTCATGGCTCACTGTCCTGGTTCATAGCTCACTGTCCTGGTTCATGGCTCACTGTCTTGGTTCATGGCTCACTGTCCTGGTTCATAGCTCACTGTCCTGGTTCATGGCTCACTGTCCTGGTTCATGGCTCACTGTCCTGGTTCATAGCTCACTGTCCTGGTTCATGGTTCACTGTCCTGGTTCATGGTTCACTGTCCTGGTTCATGGCTCACTGTCCTGGTTCATAGCTCACTGTCCTGGTTCATGGTTCACTGTCCTGGTTCATAGCTCACTGTCCTGGTTCATGGCTCACTGTCGTGGTTCATGGTTCACTGTCGTGGTTCATGGCTCACTGTCCTGGTCCATAGCTCACTGTCCTGGTTCATGGTTCACTGTCGTGGTTCATGGCTCACTGTCCTGGTTCATGGTTCACTGTCCTGGTTCATGGCTCACTGTCCTGGTTCATGGCTCATTGTCCTGGTTCATGGCTCACTGTCCTGGTTCATGGCTCACTGTCCTGGTTCATGGCTCACTGTCCTGGTTCATGGTTCACTGTCCTGGTTCATAGCTCACTGTCCTGGTTCATGGTTTACTCTCCTGGTTCATAGCTCACTGTCCTGGTTCATGGTTCACTGTCCTGGTTCATGGCTCACTGTCTTGGTTCATGGCTCACTGTCGTGGTTCATGGCTCACTGTCCTGGTTCATAGCTCACTGTCCTGGTTCATGGTTCACTGTCGTGGTTCATGGTTCACTGTCCTGGTTCATGGCTCACTGTCCTGGTTCATGGTTTACTCTCCTGGTTCATGGCTCACTGTCCTGGTTCATAGCTCACTGTCCTGGTTCATGGTTCACTGTCGTGGTTCATGGCTCACTGTCCTGGTCCATAGCTCACTGTCCTGGTTCATGGTTCACTGTCCTGGTTCATGGTTTACTCTCCTGGTTCATAGCTCACTGTCCTGGTTCATAGCTCACTGTCCTGGTTCATAGTTCACTGTCCTGGTTCATGGCTCACTGTCCTGGTTCATGGTTCACTGTCCTGGTTCATGGTTTACTCTCCTGGTTCATAGCTCACTGTCCTGGTTCATAGCTCACTGTCCTGGTTCATAGCTCACTGTCCTGGTTCATAGTTCACTGTCCTGGTTCATGGCTCACTCTCCAAGTTCATGGCTCACTGTCCTGGTTCATAGTTCACTGTCCTGGTTCATGGCTCACTGTCCTGGTTCATGGTTTACTCTCCTGGTTCATAGCTCACTGTCCTGGTCCATAGCTCACTGTCCTGGTTCATGGTTCACTGTCCTGGTTCATGGATTACTGACTGGTAGTGGCTCCTTGTCTCTTCTTGCTGGGGCAAAACCAGCTGTGCCAGGCACTGTTCAGACTTCAAACAAGAGGACCAAGTTTTCTCTGAAGAGCGCTGTGGTATGCAGCACTTGAGCCTTGCAGGTTCTTGGAGTGGCCCTGCCTCTTTTGGGGAATTTGCTGCCACCTTGGTTGGAAAGGGTTGTTTGACACAACTGGGAAATGCCTCTGAGGCTGGAGATTTCAGCTCACTTGGTCAGCCTGATGTTTGCTGATGGAGAGTGTGTCAGGGAATGCTCAGGGAATGCTCTGCACTGGGACTCAGAGAGCTGCACTGACAAAAGCCTGTGGACAGCCTCAGCTCCAGAGCCTCTTGCCCTCCTTGTGCTGCTGTGGGGAGCTTGGTATTCTCTGACCAGCTGACCTCAGCTCTTAAATTATGGACAGTTAAAACTGCATTGTCAGTGCTGCGCACTGCTTGAGTCAAGTGGAGCTGAATGCCTCCTCTGTGCTTGTTCAAACACCCCCTGTTTGAAGGCATTCCCATTCATCCACGTCCATCCACGTCCATCCATGTCCAGGAGCCTTGGGAATGCTTAGGGGTGATCAAGGCACCCCTGCTGAAGCACGGGCCAGGCTGTGAGCTGTGGCTGCAAGCAGGCATTCGTGCATTTGGGATTGTGGCAGCGGCGATTTCGCAGTAATCAATCCCCCATGAAGGGAGCCCCTCTGAGGTGTCTGAGTCCTTTCACACTTCTCACTCAGTCAGTCCCTGTTGCCCAAGGTGTGTACACAATTGGTTCCCTTTCAGGCTCGATTGCGCAGTGCATTGGTGATAAATCATATATTAAAGAACGAGTTTCAAAGGAGAGGTGATGTGAAAGAAGGCATTTGAGATGAGGGCAGTGAGCAGAGCTGGATGCAGCTGACAGCTGAATCAAAGCCTGTTGCCAGCTTAGCTGAGGGCATCTTTCTTCCTGCTGCTGTTAATGATGGGATTTTCCCAGACTGGAAGAAAGTGCAAATAAAAACTTACTGTTCTCTTTCTTCTGTGGATTCTCAGCTTGAAATCTCACCTTGCTGTGTGAGGGGTGAGCGACACATCTCCATTACAGCAGCTACCCCCTCATGCCCTGTCATTAATGCTGAGCTATCTCATGCTCACACAGAGTTTCAGGCTGCCATCAGTGCTCCTGATTTGTACATCCATCATGTCCCAGAACTAGGTTATTCTTCCCAAATATACTTCATGTGTGTCACATAAATGTCAGTTTATGTGTGAAGAAATCCCGAAACCTCATCACATTTCCCTTGGCTAAAGCAGTAACACCAAGTTAAATGAGGACTACTTCATGAATGAGCTTTTGTTCATTATGGAGTTTTATTTCAAAGGGTAGGCGTTACAAGAGGGCATTAAAACATAAAATTATACATGCAGGTATAATCCCAGTGCAATGCCATTGACCTAATTCAGATTTCTTCTTCGTGTAAAGAGTGCTCAATCTAACTTCCACCACTTCCCAAATGTGGTTTCCTGGAGCCAAGGCATTAGGATGACGTCTTTAATGATGGATTTATGGGGTAAAGGTTATTGCAGTGACAGGGAACTGGCACAAGCAAGAGAACAGGTAACATCAGAGAGGAGGCAGCTGCCTTGACAAGGGAGAACTGATGAGCATTGGCATGTGGAAGGAAAGAAAAGCAAATCCTGGAACTAGTACTTGAGCTAAAAACCACATGCTACAGTCATGGAAGGTATTTATAATTGTTAATTTTCAGAAGAAACTCTGTCACTTGATTTCTGCCAAATGATAATTTCCTGGTAATGACAAACTGCAGAGGAATTCCCCAGAGCCCTGAAAAACTCTTAGCTGGGGTGGGAAAAATGTCCTGGTTAATGTCTTTAGCATGTAATTCTTCCTGTTTAGAAATTCAGAGTCCCACAGAGTTAGCTTTATGATCTGTGATCTTCACAGCATCTCCAAAAAAGCAATTCAGGCACATCAGTGGCCTCAGTGTTGGGTATTTTTTTGGGTGGAGGAGCTCAAGGAGGGCATGGACAGCCACAGATGTGTGTGAGGAGCGGTGCTCCATGACTGGCAGGTGCCCAGAGGCAAGCACAGAATTCCTTCTGTTGCTCTCTAGCTGCTGGGATGTGCAGGGTTTGTTTGTTTGTTTGTTTTCTGTTTCTTTAAAAGGACAGAAAGGAACTTGAAAAGAAATAAAGACAATCAAAGGCATAGAATGAGTTTGGCATGAGGAGAGAGAGTGAATAGGGCGGCATTCTTCAGCTCCAAAAGAGATGCCAGACAGAAGAGGTGATAACAGGTCTATAAAATCACTAAGAAGGTGGAAAAGCTGACCTGATAGTGATTATTCACTGTTTCTCACAGTAGATTAACTGATTGGAGTCAAAGGAAATTATCAGGCAGCAAATTTAAATGAATAGGAAACACTTTGTTCAGATGAAAAACAAGTTGAGGAAGTGACTGCCACTGAGTATTGTGGAGTTAGAAATGAGGTCAGGGATTTGTAAGATTTATCATGAAGACAAATCTTTCAAAGGTTATTTTAACAACAAGATCTGGATGCAAATTCTTGCTTCAGAATATTCCGAGGTATAATGCTTACAGCTGCCCCCTTTTGTGCCCATTTTGTACCATGGCCTTAAACTTGTGGTACTTGCCAAAGACACGGGACAGGACGAGATGGACCCACGATGCTCCAACTAGATCTGGCCCACGCTGTGTTTTCCTGTACACACAGGTTGTGCTATTCCAAAATATCTTGCTGCTTCTGGAAGGTTTTGTGTCTGTGCTGATGTGGAACTGGGCTTCACAGATCAAGTGAAGTTTGGACCTCAGTATGTGTGAAAAGTATTTGAGTGACATCTTGCAGAGACCGCTTTCTGTTTGCACTGAGACTGTCTACAACGGCCCTGAGATCCAGAACTTTGCTTCCATGTGTGGGTGATGCCATGGCAAAAGTGGCTGTTTTTCTGCCAGGATTATTTTAATTACTGTGAGAATCTTGCTTTTGAATCTTCATAGCTGTAATGCTTCCATATTTCAAATTTTTTTTCTCTTTAAAATTCGCTCCTTTCTGCCCTGTGTCAATGATTTCAAACCTCTCCCTGAACTGGCAGATATGGGGGGGGTCAGCTGGAACACGGCAGAGTGGTGACTGCCTTTCCTACACCCACAAATTCCAGTTAATGCTGGAAAAATAGGAGTCAGGCTGCATTCACCGAGTCAGCTGTGGAGCGCAGCAAAGCCGCTGCTGTTCCTGGAGGAGGCTGTCATGCCCTGGAGCTGTGCTCTCAGGAGCGTTGATGAACGTTTCCCCTTCCACTTGGAAGCAAACAGGTTCACTCTTCCAAACAGCTTTAGGCAGCGGGCTGAATGCGTGCAGGACCTGCATCCTCCCTGCTGCCTCTCTGGAGCCCCGTCTGTCCGGGTAACATTCTCCTTTCTGGTTTCGTTTTCCTAGGGATCTCTCTGCCTATTCCGGTCATCGGTTTGCAGGACGACTCCCGGGTGTTTGTCAACGGCACCTGCGTCCTTAACGACGAGAACTTCGTCCTCATCGGGTCCTTCATGGCTTTCTTCATCCCCCTCATCATCATGGTGATCACCTACTGCCTGACGGTCCAGGTGCTGCAGAGACAGGCCACGGTGTTCATGTGTGGAGAGGTGCCCAAGCAGAGGAGGAGCAGCGTGAACTGCCTCAAGAAGGAAAACAACACCGAGAACGTTTCGATGCTCCACAATCACGAGGGGGCATCCCACTTGAACTCCCCTGTGAACAAGGAGGCAGTGCTTTTCCGGAAGGGAACGATGCAGTCCATCAACAACGAGCGAAGAGCCTCCAAGGTCCTGGGCATCGTCTTCTTTTTGTTCCTCATCATGTGGTGCCCGTTCTTCATCACCAACGTCATGTCTGTCCTCTGCAAGGAAGCCTGCGACAAAGACCTGCTGAGCGAGCTCCTGGACGTGTTTGTCTGGGTGGGCTACGTGTGCTCGGGGGTGAACCCCCTGGTGTACACCCTCTTCAACAAAACCTACCGCAGGGCTTTCTCCAACTACATCCGCTGCCAGTACAAGCCCGGCAAAAAATCAGCGCTGAGGCAGAATCAGTGTCTGAACGTGGCCTCAACAGCTTTGTATGGCAAAGACCTGACTTTAACCAGTTATCGAAATGGCAATGAGTTCAACAGCATGGAACTCGATGAAGCTGAGGAGGGCCTTGAGATGCAGCCGGGGACTTCAGAGCTCTCCATAAACAGCTGTAATGTTGTAAGTGAGCGAGTGAGCTGTGTGTAAAAGGGACTCTCACAGACCTTTGCTACGGTGTGTCTGTAGCCAAAATATACCGTGTACAAATGTAAGTGTCGGTCAAAGGATGATGTAAATATTGCATTCTGAACAAAGCTTTCTTTTTTTAAAAAAAAAAAAAAAAGAGAAAAAAGAGTTGTCTTTCCAGTCCAGTACTTAAAATAATATATATTAATATACTGCAGTGAAGTTTAAGGTTCTATATTTACTGTTAATACTAGATCAGAACTATTAGTTACTTTGCATATGTCATGGACAAAATGTTTGAATTCTTCTTCCAGTGCATGAACAAAAATGCTGAATATTTATCTCAGGTGGAATTTGCTGGAGTCCAGAATGGCACGTTAATAGTTATATATCAAATACATGCTATTAGACTTGGTCAGTATAACTTTCTTTTTCAAGTTGACAGTAAATATATACTTTAAATCCTCACCCCTATTTGTGCCGTGTAAAGACTTTACAGAAACCTGGCAGAGAGACATCACAACACGTTAGTGGCCGTGCAGGCACCTGGCCAGACATGTCCTGTTATGTGTAGTGGCTTCTGCCATACTGGGTCATTCTTGCACTCCAAGGAGCCTTTGTTAGATTCCGTGTCCCTCTCCATTCCCGCTGTTTTCTTTCCGTTCCTCAGGAGGCTCTGGCTCCCCTGGGAAAGGTAGGGAATGTGGTTTTGCAGTCCTGGCTGGGGCCACTTTCAGACTTAGAGAAACAGAGCAAACCCCAGTTATCTATTTCAAACACTGGATAAATGGAAGGACTAGGATTCACTAAGAGCCCTCCTTTGGTCTTGCAGGTAACCATCAGCTCTGGGGTGGGGCAGTGTGCTCAGTGTGGCCAGCACTGCCTTCACAGATGGCTGGAGGGTCAGGCGCTGTAGCCTACCTGAGGCAGAGCACTCTGGCTTTGGCAGAGCCCGAATTTCTGCTCCTCTCACATCTAGTCATTCTTTAGCCGGTTTAGCATTTGCTCTCATTTTCCAGCACGGTGCTGGAAGGCCGCTTTGGGAGCAGAGCAGAAGGTTCCCTGTGTGTGGTGCTGGCCAGGGTGAAGCTGTGGGGAGCAGGATGTGCCTCCCTGGGGAGAGGCACAAGCGAGGGTCCCTGCTCCTGTCCCAGGAGGGGGTGGGCAGAGCTGAGCAGAGCACATGGTTGCAATCATTTGCTGGTGACACGGTTCTCAAGCAAATGGTGACCAGGGACAGCAGGGAGGCAGACCTGGAGCTGGTCTGCATGGAGTATTAATCTGGAGTAACTTTTAGATTTGATTTATTCCATTTTACTCCCAAAGTAAATTAGAGCGTATCATATTAACACCACTACGTCTTTAATGAAAGCATCCACATTGGGATTGAAGGCATTTTAAGTAATCTGCTTTTAATACACACCATGTATAATTTGAATTAATTTTCCTCTGCATTCCTGTGTACACAGAGCCTCCAAGGCACCCTGTCTTTCTGGCACTGTGCCTCTGGGGTGATGCCTCTCATGCAGATTTCCTTCTGTGCAGTATTGTCTAATGCCAGATATCGCCCATAAGGTTTTTATGTCTTCATTAACTACTACACAGATGCTGCAGTGCCCATCTAACATGGACGCATTTAGCATCACTGACAGCCTCTGGCAAAGATAATTGTCAGAACAGACAAGCTTACACTAGGCATGGATAAATCGCATTTTATTTACATGAATTGCTTGTACTCTCAGCTTTCTGTGTTCATTCCATTAAAATTAACTTGTAGGAGAACTGGAAAATTCTGCCAGTGCTTGAGGTGGTGCTGTGCTGCTGCACTGCTGTGTGCAGCCACAACCTTGCTGAGGCCACTACTAAAACACACCACTTGGGTTGTATCTGCTGCTGGGTTGATCCCAGACTGATGCACTGAAGTCGATGATCTTCTTTTCTCCCTCATCCCCTCCTGGGGTAAATCCATAGTACTTCCCTGCAGGCAGATGAGGTATCCCAGCGCAGAGTGCAGCTCACTGCTTGCAGAAGGCAGCAGGGCTGCTCCATGTGCCAGACTGCAGATACCAACATGGGCTTGAATGCTTGGGAATCCACTTGCCTCTCCACAAAGGTCAGGTAATCAGCAGGAAATCCACTGGCCAGAGACACAAACTTGCACCTTCAGTGACTGCTCTTTACCCTGAGTCAGATTTTATTATCTCAAACAGTACAGAAAAATCAGAAAAATATCACAGTGCATTTTAATTTCTTTTCCCCCTGCTTTGGGTGAATTTATAGCACATCTCTTCCAAACATGTATACGTGTGTATATATATACACACACGTGTGAGTTTACACTTTATATATATACACACATATATATATCTATCTTTAAGAAACATTTAGCAATAAGTTGAATTACAGTAGCTTCCAACACGTGTGTAAGTCGTGTGAACAACTCATTTTCCACAGCACCCTCGAGCTCAGTGTAAGTGTTCACACAGGCATTGTCTTTGCATAGGAGCCTTCATGTCTCACCCTCGCCGGTTCTGTTGTATGGGCAAAAAGGGAACCTGCTATATTTGGATGTAAATAATGAGAATTGAACAGAGAATTTTCAGAATTTTTATAAGTGTTTTTTTTAAATAATAATAATAATAATAATTAAAAAAATCAGCGCCTGAACTGTAAATATGCCAACCTCAGCTGGTCCCGTTCTGATGTCCATCTCCTGTTTGGATGAAGAGCCAAGGGGACTGCCTTACAGCACCTGTGTTCCTCCCAGCCAGCAGGGGAGAACGTCTCTCTGAATGGTTAAATACTGTCACGTACCCAACTTTCTTTGGGTCATTCACATCAGGGTTTTGTGATGCTGCTATTAATTTATTAAAGAAAGTTTGTTGGTTTAATCATTCTTCATTTTTTTTTTTTTCCATGGTCTATCAGAAAATAAATAAGTGAACACACCCTCTCTTTCTTTCATCTGTCCCCAGTTAAAGTATGTCCTGACCAAAAAACCAACAGCAAAAAAATGAGGATGAGGACCTACACTTGAAGTACGGCCCACAGCTGCTTAATCACAGGAATTAGTGTCAGCAGATGTCCCAACACTCCCAACCCCAAAACTTGTTAAATGTGAAAGCAGTGATTGATTGTTTTCCCACTTCAACTTGCTCCCTCCAGGAACAGCTGTTAAAATTTGCTTTCTTTAAACTATGTGAATTTGAAGAACTGATTTAGTTCTCTGAAACTTAACCAAAGTCAGGTTGTCCCCACAGCTCCTTTGCTCCTCCTGAGATGTAACCATTAACTGTGGTGGTGCCTCCAGAAGCCCTGCCTGGGGCCGGAAGCTTTGTGTGAGTCCTCACATCCCAGCTCAGGTACGGTTTTGTGTTACAAATAGTGTCTGTGGTAGTGTTTGGCTTTGATTTGGACCGAAGAAGTGAAGATATTTCCTTGGAAATGGTTGGAGGCTGAGATGCGCTGGCTGCTTCGTTTCCCAGACCAGATGGAGCTGGGCAGGCAGGCTGCCCGTGGGACAGCACACACGCAGAGGCTCTGCCCCAGCACACAGACCACCCCCTGCGGCTGGAACTGGGGAGTCTGCTCCTGGGGGCAGCCCGGGTCACAGCTGGCAGCTTCCTGAGCTCTAGGGGCTTGCAGACTTCCCTGCCCCAGCGCAGAGGCAAGGCTGGCCACGGTGTCCAGGCACAAACCCCTGGGGCTGGGCAGCCTGGTTTCTAGACCCGAGCTGGCTCATCTGCGTCTGTTCCACGTTGTCCCTCACAGCCAGGTCTGGGGCGCAGCATCCGTGGGTGGCTTTGGGGACCTGCGTGTGCCTCACAGGCTGTGCTTTGAGGAGAAGGTCAGCTCCTCCCGTCCTGTGCTTGCTGAAGAGAAGAGCAGCTACCCAGAGGCTGTGGCATTTGGGAGGTGACACGGTTCAGAGGAGTCTTGAGGCATCCCACCTCGGCACGGCTCTTTGTTGTCTGAATAGCTGTGTGTCTGCGATGGTTTTCATCTGAGTGATAATTTAAAGATGTAAACGTTAGGCAATGTGTGAGTAAGCACTGTGAGCAGTGTGGATCTTGCTGTTTTCTCTGCAGAGACACTCGTGTCAATCCCTAGAGCCTTTCTTCTGGAGAGCCCTGTGAAGAGTTGCATCACTGGTGTGGAAGGTGCCTGGTGCTCTTCCCAGTCAGCATCCAAGGTGTTGGAGCCATGAGGGCCCTGGAGAGACACAAAATCCAAAGAAGAAACACCTTTTAAAGGAGGAAAAGCAAACCACAATCAGCCCTTCCATAATACCACTTAACTCTGAGCTACTGAAGGGTGTCTGATACTGTGGCAGACAAATCTGCGTTCCAAAAGCAGAGCCTGTCATGTGATAAGGGAGCAGATGTCTCTTGGATGGCGTTCCTCGCTGTGTCACAGTATCATTAGGGTAGCTACATGCCAAGAACTGCACTTGGCTCTGTCTCCATTTCAGGGTTGTAAAAGGCATCAGAGGCTTTTTCCTAGGAAAAGGCACGCGCAGGAGCACCAAGCCTTGTGCAGGTGAGGCAGAAGGACAGAGATGGACAGGTGTGTGCACACATCTGTGCACATGAGCACACGCATCCCAGAGAGCCACAGATGTCACCACACTTCATTCTTCCCTCAAAAAAAATGGGAGTGTCTGAAAAGCTGGGGAGGAAACCTGTGACGGGGAGATGAAATGTACCTGCTGGTGTGATTGTCAGCTGGGGGCTGTTCCAGTGATATTGCAGTTTGTAGGTGCATGTATCCAAAAAAAAAAAAAACCAAACAAAAAAACCCCAAACAAACCCAAACCAAACTTTTGTTTTTTTTTTTTTTTATTTTTAACTATGAAGTTGTTATTATCTGTTTTGTCTCTCCCTCGTTTTTCTGTAACTCTCAGGTCTTCTGATTCTTTGCTTTTACACACACTGAAACCTGCGCTCTGAAGCTGTCAGAAAACATCCATGTGATGTGCCATTCCCTCTCATCTGTGCAGGGATGCTGCAATCCCAGAACATGGAGGTGGAGAGCCTTCAGGTGAGGGATTTCAGATCTGTACAAGGCAGACAATCAATGAAGCGAGGCACACCTGCTGGTTAAAGACCCACACCAGAGCACCTTTAATGAACAGTCAAGTGCATGAGCTACACACTGAAAATTTGTGCTTAAGACTGTCCTAAATCTCAGGTTTTTCTGACAGCAGGAGGGTGTGTGGGTACGTGTGGAGGGTGTATAGCAGAAGAAGGGTTTCTGCTCTGGGCAGATCTCCCACACGGCCCCTCCAAGAGGATGCTTGTCTCAGGACCCAGCACACTGCCCAGTGGGATTCACTCCACACTTCCTAATCACAGAAAAGGAGCCTCTCCTCCTCGGCCACAGCTCCAAGGGGCTGTGGAGGGGCCTGGCAAGTGGCCAAGCTTGCAGGTGACAAAGGCCAAATAAGTCTGGTGGCTCTGGGGTGGTGACATCAAGGGAATTACACAGACTGCTTGCAGCGGGCGATGGGTGACAAATTACTGTGGAAAATCGAGACTCTGGAACACTCCCTCCTCTGTATTACACCTCTCGTTAGTGTTGACTTATGTCCTGCTTCCCCAAAAACCAAAGGATCTCCTAGCAGATAAATTCAATTTCCCCAGCAGTTTCCTGGGACAATGGTAGCTGCTTTGTGACTCCAGTGGGTACCAATGCTTAGGTGACTTGAAAAATGAATCATGCAACACCACACAGGGGAACGTTAAACCCACTGTTCTGATTTTTCCTCTGTTTGAATTGGATAAATTAAATTTAGCTTAATTAAATTAAAGTTTAATTAAAATACGGCCAGATTATCCAATGTATATTTTTAACAGGATCTAACTGTGGCATTTTGAGTGATTTAAATTTCTGATACAAAAAATATAAATAAATAAAAAATAAATCTGTAAACTAGTGCCTGTTAGGCCACTGCCTGGTCACACTTGTTAAAATTTAGAGCAGCTTTACATCTGTGTGTGCTGCTGATGTTGGTGTCTCCTCCTGCAGAAGGACAGGTGGGTGCCAGTGATGGATGCTCATCAAAGACACTGAAGATTTGAATCAGGGTCCTTTTCCCTGACTGGCAGCTGGAACAGCTCTTCTGTGACATTTGGGGAGGAAGATTTCAGTGCCTAGTGCCTCTCCTGTGGAGCCTGCACTTCCCAAAGATCATGACACTGCTCAAAGCAACAGGTAAGTGCAACTGCCCAGCAGAGGTCTCAGCTGTTTTGGGGCCTCCTTCCCTACAGGCACCAGCACTTCATGTCCCACAGTGTCTCCAGAGAACATCCACAAGTCTCAGTGACTCACTGTGAAGCCATGGCAAAGTCTGTCCCCCTCTGCTGAGTACTCCCCTGCTGCAGCAGCCCTCTTGTTAGAGGGGAGAAATGAGCCCAGACACAGATTTCTTGTTTCTCACAGCATGAAAAGGCTCCTGGTTTATTCCTCTTTCCAGCTCAGCCATCCTGACCCCAACCATTCACTGACTCTGCTGCAGCAAGCTCCTGCTGGAGGTTTCCTTTGTAGCCTCTGCTGGGTATTTCCTGCTGAACTCTGACTGCAGGGATCAGTGTGCAGCCTGTGACTGCAGGGATCAGTGTGCAGCCTGTGACTGCAGGGATCAGTGTGCAAACTGACTGCAGGGATCAGTGTGCAGCCTGTGACTGCAGGGATCAGTGTGCAGCCTGTGACTGCAGGGATCAGTGTGCAGCCTGTGACTGCAGGGATCAGTGTGCAGCCTGTGGCTGCAGGGATCAGTGTGCAGCCTGTGACTGCAGGGATCAGTGTGCAGCCTGTGACTGCAGGGATCAGTGTGCAGCCTGTGACTGCAGGGATCAGTGTGCAGCCTGTGACTGCAGGGATCAGTGTGCAGCCTGTGACTGCAGGGATCAGTGTGCAGACTGTGACTGCAGGGATCAGTGTGCAGCCTGTGACTGCAGGGATCAGTGTGCAGAGGGTGACTGCAGGGATCAGTGTGCAAATCCTGACTGCAGGGATCAGTGTGCAGCCTGTGACTGCAGGGATCAGTGTGCAGCCTGTGACTGCAGGGATCAGTGTGGAGACTGTGGCTGCAGGGATCAGTGTGCAGCCTGTGACTGCAGGGATCAGTGTGCAGCCTGTGACTGCAGGGATCAGTGTGCAGCCTGTGACTGCAGGGATCAGTGTGCAGCCTGTGACTGCAGGGATCAGTGTGCAGCCTGTGACTGCAGGGATCAGTGTGCAGCCTGTGACTGCAGGGATCAGTGTGGAGCCTGTGGCTGCAGGGATCAGTGTGCAAATCCTGACTGCAGGGATCAGTGTGCAGACTCTGACTGCAGGGATCAGTTTGTAGACTCTGACTGCAGGCTTTCACCCAGCTAAACTGTGACTGCAGGTTCCAACAACAGGCTCTAACTGCACGCTCAGACTGAGCTCACAGCAGTCATTCTCTCTCCTCAGGATCCTTCTTCTCCGTGATCTTGTTTCCTCCTCTTCCAGGTCACCTGTATCCCCTTCTCCCTACACTCCCCACCTTTTCTTTTCGCAGCACAGCCGCAAGGCTGGAGCGTGGGTGGGACAACCCTGAAGGGAGCATTTGTTCTCTCTTGTACCTTCTCTAGGTGTACTGAAGAGAAAACTGTCTGGATCCTGCACTGGGCTGTCCCGTGACGGCATTTAGCAAAGTGCAGGGAGCAATTACTGACTCTGCAGCACAGCGATGCAGCAGACTTACGGATTTCCTTTGCCAGACCTTTACCCCTTGAGAGTAAATGAGACTGTAGGTATAGCTGGTTCACACTTTTGTTTTAGAGAATAGATGGGGCTAAGCAGCGGCCCTGGTGATAGCTCAGTGTGGGGACACAAGGCCAGGCAGGGTTTTTTATGAGAAGGGAGCAGAAACCTTGGCTTTTTCCTCCTGGCAGCCAAAGATAGGTGAAAGAAAGCTCTCCATCAGGATATCAGGGAGTGCTTGTTCTGACTAAGGAGAGAGAGGAGATATTTAAGGAAGAGGAAGGAACTGATACATGGAAAGGGTGGAAATAAAGTAGGACTTAGATGCAGGTTTCTAACAACTGGGGTATTCAAGGTCTGGGACTGCACTTCCTGGTGAGGCAGCAGTGACAGCAACTGAAATGTTTTTTGAGGGCTCAAGTCCTGCATTCATACAGGAATCTATCCCAGAGGCACAGCAGGAGGGCCTGGGTTTGGCAGAGCTCAGGCACCAAGCCAGCCATCTGCACAGCATCACCGCACCCAAAGACATATCCCAAAGTGTGGGAGGAACAAACATCCCAAAGAGAAAACACTATTTTTGGGCTATGGTCCTTCCAAGTCCTAGCAAAGCCATGAATAATGCTAAAATTTTGGAGGAAGGCAGGGGAGGCCATGCCAAGTCAGTGCATCTCTCACACGCAGGACAGCATGAAGTCAAGGCATGGCAAAAGCTGCGTGTTCCCAGCCCTGAGCCAGCCTCTGTGAAGCAATATTTCACTTGCTTTCTCAGAAGCATCCAGAATCAACCAGCTTGGCTAGCCCAAGGTTGACTGCATGCAGTCATGTGTGTTTTGTTTTACACAACAGCATTTCCATGGACATTCCGTGGTACTGGAGATAGTCTCTGTCCACTCAGGAGAGCAACAATGTTGAAGTAATGTTCTTTTTGGGCTGCCTTCAGCTGGTGTGGTTGAGCAAACACTGGTGAGAAGCTTTCAGGGCTGAGCCTGCTTTGTACTTGCACTGCTTGACTTTTTAAAACACTTTTCTTTGTTGCTGTAGTCAGGAACTTCATGCTTTTTCTTCAATTAAGTAAATTGTGCTGTTGGCCTTTTAAGCTCTCTGTTGTTAAAAGTGAACTTTGCTGAACCTGGCAGGCAACAAGGTTATTGTTTTCTCAGTGTGAATGTTCCTAAATAAACTGGCATTACGGGCACAAAATTCTGGGCAGCTACCAGCCAAGATCAGTTTGAGAGTCCTGAAGGTTGGGATATATCTCCATGTCAACAGTCAAGAGCTGGGGCATCATCAGATAAAAGGCAAGGACTTTTCTCTTCTGGGCTTCATGCGGCACGTGGGGACCTCTTGGTGGCACAATGACTCTCTCAGGCTCCCTGGGCAGCCCTGGCTCTGCAGTCAGACCCTGTGAGGGTACAAAGGATGTTGGGGTACCTAGAGACAGGATGGGATCTTGTGTCTGCTGTCTCTGTTTCCTTCTCCTGTGCAGATTTTCTGTGGCCATGTCATGTTACACTCGCCTACGTCTTAGACCACTGCCTGGATACGTTTGTGTCATAGGCTGCAATGCAAGGTGTAACCAGCAATCTGTACTCTATTTCCAGCTGTTAAACCAGCTGGGGCAGAGTTCTTTATCCCTTCCAGGACCCATCCTCCCTGCAGGGATCTCTGCTGTTCATGGGCCATCCAGGCTCACTGCAGGGCTGAGGCAATTCCATCATCCATGGGGAGATGCTGCACCCAGGGGAGGAGCCCGGCATTCCCAGCTGGATCACAGCTGGCATTGGGAACAGCAGCACAGGCTGTGTGCACTGGATTGCCAGAGGAACCCCGGAGCCATCTCAGCACCACTGGAGCTTCAGAGGAAAACTGCACCCTGCTGCAGGATCATTGATCAACAGAGCCACATCTGTCACTGCAGGAGAACTTGATTGGACTGCTACCAACACCCTTACCTGTGTTCTGACTCTGTCAGTGTTTTCTTTTTGTACTAATGCATTTTTAATTTAATTTTCCTAGTAAAGAACTGTTACCCTTGTTCCCATATCTTTGCCTGAGAGCCCCTTGATTTCAAAAGTATAATAATTTATAGGGAGGGGGTTTACATCCTCCATTCCAAGGGAGGCTCCTGTCTTCCTTAGCAGATACCTGTCCTTCCAAGCCAGGACAATTTGTTAAAACTTAGAGCAGCTTCACATCTCCGTGTGCTGCCGAATTTTGTGTCTCCTGCAGGACAGCTGCTTTGGGTGGTTTAACGCGCTTCTGGCAACAGTTTGCTGTTCATTGTGTGCCACGGCCGTGCAGGGAGGGTGCTTGGGGTGGGTGACATGGCCAAGAGCAGCCTTGGAGGAAGGCTCTAACCCCTAGGAAGATCAGGCTCCGCATGTTTGTTTGCTGTGCATGTTTACTGGGTGAATCCCAATGAAGGGTATTCTGCCACCCTTTGTTTTTAAATCACAATGATATCTAGATAACATTAAAGGAAGGTGTTCCCTGGTTTGTAAAATAAAACCTGCCGATATTAAATACTTTTTTTTCCCCCCCAATTAAAATAACTCCTGCATCACTGGTGCTTTGGCAAGGTGGGACATCCAAGCACACCAAAGGTGTGACAACACCTTTGTCACCTCCATTCACAGCTTCCCAGGCAAGGAAACAAAACCCATCGCTTGTGGATGATGGCCCTGGCTCAAATCCCCTCACTGCAGCTGCAGGAGCCTTTCACACCTTCCATCAAAGGCAAGGCAGTGCAACCTCATTTGGCATCTCAGAGAAGTCTGAGGTGCTGTGCAGGCTGTCTGAGATGAGTGCATGCACCACTGGGACCACAGCAGCACTGCCAAGGTGCTCACCCAGCCTCCCAGCTTAAGGAAACACCCACACTCAGCTCTCCCTGGACCCACTTAAATACTGAGATTGTTTCCTGCGCAGACTCATCAAGAAAGGAAGCATCAAAGCCATGTTTAATATTTTTAAATTAGTTTCCTCCTTCTTTTTTTTTTTTTTTTTTTTTTTTTTTTTTTTTTTTTTTTTTTTTTTTTTTTTAACGTGTCTGCTGGTGTGAGACTTGCTGAAATGGCATTTTATTTCCTGAACAGTCCTGTGTTGTGTCTGGATGCAGATCCACACAGGAGGCAAGCAGCCCAGGATGGCAGGGACGAGAATCCTCAATTTTGGGCTAAGCTTTGTGGTGTCTGTCGCTTTTCATCTGGTTGTTTTATCTCTCTGTACTCTGGGAAGGGTATCTTGACACAGACAGTTTGCAGAGCCATTTCAGCTGTTCAGACAGCTCAGCCACAATATGCTGCCTCAAATTGTTCCGTAAAGCACATGCATCAGCTGTATTTGCTTGCCTTGAAGCTGTGAAAACCAGAGACCCTCCTGAGAAAATTTAGCTTCTGCACAGAAATAAAGAGGTTGACACTGCTCTCAATCGCCACGCAAGGCGGTGAGCTGCACACCTGCCATGGCCCGTGAAGCTCTCTGGATTTCAGATTATATCATTAGCTACTGCAGTCTCAAAGCCTCGGCATCTAGAGGATGCAGCCAGAAGGGCTGTGCTGTCCCTCCAAGATCTAGGCACTGCCTGGAGCTGCAGTGGCTCAGGGATGGGTGCTGAGATCCATGGGGGCTCAGGGACACACAGCAGGGCACAGTCACACCTCCGCTTTGGGCTGATGGGACCTTTCTGTGGGTGCTCGGAAAGGGGCAGTGGCAGGGGCTGGTTTTGGCTGGCACACGTCCCAGGAACACAGATCTGGTCAGTGTAGCAGCTCTGGGACGTGGTCACAATGCCACCGGGCACAAGGTGATGGCACCCCTCGGTCACACCAGAGCAGAACGATGGAACAAAGCTGTGACACGTCTTTGCTTCGCAGTACAGAGAGAGCAAGACTCCTTTCTTGTGGTGACAGAGCCATTATCCCCTCTGTTTAATTTTCATGCACTAAATACCAAATTCTGGCGGCACCCACCGATGCTGCACCTGCTTTCCATGTCCTCTGCATCCTAGCACAGATGCTGACACCCAGCGGCCATGGGATTTCTCGCGCCTGCACAAGATGGAAAATTTCAGCAGAGGTGCCTCAGCCGGTGAGGTACAGCATCCACCTTTTCATTTCCTCAAGTGCAGCAGGAGGAGAGAGTTCCTGAGAGATCGCAGAATGGGTGAGTCTGGAAGGGAACACTGGAGCTCATCGTGCTCAAACTCCTCCCAGGCAGGGTCCCCAAGTGCTCTTTAGTCAGGATTGTGTCCAGACAGCTTTTGAATATCTCTGGAGGAGACTCCACAACCTCTCTGGGCAGCCTGTTCCAGTGCTGTCTCCCTCACAGTAAAGAAGATCCTCCTCGTGGAAATTCCTGTGTTCCAAGATGCCAGCCTTGCTCTGTGTCCTGCAGCCATGGGCGAGTTACGGCGGCTGAAACACTTGTACTGAGAGGCCACTCAGAAAAATTAAAAAATACGAGGATGGATATGAGGAAGCAGAATGTAAACTGATTTTCAAATGACTCTCTTGCTGGCAGCTTGAAAATGCTCCTCAGTGAGAGAAGAAGGCGATTTTTCAGTTCGGAGACCTTGGCTTTCATCTTCCTTGTTTTGCTACTTCCCAAAAGCAGTTAGAATATGACAGACTAAATGGATTTTGCATTTCCCTGCAGCATGCACAGGATTGTGCTTTTGTATGTGTGACAAGTATTGACATTCTCCAGGGAGAAAAAAAAGCCGTGCAGGAAAAGTTTGGTTTATTCTTCGACAAATGGCTCTAAGACTTTATCAGTCAAAGACAGAAAGAAGACTGTAAACTCATGGGTATGCAAAGACAAAGACAAAGACATGTCTCACCAAACATGTGGAGCTTAGTTGGTAAAAATACAAGGAATCCAGACATGAGCTGGGAACAATAAGAGCAGAGCATACCAAAGGAGGCATTTAAAAAGTGCTTTACTAAAAATATTAATTATGGACTGCAGCAAATGAATTAAAACACTCAAATGGGACCAATGTCTGAAAGCAATACATAGGTGTAATTCTATAAACACAGGCTTAAGAAAGCACTTCTGAAATTCCAGCGGTGTTCGGGATGTTGGGAAGGTGAGTGGCCATCTATTAAGGGCAGAATTTTGCAAATGTTCCAGTGTGATTCTGTGAGGAAGCAGGTGGGAGGTGTTCTGCTGCTGCTGCAGTGAGGACCCTGTGCAGGGGTGAGTTTGGGGAGCAGGGAGCCCTGCACTGGGGCCAAGGCCAGCTTTCCTCCCCTAAATGCTCCTGTAAAGCTGCAGCATACAGATACCATAAGTAGATGCACTTAATTTATCACTCTGTTACTAGGCAGGTTTCTAGGCAGGCTTCAGCCTAACTTTTATATTTTGTGGTTACTGAAATAGCTCTGATCTTTTTTTGGGGTGAGTACTGGTTGTGGAGCCTTTCCTTTGCTCTCTCTTACTTGTACCCATGCACTTTAAACCTTCTTCCCTTTTTTTTTTTTTTTTTTTTAATGCACCCAGGACAGCAGCCTGGGCCTGACTACCTGCCCTACTTTATCCCCTGGGGACATTCATAATGCACTCACGTGTTCTCAGTAGACATTTTAACTGTTTAGGGGTCTGGTAGACCATCAGAGGCCTGATGGCAGCTCTGAAAATCCATGCCCAGTGCACGCTCAAGGGTATTTTTCAAAGGAAAGCCATCCCATGGTGGCTGCCCAGGGGACAGTAGAGGCAGAGGTGGTGTCTCAGCAGAATTACAGCAACTAAGAAACTTCATTTCTGCTTCAGCCCGTGAATTGTTCATTTTTTTCCCTGGTTCTTTCCTCCTTAGGTTGCTCCCCAAATCACATTGGGCTGATGCCCATTTAGCAGTGGAAGCAGCTGATAGTGATTGAATAATTTTGCAGTTGGAAGTGTAAGACAGCACTTGCTGCGTTTGGTTTCTGATTGGATTTAGTATGGCTCTTTACATAGCTGATTGACATAAACTTGATTTTCATCTCTGAGCTTCCGCTGTTCATTAGAAATTCCCACTTTGAATGAATGCTCCTTCAAGAAAACACATTTTCAGGGCTGTTCCAAGGAAATGAAACCACACTAAGCCCCTGTGTTTGCCTTGGTTAGTTCTTCAAGCAAAAAACCCACAAAAATAACAGAGTGGGCTTTGAAAAGGATGTCTCAACCAGTGATGCTTTCTAATTATTATTTTTTTTTTCTATTATCATAGGGAATGCTTCCTAAAAATCAGTCAGCAATTTCAGCACCTGACTATAAGTGTGTTCCATTGAATTCTGGGGCCAGTGTCCACTTCCTAGAGAAGCTCCCATGTCACATTTGCCAGAGTGACCCCCACTTCTCTGAATTGTCTGTCCTTTGCAGGAGCTGTGGCCATGCCCCTTTATAGTGAAAGTTTCTCTCAAGACTTCTCCACCTGAGCTTTTCAGCAGACAAAACGTATCAGCTGATGAAATAAATAGCTCAGGGAGCTCCTGTCCAGCACTTAGGTGCTCTCAGCAGAGTATTTGGGAACAGGGAGGACCTGGTGAGAGCAAGGTGGGGCCGGCTGCAGGTGTTTGCACGTGTAGCACTGTGTGTGAGGTGCTGCTCTCCAATGTGTGTGTCCTGCTGACGGATTTCTGGAGTCCTTACCAAAGAAAAAAACCCGAACAAGTCCACAGAGCAAGGCGTCATCTTTATTCGTGGCAGTTTCCACTGCCTCTTTTTTCTCGCTTGTCCTGTTACCAGAAACACCTTGCTTCAGAGTCAGCTTAGTTCTCTTCCAGTTTTCCTGCAGTCAGTGGAAGCCCCTCCAGCTTTTTCCTGGGCCCGTTAAGGACTGGGACTGCAGCAGCTGCCTTCACAAGTGGCAGCAGGCAGGGCAGAGCCGTGTGGGCTGCGGAAAGCTCCTCGGCTGTCCTCGGGATGGTGTTCCACCAGCAGCCCACCAGACACGAGCAGTGCAGCAGGCACAGGCAGGGTTAGTATCCCACAGGTGCATGCAATGCCTTTCCTGCTGGGGATCTGCAAGGGACACAGAGTGTTACTCCCAGCACCGAGGGAGCTGAGGACGTGCTCCAGCACCCCTGCCAGGCGTTGCCACATCCCAGGGGCAACGCAGGGAGTGTTTGCTTTCCACAGATTCCTCACTGGCATCCACACTTTGCTGGAATTTCCCAACCCAAAGTTTCAAAGGTGGTTGCAGAGCAAAGATGAAGGAGTGTGTGTCTGCATGGCCAGACAGGTGTCAGTTCATCCCTGGGGACCACACAAGGGTGTTTCTAGAGCCAGCTCTCCCTCATGAGTGATGCCTTAAAAAGGCTTATTAGAAAAGCTTCCTGCTTGCTTATTCTGCACAACCATCAGAAGAAAATAGCTATCAGTGCTGGGGGATCAGCTCTCTCCAAGTGACCCCTCAGACCTGAAGGAATTCTCATCAGCAAACCCAGACAAATTCATCCACTCATCTGCTTTCCCCTCGTGCCAGCACTGACACGAATGTAAACAGCTGGGATGCCAGTGCCAAAAGAATGAGGCTTTAGCCCATTAAAATGGCCCTGCTTTAACACAGCTAGGACAAATCTCAGCTCTTGAGTGGTTTGGGGCATGGTAATAGCTTTATTTATGCTGCTGTGCATTTAACAGAGGCAGTCTGAGCTCTTATGAGCAGTATTTGCGTCTCAGCAGTGAGTTTATGGGTTGCTGTAGGGGCATTTCATATCAGAGACAGGCACACTCAGGAAGGCTGTTTACTGAAAGTGAACTATTGCTTGGTGCCCAGTCTTAGAGCATCTATTAATGTTTGGCCTTTAGACATTTAATGTGATGTTTCAGTTACAGCTGTAGTTATAAATAGTTAAAGACACCCACAGAAAAAGCAGATTGCTTGGACAGGCTACCGTGGTGCTTACCTTTTCTTGCACTGGCCGATCAACATAAACATTATGAGGCTAATTGACAAACTCAGGATGACTGGAATGAGGATAAATAGCTGCTTGTCCTCTTTTCTGGACACTGCAAAGACAAATGGCAGGAAATAAGAAGATGTTAGGATGGATTAAATTGCCTCCTACAAAGCCTGGGCTCAGACGCAAACTCTTCTTGTCCACATTCCCCTACATGGTTTTATTCATTCATTTATTAATTTGTTATGGGTTTATGTTACTGGCTGGGGTCACACCCTCCTGCAGGGTGTTTTGGGTGGTTGCTCAGCAGTCAGTGCTCCATCCCAGCTGTCCCCATGCAGCAGGGAAAGGTGCTGCTGCAGGAGCATTGATGTTTTTGCACTGGAGCTGTAAAGCTGTAGGAATGGCTGTGCTGGAGCAAGGTGAAGATGGAACTAAGCCATCACCACACCTCTGGACACCATCAGCTCCCCAGGGCAGCCATCAGCACTTGCACCCAAACAGGATTTATAAAGGACATAAAAGAAACACCATTTACTTTGAGTTCCGTACCAGAGAAACAATCCTGTGTCCATTCACTCCAAAAGCCCTGGTCAGCACAAAAAATGTTTGTTCTCCCCCTGACACGAACACACGAAACGTGGCTTTGATTTGCTCTGGAAATTGTTAAAGCAGTTTCCATTTGGGTCGACACAAACTGAGAAACAAAACAGAAAGAAGAAATATCAAGGAACTAATTACGTGCCACCACCAGGATCTGTCTGGTGTGTTCTGATGTCCCTGCACAGTGTCCAGGCTCAGTAAACCTTTGGATTATATTTTGGCAGTTTTAAATGATTACACAATAGTTTTTTGTACAATCTAATTCAAATAACATGACTGCGAAGACAAATCTACTGAAAATGCTTTCTGGAGGAGTCATCTTGTACGTTGCCATTTCTGCCTGCTAATTTACGGAATCGTCCTTTTAATTACCTAAGAAGACTCGTGAGTAGAATACGGCAATTAAAAAAGAGGCGTCCCCTGTGATTAGTTAATCCTTTCTGGTTTGGCCTCCAAACTGCACCTGGATGATACTCAAGGGGAAAGCACCACGCATAAAACGCTGTGCTCTGTCCCGGGCCGCTGCTTCTGCGGGATTGGAATTAGAGCTTCATCGGCCCAAGAATTAGAGCTTCATTGGTCCACAGCAACCTCTAAACCTCCTGGCTGGCAGTTTTCTGAGCTGACAGGCAGGAGGTGGGAGGGGATGCTCGCCTGGAGCCTCCTGTTGGGCTCCGCTGCTGGAGCGGGGCTGCGCCCGGGGGTCAGCGGGTTCAGGATGAACGCGGGCGGCCGCTCCGCGATTCCCAACCGGGATAACCCACACCCCGTGCCCCCACTGCCTCCTGGGCAGGGCTCCCCACCCCTTCCCCACCCCTTCCCATCCCCGGAGCTGTCCCTACCGCCCAGGCAGCCGCGGCTTCCCCCGCATCCTCCGCCACCTGCACCTCGTACTCCAGGCAGTGCGGCGGCACCCGCCCGCCCGGGGGGCTCCAGGCCACCAGCAGCTCCTGGGCTGCGGACACCGACACCACCAGCTGCTCCGGGGCTGAGGGCTGGGCTGCGGGCGGAAAACAGAGACACCGGCTCAGGATGTGCCCTCGGACAGCTCCCGGACCCTGCTGTCCCTGCCCGCCTCCGTCGCTGTCCCCTCCGCGATGCTGGAGGAGCGAGGTGTCAGCGCTGTTCATTTTCACCCGGCACAGGGCCGGACACGGGGGCCGTGCTCCGGGGTTTTGGAGCGGGGGAGTGACAATGTGCCCGGCACCTTCCCCTGAGCTCCCCGTGCTGAGACAGCCCCGGCCCCTGCAGTGACAATGACAGTGACACCCCACACCCTGCAGTGACAGTGACACCGACACCCTGCAGTGACAGTGACAGTGACACCCTGCAGTGACTGTGACAGTGACACCCCACACCCTGAAGTGACAGTGACACCAACACCCTGCAGTGACAGTGACAGTGACATCGCACACCCTGCAGTGACAGTGACATCGCACAGCCTGCAGTGACAGTGACAGTGACAGTGACAGTGACACCCTGCAGTGACAGTGACAGTGTACACCCTGCACTAACAGTGACAGTGACAGTGACAGTGACACCGACACCCTGCAGTGACAGTGACAGTGACATCGCACACCCTGCAGTGACAGTGACAGTGACACCCTGCAGTGACAGTGACAGTGACACCCCACACCCTGAAGTGACAGTGGCACCGACACCCTGCAGTGACAGTGACATCGCACACCCTGCACTGACAGTGTCACTGACACCCTGCAGTGACAGTGACAGTGACACCAACAGTGACAGTAACAGTGATGCTGACAGTGACACTGACGGTGACAGTGACACCAACAGTGACAGTAACAGTGATGCTGACAGTGACACTGACAGTGACAGTGACACCGCACAGCTCTGCTGTCCCCACACCCTCTGCATCCCAGAAAAGGCTCTGTCTCATGTCCCGTGCCCAGAGCCACGCACGAGGCAGGAGGCAGCGCTGACTGGATTCAGAAATGCTGCTCATTAACCCGGTGGCTTGGCTGGACGTCGGGCTATTTGTCCTTCTGGCATGCAGCAAATGCGGCAGCACGGGGAATTCCCATAATAAACACGGAGGATATGTCATGTCTGCACATCGTGCCCTGCTTTGCTCCCTTTCCCTGTCTCTCATGGGTTTGAAATCCATCTCTTCTCTGGCAGACCCCAGCACACCCCAGCCCTCAGCTCGGTTTGAACAGCAGAGCCCAAAGGTCTCTCCTCTTTCACAGGACTGAAACACAGCCGGAGTAAATGAAGATATCTCTGTGACTGCACTGCTAGAGCCAAAAACCCCACAGCTGCTCTGCCACGAGCCCAGCAGGCCAGCTGGATGCCCTTGGAGGCCCCCACTGCCCCTCCAGGGCTGTGCCAGGTGGTGCTGCACCCCTGGAGCCCTGCTTGGCGCACACCACCACCCCTTCCCTCCTCGGGAGAAGCACACACGTGTGCTCCAAGCGCACACCTACAAGAGCACACATCTCACGGAGGAAGGGTGCCCGGGGTGTGTGCTGGCCGCCCTGCCCCGGTTACCGAGGTTGTGGAGGCGCAGGGTGGTGTACAGAGGCCGGAGCAGGATGGCCGCTGCCGAGCCGTTGACGCAGATGTTGAGGTCCCGGTACTCTGCCTGGCTGAGGTTCCGCAGCACGCAGCCCACGTTGACGCCGCGCTCCTGGATGTAGTGAGAGCACTGCGCCGCCCGCTCCAGCCCCTCGTACCTGGCAGGTGCAGGGAGACAGGAAAGGGGAGCCATGGCAGATCGCCGCTCAGTAAGACAGTTTTTGTAAGATTGGACCTAACCTTCAAGTATTAGCCCCGTATCCCAGCCTTTGTCCAAAGCACAGTGCTCGGGATCAAACCTGGACTCCTGATACGGCAAAAGTGGGGAGAAGAGAAAAAAAAACCCCAAATTAACATGCACAGAGAGCTCCTCAGGTTGGTTTTTAGGCTGTGCCAGGCTCTCCCCAAGCCCATTCCTGGAGCACAAGAGGTGTCATTGTGTGACTGGAGCTGGGCAAGGAGATGGCCTCTACTCATGGTCACAGTCCTGCTCCCCTGGGGCCCCTCCTGCACCATCAGCCACGGGCCCTGGAGCGGCACAAAGGTCCCTCCCAAACCAAAATGAAGTGTTTTTAGGCAGGTGACGTGTGCCATGAGTGCTGCTGAGCTGCTCTGGCTGAGTGCAGGTAGCTCCCATGGGCACATGGAAACTCAGGGTGGGAGCTGGGAAGGGGTTTGCTGATTGTTACCTCATGTGCAACCACAACCCTGTCCCTTCTGCCTTTGGGGGCCCCTCCCCAAAGCTGAGCTGCTGGCTGTATCCTGGAGATGCTGTTTCCCATCACCTTTTAAGGCTCCTGCTGCTTTATGCCCTCAGAGCAGGGCTGAATTTGGCCCGGCACTCCAGACCTAATGAAAATCTCCCCGCACAACACATTATGTCTGGGAGAAAAACTTCATGTTCTAGTACTATAAAAATTTCCTCACAGGGATCAAAGGATGCTGTGGTGTCCACCCAGTCTTGTGATCAAATGGGACCCAGATCCAAACGCCTGGGTTTATTGCAGGCAATTAAATTCAAGGTTGGGTTTTCTTAGTGTTTGTTTTCCTTTAAGGCATGAATCACCATTTCCATGGTTTCCTTCAAGCCGATCGTTGCAGTTGGCAAAATGGTTTTGAATTGGTGCTTCTGCTTTGAAGACTATGTCCAAGAGCTACATGGAGCCTCTTTAAACTGCAGCTATGCTTTTCTCCACATAGCCCAGTGGCACAAAACCCAGCCTAAGTCATCCTTTCCATAATGTCATGGGAGCTGCAGCACAAATACAGCATTTACTTCGTCCCAGACCACTAATTCTAGCCATGTTTTTCCTGCAGAACCAAATTTAGGCACCAGTTTAAAAGAAAGAGCCGAGAAATATGTATTATTATTACTTTGTGGCAGCATGTTTGCTTGTATGAGATGTGCTGAGGCCATGAAAATATATTTGAACACTAAAGCTCTAAGCTGCTGGGAAGCTCCACTCTGTGTCTAGGGTTCCCTGAGCTTGGTAGCCTCATGCTAAATCCTGCCCAGGTGAGATATATGCACTGTGATCACAGGAAAAGTGCAGCCAGGGCTACCCAGGTGTGCTCAGCAAAGAGGAAGCACAAGTTTTAATGGTGGACAACACGCAGAGAACGCTTCCCAGGGATAAATGAAAGGAAAGGAGAAAATGAAAAGACATTTCCTGGCACAGATCAGCGTGACCTTAAGAAAGTAAGAAAGGATTTGGTGTTTTCTTTCTTGCCAGAAGCCATGTGTTGCTTGGGACGTTATTTTGGCTCGTCCTGGGTGAACTGGGCAGTAGCACTGCCAGCTATAAGAGCGTATTTACTGTGGCATTTTTGTGCTCTGGGTGGTTCCCCTGATTGCTGCCTGGATGTTTTGCTATTTTGCTGTTACATACCAATAGTACAGCCCATAATGTACCCCACGAGGCGAGAGGAGACCTGGCTGCCAGGTGCACTTCAGGTATTCCCAGTCGTGATAGATGCAGTGGAAATTCTGGACCTCTGATTCAAGTTTTCCTGTCAAATGGAAAGGAAATAACCCCTATTTAACAGCATGCCAGTCAGACACAGCAAAAATACAGTTTTATGCCTTTGAACAACCATGTGCTGCAGTTGAAAGATAGAAAATGCAAAGAAAGGAAAAAAAAAAAGAAGGGAAAAGGAAGGAAAATAAAAGAAAGGAAAAGGCAGCCAGTCAGCATTATTAGTTTTACTGCCAAGTGCTCTGCCTCTCGTAAAAGCCAGTCCATCTTTGAGCAGAAAGATGCTTAACTGACTTTTTCATGCAGCAGTGGAGCTCTTGCAGGGCAGCTGAGCTGAGCTTGGGCATGGGCAGGGGGAAACAAACCCCAAATATCCAGTAACCACAGCCACAGCCTTTGGCAGCAGAGCTTCTCTCAGGTGTCTTGAACACCTGAGATGCAATAACTCATCCATCCAGGAGCTCCCAAGGCAGCAGGGCGTCGTGCAAAGCACAGAGCTGCAGCAGGTACCGCGGGCTGCCCCATACCTTGCGGTGGGACCTGAAAGGTGGCATAAACCCAGTCGCTCTGCACCTCCACGTCGTCCGTACACCGTCCCTGGAGCAGGGTCTGCAGCCTCACCTCAGCGCTCCTGCTGAGGTCAAATCCAACTCTGAACTTTAGCTTCCTAGTAAAAATAACCTGGTTGAAAGACAGACTTTTTAAGCACCTCTTCTGTCACTAAGTGGGCTGCAGAGTTAGGTACCCTTGCTCTTGCTCCAGCCGCAAAGAGCCTCGTTTGTGTTTTTTATTGTCTCTTTATGTTTCTGTCCTGCTTGCCCAGTGCTCCTCCAGCACTAATTTATTTCCACCTGCTGTGCCCAGCCTTGCTGGCTGTGAGTCCCTTCTCCCCCAGGACACAGCAAGGACGAGGCAGTTTAATGGGACCCCCAGCAGCAAGGAGCACTGCGGACAACCTGAGGAGGACACCGCCCCAAATCCACAGGAAAGGCATTTTTTAATGGTGTGAAATAATCAGAAGCAGAAGGAGCAATGAGTCTTGTAAGCCTGACTCCTGTGGGAAGCGCAACCACACCCTGAAACAGGAAAAAAAACCCTTTGAAGTTTTTCTATTATTTTTTTTTTCTTCTTCCTCAGACTTACTCCACTTTATGCAAGGACAACGAAGGTGACAAAGTTTACATCAAATGATGAGATGAAGCGTTGCTTTAGCCCTCTCAGGACAGAGGTAGTGTGCCATAAAAGGCATCTGTGCCATAAAATGCCTTGGTGTGCTGCAGTGGGAACAGCAATGGCACTGCCCACAGCCAGGCTGTCCCCAGCACCCCCCAAGAGTGAGAGCTGTGTTGAACCGGGGATTTCTAACAGATTTTAATGATGTTTGCTTCTGCTGATGGCAAATGGATTCACCTCAGCCTGGCTGTTCTTCGTGACCTTAACTGAGGTCAAGATTTTGGCAAGGTGTCAGAGGTGATTCTGCTCTAGTCTATACATCTGACTCATATAAGAAGCTTTTATTACTCATGATTTCAGGAATTCTGGTTCTGATTTGAAGCTGCATACGTTTCTCTTTGAAACTGCAGTCAAAATCATCCTGGAGGAACGTGCACAGCTGGGAGCATGAGGCGCATCCTGACCAACACCAGGTCCCTTTCCACGCCCTTGCCATTGCCATCGGCGGCTGAAGCTGGATTTTTCCCCCTCTGCAGGCTGCCGTGGGCTGGCTGTGCCTCACCCCACTTCTGTGGGGGCTGAGCACAGCCCTGCAGCTGGTGAAGCTGCTGAGCTGTTCCAGCAAGGAGCTGGGCTCCGCAGCCCTGCCAGCCCCGCTGACTGCTCCTTCTCCCTTCAGCTGGCCAGCCCTCCAGCTCTCCTGCCTTAGGATGGTGCAAAAAAATCCCCTTCTTCCTTCAGGATTTCAATCGGTGGTTTGGGCCGTTGAGGGAGACCCTCAGCATGTTTTTCAGGTGTTCCTCAGTAGTTTGTGCCACCCAAACAGCCCCCACTGCTGGGTTTCTCCTCTCCCCGTTCCATTTTCCTTCCTAACCCTTCTAAGCACTCACAAAATGTGTTCCACCGACCCTTCCTGTGCTGCGCCTGTGCTACACAGCAGTGGGAGATATTGACAATTTTATCAAAGAGCTGAGTTAGAGTCAACCACACCTAAAAGAGAGAAGTAAACAGTAATTCGGAACACACTTCTGGACAGGGGGAATTTTAGAGCATTAGGATAATTAATTAAATTTAACTTTAATTATTAACTTTTTTTTTTTTTTTTTAACTTTTTAACTATGCATCCCTAGGGACTTTTTGTTTCAGTTCAAACCCCATAAAGATGCTTTAGGGAAGGGTAACTTTATTTTTTTCCCCCTTTTACAGTGAGGAATGCTATTGAATTATTTTGGGCAGCAAGAACCCCTTCCCTGGCTGGCTGCTGCTGTAACATTTCAGAACACATTCCCATTCAAACACGTTCTGGCTTTTCATGGAAAACTGGGACAGCTCTGGCTCCGCTCCTTGAAATGCGGACACAAGCCTGTGCAGGAAGTAAAGGCTGAAGAGTAGCCCTGGTTTGGGAGGATTAATTAATTCATGGATTAATTCATTTGTTCTTTGCCCTACCTTCCAGTCCCTGTCCCCGGTGCTGCGATACTCAAACTTGTATTTCACTGCGCACTCGTTGAAGGTTTGGGCGTGGGGCGGCGGCTTCCACTCCACATCCAGGGAGCCCAGGAGCCCGGGGTCACTGATCCGAAGGTCTCGTGGGGGAGCAACTGCACCAGCAGCAGAGCAGAGGGTAAAACTGAGTGTCAGAGTGAAGAAAACAAGCCCAAAGCAGTCGTGGGACTGGGTATGACGCGGTGATTTGATTTGGTGAAATGCAGCTGCTGGCTGCTGTTTAATACCCGCTTCTCAAGGAGCAAGCTCTGCTCCTGCTCACCCCCCCCAAAAAAAAAACCCCAGTTTTTGCTGGTGCTCAGAGAAAGGACTCGAGGATTGTAGGAACAGGGTGAAGAGCTGGCCTGACATTTCTTCTGGGTGCAGCTAACAAGCAATCTGCAAGTTCCCACATGAAGCTGCTTTGAGAATGAGAAGTTCCTTTAACACAATATTCTGTTCTGAAGGGGAAAAATAAATGCACCTGTAATAACAAGGGACTTATCCCGTGAGAATCAGTAAAGAAAATATGTAAATAACCCAAGAATAGATAGATCTGATGGACAAGTAAAACACCTTTTACTAACCGATGGAATAATTAACAAGAGACCTGTTAACCATTTAAAAGTTGCACCTGAGGTTTGTAAAAACTGTATAAAAAAACAGCATGGGGCTGTAATAAAGATCCCTCTGAAGATTTCACTGTGTCACTCTGTGTCATGTCTGCCCTAATAACGACAAAGGATCACTGAAAAGGCACAGAGAATGCCACTTTTGGACACACTTTTTAAGGTGTTTTAAGCAAAACTGCTGTCCTGGGATGACATTTCCTGTCCTGTATTTGCTTACCCTCAACCCCTGATATTTACCAACCTTCAGGACACTTATCTCTGCAAATATTACACATGCACCAAGACAGGGTGACGGATCAAAGCACGCTGTCAGGGGGATTAACATTGCTTTGCCATAATAGACACAAAACACCCATATTGCTTTAAATATTCCTTACAAGTATATTAAAGATTATTGGGGAAAAAACCAAAAACACAGGAAAAAAAAAGGGGGAAAGCAGAGAATTAGAACAATTCTTATTTTGGACAACTCTCAGCTATACAAAAATGTGTCTTTCCAGTTGATCTGGCTTTTATAAAGGTATTTTTAGGTGCTGATATCTGTCAATAAATAAGGAAGTATGGATGAATTCCATACTAAGATATCTCCTAAAGGTCCAGCTCTATATGGAGTTGTCATTCACATGACAAAAAATATTTGGCTGCTCAGTTTTATTAGCTGCAACAAAGCCAATTTTTATCAACATCTAAGGTAACTTTTCTCCACTGCCCAGAGGTAAGATTAACCATTTGGTTTCTGCATATTCATTGCGTGATGCACTTTATTTCACAGGAATTTGGAGCCCAGGTCCTGGCAGTGTCAGTCCAGAATTAACACCATTCTCCCTCTGAATCTGCCTCCAGATCACTGGCTTCTCTAACACCTCTTTCATGTCTCCATCAGGATTTACACCACTTTTTTTTTTCTTTTATTCTTTTAATAAATCCATTGTGAAAGCAGACCATAAGGGAAGATGGTGACATAAATCCAGCTTTAATGTGCTCCCTGAAAAGTTTGCGGGGTGCATTGCTGGAGGATTTGTTTCTTCTACAGAATATTTTCCCAGCAGTTTGAAAATCCCACTTTTCCCAGGGTGTGGAGCTCCACGGGAGATTTGTTACTACATCAGGTGATGAAGTAGGAGATGTATTTAGGGTGATGCTGGAGCAAGCACTTGGGGAGCTTGGGAAGCTCCTCCTGAGTGTAGAAATGCTGAGCCTCACAGAAGTGCAAACAAGGAAGCAAAAAGCTGCTAGCCTTTGTCATGACAAGCTGTCAAGAGAGGATTAGACTAGTCAGAACTGGAATTTCTGACTGGATAGGGGAACGCTCTGAAATTTATTTACATTGGGAGCTCGAGCAAAACAGCAGAGCTTTCTCCAAAACAATTGTAATTGTAAACAGCAATTCTTGCAAAATAAATTTTGACTGGATTTCAGAGGGAACAGAAAAGCTTCTCTTTGGGATGTTGCTTGCATTCTGGGATTTGATTGTTTCTTAAATGTCAGCACTGCCTCTTGCAGCCTCTCATTTTCCCGATGAGGCGCTGCCGGCCTCGCTCACGCCACTCATCCAGAACAAGGAGCAGAAACGCTCCGTTCCACCACGCCGTCCTGAGGGAAAGCTGCTCCCAGAGGTTTCTTGGGCAAAAACCTCAAACTAGCAGCTTCTCCCGCTGATGTGTGTGGTGGTGAGCCAGGTAAGGCTGAGCAGGCTGTGAGACAGCCACAGCCCTCACAGCTGCCAGGCTCCGGCAGCGCTGCTGTGGTGACCGAGCCCTGCTGGTCCCCAGCTGTCCCCACCACCTCTGCCCACACCGTGCCCTCTGGGACGCCGCAAGATTTGTAATTTGCAGCTCCCCACCTATTCCAGCCGTGGAAAAAGGGCAGCCTGCCAGATATCCCCCCCATATGTCCCCCCTCCGTGTCTGCTCAGAGAGGTGGAGGTGACACTCGTGTTTCCTGGAACCCATGGAGAGGCAGCAGAAAGGGGGGCTGCTGGCAGCTTTCTGTGCAGGCTGTCCTGCTGGCAGGACAGACAGACTCTCAGTCCCTCCTGGGCATGCTCCCACCTCTGCACCGTGCCCTGCTTCCCTCAGGGAGGGCCAGACCTGCTCGCCATCGCTCTGGGGGCCAGCTGCCAGCTGCCAAAGGAGGCAGCAGGTGCGGTGCAGAGAGGTGCTCGAGGGCTTGAAGCGCCCTTGCCAGGAATGCCAGCCGGCAGAGCACTGTTCTCTCAGGAGCATCACTCTCCAGGCACAAACAAACCCGGTGTTTCTCACGCCTAGCGCTGTCTGTCTGTCTGGGACCGTGCTCAGGAGCATTCGTGAGCGGTGTTTATGTTTGACAGCTCTCTGTCAAACAGATATATTTGCTGGGCACCAAAGGCAGTCTCTTCTCCTTTCAAATTCACTCAGAGGAACAGCCACAGAACACACAACATGTTTAGACAACAGGTCGGGTTTTAAACCAGCCACTCACAGAGCAGTGAATGAAGGGAGGAGAGGAGAGGAGAGGAGAGGAGAGGAGAGGAGAGGAGAGGAGAGGAGAGGAGAGGAGCGGAGAGGAGAGGAGAGGAGAGGAGAGGAGAGGAGAGGAGAGGAGAGGAGAGGAGAGGAGAGGAGAGGAGAGGAGAGCAGAGAAGAGGAAGGAGAGAGAGAAGAGAAGAAGATGACAGAGAGAAGAGCAAGAGAAGAGAGGATGAAGAGAAGAGATGACGAAGCGACAGATAACGATGAGAAGAGAAGAGAAGAATAACCGACGAACGAGAAGAGACGAAGAGAAGAGGTAAAGAGAAGAGAAGAGAAGAAGAGTGGATAGAGAAGAGAAAGAGAAGAGAAGAGAAGAGGAAGAGAAGAGAAGAGGAAGAACGAGGAAGAGAAGATGAATGCAGAAGAGAAGGAGAAGAGAGAAGAGAAGAGAAGAGAAGAGAAGAGAAGAGAAGAGAAGAGAAGAGAAGAGAAGAGAAGAGAAGAGAAGAGAAGAGAAGAGAGGAGAGGAGAGGAGAGGAGAGAGAAGAGAAGAGAGAAGAGGAGAGAAGCTCTGGCTGCAGGACAAACTCCCCAAAGGACCCAAATGAACACAAAGCAGTGACACAAGAGCTGGCTTTACCTGTGCTGGGGGAGGAGGAGGAGGCCAGCACCCAGCCCCAGAGCAGAGCCGCTGGCAGCACGGGGAGCCTGCAGGGAGCCATCAGAGCTCAGCTTCCACTGGCTGGTGCTGGGCAGAGGAGCAGAGCTGCAGCACGGGCGAGAGGGGCTGTGGAGAAACAGCAGAGTTCAAAGGCTTCAGCATCACCCTGGTATTCCCTCTGCAGGCTCAGCACTGACACTAAGCCTGGCTTTAACTTGTTTATCAGGGCTGATTAATCATTTCCCAAAAGACTCCTCTTTTGGCGATGGCCAAACGTGGCATCATTTGAAAGGGTTTCAGCAAAGCACACTCTCCAGAAGTGTGTCAGTGCTTCCATCACCAGCCCTCTGCCTCACGTCTTCTGTGGAAAGTGATTCAATCCCCTGCCACAGGAAGTGCCTGGGATAATGACACTTGCATTAAAAAAAAAAAAAAAAAACAAACCAACAAAAAAACCCCAAACAAACAAACAAAAAAAAACCAAAAAAACCCCCAAAAAACATAATTGTGGGAAATGGGCTTGTGGAGAATTCTCAAAGCCTGACAGAAGGTCCACACAGTCCTGTGCATCTGTGTGCAAACTCTGGGATAAAAAAATGCTGACTTAGGAATGGCACGGAGCAGAACAGACACTGAGAGAGAAATGGAACTGGAAACAAGTTCCAAATGATGACCTGGCAAATAGACTGGAAACTTTGCAGAAGTAGAACCATGAAAAATGCATTGTAGAAGGACCCATGAGGGGTAATTTTAGGTGATTGGCTTCAAGGCATTAGCAGCATTGTGTGGCAAAAGCTGACGGGCCAAGAAACGCTCATAATGTATTGTAAATAGGAAATAGCTTGGCTTCTGATTTTGGTGGTGTGAATTGTAACATCTGTGACATCTCACCCGTCACATGAGACCTCAAATGGAATAAAAGTTTTCTAAAACACCTCTCAGTTGCCCCCTCTCTGGGTCAGAAGAGGGGATAATCCAACACAGAGTGGCTGAGCCTTGCCTCACCCAATAGACAGACACAGCTGGTGCAACTCTCCCCACCTTCTGCCTTTGCTGCTTCAGGGCTTGGTAGCAATGCTTGTGAGAGTTCTCCTCAGTTGTCATGGCAATATTTGAAGGGCACAAATTTCTATTCCTGTGCAAGTCTGCTGCAGGGAAGATGGGGACTGAGAGGGAGGGGAGGGGGCTGCTCCTTCCTTCAGATTTCATGCTGAAGGTGGGCAGAAATTGCTGCCTCCAGACGCCCCAGCTCAGCACGCTCCCCTCTGCCAGAAAGCACGTGGATTCTGACAGGGCTTTGGGGTTTTTCATATAGATACAGGGTGCAGGTATAAATTAGATAGAGATGGAGGGTGAGAGAGAGATATAGATCAGGTACAGATATAGATCTAGCTATATAAATAGGTATAGATATAGACATTAATCTTCCTGCAACCTTGAGGACACTGCTTGAGCTCCACTTGAGTAAGAACTTAGCAACCTCAGCATGAGCATGCAGTTTATCACTGAGATCTATTCAGAAAACAAACTCACTTTATATTGCCCACACAAGCCTGGCTCAAGCAGGTGAAATCCCAGGTCGGGCTCTGGCACAGCTCTTCCTCCTCAGCACCCACAGCCACCATGCAGCAGTGTGAAACTGGGGCTCTGCTGAATGGCAGAGCTTCAAGTGAGGGGGATCTTTACAAATCTGGAGCCAACAAAAACCCCCCATCACTGGAAGAAATGGCTCAGGGGAGCCAGAGGAGGAGACAGGTGGTGCTGGCCAGAGTATTTGTTTAAAACAAACCAGAGGTTCGAGCTGGCAACACATAGCAGCAACTAAAAATGCACAACGACTTTAACAGCAAATTTTCAATTTAAATTGATATCAAAGCCCCCGCCCCAGTCCATCACGTAATCGTAACTATTACATCACATAAATCCATCACACAAATACAGTTATTACAGAAGTATTACTATTACAGCAGTTGCAGCGATTTTTCTGTTTCTCTGCCAAGCGAGAACGTGTAGGCAGAGGAGAGCACGGGAAATGACTCCTTTAACCTATCAAACACAGGATAAAACTGGTGTCAGTACCAACCTGGCTGCAGGCAGTGTTTCAGAGAGGTCCCAGGGTGCAGTGACAAGGAGAGCTGCCTTGCAGAGCTGGGGGAAGCAGCAGCCTCCAAGGACTGTGTGTGCACACTAGCACAGAGAGCTTCTTTCCGTTCCCAGCGCAGTTATTGGAATATATTCATAAGATTTCACGAGGCAAGTAAAAATAAACAAGTGCTTTCACAGAGAGGTTAGAAACCACCCAAGAGCTCTTTCCTGGACCTCTAGCTGTGTGGGAGCCCGTCTATCTGTGGAGCGTGGGGCTCCTCGGCAGCCTCATGGCTCAAAGCTTCGTGTTTCACAGAAATCTTGTGGTTTTTAAAGACTCCTCTCTGTTCTCCCCGGGGATCAGATGTTCCATTGCAATGTAATGGCATTGGCCACAGGGTCAGAGGATTTGCTGAGAACCAGTTGCTGGGATTTATGAGGTGCTGGTGTTAATTGCTGCTGTTATGTGCTCAAGTGGGTCAAAGGCATGTTTGAAATGTTGGAGTGATTCATCAAGGAGCAGAATCAGTGCAGGCTGTCTGCTGGAGGTGGTGACACTCTCCTCATCCCTCCGCTGTGGGCCAAGGCACTCAGCCATGAGCTTTGTGCAGCCTCGCCTGTCACCAGTCACTTCATCCCTCCTTTCCTGCAAGCCCTCCCTCGCCCCAGCCCGGAGAGCTCTGCAGGGAGCAGGCTCTTCAGCCACACCTGGTTACCCCAGGGGAGAAATCTATTGCCGAATACACCTTGCTGGAAGAGCATCTGATGCTCCCTGCTGACCTGCTGAGGAGCATCCAAGGTCATGGCCAGGCACGGCCTCGTGTGAGCTGAAGGACGCTGACTGCAGTCAGTCCCCTCAGGAGGGACACTGGGGGTGTTTTGGGATGAGCAGAGCTCTGGTGATGCCTGAAGTTTTGGCTTTCCTATATTTCATGTTCTGTGCTGCCCAGGGTGCAGCTCTGAGCTCACACTCAGGGTCACTCAGCTCTCTGCACACAGCAGCGACACAAAACAAATCCTTTTCCTGATGGACACCAAGGACAACTTTCAGCCCAAAAGCACAAACAAGGGTGGCTGGAGGGAGGAACAAGAAGGATGGGACCTCACAGCCTGGAGCTGGAATGGGACAATTAAACCCCAATGTGCAAATGGACCAAAACTGATCAAAGTGTGAGACCTCGTGACCCTTTGTCCATTTTGTGCCCATTTTGGGTCCACCTTGGGTGCAGCCCTGGCCAGGCTCTTGTCCTGCCCAAGGTGTGTCCTAAAGGCCTTTTAATAAATCTCTACTTTATTCTCTGGCTCTGTCCAGACTCTGTTCCAGCTCAGCTTCCCAAGGCATCAGGGGTGCACAAGCCCTGACAAGCACTGGGCTGTGGCTCAGGCTGACTCTTCCCTTGGCCAAATTTAGGCACATTGAGAAAGAGTTCAGGCATACAAAGGGCAAGAGAAATGGCACCAGGGACTGAGGGAGTGCTTCTTTGTTAGTCAGACGAGTGTCCTCCAAGCACCTGTACAAGAGTTATGGTATCGCTGTTGGGTTTGAGGCCCTGAATGAGTCGTCACATCCCAGATGTTGTGTTGATGGGAATGTTTTGGAGCAGAAAAGGCAGGATCAGGCCACTTTCCAGCTGCCCTCTCCAATTCTCTCGATTTGTGGGTAGACATGCAGGAATGTGTAGTGCTAGCAACTGTCCCCTCGAGAGCCCTGTGAATTTTGGGGCTAAGGGGGTTGGTTTTGGGTGAGTTGTCCCTTCACTGAAATTGCACACTGCTGGCTTTTCCTTCTTACTTCCTGCTAAGGGATGGGGGAAAAAAGTCTCTTACTGCTGGTAAGTGTATGGCCCTGCTTTCAGGGTTATGCAAGATTAGAGTTTAGCATTCATGTATTCTCATTGTGTAAGCTGTTTAAGCAGAAAAGGTCACACTGGACACGTTGTTTGAAACAAATAAGAAACATTTGCCAGCAGAGTGAGGAATGCCAGTTCCCGAATGTTAGAACTGGGTCAATTCCCAAGAAAGTTAGGTTGGGAAAAAAAAAAATAAAAAAAAAAGCATTGTTGGGATTTGCAGCAGTAGAGCTCCACCACACATCCAGCAGCACTGGAGCACCCAGCAAGGAGCAGAGGGTGCTGGGCAGTGCCTGCTGCTCCAGCTGCTCTGGCCACGTCCTGCCCAACACACCTCCCTCTGTGAACTCCAGGTGCTTTTCCCTTCCCCTCCTTGTGCTCCTCCTGCTCTGCTCCTCCTCCTGCCAGGCTGGTCCTGCAGGAGCTCAGCTGGGAGAGGATCCAAGCCCCATTCCAGCAAGGCTGAGGGGGGCAGTGCCCATGGCTGGGAGAGCCCTCAGTGGCCCAGGGCACAGCCCTGCACCTGCTCAGACCTTGGCTGGTGCCAGCCTCACTGAGCAGGGTCCCAGCAAGCTGTGAGGACATTCCCTGGTGTGCTGCAGCAGAGCCTCAGAGCCCCGAGGTCAGGGCAGGCACAGGCAGGTAATTTGCATCTAATTAACTGTTCTGCAAATGGGATTAAGTTAAAAAAAAAAAAAAAAAAAAAAAAAAAAAAAAAAAAAAAAAAAAAGAAAACTTTCCGTCACAAGGTGATGACAAGCTCATGGAAGAAGACATAAATGAACCCAGACCCGCTCTGGCTCGCCAGCGAGCCGTGCCAAAGCTCTGTGCTATGAGCCGAGCCTGGGGGCACCACTGCTGGCTGGGCTCAGCCCCCCCCTGCGTCCCCTGTGCCCTCCTCGGAGGCTGCAGCAGCAGAACTCCCTCGAACCCAGCAAGGAGCAAAGCCCCCGGGATTCTCCCCCCTTGCACCGTCTGCCTTCCCTGTTGCAAAACCATTTGGAAGTCGACTCGTCTGCTTTGCTCATGAATGAGATTTTTTTAGGATTTGTCAGCTGGGTGGCTGATTCCTGGAGTCGCGGTGAGCTCAGGAACGCCTCACAGCAGCTTCCTCCTCCTCATCCTCCTCCTCCTGGAGCCTGGTCAGTCCCCAGAGCCCCAGAGCTCTCCGTGGGGGCAAGACCAATGAAAGCACTAAAGCCAAAGGAACACACGCTTGTAGAGGTGCCACCAGGCTGAGGAAGAGATTTCAAAGAGCCAGGAATCCCCTGAGCTGGGTTCTTGGATTGTGACAGATACGCTGCTGCATGCAGAAATTAAAAAGCCCTTCTGTAAAAATCTGCTTCTGTTTGAGGAAATAAAGGAACAGCAGCACCAGTGCTGAAATGTTTCATGACAAATGACAAAGATCATTAACGGAGCTAAACATAAAAAATGGGCCAAACTCTTTTTGGTTGAAATACATTTGATATACTCATCCCATTTGGGCTAAATGGGTTCTGTCAAGCAATCCACTGTAAACCTAAAACATTGGGATGTGATAGCTCAAAATAGAAGCTTTCAACTTTGCGACCTCCGTGTTTAGAAGCAGCTTCCTCATCACGGAAATAAAGCCTGAAATGCTCCAGCTCTGAGCAGACCGTTTGGTATAAAGTAGCATGTTTCATTTGATCCAGAAGGATAGTTTTGAAATTGCCAGCGGCGTGGAAAATGGATGATTTATAAAAGCCTCTTAACTGCCTCATGTTTCGGGGAAATCAGCCTCCTTTACAGAACTTGCATTAAACAAGTTCTTCCCCAGGCCCTGGGATGAAGGGCTCAGTAATTCCAGGCAGACCTGTGGCCTCCAGCACAGAGTTCTGGATTGCACTGGAGAGGGGATGGCACCACGAGGAGCAGTGCTAGGAAAAGGAGCGCGGGGCACTGGCGACAGAGCGAGTGTTGCAAGACAGAAAAAAACCCTCATTGAGTCCATAAATTAAACACTTATGGCTGTTATGGGATTTCAAGAAATGATGGAAGGAATCCAGGCTCTCTAGCAATGCCCAATGTCAATATTTACTTCTGTGGTGAGTGGAGACCTCGGTTTTCCATATTTCTTTGCTGATGGTTACTATCCTGGCTCAGATGGCATCTCATGAAGGGCCAGCAGCTGTGTGAACGTGGCTGTGTCATTGTGAGCCGAGGAGGCAGCTCTCATGGGGCTGGCTCCAGTGAAACCTTTGCTTTCTGTAAGCGCTGCTGTTCCCAGAAAGAGCCCATCCCTCCCCAGGTCGGGTGTCACACCCTCCCTCTGCCTTTCAGATGGCTCTGCAGCCTCCCCACCGCCTATCCAGCGCCCCCAACACAGCTCCATCAGCAGCTTCCTGCCATTCCTGATGAAATGGGCTCCGTGTGCTGTGTCTGCAGCCTCGGGAGCACACCCAAGTGCTCGGAACCTGCTGGCTCCTGTCTTCACCCTGAGTCATCTTTTGCTCCTGGAGCAATTTCTTCCACAGCCTGCACGTACTCCTTGCCCACACAAGGTCTTGCTCTGACTCCCTCTGATGCAGCTGGGCTCAGGTTTAGCAGAGATCACGAGAATAATCCAGTTCTTGTCATGGTGTCAGGTTTAATGAAGATCTCGGTGGCTCCACCCTGGAGCAGCAGCGCACGTAAAACTTTGGTAGAAAAGAGTTACCAAGAGTTAGACAGAGCTGACCAAAGCGTCTTGCAGTGCCTGGGAATCAGCCTGCAGGGGAAAAAAGGGCTCCAGAGGCTTGAGGGTGTGCAGGGCAGGCTGGGGAGATGCTGGAAGGGGAAGAGGAGCACAGCCCTGAATGCCAGGGCCCAGATTCTGCCCCTGGACGCTCCAGGGCATTACAGAAAGAACTGAAGGCACAAAGCTGGCAGAGCAACAGCTGCAGCAGGCCATGGATACATCCACAGGGAGATGTGGAAGAAGGTAAAAATTATCTCCAGAACAGAAAGGCTCTGCCACAGCTCCCAGGAGGAGCAGGGGCACAAAGCCACCGTGCCTATTTGTGCAGAGAGAGCTCTGCCACGGCTGCTCTTGGCAGAGCTGGCTGGTGCCAGCACCATCAGCACTGGGTGCACTGGTCCTGCCAGGGCTACAGCAGGCTCTGCCAGCGGATGTGGGGTTCACAGGGAAGATCTGAGTAGCCCTGCTCCAGGAAAGGTTCCTGTGTAGTCCTGTTCCATTTCTCCTGTTGCTCCTGCTCCTCCGTGCCTGCAGGCTGGGATCTGTGCTGCCCAGGCTGGGGGAGCTGCTGACCCCGTGCAGGGAATCCCAACCTGCTCCAGGACCACTCTGTGCTCTTCAGGCAGCAGCAGGCAGAAATAACACCTTGTGTCCAGCACACTGAGCCCTGCTGGGGCAGAGAAACGAAGACATCCAAGGGTAAAAGGTTCTCACCCACAGCATCTCCTCCTGAAGCTTGGGCAGGAGCAGCCACGTCCCGCCAGGCTCAGGCTCTGACCGTGCAGGTGCTCCTTAAGAGCTACAAAACACCTGCATTTTCCTCCCCCCAGCAAAGCCACCAGCCTGCTGAGGGGCAGGTGAATGCAGGGTCCCCCCCTGGCTCAGGGGCTGCCGTAGGGAAGAGCAAAATCTTCTCCCCACATGGCCTTGAGCCCGGCTTCAAGAGTTTACCTGGGAGGGCAAAGCCTGGAACCTTGCTGTGATCCTGAAGCTGCTCTGAGCTGCACCCCTGGGGAGGGCAGAGAGAGCTGCCAGGCTGCTGCTGAAATCCTGAGTGCAGCCCTGTGCCAGGAGCCTGTCCCTGGCAGCAGCTCTGTGCCAGGAGCCTGTCCATGGCAGCAGCTCTGTGCCAGGAGCCTGTCCATGGCAGCAGCTCTGTGCCAGGAGCCTGTCCATGGCAGCAGCTCTGTGCCAGGAGCCTGTCCATGGCAGCAGCTCTGCGCCAGGAGCCTGTCCCTGGCAGCAGCCCTGTGCCAGGAGCCTGTCCATGGCAGCAGCTCTGTGCCAGGAGCCTGTCCCTGGCAGCAGCTCTGCGCCAGGAGCCTGTCCCTGGCAGCAGCCCTGTGCCAGGAGCCTGTCCATGGCAGCAGCTCTGCGCCAGGAGCCTGTCCATGGCAGCAGCTCTGTCAGCAGAGTGGTGTCACCCAGGGCAGCCAGGCGCTCCATCCCTTCAGCTCTGAGTCCTGGGAGGGGCTGGCACCTCGCTGGGACTCTCCAGGCTCAGCCTTTTCCCTGTGGTGAGTGCCCAGCCCAGCCTCCTTCCAACTCACCTCTGCTGCCCTCCCCTGCGCCAGTTTTAGCCCAGCAGCATTTGCCCCTCAAAAGGAATTACTTTTGCGGTAAAAGGAATTAATATCTTGTTCAGGTTGCTCCAGAATTAGATAGACATACCAAAAAAAATCTCAAACAAACAAACAAACAAACAAAAACCCCCAAACCCAAACAGGTAGGGCTGTTATTAAGGCAGAAGCATTCCACATGAAGTGCTGTCCCCGTGACTGTGAGAACAGGGCTGGCAGCAGGGCAGGCTGTGCCTGGGGAGGGCAAAGGGCTGGGCAGAGCAGAGATCCTGGCAGGCCGGGCTCAGCTGCCCCGGGTGGCTCTGGCACAGGCAGCAAAGGGAGCCCGTGCTCCGTTCAGGCCATCTGCAAGTGAGAATAATCGCATGGATTCCTCTTCTCTGCCTTGTCTTTTAAGACTGATTTGCTCTCCACAAGCCTCCAAGCCCTTGAGATAAGCAAAATAAATTTCCCTTCCCTTCTCCTTTAAATCCATCCAGTGCCTTGCCCCAGACACTCTACAGAGACTTTGGCAGAGGTGTTCTGGTGCAGCCAGGGTGCAATGGGACTAATAAGTGAAAATCCAGATATTCTGTACAGCTGAGCACCCTGACCTGGGCTGCCAGGGGAGCTGGCAATTCCCAATCTCTTCATTTTTTGCTTCCTGCCTTTGTCTGCAGCGGGGATGGAGCAGCCATCTCCCCCAGAGTCACTGCAGGGCAAGGACATCCACAGGGACACCGGGACAGCCCGGGAGAAGGGCTCAGCCCTGCAGGCACCTTGCAGGCAGAATCTCATCCCGCCCTTGCTGCCGAGAGCGGGACCTGGCAGCCTCCAGAGGGATGGGCACAGGGCCAGTGCCCGAGCAGGGCACAGGCAGGAGGAAGGGCAAGCTCCAGCTCATCCTCACAGACTGTCACAGACAGTGAGTGGCATTAGCCAGTGGCATCCTCACAGACACAGCCCTGAGCTGCCACCCCGGGCAGATAAAGCAGCGCTTTCCCTGGGGGGAGGAGGTTTTCCTGGAATCTGAGGGGGCAGCAGCGCCGGGCTGCTCTCCTTCCAGCCCCGTGTGGAGACCAGGGGTCACCAAAGCAAAGAGCAGCCCCAGCCCTTATTGCTCACATCAACATCTGACTGCTGCAGGGAGCTGCTTTGTGAAATGGTCAAAGCACAGTTTGGCCTGACAGTGAGCAAGCTGAGAAGAAATTCTTTTTTTAAAAAAAAAAAAAAAAAAAAGCTGAATGGAATTGCTCTTTTCGGAGGCAGATCTTTGACAGCTCCCTCAGGAGAGAAGTGTTAGCCCAGAATAACTGCTTGGCCAGGACAGACAGCCCTTGTGTGAGATCTGCTGACAGCTCTTATCAGCAAGCCAACGCTGGATCGGAACAAGCCTAAATTATATGAAAAGTTGTTTAAATATTCCCATAAAAGAAAAAAAAAAAATTAGGGAGATACTTTAAGGAATGATCACTGGAAGGATTTCAGAACAGCCAGAACGTGGATTGAAAGGGATGAGACACATATTGATGCAACAATGGTGTAACACACACAAGTACACACAGAACTGTGAAAAGCTGCAATTTAAACACCACGCTGCACTCTGAGCAGATGCAACCAGACTTATATCAACAACACAGACACCAGTGCCACTTAAAAATAAAGAGGTGCTGAAAAACCCTTTCAAATTTATATACAAATTACAGCATGCATAAATCCATATTCTGCAATGCAACTGAACAGCTATGGAGAGTTTCAAACACAAACACACACAATAAAATCATAATATAAAGCAATTATAACTTGCCTTCACAATTCGGGGTTTTCCTTTAAGCCAGGTAACGTGTTAGACAAAACACTCATTCGCTCTTGAGAGACAAAAAGACAGCTGGAAGAGTGAAATGGAAAGAAAAAAAAAGAGTCCTGGATATGTTCCTGTTTCTAGAGAGTGACTTGGATCGGCTGCATCTGAGCAGGCAGCCCGGCAGTGCTCTGTGTGTGTAGGATGCAGATGCAGAAATAGGGCAGCTCACAGACGTCAGGCTCAGCATCCCCTCCCGGGCAGCACAGCTCACTGCACGTGTGCCTTGTGCCGGAGCGCCCCACGGCCCCGGGGCAGGTCCTGTGTGGGACTTTCCCATCACAGGATGCGCTTGGATTCAGCAAACCCGGGTCAGTGTCAGCTGAGGAGCCCTGCCTGGCCGTGGGACAGTGCCACAGGCAGAGCCCAGCTGGGAGAGCGCTGCAGCCGGGGTCTGGGCTCTGTGTCCAGCCAGGGACACCCTTGGTGTTCCTGCCTGGACCTGAGGTCAGCCAGGGGCACCCTTGGCATTCCTGCCTGCACCTGAGGTCAGCCAGGGGCACCCTTGGCGTTCCTGCCTGGATCTGAGGTCAGCCAGGGACACCCTTGGCATTCCTGCCTGCACCTGAGATCAGCCAGGGGCACCCTTGGCATTCCTGCCTGGACCTGAGGTCAGCCAGGGGCACCCTTGGCATTCCTGCCTGGACCTGAGGTCAGCCAGGGGCACCCTTGGCGTTCCTGCCTGGATCTGAGGTCAGCCAGGGACACCCTTGGCATTCCTGCCTGCACCTGAGATCAGCCAGGGGCACCCTTGGCATTCCTGCCTGGACCTGAGGTCAGCCAGGGGCACCCTTGGCATTCCTGCCTGGACCTGAGGTCAGCCAGGGGCACCCTTGGCATTCCTGCCTGGATCTGAGGTCAGCCAGGGGCACCCTTGGCATTCCTGCCTGGATCTGAGGTCAGCCAGGGGCACCCTTGGCATTCCTGCCTGGATCTGAGGTCAGCCAGGGGCACCCTTGGCATTCCTGCCTGGACCTGAGGTCACATTTCTCCCAGCTCCCATCACCTGTGATGTGCTGATGGCTGCACATGCTGGACCAACACTGAGACATTAAATTTGAAGAATTAGGGATTTTAAGAAAGTTAAGATAATAAGTTGCTGAAATAGCTGAAGTAGATAGGTAAGGTTTGTTCGCAGTTAACAGAAGCCAGATCTTAGATAAGATATCCTGGATTTAGTAACTCATTGCTTGTCAGGTTTATGTTTATGTAGCTGTGCTTGTAATGAAAAACAAAATGTGGTAAATAGGACATCAGATAGCTGCAGGTTTCCTGCTTAAAGGACCCATTGAACACAGGAAACTGTAAGTTCTACCAAGGATTCATTTGTCACGAATGCATTGAAAAGGTAGAAAGGTCAGGACGAGGAAGACTCATCTTACTTCCTCATTTTGGTGACCCCTCCCCAAAACAGACCCCCGACTCATTTTAAGAAACAAAGCACGCACCCTTAATAGCCTTTTTGCCAATTAGCATACGAAGCGAGGAATGGGAGGTGACAGGGGTATGAATATGCATTTGTATTTTTGGTATTCAACACTTTTGTAAATAAAAGGCTTTGTAATTACCTGTCACCGAGACACACAAAGCAGCCACACGCAGACAAGCGGTTTTGCAGAGCAGAGGTTTCTCTGTCCTGCCCAAAAGCTGAAATCCCGGCGGAGAGAGAGGCTCTTTGTTTATTTCTTACTTTATATACATTTGTGGGTCTAGCAGAAGATTGGCTTCTGGGGTTTTTCACCCCTCAGCCAAGTGGCTAAACCAACTGGCAGTTACAATTGTTTTCAGGTTAGAAATATGCAAACAAAGGACAGAGAATGAAAAACAAAGGATTTGTTTATGTTACATCTGTGGGAAAAGGTAAAAAACTGCTCTTAATATTGTACAATAACTAAAAAGATCTGACTCCATTTAAGAAAATAAAAAGGCTCAGAAAAACCAGGGTAACATCTACCTGTGAATTTCACAGTGCGAATTAGGGAAATATCCCGCGTGCTGCCCGGCCGTAATGAACATACACTTTCTAACTTTAAACTGTTAGAGAGTCTTTGTCCATCACAGTTGGGTACCGATACGAGATCAATACCCATATTTCTTTAATAAGTCAACACCAGCGTCTCAGCTGGGCACAGGCAGATGGCCGCTGGACTTCTTCATTTGAGGGGAAAAAAAACCCCAAAAAACCCAGACACAAGTGTCAGAACTTAAAACATTTTTTAATCCGATCAGGAATTTTGTTCTTGGGTCCTTTCAAATTGGGTGGGGCTCCTTCCTCCAAGGAAAACCTCGCTCCTCTGTTATTTCCTGTGAGATATGCTTTGACCAAGGTCCTGACCAGATGACTGCAGCTTTTGGACAGCAGCTCAGCAGATGGGGGAAAAAAAACCTTCCTCGGGGGGTTTCAGGCAGACGTGACGGCGGTGGGATCCAGCTGATTCACCGGGAGCTCACATTTCCCATCCTGAGGAGAACGCTGGCTCTGCAGCTCCAGAGCTCTGTGCTGAAGGATGTGCTCACACATTCTCCCCAAGGCACAGCTGGCTGCTCTTCCCGGCGCTGACCGGTGCAATCAGGGAGAGGTTTGAGCTCACCACGTTTGCGGATGCTCTCACGGAGGTTTGTCCCGCAGCAGGAAATACGATTTGGGCAAAAGAGGGCAGCTCACTGAAATCCCTGCACAGCCCAGGAGCAGGCACACTTCAGGGAGCAGTGGGAAGGGAAGCAGAGGAGGAGCAGGCCAGGGGGGATGGATGAGATGGCTCTGAGCTCAGGAAGGCACCGCTGGCAGGATGCAGCTCCAGCAGCTGCTGAGGGCTGGGGTCTGCAGGGGGAGGAGGGTGGGACACCCAGACCCTCTCCAGGGGCTGTTCTGGCTAATGCCACTCAGCTGTGCTCTGAGGGAGAGCTGTCCCTGCCCTGGGTGCTGGGAGAGACCAGATCTGGCCGGAGCTGTCCCTGGGGTGTTGGGGACAGATGCTTTTGCTGGATAATTTACCAACAATTTCTAGTACTGATAAAGACTTGGGTCAACGTGAGCAGACCTGAAGCTGACGCTGCTCAAACCTCTACAAAAGCGCAGCAAATCCCCAAAGCCAGAGCCCTGAGAGGGCCATTCCCATGCACGTGTCCTGAGGACACTTTTCAGTAGAGGCTGTGTTGGGTTTTCCTTTTGGAGAAGTTCACCAAGCAGCACCTGCACCAACCACTCGTCCTGGGGTGGCTTTGTGGTGCTTGTATCCCCAATCATCTGCTCTGTTTATGCTGGATATTATGTTCAGTGCCTTCAAGACCCTCCCTAACCCAGGACACCGCTGAACTTCATCTTGGGTTAAAGGAATCTAAGGATTTAGATTCTGCTGTGAATCAATGCTTACAAAACAAACCCAGGCTGGGATGGTTTGGCTGCAGATCAGCTGCAGTTAAACCTGAAGAAGGAGTGCTCCAGTTTCACCTTGAAGGCAGGGCTCAAAGAGTTTAAAGGCGGCTTTTGCAAACAAAAATATTGGCTTGCACATAATATCTGGCATGTAATGCTTGAGAAATGCAGAGGTCCCACGGGCACAGGCTCTTGTGGGTGTGCAGGATTAAGCCCAAAGATCATCCTGTTATTTCCTAATTGTTCCCTTTTCTGACTTCCACTGTGTATTCTCGGGACTTGCCCTGCGTTGGAGATGACTTTGTGGATTTGAGTAATAAGGAAGATTTGTCTTAATAGAGAAAAGAAAAATGTTTATTTTAATGAAAGGATCTCAGAAGTTTGCCTGCCTTGTCAGACATTCCTTAACCCTGTGGGTGCAGCAATGTGCACTCTTCTAAAATCGAGTCGTGCTCTCCTTAATTCCCCACAAGATGACCGAGCAGTGACTTTTTAAATCCAACTATTAACCTTGAAACTTGAAGGGCTGCCTTCTTCTGAAGCATCTCCCAGTCCTACACCTCCTGTCTCTGCAGAAAGTCCTGGGAAGATGCCATGGGAACAGAGGCACCCTGAGATGCTTCCTTTGGGAAGTCCTCCTGCACACCAAGCCCCTGAAGGCCTGAACTCCCTTCCTCCACGCATTGGCTCAGCCCAAAACAAATGTTATGGCTCATTACAACCCAAAAATAGACTTAAATAAACCCATACTATGTCAGGAAAAGGAAAAGCAGGGAAAGTCTCCGCAGACATTCACCCACTGAAGTGGTTACAGCTTCGCTGCTCCGGGGCATCACCTTTAATTCCACAGGCTGGGATTGCAGGTGGCAGAGGACAGCTGGTGCTGCTGCCTCTGCTGGGGCAAGAGCTGCCAGTTCAGCCTGGTGCCCACCCTGCCCTGGACACAGGGGTGGGCACTGGGGATCCTGTGCTGGCTGTGAGGGTGCTGAGGACAGGAGAGGACAAGGGAGAGGGGAGGGCACTGCCCAGAACAAAAGGGACATTGCTCCGGTTGAAGCTAATGAGCCCCAGCCTTGGCTTGCCTTCCATTCCACAGCATCTGTCCTTCATTGGTTTCCTATTTCCCAGTTTGGGAGTATCGAGCACAAAACAAATGTTCCTGTACTCGTAGGTTTTATTGCTGAGAATGTCTGGTACAGAAAACATTCATCAGAGGTCAGAAATTCGTCCCCTGTGAGAAGGACTGGTCAACAGAACACAACCACTGTGTTCTTCCTGCTGGGTGGGAGGCAAGTAAACGAACTCCCCAGCCTTAATCACTTTGGACAGCCTGCTTTATTTTGACTTGCAGTTTGTCTCCTGTGCTGTCTAAAGAATTTCTGCTCTGCAGCAGCACTTCTTGTGGGTGCTTTCCACGGCTCCACAGCGCAAGAGCTGTCCACTCAAAACTGAGCCCAGCTAAAGAGTGTAGTGTGGGGCAGGGTAAAAATGCTTTTGGGTTCCTCCTTCGGTCCCTCAGAATCTCAGCATGCCTGACCAGCTAACCAGCAACTGAGATACATTTCACACCCATCCAGCTGTTCAGTTTGAAAATACCAGAGCGCAGGATGCTCTTGCTTGTGAAGAAACGCCCCAGCCTCTGACGTGCCAGCTGACAGGAGTACCTGTCAATTAAAAAATCCTGAGGTTTGTCACAAACCAGCATCTACAGCTGTCCAAAGCCCGCTGGCCAACAAGGGCTGCCCGAGGCACCATCCTGGGGAGCCCAGGGCCAGCAGCAGGGCAGGGCTCCGCAGCTCAGAGCCCAGGCTGCAAGGGGCTGCAGGAGATCGTCTGTTCCACCCTCCTGGCAGAGATGGGTCAGGCACACCAACAGCTGGGCAGCTGCTTGAAAACCTCAGCCGCGTTTTAGCCCTGCAGGGGAGGCAGGTGTGGAGCTCACCTGATTTGGTGAGGGGGTGGAGGGGTGCAAGGCTCAGTGACACTGCTGGAAGCTAACAGAGAGCTGAAACTCCTGCAGGCAGCCCTGAGCACCACCCAGATGGGTGTTTTTAACTGCCACAGCCTCTGCCTGGATTTTTCGTGTTGACAAGCTTCAGTGGCATCAAGTGTTTATTTGTATAAACAAGCTGCAGAAGTGGTAAACAGCGGAGTGCTCTGTAGTTCTGGAGATCTGAGTGCAGGAGCAGTTCTGTGGCCAAAATAAAGGGGCTTCACCACGTGCAGGCAGAGCACAACCTGCACCCATGAGGGAACACAGGACTGATTCAAGTTGCAACGCTGTCAAGCAGATGCAATCTGTCAGAAAGTGAAAAACACCTCATGTTTTTACCATTGTTGAGTAAACTGGCAATTTAGACACAAATTTGTTGGGGTTTTGAAAAAGACTCAATTTTAAACAAATTTCGTTTTAAAAATTTGGATTTGCAGAAACTAAATTTGCCCTTCTGTGCATAAGGCTTTCTCGGTTTATGTGAAAGTCCAAGTGAGAAAAGCCAGATGGCGGCGAGGTTTCTTTCCCCATCTGTACCTGTGGGAACAGAAGTGATAAGATCTGCTCTGCTTTATAGAGGTCTTCTAAGCACATTATAGCAATTCTGAGTTTGCTTTCAGTCAGAACAGAATTCCTTGCAATTTGTAGATGTCTGAAAGGCCAAATAATTTAGCAAAAAAAAAGAAAAAAAAAAAAAAAGAAAAAAAAAGAAAAAAAGGAATGTACAATGTACCCCAGTTTGGGGACACGTAAATCCTGAAAGAACCAAGTATTTTTCCTAAATAAATGTTTGTCAATTCAATTTATGCATCAAACACAACTTCTGAATCTGCAATGAAAGCACTTTGAATAAAATGTCAATGCAAGTTATCAAAAAGAGCACACATCAGCAGCAGTCTGTGTGACAAAGCTGTTTCTAAGCCAGTAGCAAAAGTAAAAATTGGGGAGTTTCAAATTTCCCAAACACTCAAATAAGGCTCAATGATGAAATCTACAGGCAATACACAAAAACTGATGGCTCTGCTCACAGAAGGCAGTAACACTGAGTAATAAATCATGGTTCATTCATTGGGGGTTCTGTTACCTCTCTTTTGTAATCCTGTTTGCATATACAAGAGGAAGAAAACTTTGGGAACTCCCCTATCATTTCACCAGAAAAAAAAAAAAAAAAATTATATAGCCATCATTTAAATGGCTATTCCTGGGAAATAGCAGTTTATGTTGCTTGAGCCAAAAATTACAAAATGATCACTGTCCTTACTGGAGAAAGAACAGAATGCACTGATTGTTTCAGTACACAGTGAAAAGTGCAAGCTAGACACATCACCCAATGGTTCGTGGAGGAGAAGAGCTTTCACATAAACATTATTTGGAACTGAATTCTGTACCACTTATCTATTTCTAAATTACACCCCAGAGAGTTTACAGAGATAATCCTGCTTTCCTTTTGCTTCTGTTCTTAGGGCCTGGAGAACACAGAGAGTGTGGGAGGGTTTGTCTTATTAAGTATTCTTCAGAAGTTCATGCACTTGGAAGCCTCTGCTAAAAAATACAGTGTTGGCTGTTGCTTTGCCACCTTCTCTCTCTGAGAGCTGGGGATTTTGGAGATCCAAAGGGAGTGGATGAAATGAACAACACAGCATCAGCTCACGAATTTATACCTGTCTATCTGGAATGTCATAATCTTATTAACACAAGTTAACATTTACACTGAAGAATCAGTATTTCTCACTCAAGCTGCAAAAGGATTTCGGTCTCCACTAACTGTGGAGAAGAAAAATTATTTGGCAATGCATCAGGAGAGAAAGTAACAAACATCTTTGGACTGCTGAAGGGTAGGAAGTCTAGCTCTGACAGTTTAATGGAAGATAAAAATGGTAGGATGCCATTGTCTTGGTTTCACCAGGGACAGATTTTCACTTTAGAATCATATAAGCATTAAGGCTGGAAATGGTCCTGAGACCATTGAGTTCAGCCATTAGCCCAGTACTACTGAGCCCACCATCAAACCCTTCTCCCAGTGCCACATCCACAGAGCTTCTGCCCACTTGCAGGGATGGGGATTCCAGCACTGCCCTGGGCAGCCTGTGCCAATGCTTGACCAGCCTTTCAGAGGAGAATTTTTTCCTAATACTCAATCTAAACCTCCCCTGGCATAACTTAAGGCTGTTTCCTCTCACCCTGCCTACTTGTCACCTGGGGGGGAAGAGACCAATTCCCAGCTGGCTCTTAGCAAGACTCAAAAATCTAAATCTATTGCTCCAAATAGAGAAGACCTTGGGTGATTTTCACAGGGAAGTGTGTAAATGTATAGAGATTTCTACAAGTGAGGGCATCTTGATCCTCATATATTCTCACCACTGTTGGTCAAAACCGAAATCCCAACAATACTTCATAAGTGGATGTGTCCTCTCCTGAACCAGGAGTCAGCTTTGCTCTTGTTTGTCAGAGGATGTATTTCCTGACTTATCTATCAAAATGACAACACAGACATTTGAGAGAACATACAACAAATTCTCATTATTTACTACAAATATATAAACTGAAAGGAAATCAAATTGAATAACTTGACTACATGAAAATTATGAAACAGTTTGTATTTTATACACAGCGTATGTACACTGGTTTTGGAAATGGGGGCTTCATCCATGCAAATTTAATACAAAACACTATTTAAAAAAAAAAAAAAAAAAAAACAACCCAAAACAGTCAGAACATTTTTCGAAAGAAACATGTATGTTGGAAGCTCCAGCAATAATGGAAATCCTGAAAAAAGGCTTAATCCAGTATAGTACAAGTAGACAATCTTCAAAAGTATGAAAGATGCACTTTACAAGAACATGAAATGCAAAATCAATTGAAATGCACTATCAAAAATTTTCCAAGTATATACACAATTTGAGCATCTATTCTTAATGATCACTCTCCTGCTGCGCCCTCAGAACTACTTTTGCCACATCCTGCACACATTTACATGTTGACCATTTGGTTACATTGCATCTTTTGTGTTTTATAACCACAAGTTATAAAATAAAGCAACTGAACGCCAACTGAATGCTAATCGTAAAGCAATCACATCTTCATTGTTCTAGACATTCCATACCAGTAAAAAGTATTCACATTACTCCCAGTGGATTCCACCAGCCCATCCCTTTTTCCCTACACCTGTGCTCTCCCAGGGAATCTCAGCCTTGCTGCTGCTGCCACAGCCAGGAACTGCCATGGCTGCAGGAATGCTGCAGGTTTCACATCCCCTCAGCAAACACAGCTGCATCAACAGCTGCACGTGAGGAGCAGAGTCCTGCACAGCCTCAGAATCTGGATTAATGCTGAGCAGTTACTGCAAGTTCCCGTGCCAGGTATGGCACGACCAAACCCTACACAAATGCAGTCATTCTGAAGTGTTGCACCGGGTCACGCATTTTAAAATGAAACAAAGCATAGAAAGTATCCTTGTGGCACTTCCAAATAGTCTCTGTTTTACAATCTGCCTTCATAAAACTATGATGGAAAGAAGTTACATTTGCCTTATTTCGCATAACTTTGAATGGAGTGAGGAAGCCCTCCTTAGTGCCAAGAATTTACTTTAAATGACTGACTCTACAGTAACTGAGTTACAAAACCCTGGAGGGAAATTCAGGTCTCACCGAAGCCTTACAATCCTAGAGTTATTTAGGCTGGAAAAGACTTTAAATGGATCAAGTTCAACTGCAAATTTAACACTGCCAAAATAAAACTTTTCCAAAACAATTAAATTTGCCGTCAGCCTGAGCTATTCTTCTCCTGTAGAATTTCCTAAGATACTAGAGTAGCCATGGAAAAAAATTTTTCGTTTTTGCTTGTTTTAAGATTAGGATTCTGAAATGTAAAAAAACCACTCTGAATATTTTTTTTTTTAAAAATACAATTGGCTGTATATAATCTGAACTAAAAATGACTGATTAGATGTTGTCTTATGATAACTGGTGTTCCTTCTCTAGAAACTGACCAAGTATCTTGCAGCAATTTTGCTGCCCTTTGCCTCTCATGCTGAAAAAATAACGGTCAAACCCAATGAGGGAACAAACACCTCATACAACCACAACTTTAAGATCATATGCTGCCAAAATTGTACAACGTGAAATACTTAAAGACAAATAAAGCAAAGGGTGTTTTATTATGTAAGAAACAAAGGAGCCAGAACTGCTCCTGTGCAGTGGCAAGTTTAAACTAAAATGTAATTAATCATTTATATTCTCTATTGAAGCAGCGAAGATCAGCAGTTTTCTTCACAGGAATAGAAAAAAATTACCTTCATATTTTACAAAACAAACCTGTACCATAACACTGCTCATTAAGAATAGACAGTTCACGTGACCCGGTGTGTTGCATATGGAACAAACCCAGCAATGCTGTCTGCATTCCCTCAGGGAAGTGCACAAGGGCCACAGTCACCAGTTCAGAGCCACGGTGCCATTTCCAGTCAGAAAAGGTTTGTAGTTCCCAGCAAAGCTTCCTCTGCCTCACTCACTGCTGGTCGAAGTTAAATATTGGTGAATATCTATTATTGATTAATCTCAAATTATCACTTGGTGGTTTTGCTCAGGTTGCGGCATCTCTGTAAGTGCAAGGAGGTGTTTCTGTCAGCAGCTGTCCTGCACAGCCCTCACTGGCACAAAGGCAGGGGATCACAAGGGGCACATGCCAGCTTCCCTGCAGCACTGGGACACAGCTGTCCATACCAAACAGGCTCTGGGAACACAAAGATGGCAAATTCCTTGGTGTTGTAACCTCTGCTGAAAGCTCAGGATCCTCATCTCTCGGCTACAGAACACGTCCTCCTTTACTAGGACTGAAAGCTTTTCCTGGCAAAGTGATTCAACATGAAATAACTCAAAGCACTCTCAGCTTAGACAACTCTACTTTGCCTTTCCCATTACTTAATAACATTTTTTAAATTCCAAATTTGTCTGTGTTTGGGTGTGTTTATTTGCTTTTGCTTTTCAAGTAGAGATCCTCCAACAGAAAGACAGACATCAGCCTGACTTGGTGAGGGAAAAGTAATATTTGATTTGGTAATACCAAACCACATCTCCTATCTCCAGAAGTACTTAAAAAACTCCCACAGGTTGCTGTCAGTTGATATCAGTGGAATAAACCTTTCAAACATTTAAGGAATCAGCAAAAGGAAAAATTGCCAGACCTTCATCCTTCTCTTCAGTACCAACATGACACATGAAAGTTCCAGTGAAAACAGACTTCTTCATTTTTGTTTGGATTTGGCAGCAGATTTATGTCAAAATCTGAGGAGACCGGCACTAAATGATATGATATTTGAAATAAAGTTTTTAGTGCAGTAAAAACCTAATGGTTATCCTCACCTACAGCTTTATTGAGGTAACACACCTTCCCACCTCACTTAAATGTAGGTTTTCCTACCACCTAATACTATTTGGCTTATCAGAAAAAAAATTATTAAAGGAATCCGCATAACATTTTACAATATTTGACTTACTATTTCAGTTAAGAATCTGACACTAAAGTTTGCTAGTGTCAAACAAGTTTAAGCCACATTTGCCATGGTCTCCAGCTCAGGTGTTCCACAAATCAAAAAGCTGAGAATATACTGAAGTCAAGGGTAAAACTTAACTTCAGTAAAGGCTAGTATTTTTTTAAAAAATAAATCTTGTGATTCATGTCAGTTGTTTATTGTTTCAAATTTATTCCTCCCTATTTTATGCTCCTAGCTTTTGGTTAGATTTTGGAAGGCCTCCAGCTGCAGGGATCTGGATGGTTTCTGCATGCCCAGCAGTGAGCACTCTGGATTAGCATTGCTGGAGAAGATGGACAGCACTTTGAGATACTCTTTGGGAAGACACCACCACTCCACAAGGATTATTTTACTGTCACCGCTTTAAGACCTCGCCACTATCTAGGATATTATTGCTCTAGTGAAAGATCAGTCATGTGTGACACAAAACACAAAAAGTACACAAGGCCAGAAGCCCTGCCACTATGTTGATTCACTCTCTAATTTACAGTTCATGCCACATTATTGCAAAGTTTATTAGGAAAACTTAATGCACCTTTCCTAAAGCTTTTAATGTTGACTTTTCTTCATGCTGTAAATGAAGATGGAACAGGTGCAACAGGAACTGAGCAGGCCTCTGCTTTTAACTACCCTGTCAGCTGTATAAAGGACTATGTAATGGCATCCTAAACAAAATGGAAAATGGTTATCTCAAACACTGGAAATGTTTGGAGCCAGGATTCTGGAATCACAATAGCTCATCAGTGCCACTGGAACAATTTCTTTAAAAAATTAAAGAGGATGGAGGAAAGTGACCAGAGTAACCAACAACATGAACGCACCGGATGTGAGAATGAACAAAAATAAGTAAAATGCTGGGAATCAAAAGGAAAGGGAGAAAGGAGTAGAGTGTGCAAATTCTTGTACAGAGAAGACACAACTATTTCCACAGGCTACTTGGAAATGAAAACTTAAAATTCAAATCTTTTTAGCATTATTTTTGAAATTGCTCTTAAGGAAATCACAATGGGTACAAGCCGATGTTAGCAACACTTTAGATTATTATTATTATTTGTAAAAGCAGTTAGAGAAGAGAAAAAGATTCATCCAAGCACAGTGGATCTTTTCTCAGACTGCTCCTAAGGGTATTTGAAGGCTTTAATCTTTGCCATGATAAAAGGGAAGCTTTGGAAGAATCATGACTATCCTTCCCCATAAGCAAGAAGGCAGCCATAGCAATTTCCAAGGAATGACAAAGCAAGGCTTTTTCTAGCAAATCTGCAGGGAAGAACTGCAGAGTACTAAAAAAGAAAAAAAAAAAAAAAAAAGTTGTTTGGGTAGTTTTCAGATTAAAATGAGTACATTAGTTTCATATTAGTTTCATATCCATTTGTCAACTAAGGAGTTTGAAAAACCCCTAAGTAGTCAGCAGCTGCCGTATTACATCAAGGAAATTCTTAATGCTTACACTGTGATGTAACTTAATACAATTAGCTCAAGAAGGAAAAATGTTATCTTAAGATCAGAAAATGTTTCTAAATATGACAATGAAACAGCAGTGGAGATCAGTTTTCAGATAACTGAAAGTGCCAATTTATAGTTAACACTTCTATGGCTAACACTGAACTAGAACTTTGCTCTGGTAGTACAACAAAGGTGAAATGAAAGACAAGGACTTACTCTCTTTGAGGGACTGGGTTTTTAAATGTAGCAGGCAAGCATTTTGCTTAGTGAATTATAACTTTTTCATTAGTTTTTGCATGACTTTTCAGAGAGTGCCTTTAATGAAAATAGAGACTGAAGTTGTTAAAATAACCATTAAGAAGAGACAAGAACCAATTAGACAGATTTGAAATACGGTGTTTTCAAATGTCAAAGCAATCCAGTTTGCTTAAACACATATTTATCTAACCTAAGATTTATATCTAGGACTTTGCAAATTAATTTATACACCAGCCTCTCCATAAGCTGTGTTTTAAGACAACACTGTATGAACAACAGTGGATTTTAACTATTACATATACACTAACTAATTTCAATAGATTTAAAAACAAATGGTATTTTTAAACTTATCATCAGAAAAAGGTTATTTTTCCTGTCAGCTATTGCCTATAAGGACAATGGTAGAAGGAACAGACAATACTCCTCCCTCATTCTTTTATGAATTATCTTACATGGGGTCTTTATCAATTGGAAAGAACAGAATCAAATCTTGTCAAATGCTTGGCAAACATATCTCTCAACTGAAAATAACTTAGCCTGAAATAGAAAATCTGTGGCAGTCAAAACATTTTTTAATTGAGCTACCTATTCATGAAGAACAAACTAATACAAACAGACCTACTACCAGAATTACGAAATTATTTGCAAATTGTCTAGAGAACGACTCAACTGTGTATGGTTTCAAAGTGTTCTCAGGAATTTGTGCAGAAGCAAATACCTGAACTCAGAAGTTTCAAGAAGCCACCAGGGTGGAAATGTTTCGTCTTCCCGTTTCTCAGTCGATGTAATGTCTCAGCACAGTGACATTTGTGCAAACTGACCTGTGTGCTAATGCCACACTCATGTAAATTACACAATAAACCCTGCAAACACTAAAAAGACAAACACTGATACTTCCCAGCTAAATTATGGATATACCTGTTGTAAAAATGTAATGTGAGATCAGGAGCAATTACACAAAATCCTGAACATCACAGCGTAAACCTGAGATTTTGGCAGTTTTATCAAAATGTCCTAAATTACTCTGTATGAATCACTAGTCCTCATGTCTTATTCATCATGTGTATTTGTTTGTCCCAAACAAAGTAGACAACTTTGTTTTTGTCCAACAATACATTAAAACAAAAGTAATTAGGTATTATCAAATTAAATATCATAAATAAAAAGTATTTACAGTATTTTCTATTAGACAACAAATAACCAATATAATTGTGCAACAAACTTAAAACACCCAACATCAAAAATGTGAAGTATTACTTAAATCTTCACATACCAATTTTACAAAAAAACTATTAAAATATTAAAAAATTTCCATTTTATCTATTTTAAACAAAGAAATTTCAAAAATGCTTAAGACTATTAAGAGTTATCAATTACACAGGCACTTCACAGGTAAACAATCTACAGTACAACTGAAAAAAAAATATTTGGCACCAACCTAGAAGACTGGGAAAAACTCAATAAACTGTATCCTTTCCTCACTGTATCCTGTTCTGTGTAATCACCAGACACTCGGACTCAATACTGGCAATGTTAGAAGTGCGTAAGTTACAATCAGGAGTGCAAAAAACAAAGAACGCAAATATTAAGCTTTCAGAGAGTGAAAGGGGATTACAAGTGACCAGTTGCTCACATTTTTACCATCATAGCATCGCTACATTTTTGTCTTGTCTTTAAATCAAATGATTGACTCAAAAAATTAAAGTGACGGGGAGTGTGCTTTGTACTTTCAAAAGTAATTCAAACATTTTCAATGTAAAAAAAGAAATCCAGCATTTAACCCTAACACTGAGATGTTCAATGGCAGCTTTTAACTCAGCTAGAAAGAGAACCCGATGCTGCCACATTCTCTTTGTACATCCAATTACAAAAGGAAAGAAAAAAAAAAAAAAAAAAGAAAGAATGGTTATGTTCTTTTAACTGTGAACTGACTCCAAGGTTTTCACACACAGCTCCAAAGTAAGGCTCTCCACAGCATCTGGACAGATTGTAGTTTTTGATGGCTTGGGTGTTCCCGTGTGGGAGGCTGAAGTGCCCCAGAGCGATCCATATCAACAGAGCAAGTGGGAAGCTGTCAGCTGCCAAGGAGTCGTGTCACATGGAAGAAAGCTGAGATACTTTCAAGGCAGGCAGCTCCAGCAGAGCTTGAACTGTGAGGCCAACCTTCACCAGACCCCTTTCCTCCAGAATGTGATGAGGCAGGCAAAGTCTCTCCTGCAAAAGAACACAGGACATTTAAGGAGTTCCGTGCCTCGGCCCCCAGGGCAGGGACAAACACATTCTCTGAAGCCAGGAAGACACCAGCAGAGAAAACATCTTTGGCCATAAAAGTCACAAGTGGCTCTCTACAGCAACAGAATGGACAAGAACTTGTTAAAGTGTTAAACTATGACAGTGTCAGAAGACACACAGAAGACTACTAATTTAATAAAATAAAGGACTTTCTTCTCATAGGCAGAGTAAGAAAAATGATCTGGTGGGTGCTATTGGCTCAGTGGCCTTTTTCCCCCTTCCCGTTTTGCAGACTTATTACCAATCTTCCCCTTGGGATAACTTAGTGGTGACAGACTCAATAACGAACCATTCCCCAAGAAAGTCATCATTCAGTCTCAAAATCCAGCACAAGCTGGACAATCTTCCCAACTGCCAGCTGGTGTTACAAGTAATTCACGAGGTAAATCTCAGCTTCTGAATGGCCTGTGGCTCCACATCAGACAGAAGCTATGGCGGAGCAGTAAACCAGCTTCTAAATCTATCAACTAATTTTCTTCTTGCACTAAAAAAGATCAAGGGAATTTTTTAGTCCATAATATGCAGGAAATTACTGAATTTTAGGTTTTTTCCCCCTCATAAAAAGAGGTAAGAGGATAAACTTGGACGACAGAAGCACAAGTAATGGGCTGCGACTACAGCCATGCTAAAAAAGATAGCCAATCATTCAGGCTACAGACTTCTGGAAGTGCAGGACATTTCCTAGGCAGACTGAATTCCTGCCAAAGTGAGCTGCTAAACTCAAGAATTTCAAGTAAGAAAACATTACCCTCTCAAGTCTATTCCTTTGTTTAGATTACAATATATTTCACAAGGAGGTCAGCGCTATTTTTACTATTAAGAACTGACTAGAAACCCATAAAATAGCTTCCTCAAGTTCACCTCATAAGCCTGGAATGGAATTTCTCTTCAGATCTTCAAGTCCTTTGGTCAGTGTCACAATCACTATTGCTCCCTAAATAAAGTTCCCCTAACTCCCCAAACTCAGGATTTGCTGACGTTTTCTGTGGTTATTAATAAATCAATAAAGCAATTACTGTACCTGTGGAACGCCCAGTTTTTTACAAGCATCGAGAAAGTTTTCAACATTTCTTCGGCACTTTGCCATGCTGAGTTTAGGCTGTGAAGACAGGATATTAGATCTTCATCAGGCATTCATGAAAGAGTGTATATTTCTGATGTAAATTCACTCACAGTTGCTAAAACACAAGACACATTCTATGAAGCTCTTAAACTAAACTTCTGAGCCTCGTTTAATGCTTCTTCCAGAAAAACCCAAATGAGTAATGTAGCAAATTAATGTGGTAAATATGAGTCACAGCGTTTTAGTATAGAAATTCAAAAGCTTGTTTTCATGTAAGATGCACCAAAAACGAGATAAATGATTTAGGCCTTACCACTGCTGGCGATGGGACGTGAATGCTGGCAACAGAACGGGGCCTTATGTGATTGGCTAAATGGCAAAGAACCACGCCATCCATCAACGCTGCTCCAATGTCATCTGGCAAAATTACCTTCAACCTGGATTCGAGATTCTAGGAAAAAGGCTATAAGTAAGTTACTCTCAACATTAGCTAATTTTTCATTTTAAATCCAGGGTATTTTGAAGCATGCAGATGTTTAAAAGGAACATTTTAACGCTAAAACGAAGTAAACAGAATAAATTTACACTTCAGGCAGTATAAACATCCTCTTCTCCTTGTAGGGCCTGTGTTCCTTTTGTTTGTATTGTTGGGTTTTTCTTGTGTTTTATGTTTTTTTCGTGGGGCTTTTTAAAATGACACAACATACACTGAGAAAGACATTCTCCCATCCAAGAGCAGAATACACAGCCCTCAAGCCCACACAAGGAACTCACTGCCCATAACAGGAAAGCACAGAATTTAAGGACAGAAGTGTTATGCTGAATATGTCATCAGTGCCTAGTGGGCAGAATCCGTCAGCTGAAACCATACAGGACTTTATGAGAAGGAGGAAAAGAAAATAAAAAGGGAACACAGCTGTGGGAAGGCTATTTGTACAGATCAAAGTTAAGCTGGGATGGCCAAGGGCCCACTCTTGCGTTGCAAAACAGAGAAGGCAAACAATTATTTTTCCCACCCCAATAAGACTTCACTGTTCAGGAAGTGAACCAGACCCCAAAAAAACCCACCCTTCATGGAAGTCACAACACAAATCAGCACTGCCCTGAAAAGCAGAGCAGCTGTGATTTAGATAACTCTAACTGCTAAATGCCTTGAAAAGAGAACTATACAAAAAATAATTCACTGGAAATCTGAAATGTAGATCCCATTCAGGATTCCAAAATTTGTAGCAACTTCCTACACTCAAAAAGCATTTAGCCATTTAGAAAACAACAATCATTTTTCTTCAGATCTCAGGTCAGACAATAGCAAAGACAAACAGATTTATAGTTTCCCTAGGAAAATTTAAAACCGCAGGACAAAAAAATTCATTTCACTTTTTTTTTTAGAAAGAAAACCACCCCAACTAATTCCCAGTTGGTATTTTGGCTGGACCCAAGCAAGTACCAGTGTAGCCTGTTACATGAAATTCCTTAGGAAGAAATACCACTACAGGGATGCCCTTGAACAACTGCAACAATTTGGAGGCCTTTAAAATGAAGGTTGGACTTGTGGTACAGAGCAAACTAAATGCACCCATAGAGTGAATGATGGTACCTACACTGCGAAGCTGTCTGATTTGCTCCCTTTCTTCCCTTAAATGTTCCATTTTCCTCCTCATTGTAAAGCCAGGATCCACTGCACCATAGTCCTGGCGTGAGGCACGGCTGAAAGCTGTCAGACATGAAGGGAGTCAGTCAGCAGAATTCAGATGGAAAACATTCAAAACCTAAAGTAAAATCTATAGAAACAGGAAAAAAAACTGCAAAACTTTTAAGAAAAAATATATTTAAGCATCCTGCTAGAAAAAATACTGCCTATGAAACACCTTTCAGATAAAACGCAGAGATCATTTTACTTAAGTGTAAATGGACAATTAGAAAATATGGAGGCTTCAATATTGAAGTATCAGTATGGGACATACAACTCCATCTGCACTTCTTCAAGAATCTAGCTTTGAAAGTACTGGCATTGTGCTTTACTTTTAATCAAGTATTAAGCCTTTAAGCCATCAAACCTTAAGAACAGTTGTGAACTGTTTCCCTGTTCTTTGACAGCGACTAAGTATGCGGAAAAAAAAGGACTGAGGAAAAAACCTTGGAAAGAAAACATCCCCCCCAAAAAATCACTCTGCAGCTTGAGGAGCTTCCAATTATTTGCTTGCCAAAGCAGCTGTCTGTGCCTTTCCCAGTACAGTGATAAGTAAACTGAATGAACTGCTGTACTGTGACATCTGCTATGCTTACTGCCTCTTGCAACCTGGGAAATAAACACACCGTGTTAGACAACAGCAGCTTACCTGACCTTGGTTTGAGACCAAATGGACCATGAGTGTTACTATCTGTCCTTTCATAATCCTGTTAAAAGAGATGAAGTCAGTTTTCTTCCACTCACCAAATGAAGTAACTTTTGCTCCCATCAAGATACTGTTTAAATTATTCTTGCCTAAGGAGTGACCTTCTGCTTAACTGTACAAGTCTTTTGAAGAGGGCAATATAAAATAAATTGAATAAACATAATCTTACTACATACAGATAAAACTGTCAAACGAGAAAGAAAAGCAGCATCAGATTATCTAAAATCTATTGCAAAATATTTCAAACTACTGCAAACCATTCTGTGAACAGAGTTTATGCCAGCTGTAAGCAGATGCAAATATTCTCCCAACATTTAGCATCAAAACATTTCTTAAGAAATATCTACTTCCAGCTATGAAGACAGGTTTTTCTCATTTCACCATCTGAAAAGAGAAATGCACTCAATATCTTGGTATGTACATGAAATATCCTGGTTCTATTCTCGTGTATTCTGGGAGATGTTTTAATTCTGCTCTCTCAGGCTCCTTACTGACATGAGGTGGAAATGTTAACAATATCTGCTTTATTTTCAGCTAAGCAGTGCAGTGCTCTCACAGTGAGACTCCATGCACAGCCACCTCTGAATGAAGCTGGAAATCTGCACCACAAAGAGACTGAGAAGGATGAAACGCCAAGAGAACTGCCAGCACCTTTGGGTTCCTGGTGATGTACAAAATACTAAACCATAAACTTCAAATCCTCTCAGTGACTGTGTGCCCTGAAGAGCAGTCTTCCTTAGGAAGGCCTATCAAATATGGCAAATCTGATTTTTGTTTCATTAGTATTTTCATCAGGAAAGATAAAGGGGACAAAGCAATGCACCTTTCCTCATATCAGTCAAAAAGAACTCTAGGGGAGATCAGAGTTGCAAATGTAAAACAAGTTGTAATATCTGTCTCTAGTTTCTATCTCTTTTGCAATTTTTACTATGATGAAATACTTGTAATTGTAATTTCAAAGGAAACTCACAGCTTTGTATCAGCACGAAAACCTGATGACAGCAATGAACACAAAGAAATGTTTGTTGAATGAAAAACAAACCCACAAACTTGTACCTCAGACGACACAGGAGACTGTGGGGACACATTAGTATTATCACTGTCTTGCTAAAAAGAAATCAAAGAGATGAAATTATAAAAATGAAAATGATGACTTAACAAGAAACATGAAATTATGACATACACGAGACACGTAACATTTGTCAAGTATGCTATAAACTGGCAACAACTAAATTCTAAAATATGTGAGGCAAGGAACCACTGTTCTCCGTTTACGTCAAATATTAGTTTTACATCACCTCTGCTTGATAGGTGAATTAATTTTGCTATTTCCAAAGCAATAGCAAATGTCCTACTGTTCCCCAGCAGGTAATCATGATAATTTTTTTTCAAATGATGAAAATGATGAAAATGATAGTTATTTCTGCTATGGCTTTGGAATGCAAAGTTAATTTCTTCAAAAAAGGCAAGAGAATAAATTTATTTCTTAATATTTCACATAATTACTACATCTCACCTCATCATTTTCATTTCCACTTGAACTCTTTCTGGAAGACTTATACTGCAAAACACACATAATTATTACTTTAAAATGAAAGCATGGTTTTCATTTGAACTAAAAGGCTTGCTTTCACTCAGACTTTTCTTATTACTGATGAAGCTCTCGAGGAAAAAAGCCATGTTACAGAAACAAAGGAGCAAAAAAGAAACAAACCAGAAAAGAACATGACGTTTCTAGGTGAGGCAAGACCTTCATTAGTTGAAGAGATAAGTGCATTTTAAAACTAAACACTTTTATAATGTTAACTCTGCATGTGACAGCTGATCCAAGTGGAAAGATTGTAACAACTGCTAACTTGAAGCATTATTTCTGAGAAAAAATAATGCAACCAGTGAAAGCTACTTTTGTAATATTTTTTATGTGACTAAGATTGCTTACACTTCAGGAGATTGACTTGACGTTGTAAAAAGATAAATTAAAAAAGATTAAGGTTGCCTTTAAAACTTCAAAGTCTGATTGCATCCCTTTATGCATTTCAGACAATGTTTTTCCCACGGGTCTGTCTGATTTGTTGTGTGTTCCTTCATCACTGCCCCACTTGCCTGATTATGCTAAAAATAGAGGAAATTAGGCAGGAATTGAAGGAATGAAAAATTACAAAAGTAGTACTAAAAAAAAAATGTTTTTTCATTGTCTACAGATTAAGTGTACTAAAAAATAGGAAAAGCCCCGTGCAGATTGAAATAAAAAGATCTTCACTACAAAAATCCAAGTTTGAGGGGTGCATGTGCCAGGCTACTCCTGTCCATGATGTGACACAAATGCAGGCTAAGTAAGAGACAACTGCTGGCACTGGTCTCTCACAACAGCACTGGTACCCATTCGTTTTCCCAGTTTGCCATGGCAGACAGGCTCTGCTTCAGTGGCTTATTGCCTGGGTCTTGCAAATGCAACTATGAAACAGTGCATTCTGCTACTGGCACAGGCTGTTAAACTCCCTTAGACTTAAACTCCTGTTAGCTCCCATCCAGAGCTGGATGTAATGTGATTTCAGGCATCTGCTTCCATCACAGAGCTCAAACTGCCCGCTAAGTTATGAGGAGCCACTTCTGTACTTGGTAGCTCAGATCTTTAACCAGGCAAACAACTGAATTATGTTTTACTTCGAAGTTTCTCTCTCTCTCCTCCAATGCCGCAGCAAAAAGTTAATTTCAGGATGTAAACCCTGGGAACAGGATATAACTCCATAATTTCTTCAGGGAAAAAAAAAAAAAAGGCTTCTATAATCACAACAATATATCTGAACTGTATGGCATGCTCTGTTCTCCCAAGAATTAATTTCTTTGAAGTTCCCTGGCATTTCACAAAGATGTTTGATGGCAAAGACCCAAGAAACTAATTTCATAAGTGACAACATTAATTTTTATTCAACCTAGCACTGCTCAGAACTCTCCTATTTCTCTACATAGCCCAAACCAAACATTACCCAATGCTGCTAGAACTTCCCCTCGGTTCTGCAGAAAGCAGACACTGGCACCTGCTGACTGAGGATGCACACTACAGCAGCAAGGGAACATGGAAAATTTCTGTAATGCAAACCAATGCCATGAGACCCAAAAGGCATAAATCATTCCTAGAATCATGTTAAAAAAAAAAAAAAAGGGTGTATTTTCTTTGCACTAAAAATAAGTAAACAAAATAGCCAAATAAAAATCCCTCCAAATGGATGATGAAGGACCAGTGATAAATCAGGTTTTGGTTCTGCCAGAAAACAATGAATTACTTTCTTTTATTTAAAGGATAAACAACATCTTTGGTCAATTTTTTTCCTCTTGATTTTCCTGCACTCTCAAATCATCCTAAATATACACATATATATTAATCAAAAGAGTCAAATAAAAAATAAAAACCTTTGAGGTTTGTGATGCTTTTACCCTTACTTAAAGTTTCTTCCACTCGTATTAAACAAAATAAGGGTCACCCACCCTCACTCCCCCCATTACCTTGAAATACTCTTTTCTTATTTGTTTACTTCTCCTTCTTTCTTCATTCTGCCAGATTACTGGCTGTGTTTCTGGCCAATGCTGCTCATCCACTGAATCCTTCTGGTTTTCCAGTGGCTATAATGATCAGAAATACTTTTATGTAAAAATGTAAAAATGTAAAAATACTTCTTGTGTATTAGCACAACTTATTATGAACTACAATTGTTAATTTTTTGCCTGCCTCCATCTAGCTTTATGACCTGAAAGTTTAACAGTCTTAATGGTGATTCTGGTGTGAAACCACTTATTTCTTTTAAATTTTTAAAACATATTTCACAGAAGAAAAAGAATCTATGAAATTCTTCAGAAAATAAGACATTTCAGCACTGAGACTAATTTTGCAGGTAGGTCAGGAAACCACCAAAGGCTGCCAGAAATACACCAGTTTCAAGTGTGGTTAGCCACTAGCACATTTAATTTCTCCCTGTGAATACTCATCACACAGAGAAAGGATGGCTACAAGACACTTTGAGTATTTGCTGGCCGTTCCTATTAAAAGATTATCCACCCCAACAAGGTGGAAGAGAAATCTCTCATTCAAAGTATTGTATTATGCAATACATACTGAGAAGACAGCTAAAGTAGATTGATTCGTCAATAATAATAAATATCTATGACTGTCTACTTTATGAAAACTGAAAGTAGACAATCTGAATGGATTGTTTCCTAAAGGTACCACAACATTTCTGCTTCTTCTTACAAGAATATGAGGGCATTTAAAGCAATTGTAGATAACTAATCAATTAAAATAATAAGGTCTCTACAGTTTAACTGTAATTTTGTCATATCATGCAAGCTTCTCATTCAGGTATGGGAAATGAAAGGCCTACATACTTCAACCCACCTAGAAGTTGCATCTAAAACCCAAATTGAACATGAAGGTATAATACATACAATATAAATTTTATAAATATATAATAATATATTATGATGTAATAATATGTTATTATTCCATATAAATACCTTTATATGCAAAGACATATTAAACCCAAGAAAGCAAAATTTATGCCTCATTAGTTTCAAGACATTAAAGCTGGCACCACATGCTTTTAAAACAAAAGGCCTCCATTACAAACAGGTCAAATTGAGGCATAAGATCTCCAAAGGGTTTATATTTTCCACCACAATTAAGACATCTTCAAGATTTATGTGTATAAGCAACCATATGAACGCATGAAAGTTTTCTGCCATAGAGACAAAATCAAGAAAACAACAACAACAAAATCACTCAAATATAAAGCCACCAAATTTACATTTGAGTATTTACCTGCCAGCTGTATGGGGACACTGGGGAATTCACTTCATTTGTTGAGATACTAAAAAGTAAGATGAAAGACATTATGAAGCACACAATTTTTCGTATATTTTAAAACAAGTTACTTGAAAATATCAAAAAAAGTGAACCCTTAAAAAGTGGCCTCTCCACAGCACTACATGATTTTTTGGCCACTGAATAAGATGTCACAATCTAGCTTAAAAATAAGACAACTAAAATCTGAAATTGTATTTCACTTGACAATGGGTCTTGCACGCTACAGCACTTTATTCAGGTAAAACCTCTTTTGAATGTTTTAGTTTGTTTTGGGTTTAAGTCTCAGAACTGCCTGTTCTATTAAAAAAGGAAAAGGCAAATTGAATTCTTCCTGGATTACCCTATAATAAAGAAGCCTAACAGAGCTGTACACTTGAATAGGTGACAGCAACTCACAGAGAAGAGCCTGTGGTGAGTAAGCAAGGGCTGGAAGGTTCCACGAAACAGCTGCAGCATGAGACACGCAAGCACAGGACACGTGTGCAGCCAGCTGTGCAAAGCCAGGGGCACCACTGAGAGGGGACACAGCCAGAGGAAGATGTGGCACACTGAAGGAGCTCTCCCCTGCGGTGCAGCAATTCCCTAAAGACAAGGCTTTGGGTATTTTTGATTATTGTTTTTGGTTTTTTTTTTTTTGTTTTTTTTTTTTTTTTTTTTCCTTTGTTTTTTGTGTGGGTGTTGTGCTTTTTTTTTTTTTTTTTTTAAATTCAAAGAAAAAGTGTAAGTACAGCTCCTGCAGACAGTGAATTCCTCAGCAACACACCCTCCACAAAGAATAAATGTGTTGTAGGCTGAATTCCCAGCAGCTCTTCAGAGCACAAAAGGCCTGCCAAGGAGGAAAATTTGGATGCCTAAGCGCAGCTCCCAGTGCTACCTTGTGTAACACAGGATAAGACATCTGCACAGCAACCTTCCACACTGGAACTGGAGGGCTGAAACACAAATGAATTGCTGCCATAATCAGACATACAAATTTGGGTCTGGATGGCATCAACTTTCCTAAATGCTCAGAAGAACTGATTTTTTTTTTTTTTTAATCTTAAAGAAAGAAGCTCAAGAATAGATTACTCTTGTAGCTTCAATTTCATCATGAGCTAAAAGCATTATGACAGAAGAAGGCATTAGTGATACAATAAACAAAGATGAAACTAATAAAAGATTGAAAGCTGTGATACATTTAAATATATCAATACCATTTTTCAGATTCCATTGGCTGCTTTGGCCTGTTCCTTGTGTTTACTGAAACTGAATGATTAAGAAGCCTAGGGAAAAAAAACAAAAGCAAACAAATATATTTAAAACTATTTTCTTAGAATGTTACTTTCACTGCATCACATTTCCTGTACATAATTAAAAAGTTTTGAACATTAGGTGGCATCTTCCATGAAACTAAAATGTGTGTGCACACATATAAAATCCAAGTCCATTCCTGCTTCCATTTGAATTAAAAGTATCATTTCCAGCTCTTGAAGCATTTCAAGTTCTGCATTTTAAGGAAGCAAAACTTGGTGGTAATTCAAACCAAAATGAAGTCTCCTCTTACTTTTCTCCCTAAATAAATACTGTTTCTACTGATCTCACACCTGTGTAAAGTCATGCTGCTCTCAACAGAAAAGGCACCACTATTCGCTGAGATTAGAAGACGGAAGATAATCAACCTAAAGCAGACCAGAAAGGACAGAGAAAGACTGAGCACAAAAAAGTCAGTCAGGAGGGGCAGATGAGAAGGTGACTGAGAAGGAAACACAGCAAGAGCAAAGGTAAGCAAATGCGGTGGAAAACTGAGAAACACAGGCTAAGAACTAAATGAAAATTTTAATGCAGAATTTAATGGAAACTCAATCTCTCTAAATGGTTAACAGCCTAAAAAGCCTGAACTTGCAACAGAGATTCCAAACGGTGTTTTCACCTGGAGCAAATGCATACCATGGGTGTGTGTGCACAGGAAGATGGTACGAAGTTATTATGGACGTTTTAAGTGTTAAAAATAACAAAACTATCAGTAACACTTAAAACAAAATGTTTTCAAGTATGCATCACCTTGAACTTAAATTCTGAGCTCTTGAAGATAGCAATATTACACTTTGACACTGATTTCATGTGCAGAAGAGTGATGGAAGCGTGTTTACACAGAATTATATCGAGAACTATAATGTTTAAGAATCAGAACACAACCAACCATTCAACAGAAGAAAGGAAACCAGTAGGCCCCTTCCTATATTCCTTTACCATTATGTAGTGCAGCACAATCATTAACTTTAAATGATTGATGATTTTTCAATCAAACTTCTCTGATTACTGTGATAACTGAGTTTAGTAATCTCATTTGCAGTATAAACCTCTCATTGCCTGACCCTCAGTTTAATGGGATTATGAGAAGTTAAGCCTGTAAACCTGTAAATGGCTGTAAAAGTTAAAGCCTGTAAAAGTTAAAGCCTGTAAATGTCTGCTGCACTCATCTGCTTCCTGTATTTTGTGTTCAGAAACTAAGTTTTGAGGGGGAATTCCAGAATTAATTTATATTATAGCCTGAAAAAAAGTATAACCAAAAAAAACCTATTCAGAGCATGGGTTATCAATCCAGAACATAAACATGCTATTTTAAAGTCTTGACTTTTTACAGAGAACCCCTATTTAAAGTAGCTTTGTCTTCAACTTAAAGCAATGAAAAAATCAGAGAGGCTTTGCAGCAAGCAACAACTATAAGTAAAAAAATATTTAGACTTAGTTTGGTGCAACACTTCACTAAAACTGACACTGTAGTGTAAATGCAATGATTGTATATAATACAGGCCATTCCTTTTTTATACTTACATGAAATGAAAGGAGTAACTATTCAAGCTAATTATGCTTTTCAGCTACTTTTCACCTTTTCTGTGCAACATGTATATAATTAATGACTGAGTTCATCAAAAACTATTTTTAAAAAGTATATTCTTATACTTTCTATAACAAAACCAGTAATTTTTGAAAGTTCCTGTTTAAAAACTGAAGAATATCAATGGGGAAGTACCACCAAGTTCAGTATCTGACATTTTGCAAGCCCAGTTACAGAAATCTCAATTTCCTGTGGAATAATGAATTGAAAGCTTTTAGCTAAAGAAAATCGTGAGGAAAATTAATCTGAATTTACTAAATTGCAGACAACTGGCAAAATAATTTGTTCAGCTGGAAGGGGGTTGGGGGGAGTCACTGCAGGCATGGTAATTACTGTCTGCCAGAAAATACAATGCAAGGCAGAGTATGTAACATGAAAGTAGAAGTAGTTCAAATTCAGAAGTTACACTCAAGCGTGGTGTTGATGGTCCAACAATTTCAGCAACTGCTGCCATTCATACTATTACTCATTAAATCCAAACCTTTTATTGTACAGGTCAATTATGGACCAAATACTGATGATCTGACTGATTTGTGAACTAAAACTTGCATAGGGCACCTGCGCTAGAACTGCAATAATTTCCTACTTACGATTCCTACAAATCACACCAATTCTGTTGTTACAGAGGTAGCACACAGACTAATCCTCTGAAAGGGTTCTAAGTCTCACATAATGTTTAAGATCCAAATTACTCAACACCATATATTTATATATTCTACTTCTATATTATGCAAGCACAACATCTACTCCAAAGTGCTTGACCAGATGAGAGAAAAGGGCAGTGGCAAGACCAACGATGATCCTGGAAAATATTTTCTCAAGTTTCAGGATTTAAAGAGCGGAATCTCTTCTCAGCCATTTATACTTTCACATTTTGTGCAAACGTAGCAATGATTAACAGACACAAATGAAGTGAACCATGGTAGTGTAATTTTAAGGTTAGCTATCTTCAAGTTTAGACAAGCAAGTACTGCCTTAAATCTCTAAAATGTAAAAAGACACTAGAAATCCTGTGCACTGAGACAAAGATGATTTATTTTTCACTTGTTCCAGAGCAGTTCACTGACTTCACATCTGGCTCTGCTTTGTGACTGAAGCTGTGCTCTTCTGGATTTAGACAGTTTTAGGAAATCACTGTTGCCAGGTAAGAACCCAGAATTAATCTTAATGCAAATTTAAACAGGCTCACTTGGAACCAATGAACATTATTTAATCTAAACCCCACTGTCCTTTGAAAAAGACAAGGAGTATCCAGACTAAGTTACAGAGCTTCAATTTATAAGGTAACAAAGTCGGAAATCACTTCACTCAACACCTACACGTTTGAGTATAGTCTACACTATACTCCAGTTTTATGTTACTGGTGAGGTTTGCACATTACAAATGAGTTAAATGCAAAACAAATTAACTCTGGTCATGCTAAGTTGAAAATGATCACTTTAAAACCAAAGTCTCAAACAAACAATACAAAAACACCAAACAAACAAAATCCCAAAAAACTAAAAGCACTGCTTTGCCTGAGGTACTATATCTGAGGTTATATACTTAAAGAATAATAAAAGATTTTAAGGTTTGGACTCAAAGTGTTCTTTGAAGAATTGCCTAATTAAATATTTAATTAATATCTCGCCCTAAACAACAAAGAATGCATTGCAAACTGGTTTTGCTAACAAAACATCTTAGGCTAACTCAGCCAATCCCTTTAACTCTGTTTTCCTTCAGGAAATGGCCAAGAGCATTTCTTTTGTCCAATTTTAACTCTTTATACCTTGATGCACGTCCTGCCGCCCTGGTCCTCTGGAAGAGCTTTTCACTGAATGAAGTTCTATAGCTTAGTGGCCTTCGTCTGTGTTCACATTTCATGCACACCAAAGCCAAAGACGGAAGGAGGAAGCAGGATAGGTTGATGGGAGAGGACAGGGAAGTCGTTAGCGTAGCAAGCAAAAGGAAAGGAGACTGCATAATATTACAAAAACATACACTGAACAAACAGAAACGTGATTAGTAAGGGATTATTTTGTGATGCTTAACTGCCCTGAGGATTCTGTTCACTGATTGACCATATTTTCCACAAATAAGCACAGAAGTATCTTCACTAAATACTTAGTAATATTCTTACTGCTGGTTAAAAAGCCCCATGGATTCAAAATCAGGGCTAAATTCTCTGTTAGAGGTAATTTTGAGCTCGTGTACCTGAAGATACATAAGCAACCTTTAAAATATAAATGCTAAACTAAGAAGTAAAACTTAAGAACTATTAAGATTGCACATTTGCATAATTCAAGACAAAGCAGAACAAATAGCAAGACCAGTGCATTAAGACACAACATATGACGAGTAAAATTCAAGTTGCAGTACTTCAGACGAGGAGTGGCTTGGCATTTCAAATGATTAGATAACTGGGAAATACGTAGTCAAACAAGAGCCTCATGCAACATAAATAGCCATCATATAAAAAGACAATATAAGAAAAACACTCTCATTCTCTCTTCCTTAATAGGAGAAAATTATGCATTCTTGGCCTTATTTGTAGTACTTTTGGTACTGAGAATAACACTAGCATTAAGATTTCATTCTTATTTTTCCCCTCCCTGTGAACAACAAAAGAATTTTGAATGCAGGGCTTGGAGCTCTAAGCAAAATTTATTTTATCTTTTACTCATGCACACTACTGTTTTTATATTTACCTAATATAAAATGCTGGTGAATTTTTAAGACCCTGCCATTCATAGAATTGGGATCTCAGGTCCTCTGAGGGCTTCATGTGTATTTCAACCATCTTAAAAGCAAAGTGGCAGAGTCTCATAATTACCCAGAAATTTGAAAGAAAAGAAAATAGTACTTAAGTCGGTATGAACTTACATCCATTAGTGTGGGATACTGAATGGGTGTTATGAACTATTTTAGTTAATGAGCTACTGTTAAATACAACTTTCACCTCTCAGAGGAGCTGTACAGAATTTGCTTGCTTGGTAAAGGAACAGCACAGAAACTGTTCCTACATCAGCCTGGCCATTTCTATGTTTCTGTTCCTTCCTGTTCATCATTTCACACAGTTGCTAACTTGTTCTATTACATCCCTTCAATCTGCTGCTCGTTCCATGGCTCCTTTTCAAGAATTGTTCTGTTGAAATGCCCATAATGAAGCAGAGAAAGGCAGGGCAGTTGAAATGATATATTTTTATACATAGATATTGTCATTTGACAGAATAATGTTCAAACAAATTTCCCCTTCAGTCCATAGCATACTGACTGAAGGTAATACCACCTAAATTAGCTTGTATCTGAATAAAAATAACCAGTCACAAACAAACTGTAGGGAGGTTGTGTAATTCAGACAAGAAACACAGGAGAGGTACCTTGACAGAGCCTGTCACTTCACTCCTTAGCAGCTGGACAAAACTGTTCTCAAAATAAGGTGTCAAAAGCTTTAGGGTAAAAGAGAGGCTAAAGAATAAATTAGTTGCAACAAAAGTTATTTTAACTAATATTGTTATACCTGTGTTTTTGTTCTTGCTGCAACAACTGAGCTGCTATTTTTCTCAAGTCAGACACTTCTTTGAGTCCATCCTCATCTTCAGCCAGCAGCTGCTCTTTCTGAAGTCTGAAAAATTAAACATTAGTGACCTGCCTGACTTCAGTGAAGCAAGACACAGAGATGGCTCATTATGGCAGTAAGTAAGCAGTGATTCTCTGTCCAAGATGAGAATTTTTTCCTCCATATGCAAGGAGCTTAAAACCCCACTATCACCCCTGCCACTACTAGTAAAAACCTACTCAAAAAAGACAAAGAAGATTTACCTTTTTTCATCTCCCCAGTCCTCATTTTGTTCTATTTTCTGGGATTTCTCAGGATGTTTTCCCCGTTCCTTCAACAAAATGGGAAAAAAAAAAAAAAGTTAGAATTGAATTAAAGGGAAAAAAAAGAAAAAAAAAAAAAAAATCAAGGCTGCTGAACAGTTTTTCTTTTGTCAGTCTGTGGTACCTTGACATAGGAGAGCAGGGGGCCAATCTGTGCCTCTCCCTGCTCAGGAAGAGCTCCCTCCTCTGCGTTGGGATCAATGTAGTCAAATGCCTCCTGGTCTAGGGAGGATTTATGAAGAACACGAAAGATATTAAAACAGTTCTCTTGACCAAACATTATTGCTGAGAGAAATAAGTACTTATGAAGAATGTCACTTAAAGGTAAAAGAAATTGTGCCTTCTTAAGCTAGAAATAATGTTTTTATTTCCTTTTTCTCAAGCCTTCTCTGCTTGTGATTATTACATTGTTTTCTGAACTGATGAAAATACAATACCAACACATGACCCTGTGATTTTGTGCCATTTTCTTACATTAGATTACCTAAGCAAGGCATCTCTATTACCTAAAATGACAAATGCTCAACTGGTATTACCTTTCTGCGGATCGAGTTTACTTCCCATTACGTGATTGTCATTCCTTAATGTCTGCTCCCTTGTTGATTCTGACACCTGGGAGTGAAGGCTGATTGTGTCATCATCAGATGGCTGCAAAGACACTCACATTTAGTACAGAACTGACATGGAAATGGTATTATTATATGATTTCCAATATTCCCATCATATCATATCAATTAGACTCAACCTTAACCAGAAAAGTTAAAAAAATATATAAATAATTTTTGTCTGATATGGCAGTCTAAGGGTTTAAACTCAAGTGTACACACACTGAAAGAATATTAAATTCAACTTACTGAGGTATTTCTCAAATGATATAAAATACAAAGGAAAAAGTTCTAAAGAAATCAGAAATTATAAATTCAACAGTGAAAAAATACTCACTTCTGTAGTGGACAACCTTTTATCCCCATTATCACTTCCAATGCCAGAGTCTGGTCCATGGTTCTTATTGGGATAAAAGTCCTCCATGCTACATTAAGAAAAACAACACACAAAAAACCCACACAAGAATGAAAGAAACAGTAGTTTCACTTTCCATAAGAAAATAAACATCCTTTTCAAAATATGCTCTCTATACTCAAAAACCCCACTACTCACCTGTCTGTGAGTGGCTGGGAGGGAACTCGTTTACCTAATGATGGAAGATCCAAAGAATCTGGTTTTTTATCTATTCTGTGGCACGCCTGAATACTGAGGAATTTAAATATATGTACTTTGCCCTTTAAACATATCTGTTGGGAAACACAGGAACAAAAAGAAATCTTGATTACACAGCATGTCTGCTGAGAATACACCCCAAGAAATACCTGCTGCACTGCATTTACAGCCACAACACCCCAAAAGGAGAAATACAAGAAATACAGCTAAAAAAAAAAAGGAAACCTGATTGGAATAACTTAGAACAACTTCCTCTAAGATCCTAATGCAAATTTCTGTACTCATGTGCTTTAATACTAACCTGTGCTGGTGGTATCTGCATTGGATTGTTATCCAAAACTATAACTTGTAAGTGACGTAACTTTCTGTAACAAATGGGAATTTCTGTAATTTTATTACAAGAAAAATCCAGCTTTACCAAGGGAAGGTCTCCTAATTCTGCATTCAGGAAAAAAAAAAAAGCAAACAAAAAAAAAAGAATCAGTTATCTTCTTAACACTTTACCTAATTTGCCTACATCAATGGAAAGAAGATGAGTAGCTCACCATCTGGCAACATATGGAGATTATTTCTTCTTATGTTCAATTCTCTAAGTGACTGCAATTTTCCTATTTGCTGGGGAAGAACTTGAAGTTCATTACAGCTAATATCCTAAGAGAGATATAATTAATAAATCAACTGAACACCTTAAGTGAAATTACACAGAGGAATACTGCAATCAAAACTATTACAAAGCACACTATTAAAAGAAAAGAAATCCAAGAAAAGAAATCCAACTATTTTGGATTTTCCATGGAGTTGGATGTACCATAACAGATTTTGTTGGTTTTTAAAGTATTTAGTGATTCCAGAAATTCAGTTCAAGAAGTTTAATCGATGAATGGTGAAATGCTGGGCTTGAAATGAGTACTGTAGCCTAGAAATCAGGAGTTCCCGGTGCAGTTCCCGGATCTGTCAAAACTTCTTGTGCTATTGCTGCCAATTGACTGGCATTCTGCTCCTCTTCTAAAAATTCTCTTTCCTTAATAAACCTTGAACCAACCCATAAAACTAAAAAATGTACAACAGCAACAGCAGGCTCAGCAGCTTTTTGGATACAAGCACTAGAGGGTGACAAAGCTGCATCAAGTGACACAGACTACAGCTATTTCTGACAGTAATTTAATATGAATTTATGTAGATCAGAGTGATTAAAGAATCACACAGAATCTTTCCAGCCTTCTTATATTCTAAACAGGTATGTCACAGGTACTGGAATGAAAGGCTCTCTGCTATGTCCTTAATCATCATTCTGGGTTTGACAACCTCGGAAAATAAACCAAAACACAGAAACTGAATTTCAATGTTGTAGCTCTATATTTTAAAAAATATTAATAATTTATGATATTGAATATATAATGAATACATAATACATATAGTGCTTGTAAGTGTGCTTACTACAAAGATTCACAGTTGTACTTACCAGCTCCATTAGATCTCTCAACTTTCCAATTTCTTCTGGAATGGAGACCAGCTTGTTATTACTGACAACCAGAACTTTCAGTGGAAGATCAAACAGGTATTTTGGCAACGTTGACAAAAGATTTCGACTTGAAAGAAAGAAAAACAGACCGGCAAGGCTGGATTATAACATACAATATTCATAAAAAAGATAACTTTTCTCCACCTATTACAATTTCATCTGCAATGTCCATCATGAATTCCTTATCCGATACACGCTCTTTCAGGTGTGTGAATTTTAGATTCCCCATTTCACAGGACAGACTCTAACACCAAAATGTACAGAGAAATCTGTTAAAAGAAATAATGTTTGCCACTTGCTTTTATCCTGTTGGTATCTTCAGAAGAACCACCTGACCTGACAGTCTGCCAAGACAGAACTTTATGCAAGGCCATTGCTTCTCCTACCATCACAAAAAACCCTAAGTATTTAATTATTTTGCTGAGCAATAGGCTGGAAAGTCTTTTTCTTCTGTGTACACGATTTTCCAGCGACATGCATGTATACCTGCTTTGTGCACCTGAAATACACTGTAACCCGCTATTGGATTTAACTCTACATTGAATAGTGGCCCACACTAACAGACTTCCATTGCCAGAAGTACATAAAATGTTTCTAATAATGTACATTTTAAAAAGCCATAAGAAAATGAGCTTGTTCAGATGTGATATGAAAGCAATTAATTAATGTATAAAAGCAAAAAATAAAATTCTGTTGGTTGATGTTGATTTAGGTAGAGCTAGCTCTATTTCTGACAAAAAAGTTACTTTTAAGTGCTGATACTCGGGTTCATACTACATTAAGAAAAATACCACAAGTTTTAGTACTTAATTGCTATGTATTCAGAGCACTGGTTTCATAATCTAAAAATCTTGGGGCTTTAATGTTTTCTCCATGATTACAGTTTATAGAACGGCAACATTACACCATAAAATGAAAGGAAATTTCTAACAGTACCTTTATAAAAGCAATGTATTCATTCTGTTAAATTCTAAGTGAACAATACAGAGAAGTTATTTATATAGGTATGCATTAAGTTTCTTTTTACGTTGCATTTCAGGTAGATATGCCAGGTTTTTTTGGTTGAAAGCATGAGAAGCAAAAATATAACATGTAAGTAAACTTTTTTTGAACTGACTATAAAAACGTGGCAATGCAACTGTCATTCACATCCCTTACATAGGTTTTCTCTGGTTTTTCAGGTTTTGGGGTTTTTTAGGAGCTGCCTGCTTTACTATGAAATGCACAATACGTTTCTTCCACCATCTGAAGCCCAAATTACAATGTGAGAGCATGTGGTTTTCTCCTGTAACAAAGCACCTGAGCTAGGAAGGCAGATTTCAGCCTGCTCTCCAATGCTACAGCCCACATGCTCCTGCACTGCAAAAAACTGGTATTTGCAGTTTTTGAGACACAGTAGGTTTTGGGGGTTGAAATAGCTCTTAACTGAGAAAACTGTTTTGGATTTCATGCAGTCAACATCAGAAACAAGGAGTATTGTGGAAAACAGGGTCAGGAGAGTTTTCTAGATTCCTTCTCCTTCCAGAGCTCATATCCATCTTCCGTTCTGGTGAGAAAACCCAACCATATGTTTTCCAAGTTTAAAAAGAGCAGTACAGCAGTGGATGTAAATAATGGGCAAAATGAGCAGGACTTTCTGGCCAGAGTAATTCAGCCTCTTGATAGCAGCAAATTTTTATAGCTGTAGCTTCGGAACACTGTCTGTCAATACAACTTCAGAAACTCTGCAAACACAATGACCTGATGAAGCAAAACACCAACTCTCTAAGGAGATAAGTTATACAAAGACCAAAATCAACCACCATTACTCACCTAATGTTAAGGTATGTAAGCATTTGCAGGTTTTTAATAGATTCTGGGATGGATTTGATGCAGTTGTGATACAAATTTAAAGTTTCCAGTGGCGCAAACAGCCAGACATCAGGAGGAATTTCAGTAAATCTGTTCTTTGAAAGATCTAGAAGGAAATAGCAAAAAAAATTCCTTTTTTAGTCAAGACTTTCCCTGCAGTAAGAGGAGATAAAAGTACCCACTGTTATTCTTGTCATGTTCCTAAAAATTAAGGTGCTGCAAGAAGTGTAAAATAATTCAGTTTTACCAGATGCTCCCGCATATAATTAATACACAAAAGAGCCTTAAAATACTAAAAGATTATTGTTCAATATGCAATTACAACGGAAAGTAGAAGAGTGACAGGAATTCAAAAATACGTTTCCTACTACACAGTTACAGTTACAATGACAGTGAATATCAATTATGATTGCCCCTCCTCTATCAAGTCTTTGTTCTGTGCAATTTTTGGGTTTCTTCCCCTCCAACTCCAGGCACAACAGTAAATCAGGGTACAAAGGCAATGTTGTTTCTCCTTAGCTACATTAGAATTCAATGTCATTGTACAATGTATCTGCAATGTTAAACCCAAGTTCTCAAAACACCCTCAACACACTAACTGACATTCTCCAGCTACACATTTGTAACTTAACTAAAAAGAGGATAAAGTTGCAAAAATCAATGCCACAAGTATTTGTATATAAAAGTCAAGGTGTGATTTAGCCTGGCCTAAAAGCAGAAAGAAGAGATATCTTTGACCACGGAAACACAATTCTTGAGCTAGAGTTATTCTGCATGACTGCATTATGCAAATCTGCATGCAGGAGTTATGACGAAACAGAGCATTACCAAAATGCACAGCACCTCTGACTACATGAAACCTTGAAATGAACCAGAAGATACAAATGAGATGTGACCCAAGAGTCCTGGAAATTATCAGCTAAACTACCAAAACTTGTGCCATCAAAAGTCCACCAAACTACCTTGGAAGAAAGATATTTACTTGAGAACTGCCTAGTCTTCTGAAAGGAACTCTAGTTGCCAGCCCCAGACATTTCAAAAGGATGTGGTTTCTCAGAAATGCTGAACAGAGTCTTTTAACAGAGAAGTAATACATATCCCTTGCTATTTCAAGCTTTAGTTCTCAGTTTTTAACACTCACATGGAATAACTGTTTCTGCTTAGCTCCCATCACGTTATCACTGGAATGAACAGTTCTGCATAAAGCGTAGGAAAGGGTTGGAAAATTGGCCTCGAGTCATTGTCAGGTTCAAAGAGAGCTCAACAACCTGAAGTTAACTGGCAAAGCAGCTACGAGCAGCATTTCTCAGGGCCAACACTGGAATCAACACTGCCTAGCTTCTCCATCAGCAACCTGGCAAACAGGACAGAATGTGCCTTCCGGAAGTGCACAGACATCACCCAGCCAGAGGGACGGGATGAGAGCCGGGACCTCAGCTGGAAGACACCCAGTTTGAATAAAGGCTCACCTAAAGGATCCCTGTTCACACCAGCGTGGGCTGCAGGACAGAAGGGTAGAGGAAAGCTGTGCAGAGAACAGCCCGTGGTGCTGCTGAATGCAGGACACCAGCGTGCTGAGCAGAGGGAACAGCCTGCACAGTGTGCTGCAGGTGACCAGCAAACGAAATGGACTGGTACAATGAAACAGCATCTTCCTGTGGAGTTAGCTTGGCAGTAGCTTTAACTTTACTTCAAGACTAGAATATGTGAAATTTTGTGTGTTATCTGGCTGTCGCTCCATTATTTCTAAAAAACATTCTCAAGCTTAAGGGGCAGCACTGTGGGTTAGACCTGAACGCGAAGGCTCAAGGCCACAAAAATTTTGCTGCTGTATTTGCTTCCAGCCACACCTCAACTCCACATCTTGGAAAGTCCCAGGTTAAAAACAGCTTTGCTAGTCCTTCTGCAACAATAAAATCTAGAGGCAGGCCAGACAAGCAGAGGCTGCGCCAACTCTCTGCTCTGGACAACTGGACCAGGGATGGAATACTCCATAGGGAGCATAAACCAGCTGTGGTTTCCAGCCTGGCCTGACACAAATCACATCAGCACAGTGTGGCTGGAGCCCCTCAGTGCGCCCTCGTACAGAACCCACACAGCTGCACATCAAAATACAAACCAAGGTCACTTTATTTGTGGATTACTGTAGAAAACACTTCTCTGGAAACAATGTCTTTGAAGACACTGCAAGGCAAGGGTTACACTTTTTTATTAGGAAACCCAGAAATCCTATTAAAATAGGAAATGACACCCACTATCTCTCAACAATAAAATAAAAAAAAAGGTAAACAAAGAGGTGGGAGATAGCACTTGTAGTCCAAGCAATTTTTCATTCCATCATTGCAAAACAGCATTAGAATAGCTCCAGGGGTTGGTTCCGATTTTTATGAAGAGAAAGATTTGAGTATCTATAGTTTTCCACAGTATTCTCATATTGAAAGTACTTGCAGTTTTTTTAAATCAAGTAAAGCTACTTTTAGCTAAAAGTATCAAACTAAAGAATCATTTCTACTCCAAAAATGTTTTTATAACAAGCAAGAAGTTTATGAGGTAGTATTGTCTATTGTGGTAAATAAAATGTAGATGCGAAACTTGAGCAATTTAGGTACTTTTAAAAGACTATTAATACAACAGATGACCAAGAAAATACAGTCTGAAAAAAGGAAGAAACTTTAGGAATAGAGTGCTCCTCTATAAACGAGGCAGCTTCCATCTCACTTGAGAATGGCTTTGTCAGGGTTAATAGACTGGAGAAGCAAGGAAAGCTGCTAAATGCAGAATCACAGATGATTTAGGTTGACAACTCCTCTAGAAGTGAGATTATAGGAATCCTTTGCTTAACCAGTTTAGACTGGAAAACTCTCGGTGGGAGTGTTATGTGAGGACTAAACAGAAGACACTACCATGCCTGCTTATGAATCACAGGGTATTTCAATACTCTATCTCCACAGGAACAATGAAAGTGAGAAGTACACCATTACTAAGGTTAAATTGGAAAGAGGAACTAAAAAAAAGGAAGAAGTCAGTTGCCCTTTAGGCGTTTTTTTTGGTTTTTTTTTTCACAGAAAAAGTCTTTAGTTACTATAAGATGATGATTAAAAAACAATATATAGAAAGATCAAAAGAAAAGAATTTAAGGAAATCAGTCTGGAAGGGAAGCTATAAGAATTGAGAAGTTATCTTGTATAAATTTAAGCCATGATCAAGAGGGAAAACAAAAAGCTCAAGCTGTCAGGTTACAGCAGTGTGCAGCCAGGTATTTAAGTAGTATTAACATCACAACTGCCTTGGTTTTGCACTTTTCCTTAAGGATGCAGTACTGCTTGCCATCAGGAACATGCAGATACAACAGATTGGCCTGTTATTTAAATCAGTACAATCCCTTTTATATTCACATATTACATCCACTAGGCATTGAATTTGAAATACAAGGCTCAGCTAGGAAATTTACACCTGAACCTCATCTTCATATTACCATATTTTTCACAAAAATATGTTGCTGATCCATGATATTGGCGTTAGGCTTTTGTTTGCTCCAAAACAGAATTAAGAAACTAGATCATAAACCCCGCACATTCCTCACATACTCCACAAACCCAGAACTGCTCTCCTAACTCATCACAGATAGATTTTCCTAGCCAGCTTTTCTGACAATGCTTTAGCCCAACCCAACCAAAGTCTAAGAACAGTTGTAAAATTAGTCCTACAGAAGACAAGAGATGCTTAAAAACAAGTGTTCAGACCTGATCCCAGAGATACTCTTTTAGTCAATCTGAGCATAAATCTGAGATCACCACACAGAACATGGGTAAAACTCATTTGTCTGTCAGATGCAAGATGATTCCGGAGAAGGAAAAATCAGCTTCAAACACTCCAGCAACACCTGCATGTGGAATCTTCAGGAGGCACAAGCTGTCAATGTCCACAAACCACTGGCTGAAGAAAGCTCTGCTACACAAACAAGGGGATTGGTTTGTTCATGCTAGGTGCCATTTCTGTGGTTAGTTGCTGCAGACAGATCTCTTCCTGCCTTGATTAGTTTCTCAACAAACTGGAGAAGGAGCCTCAGGAGAAAGGAACTCTTAAGCTTCCCAAGCTCACCTCAATTGGGATGTCCCTCTAGCACTTCCCTCAAACTCTACACATCTACTTGTAGTTTTCCAGTTCCAATCTTAATGCATGACTAGTGCTGTTATACACAGAAATGTTTTAAAGTTTTCCCTTCAAAGGAAAAACAAACCTAGATAACTAAACAATAAATATCAGAACTCTTCAGACTTATGTTGCAAAATGAGCAATTAAAATACATCCAGATGTAGAATAATTCCCCATACTGATATAAACAGCAATCATTACAGCTGCAAAGGAGACCAAAACTTTTGAACTTACTGGCAAAGAATCTTCAAGAATTACAGCATCATAAATCTATAAACCCATGTAATTGTGAATTTCACGTACAAATCAACATTTGCTCTCCAACATTAAGAGCAATGGTGAAGGACAACACAGAACAAACTGAGCACCCATCACATCTCATGCATAGTAAGGAAGCTGAGAATACTACCTGACAAAACCTTGTAGCTCTCAGGAAACGAAACTGACAACAAATTGTCAAGGAAAGCTACATATATTTAAAGCCTATTCTTAAAAGCTTATGTAGCAATAGTTAACTTGATTTTTATCTGTTGGGTACACTCAGGTCAAGTAGAAGCCGTCAGTCTTCTGTTTAAAAGAAAGAAAAAACGCTCCCCGGACTAGAGGTGGCTACAAGCAGCTTTTTTCAGCTGGGCACCTGACAGCACGGAATAGTTTCTGGTTTAATTCTGACAAGCTCATTTTTGGCTTCAAAATTTTTAATTCCAAATTTCTGTTTCACAGACAAGTAATACAGGGGAAAGTAATCCTCAACTGGCAACAAAACAAAGCCTGGGCTTATTAAGGAGTACATCAAATATACACAAAAGTCCCAAGACTTACAGCAGCCTCTGTATGCTCAGTAACACACATCCAAGCCTTTGACGAGCTTACAATCTAAGTAGATATGAGACAAGCTACAACCAACCTGCAGTAATCAGTGTTTGCTACATGACTTATCTTTTGTGCAGATAAAATGGCTTGTCACTGGATAAACTAAGCAGAAACATTTTTGAGGTAGGCTAAACTGCTGGAAGACAAAGAACACTGGAGAATAAGGCAATTGCACTAAGATGAAAGCAGAAAAAAACCTGAAAATGGGTAAACGAGCAGTCCACGAGCACTGAGTGAAGAGGGTCTAGCAACAATTCCAGCATGTTCTCCTGAGACCTGGAGGCCCCTGCTGCAGCAACTTCAGCATCTGCTCCTGCTGGCTGGTGCCTCCCTCTGACTCTGTCCTACTCAAGCCAGACCTCATGGCAGCGTTTAAGAACAGCAGCAGCCTGTTCTATAATTCTATAGGATCTCTCATTACTGCATATAACAACTTGAAGCAAACACTCTCAGAAACCTTTCAGTTCTAGGTCAGCCTTGAACAGAACAGGTTCTCATCACTACATCCTGTTTCCACCTGTGGGAACGGTGCTGAAGTGCCAAATGGCAGGAGTGTTTGGGTTAACACAGCCTGGTGGGGATTTGCTCCTGTGCACTTACACCTGCTGCTCTGCTGCCACAGAAGTACACAACCCTTTCTTCAGAAGTCATACACTGACACTTGGAAACACATTTATGATAATCATGTCTGCTAAGCATAAAGCTATTTTAGTTCTGTACCAGAGAATGAGACTTTTTTTTATTTTCACCTGAAGAGTGTGACCTCCTCTAGACCTGTCAGCACTTTCTCCTAGCAAGAGGCAAACAATCCCAGCTGGAAGAACGATGAGTATCAGACTGTTCGACAGCCACAGAAACGCAGAGAACTCAGAAGTCTCTTCCTACTGTCATTCCACTCTTACCACAGGAAAAAAAAAATGTATCAAATAACTCACATTTTCTGTGGCACTCCAGCCTTCAGCCCTGATTTAGTTACCTTTTTGCTAAGGACAGATTTCAGCATTAAATGCCAGACTTGCTGGGAGTATGAGTATGTACTTTTGGATCAGCTCCAACCAAGAAGCACAACTGAAATGGGAAAACACACTTCACCGAAAAGAGTATCTCAAAGAGCAAAAGCTACTCCATTTTTCTTTATCGCACAAGGTTTTGCAATACAATTCGCAATCTAAATTATTTGCCCCCTCTGCAAATAATCAGTAATAAGTAGAAACATGTATCAAAAAAAGTTCCTTAGTTGGTCAAACACAGAAATATTACAGACGTTAGATGTTGGGTATTACAAAACACAAAAATAGTCAAGGCAATGGCAAATTTAATTTTGACAGATGAAGACAGTAAAAAGTAAAGAAATTACACATTGCATGTTTTTTGTAGGTCAGTATTTCAGATAAGGCTGTAACACTAAATTTATTGGGTTTTTTAATATTACACTAAGATATGTGGTATTCTTCACAACACAATCCTTTTAGGCAGGCAAATAGTAATAATCAGCTCCTTTAACTTCAAGTCACTGAACTGAACTCGCCCATCACTCCAAGCATCCTTAACAAGGATCCTTTACAGCAGCCTTTAGCCAGAAAGCCTCAGGCACACAGAGCTCATTTCCGCTTTGTCCAAACACTGGCCAGGCTGTGAGAACACTGCAGAAAACTCCCATGATTGTTTATAAACTGCGCCACTTCCAGATTTTGCATCAGATGCATTTCAGAGCATAAACACCGGCTCCTCTGCCCCAAAAACATAGAATCTGAGTTCCTCTTTTTGTTCAAATATGAAGGAAATGCTGCTGAAGAACCACATTTTGTAATGTGTTTGATTTGCAGAATGTAATCAAGATTCAGGATATACATCAGATATGAATGCCAGTTTTTTAGGTGAATATTGGATTTGTTGTCACTCTTCAGTTACTGCTGTTCTGAATTTAATCAACAGTGACTCCACCAACAGAAATAATTTCATTCAGAAAGGAAAATATAATTGGTTTAGAAGTGCATACTGTAGAGGCAGAACTGCATTATAAATTAACATTCTTACACATTTCACACTCAGTATCAAGCCTTGGGGGTTAATCAGTAATCAGTTCAATGACAATATACCCTAGAAGGGCCAGAAAAAGGATGCAAAAACAGTGAAAGGCATGCAAGTACAGGTGCCAACGGCCTCTGTAACGATGCCATGCCAAGACTGGTACTGGCCACGACAGGAGGGCTCACTCTCAAGCCATACTGGAATACAGTAGTGTTACTCTTCTGTGCTGTGAGGAGGAAGCAGGGGTGAGAAAGGAGAAATCTCAACATTTGTCTATTTACAGGCAATCATTCACCTACTTATAATTGCCTGGGAGTTCCCTCAGAATTAAGAAGTGGGAATTGAAGCTGTTGTGACAAAGCCGTAAACAAATAAGCCTGAGAGCACCACTGCGTTTTTCTGGAGCTGTCGGTCACTCACTTTTTGTATTTACTAAATTTATTTTTTAAAAGGTACTCACTGAAAAGGGGGCAAACTGCTAAAGGCACAGGTTGGCTTAGGTTCCTGTGCTATATTGTCAGACCGACCTGTGCTTAAAAAAATAAAACAGCAAACACACAACTCTTCAGCTAAGCAGACTGTGATTACACTGATGTGATAGACTCAATTACTTAACTGCCAGGGGGTCTAATGCTGCTCATACAGACAGAAGCAAAATTACACATAAAATTACTGCAATATTCAAGATACCTCTTGATATCTCAAGAACTATGATTTTATTTTCTCCTTGGAAGTGCATTAAAAGCAACACAAGATCTGTTAGGGCAGCCAGAAGACAAATTCAGATAAATAATAAAATAAGGATTTTTCTGGCCAAAGTGCTACAAGGACAATTCACAGTTAAAAACAAACAAACAAAAAGAGATAAACAGCCAGACAGGGTCACTATGCTTTAGACACATAATTTAAAATACAAGAAGTACGCCTCAGTATTTGCAAATTAAGTATTGGCAAGCCATTATGTAAGTTAGATGCAAAATAAAATCCCAAGCTATTTTTGATAATTCAACAGAAGTTGTGCTTCAACATAGCTCTTGCTGACTTTACTGATATAAAGATGGAATATTCTGGGTTTACAGTAACACTGCAGATCCTACTGCCTAAGGATTTGTGATATGGAAAAGAAACTGTTTGCTTCCACGCTGGCCAGAGACTGTTTATTAACGTATTTGTTACAAGTACCACAGAACTGAATCTCAAAGTCACTGACTTAAAACAGAAAGTGAAACTCTGCAAAGATTTGTGACCCAAGCCCCCATCTCCTATGGCTCAGCTTCAGTCCAGAACCTTGTTCATGGGGATATTTGCATGTGAAAGAGGGATAACTGATAGAGAGATACCAATAATTGCATGACTGCTGCCTCTGAGGCAGCTGCTGATTCCCCATCGAGCTCCAGGCCACGCTGACACTGTCAAGGATGTCCATGATTCACCAGCAGAACACCGTTTACCCACTTGACAGAAAAATTCTACAGATGCAGTCAAAATACAGACTACAGGTCTTTTGTTCACAAGCATCTTTTGAAAGATGTCTAAAATTTGTATTTCACCGGTATTCATTCATAAACCAGGGCTACATTAAATCAGGATTCTCCTGAGGTGGTACTTACATGGACACAGATTAACTATTTCAGTACAGGATTTTAGAGCAGCAGGCAATAAAGCTATTTCTGCCAGAGACAGCCCTTAGAACATTTTCACACCACCATTCACAATAACAATTCAATCCCAATGGGAATGACTGGGCTTGACTACATCCTAAAATACAGACACAAGATCACTGCAGACAGCTCTGATTCAAATGTTGAGATTCAAAATAAATGGACAAAAACAACCTACCAAAATGCACACAGCAATAATTAGAAGCAAACAAGTACAAAAACTTGATGCTCCAAGTTCAGGATACAGAAAGCCTTTTTAATAACAGATTACCTACATGCCTACAATGTTTCTTTCTCTCAGAGTTCTTTGGTTATTGAATATCTGCACAAAGCAGTGACGGACAACATTGCTAAATACATTTTTATGCTACTACAAGGGAAACTCCAGCTTCCATTATTTCATGGAATCTCTTTTTATTTGCAGGACAGTCTCCTATTCCAAACAATATGCCAGCGATTCATAACCCATGGGGGAAGAAAAGCCCTACAACAAAACAAACCCCCCCACAGCATTAATTCACTCAAACAACATTTTCAAAAGCCACTAGTATTTATGAACAAAAGATCCTGGGCATCTCAGTAAGATTTTCGTCTGGCACATTATTTGAAATTATCCATTTTCTGCAACTACCCCAGCAGCAAAACAACTCATAAGCACACGGAGACGAGCGACAATATGAGAGAACCTCCGTGGAAAATGTAGCTTTGTTTTCTAGGAACTGTATAGAAAAATGCCTCCATGTTTAGGTTTCATCTAAAAAGCATGGGTAAATCCAGGCCCACACTCACGATATCCAAGCATTTACCAACACAGTGAACACACCAAGCTCTCCACACTCACTGCTGGATTCTCACACATCCCTTGCACCCGCACTTGGAACCATCTTCCTGCTGAACTGGGACGGCGATACCCCAGGCGATACAGCTTTTACTGCAAGGGATCCGACACCCTTGAAGGCACAACCTAACCACAACACGGAGCTCTCATACCCCCGAGCGAGAACTCAGGCGCTCCCCTCACCCTGCACACCCCGCTCCACCGCAATTCTCCATCCTTAAAGCACGCACAGACCGACACAGGGGACAAATGCCCGATTCCCTGAGACCGCCCCTGTTTCCTGAAGGCACATAGACAGCAGCCGTTCTCCTCCCCGGCAGCCCGGGCACACCGACAGCGCCGGCTCCGCTCCCACCACCCAGGGGAGAGCGACTTGCACCCCCCGGAACACCACGGTGAGCTCGGACACGCACGGCCGGGCGGGGCAGGGAGCCGCACAGCCCGGTGTCCCCGCACACACACACACATATACACACAGCCCTGGGCCCTTCCACACTCACACACACCGCTGTGCTCTCGCACACGGTCACACAGAGCCGCTCGCCCCCCACCTCCCCAGGCTCAGCGTGCCCCGCTCACAGCCCGCACCTGCACGGACGCCCGCCCCACACTCACCGGGCAGAACCGGCCCCCAGTGCGCCCCGACACCGCAGCCCCACATCCTCCACGCCCCGTCCCGCTGCCTCCACGGAGAGCCCACCAAACGCCGAGCACCCCACCGCCCCCCATTGCCCTCGCACACCGGGGTCTCCGCTCCTCACCCAAAGGTGTTCCCGTGGCACCACCTCGGCTGCCCCCACAGCCCCCCCCTGCCACCGCCACCGGGGACCCCTCCCGCTGCATCCCGGCACCCGCCACCGCCCGGCCCGGCCCCAGCGGCCACCACAGCGGCTACGCGCCCCCCGCCCTCAGCGCCGGGCCCGCAGCGGCCCCGCAGCACGCCCGCAGCCCCGGCCCGGCACTGGCAGGGCCCCCTCACCTGCTTGCGTGGTGTCGCTCAGGTCGCAGCCGCTGCCGGGGAAGTCGCGCAGCTTCCTCCCGCTCAGGCACAGGATGCCCGAGCTGCCCGCCTCCTCCAGGGCCCGTTCCAGGCTGCGCACCGTGTGCGACTGCGGCAGAGCTGCCGCGCCCCAGTGCGGCCCGGACGAGAAGGACAGAGTGAGGTGCGCGGGGATCCCGAGCCCCGCCGCTCCGCTCCCGGGCACCGTCCCGCTCCCGGCGCCGCTGCCGGTGCCGTTGTTGCCGCCGCCGCCCCCCTGCCCGGCCGCCATCTTGACCGGCCCCTCCACAACAACGGCCGCCGCCGCTGCGCAGGCGCCGCGGGGCCCGCAGGGGGCGCCGCGGGACGGGGCGGGGCTTCGCGGCGCCCCTCGGCCGCGCCAACCAATCCGGGGCGGCGGCGGCGCCGAGGGGCGAGGCCTCCTGAAGGGGGCGTGCGGCTCTGTGCCCGCGGGCTGGCGCGCCGCTAGGGGGCGCTGCCGGGGCTGAGGGGAGCGGGACCGGGATCGGGATCGGGATCGGGATCGAGATCGGGATCGGGACCGGAGCGGGATCGGATCGGGACCGGGACCGGAGCGGGATCGGATCGGGACCGGGACCGGAGCGGGATCGGATCGGGACCGGGACCGGAGCGGGATCGGATCGGGACCGGGACCGGAGCGGGCAGCGGAGACATCCCGGGAGAGGGGGGAACCCAGGACAGAGGGCCCCGGAGCTGTCCTGCACCGACAACGTCAGAGCCTCCGTTGCCTCTGCCTCGCAAACCCAGCTCCCGGCAGAACCGGGCACGGACTGCCGAACCCCGCGGGTGGCAGCTGGAAAATCACCCAGGAATCGTCCGTGGCACAACAAAGGGAAGAAGAACGAGCGGCTCTCCCTGAAATGGGTGATGGAACGCTCACAAAAGCCCCACAGACACGAGTGCCTGTGGCTCAGAATGCTTAAGGGCAGTGGGGAGACATGAAAAAGAAGCCACTTACAAGGTCCAGGGCCCAGTTACCTGAATAAAATGCAACAGAGCTGCTGGCATACTGATGGATACTGATGGACAGTGATGGATAATTGCCTCCCCTACCATGTAATCAGTCCTTGTTAGGTGCTGCATATTTATCTTTCAAATATTGCTCTGGAGCTGTGATTAGGAAATGCAAAAGAAAGCCTCATAGACCCACCTTTTAATGCAATTCTTGTATGTCTGATAAGCAGAATCTGCTTTTAAGCCTTGAACCTCATGAAGGTCCTTACATTCTTGAATTGGATTGGGTTGGTTTTTTTTTGTTTATATTTTGCATGCATATGTCATGCCTGATTTGGGGATCTAAGGGAAATTCCCTCTCTGTGGGCTATGGAAGACACTGGCCTTCAGCCAGCAACACATCGCTGACAGACAGCTGAGCCACTATGGATCACAAAAGGATCAGCCCTGAAATGGGATGTGGGTGATGTTCAGGTGCAATTCAGCAGAACCGGAGCCAGGATCAGTGAGCATCTCCTGAAGAGTGAAGGCTTCAGCGCTGCGCTCTGTGCATTTGGGGATCTCCCTGCCCAGGCACACAGACTGCCCTTCCAGCAAAGAGCTCTGTGTGCAAAATGCAGCTGTGGGGGGAAAAGGGGTCCCAATCTCAAATTTCACCTGCAAATACTGTGGCTGTCTGCTTCCTCTGGCCTTAGCTGTGGCTGCTTCTGGGGGCTGTGGGATCCAAGCTAGAAGATGAACATCTGTGTCAGTCTGGCTGGGCCAGAGCTTCTGCTCTTACCCTGAAAAAGACAATCATTCCCTGGATTCACAGCAAGAAACTACAAGGCAAACCTGTATAAAGACTGCTGACTGCTGCCCTCGGCCGAGGTTCCAGCCAGAGAGGGCGGAGGGTGAATAAACTCAGACTGGTGTTGGGCCAAGTGTGTAGGATGATTTTGCCTGCAGACATGGAGCAGGAGGCACGGTGGCTCTGCAGCTGGCAGGAGTGAAGCAGAGCAGGAGCCAGGACCAGCTCCAGCACATAAATCCTACTAAATGTTAGAGAAGCTCTGATTTTCCAAAGCATGTGGCTCCACACAGGGCCAGCTCAGAGATGCAGATTGATTGTCCTCCCTCTCAGCCACATCACGCAGCTCTTTAGAGCCCAAGTTAGATAGAGAAAGAGGTTAAGCTCTCTTTGTATGAAATAGGCCTGACAAATTGCCAAAGGGTTAAAATGTTTTTTTGTCACCAGACTTCTCATGTATGAGGGGTCTTTTTATCTTTAACCAAATACTCACTGTACCTGCAGGTGCTCCTACAGAAAGCAAGCCAAGCTTGCTCGGTCTGCTCAGACACACTCTCACATCTTCAAAGGAACTGAAGTTTCCCATAAAGGAGGCTGGAATCAATGTCTGAAGCTTTTCCCAACAGCTCACCAAAAATTCCCAATCTTCAAACTGTTTTGTGCAAATTCCTGCTTACTGAAGCAAAAGCTTGAAAGCTGATTGCAGGTTCCTGTGGCAGAGCACATTTACCTGTGGGGGTCATTTATCACCTCCTGTGATAAACCAGAACAGATGTCTGGAATGCTAAAGTCTAATTACTTTTATTTATAATGGATTTCACAGCCTTTCAAGAGTTCTTTTTCCCCATGCCGTCCTTTCTTTGTCATTTCACAAGCAAAACCAGAGGTACTACTCTAGTTGCAGAAGGCTTGCCAAACCAACCTTCCTGGCACAAAGAGCAGTAAGCCATAGCTGTGCCATCCCTCAGTTTCTCCTCCAAAACAGAGATTGTTACATTTTCTCATTTATTATGGAAGCTGAGTACAGGAAGAGATGGAAACGCTCAGATGTTGTCATGAGATTGCAAAAGACAAACATATTTTATTGCAGCCCTGCCAGACAGAGTGGAGTTTCAGGAGTTTGAACATTTCTGCAAATCCCACACTTCCATGAAGAGCTTTCACTTTGAAAGTCTTTGTGGTTACCCACACCTGCTCCAGATGAGATGAAAACTCATAGATATGACTTCAACAAATTTCACGTTAATGCCTCAGGGAATAAGATCTAGATCAGGCTTTGATCTATCTAACTTTCAACATGGAATTCAAGATGTGGTTGCTCACAACCCTTGGCACAGCTGGCCCGAGGCATGCCCAGAACAGGGCAGTGAGAGTTGCGTGCCCGTCCTGCCGCTCTGCCTGCGCTGCTGCACCTCCTCTCAGCCCTGCTCAGCACCATCGCTCACAGAGCCAGAGCTCCCCAGGGCACTGCCTCCTGCAGACAGCCAGATGGGATTATCTGTAACGCTGGTGTGAAATTGATTATGACAGCACGGACAGCAGGAGTGGAGTTACCTTTGGCACTCTGCAGCGTGTGCTGCGGGCTGTGTCCCAGCGCCTGTGGCCAGGACATCGAAGCAGTGACAAAGCCCAGGTGCTGCCCAGGGCATTGTGCAGAGTGATGCTCCCTCGACACCTCCACGGTGCTGCCAGGCCTCTGCCAGGCCACACAAGCTCTGGGCACCTATGGCCAAGCAACAGGGATTGTCAACAGCAGGGAGACCCATGAAGCTTTCAGTGCTCCTGAGTTAAATACTTGAGGTGAACGCAGAGCAAGGCTTTGTCAGTCTAGATTGCCATTTGCTTAGAGAAATGAAATCCTCCTGAAATGTCAGCACTGACGTTTTTGCATCCTTTGGAGACTTCTTCTCGCTTTAAGCAATTAAATGGGAGCTTTCCTACTGTTCTTTCTGTGCTTCTTTACAAGTACACTCAGTACTCCTCCATGGGTGACACACTGAGGGTGCACAGTCACTCTTCCTTCAACACTCCCATGATCCCGGTGCCATCTTCTTGATGCCTCTTCAAATCCTTTGTGTTTACTTTGCTTATCAGCACATGCTCCATGTGTCATGGATATTGCTTTTCTTCTTCGAGACCTGCAGGTGTGCACAGCTTCCCACAGGCAGTTAAAATAATCTCCAAATACCTGGAATCAAGATTCATACTAAAGTGGCACCATCTGGCCCATTTTGAAAGTGAAGCAGGCAAATTATACATATATTCCTTCTTAGATCAAAATGGCAAATGCCACTCTATCTCTGCTAAAGGCCAGTCATTTATCTGAAACACCATTTTAAAGAGCTAGAAATAGCTCAAAATACTCCAGCATTTGATGCTTGCATAGAAAAGGAACAAGCAGGATTCTGTCTAGTTGCCTTGGCAAGCAATATCTGCTCTTAACGTCTTTTTGTACGGACCACAATAAGAGAGCAGATCCACTAATGAGAATATCCCCGATGCCTTTCCCATTGGGAGCATCTGATTCATTGCACAGCTAGCAATGCTTCATCGAGCAGGAGGAAACGCACTTCTGAAGGCAGCGGGGAGGGGAACATCTCTCCTTAAAACTGCCATTTCAATTCCCACCTACTCCAGCTACATCCACTGGGAATACCTCCTTGTGGTGCTGCAGAGGCCTTTGTCCTTTGCTGATCGTTTTGGTGTGATTTCAAACAGGATTTGTCCTTTAATTCTATTTTGAATATCTTGTTTGCTGTGCAAATTTGTATTAAATAACTGTGATATGAGGCACCTCTGTGAATAAAAGACAAAGTGACCAGTGTTAATTTTGAGAGCATGGCATAATATTCGTTACAATAATAAATCATGATGAGCAATTTAACATGCAGAAAATTCACTAAATCTACTTAGAGACCAAGAACACCTTTCCCATAATACAAGTGCTTGACTGCTGGCACATGTTCTGCTCTCCCACCGAGTTTATTTTTGTTTAGTTTTAACAAAAAGCCTTCTAGGGCTCCCTGAGGATTCATTATATGACAAGAAGAGCATCTGATAAATTGAAAAGCCCAGTGCCCCAAAGTAACACTTGTTCTTCTGGAACAAGTTGGTCCTGCCTGTGACTGACAAGGGGAAGGAATACCTGGTGCCCTTGGCAGAAGTGCCCCAGTGCTCTTTGAGGGCTCAGCTCGATGGTTTGTTGCCATGGTATCAGTGAGTCAACACAAAACTAGAAGAAAGCACAATATAAATACTCCCCTCACCTTTTCCTAGTTTCTTTTTTCATTGTTTGTCTATTTATTTCCCTTTTTAGCTGTGAAAGTCACATTCCTGACATTCCATTTTTAGGATGCAGGGTCAAGTCTGTCTGCCAGGCACCTGCAGTCCTCTCCAGTGCAGAGGGTTTGTGCTTTAGAGGAGGTTCTGGCTCTCCAGGCCTTGTCACCAACTCCAGCATGTGTCACCCACACCGTTGATGTGAGAAATTACTCAGGACTGAGATGATGGCAGTGCTTAGACATACTAAGCAAATGGGACACTTGCCAAGATGTTAAGAGGTCACAGACTGGCAGCTGAGAGATAAGAGCACATATCAGCTCATGCTTCCCAGATGAAGAAATATGGCTTGGAAAGGTTTTATCATTGCCCTTAATGCTAGGCACTTGAAGGAAAGCAGCTAATTAAACCTCTCAGCTGGTGAAGTGGAATTTGGTGCAAAAGCTGTGTTGTAGTTCCATGAAAAAAATGCCCTTTGAATATTTTAGAAGTTGCCATTTCTAAACTCTGCCTTTGTCTTCTTTGGTTGCAAATGTTTGTTTCACTAAATGTGATCAAATAGAAACACTCATCTCACATCAATCTGCTTCCATGGTCATTCTGCAGCGTCACTGCAAAATATAGCAAAGGTTATTTGTTGCTCCCTCAGCGCTATTATTTACTTTTATGGAAGAACAACTCCCTAAACCAACACTTTCAGAAGCACTTGATCTTTCCAAGAGCTGTACACATACCAGGAGGCAATTCTTGCCCTGACTGATCTGCGTAGAAATTCCTCTCCCATTTGAAGTGCAAGGTGGAAAAAAAACCCCAAACTGTCTTGAAAATGCAAAACGTGCAGACACTGTTCACAATTTATGTGGGCTCCTATTACGTATGTGGTGAGAAACTTTATTTCACAGCATTTATTGTATGGAGACTTCAGAGAAAAATATGCTCCTCACTTGATGCATGGCAGCCCTTTGGAAGAGAATGTTCTCCTATCTCTTTTTTATTTTTTCACCGGTCTTTAAAAGTAGAGGAAGATGCTTTAGCTGTCATTTTGTATTCAAACTGTAGAATAGCTTCGATGCCATAACCAATGTGTCAGAGACTGAAAGATCCCCTGAAGAATCTGAGTTCAGTGAGTGATTGGGATACTGCCCCGAGGCCAATCCCAAATGTGTGCTTCCTCCTCCCGGCACTTAGAAATACAGACTTCATGCCCAAATAAGAGCCACGAGCATCTCTGTTCATAGAGTTGCCTTGTTTTTCTGCTCTTCAAAAGGCAGCAAGGTCGTTCCGTCGTTCACATGGCTCAGAATTGACCGCCGGGTTGTGAAAATACATCTGCTGCTGGCATAAACCTCGTAGGAGGAGGATTCGGGGAGAGAAGAAGAAGAAGAGTGTCAGCCCAGAGGCTGCGGAACGGGGCTTAAGGCAGAGACAGAGGGGAGGTGCTGGTGGAAAGGATCAGGGAGAGTGCGAGGGCAGGGAGCCAGGGCAGGGCTGAGCGCTGTGCTGGCTGCGGGCGGCGCAGGGGCCGAGCAGTGCGGGCAAAGGGAGCCGGGCACAGGGGCAGGGAGAGCTGGGCACAGGGGCTGGGAGAGCTGGGCACAGGGGCTGGCAGAGCCGGGCACAGGGACCAGCAGAGCCGGGCACAGGGACCGGCAGAGCCGGGCATAGAGGCAGGCACAGTCGGGCACAGGGACCGGCAGAGCCAGGCATAGACGCAGGCACAGCCGGGCATAGACGCAGGCAGAGCTGGGCACAGGGACCGGCAGAGCCGGGCATAGAGGCAGGCACAGTCGGGCACAGGGACCAGCAGAGCTGGGCACAGACGCAGGCAGAGCCGGGCATAGAGGCAGGCAGAGCCGGGCACAGGGACCAGCAGAGCCGGGCACAGGGACCAGCAGAGCCGGGCATAGAGGCAGGCACAGTCGGGCACAGGGACCGGCAGTGCCGGGCATAGAGGCAGGCAGAGCGGGGCACAGGAACCGGCAGTGCCGGGCATAGAGGCAGGCACAGCCGGGCACAGGGACCGGCAGAGCCGGGCATAGAGGCAGGCACAGCCGGGCACAGGGACCGGCAGGCCCGGGCGGGGGCCGGGGCACCGGGGCGGGCGGGGGCCGGTGCGGGGCCGGCACATTCCGGGCAGGCGCAGTGAGCGCACAGCGCTCCGGGCCCATGGAGGCGGCGGGGCCGCAGCCCGCACCGGGCCCCGCGGCGGGGCCGCAGCCGGGGGCCGAGGAGATCGACATGTCCCTGGGTAGGTGCGGGGCCGGGCCGGGCCCCGCGGGGGCTCCGTGAGGCGGGGGAGCCGCGGGGGCTGAGCGCGGGCCGGGCCGGGCCCCGCGGGGGCTCCGCTCCGTGCGGGTGGCAGCGCCGGCGCAGGAGGCGTGTGCGGGGCCCCGGCTCGGCGCCGGGCTGGCAGCGGCCCGGAGCTCACGGGAGAGCCCGGGGGGCTCAGGCCGAGCAGCCCCTGTGCCGTGGGAAGGGGAGCCGTGGCCTCGCCGTGCTGCTATTTATAGCGGCTTGCTCCGATGCTCGCCATTCCTTTGGCACGGGGAGTGTGGACTGTGCATAAACAACCAACAACCGCCCTGTCGTGGACCTCTCGGGACTGGATTCTGACGCATGGACGAGAGATCTCGGTGGATTATCGTGTTGGCCGTTCTGCTGCGAAAGGAAAAGTCCGCCGGCACGTTTTATTATCGGGTCAGCTTCCTAACTGAAACTTTGTGTCATTTCTTCCCAGCAAAGAGCCATTTGTCAGGAACAGCGAACATTTTCCACTGCGAACTCAGACTGATCCTTGGCTTATGCACCCTTATTTGAATGTCTCTATGAGGAGCTACAGCAACAGAGGATCCCTCATTTGTGATTAATTTTTCTCCCAGAGTGTTGTGCATCCTTTTCCTCTTTGCTGATGTGTGATGCTCGCTTTGCTTTTGCTCTCTCTCCCTTAGTGCTTCTCTCGTTCAGACCTGTGGTCCAACTCCATATTCCATCCAGAATATACCTTACTCAGGGTAGAAGAGTATTGGAAAGCAAGAGGCCCTTGGTGAAGAACTGTTTCCATCAGGTGGTTTTTCCGTGCTTTCACATACGTTTGTGCCTTACATGAGTTAGCAGTCACAAAACTGCAGGAGTTGCTTTAAAGCTGCCCTGGTAGATCTAGTTCTGCCTGGGGGGCACAGATGTACCACAGATGACCTCTCAGGATCCCCTTGCAGCCTTGTGTAGTAGTCCATTGCATCGAGCTGTTAACCCCATCTTGTTTATGGGCACAAAAGGCAGGGTAACAACTCATACCCAAACAAAAAGACACTGAAAGGTGACAGATCAGGCACCTGAGCATTCAGCCCCTCTCATTTCCTCATGCTGTGGACAGCCCACCCTTGGATGCGTGTGGCCACCTCCCTGCATCCGTGCAGGGATGCTTTCAAGACGCTTCAAAGCATCCTCTGCTCCAAATCACACGTGTCCCAAAGGCACATTTACTGAGACCATTAGCAAATTCATCCCAAGAACATGGCCCAGCATCTCCCTGCCTATTCTTTTTCTGGGAGACTTGAAAGAGAAATCACAAAAGCAGCCTGTTCTTACATCTGCTCTCGCTTCTTTTCCTTGGGCTTTGTGTTCATTTGGACACAGGAGTTTCTTGATAGGAAATGACATTGGACCGGTGCTGGAGGCATGATAATTCATGGTAAGCATCCACTGAAAGCTGATGGTACTTTTGTCCTTCGACTCCAGTGGTACATTAAGGAGTTGGAGTAGCCACTGCCTGGGAAAGGGCCTCTTTTGGATGCTTCATTTCTTACTGATCCATTCAAGTTGAAACATTTCTGCCTGCAGCTTCACAGATGTGCCTTTACTATTGGCAAAGTGTTTTCTGGAAGATTTAAGGTTAAAAGAAGAAAATGCTGGAAAATATGAATTAATGAAGAGACGTCCCTTTGCCATTCCTCTTCATCAGAACAGCTTGAGTTAAGGAGATCCCGTTGATTGCAGACCAGCTGATTGAGAATGGAGGGGCCTGAGCTGTTTCTTGATAGAGCTCTGCATCTGACAGCGCTCTGTGCATGATCCAAGTAGCTCAACAGCTGTCACATCCTCCCCCCTTTGGCCACCTTTCCTACAGCCACTCGAGTCAGACCTTCTCAAAAAAATTCTCTGCCCAGCGCTGAGCTCCTGGTGCTCCTGCAAAAACATCTTCCCTTACGCTCGCGGGAAGCCTGTGGGATCAGATCCCTCGGTGGACGGGGTCTGAAATCTCTGTCCTGCCCGTGCTGGGGACGTGCTGGATGGTGGCACATTTGTAAATCATCTGCTGCGCTCTAATCTCCAGCCCGCAGGAGCCCGGTAAATTGATCCTATACTTTCTAAGCTAAGCTTAATCTCTCATTGTGTGTCCAGCGTAGCTCACAGAGCAGCAAGCTCCGTGTTCACCGCGGACAATTCCAGGCAACCAAAGAGGGAAACACTGTTCGGTGGAAAGTGCGGTTTCTGTGGATTTCTCCTCATTTCATTGCAGATGACATCATAAAGCGCCACAGGAAGGAGCAGACAGATGCCAGCGCCGCGGGCAACAGCAGCAGGCAGCAGGTCAAGAGCAGGAGTTCAGCCTCCGGCTATGGGCGGCCCCAATACCGAGCCTGGAAGCAGAGGAATTTGCAAGGTAGATGGGCACTTGAGATGGCAGAGGTCTCCCAGGCTGGAAAATGCATTTTTTTAGCAAAATCCAGCTCTTAAATCCTTCTATCTAATTCCTGTGTGCGTATAAGATGGGCTCAGGCCCTGATTAGCTTTTCTCCCCGTAACAATGGAATATCAGGGCCCTTTCAGAGCATAATTCACCCATTTCTCTCCCTTCCACTTTCTCATGAATTACTAATTTAAAGTGACTTAATATCTATTCTCTATTCCCCTTGGCTTTGCGTGTTTTAATTATGCCTCTTCCTAATCCTCGTTTTCCCAGAGCAGACTTAAATTATCCAAATTACCCCTTCAGTAACTGTATTTGATAGCTTGGTTATTAAAGCTAAATTGTCACTTTTGCCAAGCATGCTATTTTTGTGGTGAGTTTTTTTTAATAATACCGAGTGATCACACCTTTGTTTTGTTCCACTGGTTTTACTTACAGACCAAAATTACCTGCTGCAGTAAATGCCATCTCTATGAACTTTTTTTTTTTTAATTACTGCTAAGTCACTTGCTTTAGATTCTAGTGATATTTTGCAGAAATATCTTTGCACTGGAGTGCCAATCACTGGGGGCAATCCTGCTTGTCTCTGCTCTGCCTCCCACCTTTGTGTTCTTGGTGTCCACCACACAGTGTCTTACTGAGAATTGTTCCAGTTCAAAACATAATGATGAGAAATGCCCTTAGCAAATCGATTTTTCTGTCAAAACCCACAGGCTTTGATATTCTCCCGCACTCAAGCAATTACTGCATCCAGAGGCAAATCCAATAAAATATTGTTTCCCCCATTCCTTAGATGGGAGAACTTTTCTGTTAATTTATAGAATTATTTCTGCTAGTATTTCATAGGTTTTCATTGAGTGAATTCAGCCCTGCCAAGTGCAGAGACCTGCCGTGCTGTGTGGTGCTGATTGTCAGGAGCAATTTGGGGAAGCTCAGCATGACTGGGAATTTAGCCCATAATTCATCAGGGGCTCCGTTCATTTCGGTCCCTGCTGAAATGCAGTCCCTTCTGGGCTGAGATGTGATAACCATTATCAAAATGATGATCTGAGCAGCCCAGCACTGTAATGACAGAGGAGGGGGAAGGGTATTATGCTGATTAAACCAGCAAGCAAAGTGCTGTTAATCCCTCTTGGAATATGGCTTATACCTTCTCCCTAGTGGGGGAAAGAATGATTTTTAATGACGAGAAATTTGAATTTCAAATCTCCTTGGAAAGAAGAGTCTGTCAGACATGGGAACTTGTGCCCAGACTGGACTGGCTGAGCAGAGGTGCCTGTTGGCCATCCCAGGTGTGCTCAGAACCAGGCTCTGAGCACACACACAAACACGGGATGTGCGTGTGGGGGTTCTCCCCCAGCTGCTGAGGTGCTGCGGGGTTTCATTGAAATGTTCTTACATTATTAAATATCTGCCAGGCCTTTTGCAGACATGAAGCCTCCCACGTGTCACAGCTCAGGACACAGATGACAGAGCGAGGCCTTGTTCCCCAGCTGGTGTGATGGGTCCCCCTTGGAGGCTGATGGCTCTGTCATGTGTTATTTGTGTTGGGTGAGCCGTGCTGAGCGCACTGCTGAGCACAGGCTCTCTAATAGGAACAGACTGACAGGGGCACCATTTTCCCCTGTTGCCCTGATGGAGTATCCAGGAAAGGCAGCTGAGCTCAGTCTCTTGTCCTCTGCAGGCTGTAGGAGAGCTGTGCAGCAGGGCTTGGTGGCCAGCAGGAGAGCAGCCCAGCAAACAGGCCAGAGATAGGGGCAGGCCCAGGGTGGGGGTTGGAGAAAAACAAAACAGGGCAAAAACAGACTGGGGAGAATAGAAACAGGAGGAAAAAAAAAAAATCAAAGGGACATTGACTACAGCAAGTCCACATCTGGTCAAAAAGAAACAGTTTGCCAAAATTGATTTTTTGTCATGAGAGGAACATTTACACACCTGTGCTTCTGCAATGGGAGGACATTGTGTGCAAAGGAAATAACAACTGGCCCAGGAGCTTGTGAACTGCATTGTATTTTTGTGCACTTCCCAACCAGCACCTCTGCCCATGGGGCACAAAGCACCCCAACATGTTCTTTGGGATCTGCTTCCCAAGGGCATGTCCTGGTGCCCTTTTTAGAGCCAGGGCAGCTCACATCATCTTCAAGTGTGTTCCAGTGTGAGCAGCTCAGCCTGGTGCTGGCTGGTGTTACACCCTGAGGCTGGAGCCTTTATTTGTTGTGACAATGGTGGCTCCTCACAGCGATGCCGCTGATGCCTCCGATCACTTCATTAACAGTTGCTCCAAGTCAGTGTAAATTGCTGTCATGTAGCAGTCGGTGATGTAATATGTGCACCTCAGTGCTCTGGTTTGTGAGTGGGGTTCTGCTGTGAGATCCAGAGTTTGGGTCACTCTCCCTACTCTCTGCCATGCCCTGCTTTGCTCCTGATTTACACCCCCGAGGTGTGGGCACATCTCACTGCTACAGCAGCTTTTGGGGAGAACGGGCTCAAAACAGGGGCTGCATGCTCGAGTGACCTTGTAGCTGGGAAGAGCAAAGTCTGAAGGAGCAGTGAAGGAAAACACACGTGTGCTGCTGTTTGCCCTCTGTGTGCATTGAGAAGTGGAACATCTGGTTATGGATGATGCAGGTGTTTGGTGGACTTGGGGACACCCTTCTGGGCATGCCTGAACTCCCTGCCTTGGTGCAGAGATCAGAGCACAGCGTGGTGGTGACTCTGAAGGCAAACCTTGATAAACTGGTTTGAAGGGCAGCCCAGTGATTCTCTAGCTCTGGGCCAAGCCTGACAGTGCTGGTGACTGTGTCCAAGTGGCTCTGCTTAGGTGCTGCTTCAGTGAATGTTCCTGTCTGTGAGGTAACAGAAATAAATTCCCACTTGGCCTTCCACCCGTGAGTTCGGGGTCGTCGTTGTTGTGCCTGTGTCAGCTCACACGGTGACTCAGGAAGTTTCTGTCTCATTACAACTACAGGATTTTGGAATTGTGGAGTAATTAGGTTTGGAAGCACTGTGCCTCAGTCTGACAGGGCTTTCCTCTCGCTCAGCACTTCAGCACTCTTCAAAATCATCTGCAGACTTAGGGGAGAAGCTTAAATGCAAAACTTGCAGCGGGTGTGTGTGTATCATCAGAGAGCAGCAGGAGGTGTCTCCTTCTATACGGGAACTAATGGTGTGTCAAGCTAAAAGAAAACAAAAGTAGATATATATATAAATAAAAAGTATACGATGATATGGGCACTCAGAGCTATTTCAGGCTGCTGTGGGGTTTGCTTTGGGAGGCTCAAGTCACGTGTATATCTGTATTTAAGGCTTTTTCTGCTTCACAGTTAATTCATAGCAGTGTGAGCTCTGACAACAGATTGGCAGGTCTCCTGATGTGGGTGTTGCTGCCTTTACGAGGAATCAGAATTGTGAAAGGCTTTTCTCTTCTGTGGTCTTTCACATCAAATAATGTGTATGGCAGTCCTATATACAATGAGAATGCTAGAGAGACATCATAAAAATTAATTATTTAATGTGAATGAGCTTTTGCAGCACTATTTGTGTGGATGCTCCTGTATCACATTAAGTTAACCTTGTAATCACATTAAGTTAACCTTGTAATTTATTTACAAAACTGTAGTCATAAATTGAATTTTGAAGGATGCTAAATAAGAGGGCATTGTTTTCAGGACCTAACCGTCTCAGAAGAGGGTTTGGACAGCAGCAGTTCAGTCGGAGACAATTCAGGAACCCTTTGCCTGGTCGCAAGAGAAGAGCAGCTGCTGCGTTCAATGGCGTGAGCCCTTTAAATCGCCAGGCATTGCCTCAGGAGGTAGGGGAATAAGGAAGGTCTGGCTTTTCCCAAATGTCATGTAGAAATCTGCTCGATTTTATGATCCTGGATCACCCCAAAGAACAATCTACATAAAAAGCACCGTCTTTTAATGCCTGTGCACAGCATTTGTATGCACAGGTGAGTACAGACATACATGCATATGGAATAGCAATTTTCCAGTTGGTTTTATAAAGCTTCTGACTTAGCATAATTTTATTGATCAGTTCCCATGGGTTTTGCAAAAAAAGATTTTTTAAAAACTGGTCTTGAAAGGTTTAAAAATATTTCCATAAAATTAACTCTGTGGCATCTCATGTCACTATTATCTTTTAGAGGAGGTATGCTAAGATTCTTTGTTATTTGTTGTCCACCCAGAGCATTTTCCAAGTTCCTGTGAAGTCAAAGCACAGACTTGGTGACTTGTCAGGTGACTCTGATTCAGAGACATACTTTCCAGCAGAGACACTGATTCCCAGCACTGTGACAGATAGTGTGAGGGGCAGCTGGGTTTTCCTGCACTGATGAAAATCCCCTCAGTTCGGAGGTCACAGGTGTTCAGTAAGCTTTTTTAAAAAATGCAAGTGCTGAACAGGATGGCACATTTAGTGAATGTGTCCTAGGGATATAAATAAGAAAGCCCTAAACTGAGCATGCATGTGCAAGGAGTGAGGTTATTCCTGAAAAGAAAGACCAGGGTGACTCAGATATTGAGTGTGGCTGGTATTTACAGAAAGTAATAAGCAGTTGCTAGGAGGCAGAATGCTACAGTAGCTTCCACTTTGTGGGAATTAACCAAAGGGGAAGAATATGGAAATAGCCCTCAGTTAGTAGGTCCTAACAGTGTTGTAGTTGTCCCACAGAAATCACCAGGCTGGAGCCTGGGGCAGTTTGTGTTGGGACTGTAGGACAGAGCTGCTGAGGAGTCTTGTGGTGTGTTTCATGCATCAGGGTGTGGTCCAGGCAATGCACGTGTCCAGACAAGAGAGAGCTGATGACCAAAAGGAAACCTGAGCAGGGCCATAATGCACGGCCTCTGTGAGATCTGCTCTGCATGGACTGATTTTTTTTTTTGTTCTTTGGTTTCGGCAGCATTAGAATGAAACATTGTAGTTCCATGGGCAGGAAGCGAGGCACACCCCTGACTGATTGCTGACAGCAGCGTCTGCAGCACTCAGCAGAGAGCAGGATCTCGTGTGCTGTCCCTTGCCTTCACCCCTTCTTCTACCAAGATTGTGCTGCAGGTGACTGCTGCTGAGGTCTCGCTGCTCTTTCAGGGCAATAAGAAGAGCAATGCTTTTGCCAAAAGCAGCGGTGGGCAGGAGGAGGAACAGCCACAGCCATCTCCAGGCCCCAAGAGATTCAGAGCAGATGCTGCCAGCATCCGTGCCCCAGGGAGAAGGTAAAATCTTCGGTAACTCCAGGTTGTTTTGGTTTTCTGTGGTTTTTACCTGTGCAGCTCGTGGGCTTCAGCTCTTGGTATGTGCCAGCTGGGCCTGTGCAGCGCCAGAAAAATCCCCCTTGGGTATGTTAGGAAGGCACCTGGGAAGAAAACAGCCTCATGCTTGTAGTTAATAATGCCAATATTAATCTGTCATTTTATTTCAGGAAGCACAGAAAATGTAACTTTTGTATTTTTATTAAACTTGGTCACTTTGGGAAGCACTTTTGAGGGGTATTAAATGCTATTAAAATAGCATTTATTTTTGTACAGGCAGGAAATACAGATTCCAGCCATAAGGGATGGGCAGAGACAGGGAGTCTGTCCCAGCGAGGGGCAGCAGGAGCAGACTGTGCCCCAGGAGCTGTGAGGAAGGCAGTGTGCCAGGCGCTGGGCACTGTCTCGGTGCCTGTCTCATCGAGATCATTATGTTCTCTGAGCTCAAAAGGAAGCTCCTTGCAATCCTTCCACTGCTCTGAGCAGAACAGGGACTAAATAACATCGAGAGGTTCTGACCTGATTTTTTTTCCTATGCTTTTTCCTCCCATGTTTTTGTTTTTTTTTTTTTTTTTTTGCTTTTAATGAGCAAAGCTGAGAACACACAAGCTGTTGCCTCATTCTGAGCAGAAAATCAAGTTCCTCTGAAATCCTTTGCTGGCAGAAAAACCTGTTGGGCTGAGGTAACACACAGCCCCATTTGCTTCTTTCACTGCTTTTTAAGGCCAGCTTGGGTTAGGTATTTTGGCATGACACATTAGCGAGGCCTGGTGTCATCCTCACCTCTTTCTCTCTCTCCTTTACCAGCAGGCCTTTCCTGCTGAACAGGGGACCAGGGTTCCAGCAGAAGCGGGTGCAGCCGTGGTTCTCCAAAGCTCGCTTCCAGAGAGGGGTCAGTATTTGGGACATTTCCTCTGCACTCTGCTGGCAGTGACAAACCTTCACATTTTACCAGCCTTTGCCCAGATGTAGCTTTGTTTCCAAAAGTAACTGAGGGAGAGAGGTGGAGGAATCTGAATGCTGCATGTGTTGGTAGGAAAGTATTTGCAGGCAATTTTTAATGCAGCTTGGTATTCTGGCATCTTGGAAGTAAATCCTGCGAGGGTGATAAAAATAAACTTTGCAGTTTATAGAGCAGCACAAGCAGGGCAAGGTAAAGCCAGCCCAAACACATCACTGTGCCAGTGGGAAACCCCAAATTAGCACCAAATTTTCTTGACAACTCACAAGGAAGGAGCTCTTTAGATATACCAAACAAAATCCTGGAAAAGGAATCACTGTCTCTGAGAGCTAATGCTTCTAAGTAATTGTTTTTAAATATATTTTACAGCAGATGGATTCTCGAGGAGAAGGGAAACCGCCAAGGATGAGAAGGTAATTGGTGAACAAAGGCACAATGCAAATACGAGGTGCTCTTTCATGCTTGAAGCTGGATAAATTTCCCTGTCTCGGCAGGTGGCAAGTGAAACCCATCCCGGGAGCAATTCTGACGGTTTCTGTGGTTAATCCCCAGGCGGGCCAGACCAGCTCGTAAGTAAATGAGGTGATTTGTTCGGGTGGGAGCCCTACAAAAGCCATTGCAAATCCCTTTAGCATTATTGCAGCTTCAGTTCTGTAATGAGTGTGCAGTGAATGGGGTTCAGACCCAAAACGGTTAGCAAATGATGTCTGGTTCCTTTCCCAGCATATCAGAGGGAGATAAAAATCTCCTGTATTTACCTGTAATTACACGGTAATCTGTAATTACCCTGCCATGGTTTGTAATGCAGAGTGAGGAGAAATGGAAGCACCATTGTTGGAAGAGGTGGCAGGCTGGTTGTGCTGGTTGTGGGTTTTTAGGAGAAACAGTGTGCCCCGAAGGGACACCTCCTGCTGCGTGTAAGAGGAGCTCAGAGGCTGGAAAGGGGCAGCTGCAGGGCCTGCACCCAGCTGGGGGCAGAGGGAAGGGTGGGTGAGGGCACTGTGCATGTTGTGGGTGCAGAGAGCACCCCGCAGCAGCCTGGATGTGGCAGTCCCAGTGCTGGAACTCTGCCTGCACGGCTGCTCTTCCTGGCTGCCTTTGGACTCTGCCAGGGGTCACAGGTGGAGCGTGCGGGTGTGTCCTTTACTCCATGCTGCTTTGCAGAGGATGGGGAGTGAGCTGCCTGGGCATCCTGAGTGACTGCAGCTCTGTGCTTTCCCCAGGCCTGGATCCAAGCGCCCGTTCCTGCAAAGCCAGAGAGCTCCGGCACGGGTGGCCAAGCCCCAGCCCAAGGGGGTGCTGCTGAGATTCAACTTCCGCGCCATGGCCAACCAGGTAGAGGATTGTCGACGGCATAGGAGGCACCTGGCTCCCTGCAGCAGCCCTGCCACTGAGCTGTTAACGTCACACTCAGGTTTCTGGGGCTGCCAGCTGGGTTTGTCTAACACAACCTGGGAGGAAAGTCCCGTAGCTGTGTTGGCCAGGTTGCTCACAAAACTGAAGGCGCTTGAGAAGACTGTTCGGCAACTACAGACTCAGCCCAGTTTTCCCCACTCTGGTGGCCTGTCTTGGCCTGTCCCTGTGCTTGCTTGGAGCAGGGAGTTCCTGCTGATGAGTGGTCCTGGCCAGAGGGGACTGTTTCACTCTCAGTGCTTCCCATTCCTCAGAGACACGTGGCACTTCTGGGCTTTGCTCGCTCTTTGCTTTGGTGCCCTTCTTGGTGTCACGTTTTACACTGAAGTATGGTCCGAGAGCCCTGGGGCAGCTGAGAAATCCCGCTCCACCTTCTTCACTGCCGGCGTTTCTTGTCTGGACGGTTTGGTTTTACCTGATGCCTTGTGCTCAAATGCCATCTGCTTGCTCCTGTTCTTGCCGAGGATGCCCCGTGTCTTGGGGCTGGGAGCTGCTTGGAGGTTTTCCAGCCGCACACAGTCTGTCGAGCTCCCTGTCTCTGTGTGCTGAGTGGTTTAATTGACTAACCAGCTGTGAAACACCAGCCTGACTGATGGGCTCTAATCAATACCCCGCTACGAGTTTGGCTGTGCTTTGCCACGAGACAAGGGACTGACTCGCTCTCGCTTTCCCCTGCAGACCAGCCTGACGCTGGATGAGAGGTTCTCTGGTCTGAGGAATAAGAGGCGCTTTACAGCGGCCAGGAGCGCCAGACGGATGGTCACCATGCCTTAGGACTGCGTGCTCGTCACGGGACTGCCTGTGACAGTCCAGGCTCCATGGCAAGGCCTCAATAAAAGTCGTTAGATTCCCTTTGAGATAGCTGATTTGGCAATGTGCTGTCTCCTTCCTTCCACACAGAGTGAATGAGTGATTGAGGGCAGGGATGAGGCAGGATGAGAGTTCGGGCCGGAGCATGGGGAAGGTGGGACATGGGCAGGTTGGTGGAGGGGGATGAGCAGAGATGGATTTGCTGGGAGAGCTCTGCTGGGAAGCTGTAGGGCTGGCAGCTGCCAGGGCATCCTGTGCTGACCAGGGTGACGACTGATAGTGGGAGGCTGCGCCACGGAGCCTTCCCTTCATCGTCCGGTGGGTGGGACAGGGTTTGAGGATGCTGTGCCTGCCCTCACGGGAGACAGAGGGAAGCTGGGATGCTCCAGCTGCCCACAATCCCCCGCATCCACCTAACTGCCCAACATGTGCTTGCAGGCATCCCTGCCCAGCGGTTTGCAGTGTAAGACCCCTGAAAACCTGTTGCTTTGCCCTGGCAGTCAGGCCTGAGCACGTTGCATTTCTCTGTGGATTGCTGTGCTGCTCTGACTGCTGCTGCGGGGACGGGGTGAGATGTGCCATGCCGTGCTGCTGGAGTCACTGTCCTCAGCACGGAGCACAGACAGGCTGCCCCAGCCCACATCACATTTGCCAGTGCTGAGTAGTTCTGCATTAGGGTTTTTGTAGTTGCAGCTCCACCCAAGCTCAAAGCAGCAGCATGATCAAACCAGCAGCAGCACTCTGATAAACATTGGCTGAGATGTTAACGAGCTGGGATTAGATATTTGTTAATGAAGCCTTGCATCAACCCTGAGTAACTGCTCCATTCTCCATCCACTGCTGGAGCCAGCACTGAACATGCTGGACACAGCCTTTTCCTGGGCTCTAAGCTATACTTATATCAGGAAATATTTGTTAGGCTGCTTTACATTTTACACCGAGCATCTTCAACAAGAGACTGGACTTGGCATTGGTTTTATAGGAATGTGTGAAATTTTGTTGATGAAGCAGTGATGTATGAGTCCAGTGCACTGAATAAAGAACTTAACTTGTCAAATGTCGCCTCTAGTTATTTCCTTTCCTTCAACAGCTCTTCGGTGCAAGTTCAGCTTCTCAGTGTGACACTGCATGAGCTGGTGATGTGGGGGAAACTGGTCCCCCGTGGTGCCCACCTGCAGGCAGTTTACTGCTTTAAAACTGTCTCCAAAGCAGTATGAGGTTTTCAGTGGGTATTTTGTAAAATCTTTGCTGTGATCTCTTGCTGTGAATCCAGGGAATGATCGTCTTTTTCAGGGTAAGAGCAGAAGCTCTGGCCCAGCCAGACTGACACAGATGTTCATCTTCTAGCTTGGATCCCACAGCCCCCAGAAGCAGCCACAGCTAAGGCCAGAGGAAGCAGACAGCCACAGTATCTGCAGGTGAAATTTGAGATTGGGACCCCTTTTCCCCCCACAGCTGCATTTTGCACACAGAGCTCTTTGCTGGAAGGGCAGTCTGTGTGCCTGGGCAGGGAGATCCCCAAATGCACAGAGCGCAGCGCTGAAGCCTTCACTCTTCAGGAGCTGCTCACTGATCCTGGCTCCGGTTCTGCTGAATTGCACCTGAACATCACCCACATCCCATTTCAGGGCTGATCCTTTTGTGATCCATAGTGGCTCAGCTGTCTGTCAGCGATGTGTTGCTGGCTGAAGGCCAGTGTCTTCCATAGCCCACGGAGAGGGAATTTCCCTTAGATCCCCAAATCAGGCATGACATATGCATGCAAAATATAAACAAAAAAAACAACCCAATCCAATTCAAGAATGTAAGGATCTTCATGTGATTCCAGGCTTAAAAGCAGATTCTGAAACGTACAAGAAACGTACAAGAATCGCATAAGGAGGCTGTCGGCTGGGAGATGCGATACCCCGGTACACCTTTGGTGGCCACCTGCGAGCCAAGAGAAGCATCGAGCTGAGCTCTCCGCCAGCCCCCTCCTCCTCTGCCCTCCTCCCTCCGGCCCCGCCGCTCACCGGGGGTCCCCGGGCAGTGACCCTGTCGGGAGCCCGCCCCGTACTGCTCCAGACGCGCTCAGCTCCACCGATGCCCGCCCAGCAGCGCGCAAGGAGCCGGGCGGAGGCGGAAGAGCGGCGGGCAGGGAGCGGGGGAGCGACGGGAGAGGGGAACCCGGCGGGGGACGGGAGGAGGAAAGGCAAGAGCATCCGCGGGAGCGGGGCAGCGCAGCTGCTGCCGCCTCCGCGCTGCTGCCGGAGCGCAGCCGCCCTTTGGCCCTTGGTCCTTTTGTCCGTGAGTCCGAGAGCCCGTTAGTCCGAGTGTCCGTGAGTCCGAGAGCCCGTTAGTCCGAGTGTCCGTGAGTCCGAGAGCCCGTTAGTCCGAGTGTCCGTGAGTCTGAGTGCCCCTTAGTCCGAGTGTCCGTGAGTGTGAGAGCCCGTGAGTCTGAGTGCCCGTGAGTTCCAGTGTCCGTGAGTCTGAGTGCCCGTGGGTCCCAGTATCCCTGAGTCCCAGTGTCCGTGAGTCCCAGTGTCCGTGAGTCCCAGTGTCCGTTACTCCGAGTGTCCGTGAGTCTGAGTGCCCGTTAGTCCGTGTCCGTTGGTCCGAGTGTCTGTCAGTCCGAGTGTCCGTCAGTCGGTCAGTCCGAGTGTCCGAGTGTCTGTCAGTCCGAGTGTCCGTCAGTCGGTCAGTCCGAGTGTCCGTCAGTCGGTCAGTCCGAGTGTCCGTCAGTCGGTCAGTTGGTCAGTCCGAGTGTCCGAGTGTCCGTCAGTCGGTCAGTCCGTTCCCCCCTGGCCGAGCCCCCGGGGCCGCTGAGTTGCGGGTGACCCTCCAGGCTGCTCCGTGCATCATTCATTCATCGTTTGAGCCTCATTAAAGCTGCCGTGACTGATACATCGACAGCGGATACCTGCCCCCGTAGGTTTTTAACTATCTAGGGAGAGGCCAGGCTGGATGCCTTTGTGAGGCCCTACACACACTCCCTTGAATGCAAAAATCCGTGATTGATTGTGGGAATTGTAACCGTGGTGATGCACAAACATGCCGCGAGATGGCAAGTCATGACTGCGTTAGGCGCCTCACAACTCCAGCGAGGAAAACAGGAAAAACCAAACTACCGTCACTGGGATGGGAAGGAACATTTACAAGAGGCGCTTTTTGAAATGTAACGCTCCTTTTCTCAAGATTAAAAATAGTTTTGGATCTATTATTTTTCTCTGCCTTTTAACTTGCTAGGGTTCTTTGATACACCAGGGCTATTTTTTCCACAGTAGTTTCTGGTTTGTTTTAAAAAGCAAGAATGAGAATTGAGACAAGTTTTTTGGGAACTACTTGTTAAAGTAAAAAGTAATGAATGTATGTTTTTTGTTTCTTTTTGTGGGAGACACACGAGTCAAAAGCTGGCGACCAGTGATTGTATTCGAGAGTAGGAATACAAAATCATTCCTACCCCTCTACTGCCATTCCCTGTCTGGTTCTTACACCACCATTCTTGCCAGTGGAGGAAATCTGTTCAGTTTCAGCTCATGATGACTCTCAGGTGAAATTCTTTTCGAGAGAAATTACCTATGAAATAATTGAAGTAAACTATGAAGTAAAATAATTACTGAGTAAAGGTGATTATCACGCATCTTACAGAGCTAGCATTTCAACAGAAAGGGGGCTGTGCTCTACACCTTGTTAAACCAAGTCTTGATCAAAACACTTGAAGTCAGTCAACAAACAATGTCAAGGCTGTTTATCAAACCAAAACTGCTGAAAAGCAAGGCAGGGAAGAGTGAATGTAGGAACTTGGAAATAACAAGTGTGCAGGTTAGGAATCAGGAGCGAAACCCCGGTTACATTAAAGCCTCAGGGAATTCTGCCCTCAATTCCATGGCTTTCCAGACCTCACTTGCATGTAGCGTGAATGACCCCCGTCAACATTCATCCCTGTCCACGTTTGCTGCTTTCTCCTCAGGTGACATCTTTGCAGTTCATCTTGTCTGTTAGGATTCATTCTAGACAAGAGGAATCCCCTCAAACCGCCGGGACCAGCGAGGACCAACATTTCCTCGGCTCTGTGGACCTGAGTGACAGCCAGTATCACAGCACAGCGTGTCCGTTCACGAACATTAACATCATTTCCATCCAGCCCTTCATCCTTCAGCAGCACTTACCTGACTCAGTGACTGAGCAGCACTGCCAGCCCCAGTGACAATGACGAGCGGTGATGACCAGCTGCTGACACCTTTCTCACCTGGGCTCCTTTAAAGAGCATCCTGAGCAGTTCCACACCTTCAGCACGGCTCCATTGCCACTGGCTCAGCTCAGATAAACCTCGAAGGTCAAAGAAAATGTAGCTCTGTTTTTGGAATAACATTGGTGTCTGTCTGGCTTTATTCCGGTCCGTGATAAGTGTCGAATCAACTTCAACAGAACCAGGGTTTTATTAAGGGCTTAACTCCAGAGGTCATAAAGCATCAGCTGCTCAGAGGAAGTTGAGCTGTTGGTGGTCTGTCTCGCTTCCTGTGGAAAGACAGGGCGATTTAGGAGAGGCTGTGCTCTGAATTGCTAGAGAAAATAAAATTATTTACCTGTTCATCATTTGTCAGCTCCCTGCTTCCTTGTATTCTGGTTTCTCTTCACAGCATGAAATGCTTCGCTTCTGTTTGTGTACATGCAATATATATCCATAGAAATCAATATACACAGGCCTTTTTTTTTTTTTTTTTTTCTCCACAGAGATTTGAATAAGGTGCATTTATATCTAGATGTTTTGTATTTAAAATACTCTGTATTCTGCCAGTTTCTGAATTATTCAGTAATAGTTCTCTTTAGTTACAAGAAACAAGCCCTTTATATTTATGTACGGATAGCATTCCATTAACTGTAGTTACATTTGAGAGTTTTGCAATTAAAGACACTTAATCCCCAATGCTAAGACATCATCTTTGGAGACCATTAATTTGAAAATTTGCTTACAACTTTTGAACAGGATCTGAGGATGCTGACTTTCAACCCTGAGAAAACCACCTCACTTTTTATTTAAATTAAACTTTCATGGACTTAAAATCCAATTTAAATATTCATGACAAATGTGCCCCTTATTTAGGGAGAAATGCATGCATTAGAAGGCATAGTGATTAAATTCAATGTGATTTTAATGGAAAACAGGTAAACACTTGATTAGTGGCCAGTAAAATTCTGTTTTAATTTACATAAAACCACATCTTCTCTTTGAACCCGGGGTCTAACTTAACTTTATGATGCCTGACATAAATAATTTTAATATTGTTATACCATTGCTAGTGACTTTCAGCAGAATCTCATCACATGTTCTGACGCAGGGTTCATGATTTTGATGTTAAAAGAGAAGTTAAATACTAAAGGGCGAAGAAAAAGAATTATTTTTTCCCCCCTACATATTTAATTTTTAAATTCCTCGTGCTAAACTGTAATTATTTTCTTGAAGTTCTTGGTTCCAAAATATCTCTTGCTTTCTCAGCAAGCCTGTTTTAACACATGAGATCTGCAGATAAAGGCTATCCAGAAATAATTAATTCAGTATGTTGCTCTCAGTCACAGCCATGAGGCCAGTGAGGAATCCACCCGTGTGTGTGTGAACACAGCCAGTGCCAGTCACAGCTGTCATTAATTTCCTGCTCGGAGCAGAAATAACCTGACACCCCAGGAAAATGATTTGGCAAAAAGGAAACGCTTCTGCGGCATCACTCAAGGCTCCAGCGGAGCAGAGCTGGCTGGGAAAACGGTTTGCTATTGCTTTGTTTTGGGGTTTTTTTCTTGTTTTTACACTGAGCATTTGTGCAGTGGCATCTTTCAGTTTAGGACTCTGGATACGTCAAACAGAACGATAAGTTTTAGCATCAGCTAGCAAATTCGTATTTAATATGTAAGGTTCAAAATTCAGCAATGAGACAGATCTTCCATTTTGTCAGAAATCAATATCTAATTTACCTGAGCAGTACTTCAGAAGCATTGGAAGTCATCACTAAAGTGGGTATCTGTGCTAGCTCGTTCACAACTTATAACTCAAGAATCTATTTTTAAAGACATGTTATGCAGCATAAAATATCACACACAAACGAGCTCGAAACAACAGGAATATTCTTCATTAGCAACTCTTACCTCGGAAAGATCCTCTTGTCTATGCATCACTTCCAGTGCCCTTTGTACAAATGAATTTAGATCCTGTGTGCTCCGGGTCAGTGAAGTACCAAGGCCCGAACAACAAACCCAAACCAAAACTGATCTCTAGATGAACCTTCCAACTCAATGTTTTATATACAGTTTCTCATTAACAAAGTGTTTATATGTTCATTTATTGGCAAGATGTGTTTATCTTTCTGTATCTAGACACAGGATAAGGCCACATCTGGCTTAATTAGGTGTAGGATCAAAGACAAATCCCTTGGCTCCTCCTTGAGCCCTGGCCAGGCTTTGGGAGAAAACTGGCAGGAAAATTAAATTACAAATTATGTCAGCTGGTTTGTTTAGTAGATTTTTGCTCTCACCTATCACCAGTGATTTCAAAAGTAAACCCCAATAATGCAACCTCAGTTAAAATAAAATTATCTTGACTCCTCAAATTAATTTTATCTGGAGAGAAACTTAGAGATTTTCTAGATTCGATGCTTAGGTATGTTTTCTCTTGAAGACACAAAACCATAACCAGTACAAGCCACAAGGTGACACTTTAGGACTACTGGAAAGAGATTATCATCATGACAAAATAAATAATTTTGACACTGGAATGAACTGGGCCAATTATGAAGTACACAGCAAGTGTGAAATTGGTCTAGGTCTATTCTGAAGGGAATTGATTGCTTGGCTGCAAAGAGGCAGGCAGCCAAGTGCTGTATTGACCCACAACAAGGAGAAAGAAACTCAGAAATTCTTTATTGAGGGGTCTGCTTTCCTGCTGTCAAAGCCATAAACCAGTTTATTTATGGGGATGTAAAGCAGATCAGAACAGTGGGCATAACTTGAAAGCCTTGCGTTTTCAAGGAGAGCACCCCCAAACTCGGCACTCAGAGGCAGCAATGTGAAATAAATGTGTGTGTAGCTGGCAATCAGCTGTACATTCAGCGAGTCTATAGATCACTGACACTTGTCTCAGCAGCTGCTCTCTAATACACCACGAGTGAAAGAAAATAAATGAGAGGATATTATTTTGCACTGTGCCCTGGACACTCTGCCACAAGCTACACAATCGATACTGGGCTCTAACAGCAAAGTTGTTCTTAGAAAATTCTCGTTCTAGCCATCAATTCTTAGGAAATCTTTGATATAATTTCATTAAACTCCCAACCCTTCTATAACTAGCAGTGCCATAAATATTGAGCACAAAAATATACATTTTTCAAAACAATGAAAGAAAAGCCCCCTGAGAATACATGTGTGATTCTTCTTCGTGTCTTGTCCAGACGTTTATATAGTTTCCCCAAATTATGTTCCTCAAAGATGCCAGCACAGGCAAAATTTATACACTCGAAATAAGGTGCTGATGACATCTAACAAAGGGCCCCAGGCTCCTCAGCTGAGCAGGAACTGGAGTTTTGAAGCTGAAAAAGCCAACTGGGATATGTGATGTAGCTCCTGGAAGAAAAGATGAACATTATTTTCCTGTTTTTTATCACTTTCTACTGACTTGATTGTCCTGCTGAGATATGTAGAGAGATAAAAGGACTCAGGAATTTCACAGACATTATTCTACTGTGTTAGAAAACGCAAATCTATCCCAACTATTTTTCCTAAAGTCACAGCGCCTGTAAGACAATGATGTGTAAAGGAAAAAGTCAAGACACGTTTTTTTAAAATTCTGAGCATTCATAAAAACCCAAAAAGTAAACAAGACTAGCAATAAATTTTCGGGGTATGGATAAAAGTTCAAGAACATAGCAATACCATTTATTCTCTGTAAATCTGACAGAGATTTATAGATCTTAAACCAGTAATTTTTATTTTTTTTAAAATGTTAATGTTCGTGCATTCTTGTTTATTAGGAAAGCTTCCTTTCCCTACTGATTTTACCATTTTCCATTCAAGAGCTACTGATTTTCTTTTCCCCTCTCATTTTCCTACAGGGAATAGGGTCCCATGGCAGACTTTTGTTGATTTGTTTATGTACCTTTGCATTATTAATGAGCCCTGGGAAGCGGGTTTGTTCCTTAAGCTCCCTCTGCTGGCTCTTCAGCAGCAGAAACACAACAAACGAAAGGTTTTTTACTTGCACTCATTTTCCATCCGGCTTAGAGCTGCGAAACTGCAGCGGCCAAAGTTAGCACTTGCTCCACAAAGGAGGTGCAGAGGACTTAGAATACTAATGTAATCAAGAGGCTACGGGAACTAGGGGCAGTATAAAAGATATTTTATATATTTTATATATAAAATATATAAAATAGTACTTAGGTAAGTCTGTTCTTAACTGCCTGCAACACTCAGCCTCAAGCAAGGCACCCAGAAGCTGAGAAATGCATTTCCTTCCACCTTGCATCCTCACCTGCTTAGAATTTAAATACCGGTTGTGTTATTGACGGTCAAAATTTGTCTTGTTCTCATATTAGGCAAAGCTTTCTCAATGAGGAGTATTTCACTCCCACCCTTTCGAAATGTTACCATAGTGCACAATATACACTTTGAATATTTAGGTCTTCACAAAGACTTTATACAGACTTTGCAGTTTCTGGGATTGAAATGAGTGCAGCTGTTCACGATTCGAGAGTGCATCTTTAGCGAATAATCACAGTTTCAGCTGCTTGTCTGCAAGCTTAGTTTTGCAGCTCATCCGACCTGTGACCCCTTTTGCACTCTACACCCTATAGTTATCAGAAACCTGATAACTCCCCATGTTTTCAAGCATTTTAGCTCTTCACAGTCCCAATTAAATCTAGGTACTGTCCTACCTTGAAATCTCCAGGGACAGTCAGCTCCCTCTCGTTCAAGCACAGCTATTAAATGATGTCTGGGTGGGCATGAAGTCACATGAGGCTCAATGACAGAGCAGCTCCACCAAAAACTGAGTTAGATTTTTTTTTTTTCTCCCAAATAATTCCAAAGGCGGGCCTGACACGATTTTAGGTATCTCTACATATTGGGCCAATCTCGTTCTACTTTTTTGTTTGGCAATGATGAAATGAGGACTAATATCCTCTCTGTTCACTCCCTAGCAGAATGCTGATGTAATTGCAAAAGGAGCAGTGTTTTACCTCAACATTTGCTTTGAAATTACATTGTTCTTTTTGCTATTTGGTTTTTTTTAATTAGTTGCTGGCTCTTTGTTGCAATCTCGAAAGGGATAAAATTCCTTCCCTGCAAGACATTGATGCATGAAACATTTTTCTTGGTTTAAAAGTAAATTAAAAAAAAAATACTAATAAAAAAATCTTATTTTTCTCTGCATCCTGCTCCAGCTGTTCCACCAGGACTTCAAGGATATTACTTCCCCCCCGCACCCCTCCAAGAAAATCTAAGAGTCTTTTAAAAACAAAATAACATTCTAGAATCTGCAAAGAAAAAAACAAGAATGCCATCTAACATCCCTCTTGATTCACAGTTTCATCACCTGATTTATATTAGCTCTGCTCCTGCACTGAAAGGATCTGGAATAATTCAAAGCATATTGTTGAAGCCTGATAACTAAGCTATGACAAAAAAGCACCTTCAAGGTCTCTGCAAAAGCCAAGAAGGATTAAACAGACATATTGAAATAAATAGGGATGTATAAGAAGTTAAAATCCATGGGAAATAAAGAATGTGGTTATTTTGGTATTTGATTTATATTTCAGTTATGTTTAAGTTCATCCAAAGGACTGCCTGAAGATTTTTTCTCTTGAGGAAAAGAGAAACGTTCCGAGTTTGTTTCTGTCCTCAGTAAACAGTCTTTTAAATCTTCTCTGAATATTCTTCCTCTCCAGGAATTTCAAGAAAGGACAACACCCTCCCCAGCTGCTTTGCTGGGAGGATAAGGGATGGGCAGAAATCCCATCTCTCAGCTCTTCCCTGCATCTTTCCCCCTTCTCTTCAAGAGATACTCGTACACTCCAAGCTACTTATGGCTAAACTCGTCACTTGACCAAAAGCCATGGAAGATTTCCCATTTATTCAAGGAATGCCTAGAGGTTTAATTGGGATGGCAAACTGCTTCCTTCAAGCCTGACAATCAGGTTTGAGCACCCACTAAATGGCAGACTCCTGTACTGAACTAATCCTGTCTCCCAGTGAGTTTCATGCAGGTCACTTTTTCATTGCCCCCGAGAGGTTCTTATGGGTATGCCTGTATTCTGACACAATCACAACATAAATATATTGTAAAAATGACAGTAATAGTTCATCACAGAAGGCAGGGATGCACAGGGAAGAGCAAGACAGCCTTGGCTTCAGGGCCTCCTGACATCAAGAGCTCTGATCTTCCTGCATTGCCTTCTAGAATTCCCACAACCCTGTTTTTAACCACACTAAACAGTTGCTGGAGCCTTTATGAGCCATATGTTCGGGATGGCAAAAGCTCCACTCTAAGAAAAGCCAGAAATTCATTTGCATTTTTCAAAGCTCCACAATCAGTTCACTCTTCACTATAAATTGTCAAATGCAAACGCCTCTTTCCAAGAATACAAGTGGAATTTGTGTTTTATTGTGCATTTCGTGCTGATGCACAGCCTTGAATCACTTAAAGCGCTGGGGTTATGAGCACTCAGGGTTTACTCTGGGCTGGAATCATGAATGGTGGCTTAAGGCAACCCCAGATCAATGAATATTTAGTTCTTTGTACTTCCACTAAAGCCTTCCTCTGTCAAAACGTGTGAATGTCATTTTTTTTCCAGCAGAAACTCAATACTGTATTTCTTCCTAAAAAAAAATTTAGCCCTGTTTCACTGTTGTATTTAGATATAATAATGATAAGGAATATTGTTTAGAACTAAAAATTTGGAGTATTTGGCTTATCAGGATAGTTATAACCATGTCCATAAGCATGGTGATTATTCATCAGTATCTTTTACTATTTCAAAGGTAGCACATGGAGTTTAAGAGCCACTGCCTCTTTAATTTATATTTTCTACTTATGTTTTGTGTTCCTTTTCTATTTCTCCTGTAAACTCCTCAGACTAGGTGTGCAATGTCTTAATCCATCCAGCACGCTGCAGATTAGTGCCTAAAGTAACAGTAATGGTGATTTCCAGCGGTTGCCGTCTCTCAGAATCCATTTCAAGGCTTCCAGCAGAGGTCACAATTGCTCAGCAATTCCAGGGAATGCTTTTCTGTGCAGAAAACTAATTTCTGAAATCAAGGCTAGAAGATTTTACTGCATAGCTGGGACTTTGCTGCAACCAAACATGCATTAGATTATTTATTGGTAAGGAAAAAAAAGTATCTAATTAATAATTGCCTCATATTTTGGGAATCTAATGAGGAAGCTTTTGTCTCTTAGAAAAATAATTTGCCATAAAAGATGAAGTCTCTGAACTAAAGAAAACCATTTAATAGATGAACTGCATATCAGTAGTAATTTGCTTATGGAAAGGACACTTGTATTAGAGAGGATGGTTTTCATTTATGAAAAGTTAAGGGTTTCACTACTGACAATAAAAAACTACTCATAGTTTAAACTCTGGATTTTTATATTTGCAAACAGCATTTCTGGATTCCTCTATTATATCACAGGCCTGTTTTGATTTATACAAAGCCGAATTATTCTCACTATTACAGGAAGAAAAGGAATAATTTGTGCAGTAGAAAGACGTCCCCCTCAAATTACAATGTGAAATCATGAAGAAAATGGCACCAGGCTTTTTTTAGAGTTAAAAAACCAAACCAAAACAGTACAGACAAGGTGATTCTAGCTGAGTCAGTGAAAGTGTTGGGATAAAGCAAGATCAGAAAGAAAAGCATCTGGTTTAAGACTAACAGGAACAAAAATGGGGAAATAAAATGAAGGACAAAGAAAAGTGAAGTAATGTGAACTGAACTAATAGCACTGTAAGTTGTAGAGATCACAAAATGTTATCCTGTTAATTGACACCTGATTTAACAACCTGTTCAGTCCTTGAAGTACGTTTTTAGATTTTAGTTGTGCACAATTCCAAAGAAAAGAGCAATGTGGATAATTCTGTGTGTGACACTCCCCCTTACAGAAGCAGAAATAAGAAAAAGAGTGGGATCCAGTTCTTGAGCAAAAGGTCACTAGAAAGTAATGAGAGCTCTGGAAGCTTCAAAAAAATCCTGCCTCCCTGCATTTGATTTTCAAACCAGTCAAAGAATCTGAGTGAATGAAATGTGTAGGAAAGCCAGGCAATGGAATTCAAATCACCAAAGTTAATTCCTTTCTTCATGTCACCACCAAAAGGCAAGCTTCAACTTTAATCCTGGCCAGCAACAAAGTGGTTTTGTTTTTGTTTTTGTTTTTTTTTGGTTTTTTTTTTTTACATTTTCAAGGATGAGGAATAATTATGTGCATACCTGCCACAGCAAAGGTAAAGGACCTGCCAAGCTCTTTTGATATTACGATACATTGGGGGAAAAGAAAGTCTAGCCACATTTTATTATGCATTTATTTATCAAGAATGTGTCATGCACACCTACCCTACCAGACTGCAGACTTGAAAGGTAAGAACAAAGCCCGTTTGTTTTGGGTAAAGTAATCTGCAGAATGACTCTACTGCTGTTCTTAGCAAGTGACTTGCATCCTCTGCAAGGGCAAGAAGGAAAAACAAACCATCAGCTCTGAGAGAATGAGATTTATTCCATCATTTTAAAGTTTCTTGAATGAAGTTTACAAAGTGATTCAGTCTACTAGTATTTATTCAGTCCTCTCCCAAGGACTATCATGTTATAAGCTGCATAAAACTGTTGGAATTTTCCTTCCATTTCCTTTATGGGTTGCTGTTTGAAGTGTGTTGAGAAGCTTCACTTTTTTTAGGTATTAATTCAATGAAAACAGAGGTAAGCCCGAATCAAACTAATGACTAATAAGTTCCTGAGTCTATAAAATACTTTTAAAAAGTTTGAGAGAAAACACTGAAAACCACCCTGGGATAAACAGCTCATGGACCAGTGTCTAACTGCAATTTTCAGGACAGTTCCTATGGAACTGGATGCTGAATGTAAGAGAACAGATAAAATTCATCAAGTTCTGAACACCTCTATTCATTTGTGCTTACATTTTTATTTTATAGAAAGCCTTATATCCATCTAGGAAAACTTCTACTACATTAAGCAGCCTACACTAATCACCCAAATCTTTCCTTGAGAGATGAACCAGAAAATCAGCCAAAACTTATTTGGAGCTGATGATAAATGTTCTTTTAGAGATCATGAATGTTCACACCAGCCCTAAAAGCAACACAAGACTTGGAAGAAAACATTTCTACCACAAAATCTCCTTGGCTACTTCAAGAGCAACAACATCTCCAGCAAAATCCAAATTATTACTTGCTAGAGTTATTTCACATAATAATAGAAAAAAAAATACTGTTTTTCTTTGAAAACTATCCCAATGCTGACTTCAAATGGTAACGTCCCAGCACATTCATACCCATCGCAGGGGGGTCTTCACTGGAACACGAGGGTGTGCTGTGGTGGTGCAGCAACGTTCTGACCAGAGAATGCTGTGCAAAAATAGAATTTTGACAAGATCTCACATCTCCCTTGAGTTCTCTCTCTCTCCTTGTTGCTTCCCCCAGAAGTGCAGCTTAACAGCTCTCCAGGCACTTGTTTCCAAGCACAAAGCAGCCTCAGGCATGAGGCGCCTCAGAAGAAGTTCTTAGTACAGAGCCGTACATCAGTTACTCTAGAAAAAGATAAATTCTGCTTTTTTTCTGCTAGTGCAATGTTGTCTCTGTGACACAAGACCCGGGGAGATAGACAATAATAACAGAACCAGATGGGAATGAGATTCCTCACGTGCTCCCCGCTGACAGAGTGCACCCACACCCAGTGAATGGGATGGGTGATTCCAGCCCAGTCTCTGGGGAGTGGAGTGGAGAGGTGGCAACATTATTCTCCACTCCCTGGTCATTGTCCAGAAACTATGTAAGTGAGGTCAAGTAAATAAACTGCCCTTTTTTTTTGCTCTGAACTTGGTTGTGTGAGTATTACTCTTTTTGTGTGTCCTCTGGCAGCACAGTCCCACCACCCCAAGCCGATTGCTGCAGCCCTGGGCTGTGAACTTCAGCTGAGCGGAGCTGAACATCAGCGTGCTCACATCAGGAGCTGAAGAGATGAGGGCAATTATCTCCCTGTATGCACCTTCACTTATGTGTCTGCCAAGGCTGCTTTTTTGGGCTTCATTCTATTTAATTTCCCCTATTAGGGCTGAAATTGAGATCGCCATCCAGACCAAGACAGGTAATGATAAAGGGATAGCTGTAAGCATTACGTGTGAAACTAGTTTTCAGATACATGGACGAGTGAGAAAACTAAATCATTGCTTGTCTAGGTAATGGGTACTTATTTTATCTTCACAGGAGGATTCTGGAGCAGCATTTGTTTTAGTAGTGCCAAAACTCTGGGTAAGCAAATTCTGAAATGAGTACATCCTTAGTGACAAATCTGCAATGAAGAGATACCTCAGTTCTGCAGAATCCAGTAAAGTGGAATGACTTGCTCATAAAATCCCTTTTAAAAGCTGACCCTAAAGCAAAAATATCATTTGTTTAAATGAAAAAAAAAAAAAAAAAAAAAAAAAAAAAAAAAAAAAAAAAAAAAAAAAAAGACTAAAGAGATAAGATAGACTTAAATGGACAGCTGCACATTATTTCCACCCCCAATATCATGCCACAATTCTCTGTTGAAGAAAATACCTGCCTATCTCAAGGTACCTATCCATCAGGCTGGAAAACCCTGATAATCTCTTCATGAGGAAAGCTGAAGACTGCATATGTAGCAAGGCTTAACAAGGCCACGGGTATCACAGCAGGGTATAAAGGTAGATTGGTCTAGCTGGAGCAAGACACAGAACTAATGGAAATACTGCTGTGCGAAAAATTAGCTGTATTAGACTGAAATTTGAAGAATATGTAAGCAGTAAAAGGGTTTGAGTTGTTCTTCGTTAAGTGTCCTCTTTATACTGTGGCCAAACAAAAGAAAGCTTTGCATTTTAGAAGCATCATTTTTATCTGCATCAAAAGATAAAAATACAAGTAAAGAAAAGATATTTTATAAACAAACATTGCAAAACATGACGTAACATAATGGAAGACCTTTTATTAATTTGAAGGGTATAGACTTAAAAGCAAGAGGAAGCTTTTAAAAGCTTCATTTAAAATATATATTTAGAATACTTCAGAAATGATTCCACCTGAATGCTAGTACATGATGAGGGCTAAAAGCTTGTACAAAAAGTTATGTTTACTAAATGGATACATTGATCACTGAACTTTACACAGCATTAAACTTTAATGGCCTTCAGTGATTTGAGAAACCTTAGTTGTTTATGTAAGAATTGTAAAAAAACCCTATGGATTTACATTTACAGACTGTTTATCTCTTCGTAAAGGACAGCATTTTAAAAAGAAATCGAACGAAACCAGGAAAAAAGTGCCTCTGATCAACACTAGTGTCCATCTTGTGTAACCAGTAAATACTTCAAAACCCGAGTGGTAAACTTTTCTGTCCTGCTCAGATGGGAGGGAAGGAAACAGAGCATTATTTTAACAGTCTCTGTTCTTACTTGTTGGAGTCCAGGGCATTTCTTTGGTTGCCCTGGAAGGTCAGAGACCTGGACAGGGGGGTCTGGGACCCCGGCCAAGAGCCCAGAGGGACATTGGCTTTGATCCCAGTCCATGGGAAAGGCTTCCTGCACTGCGGGAAGGATTGCAGGGCACAAGAGTGTGAAAGATTGGAGTTTAGCTCATCACAGGGTGAGAAAACAGTGGGTTTGGGTTTTTAGTGTGGAAGTGAATGGGGGCAAGATGGAGGATTTGGGGCGTTGTCTCCTGCTTCTTCTTTCTTCTTCCCTCACTCCATTTTCTGCAGTGACGGTGGCACAAAGTAGTTTAAAGAGATTGGGTCAAAGTAGGGATGACCTGTTTAGTATAAGTGATAGGTATTGGCAAGTAATGATAAATAAAGAACACGTAACAATTAGTATAAAAGATAATGCCACAGCCCAGTGCAGGGGGAGTCGCCAGATGCCCGAGCAGCTGCACAGATCTTAGCTGGGCACGGAGAAAATTGTAAGATAAACAATAAACAGTGCGCGCAACCTTGAAAATCAGAACCTGAAGACTCCGTCTCTTTCTTGCGTCTGGCTCAGAGCTTTGCAGAAGGAAAAAAAGACTCTAAAACCACCTGAATCTCAGAACAAAAAATGAGACTTACTCCTCATTTGAAGGGCCAGCATAACCTGAAGGGCCTCATTAAACCCCACTGAGTACTGAGCAAACCAAGAGCATTAAAATACTCAAAAACTCTGACTAGGACTGAGCGATCCAGCAGAGCACATGGACAGCAGAGAACGTCGAGGGCCACGACAGCCAAAATTCTTCCAATCACAAACTCAAAGCCAGCTCAAGGTTGGCTGTGGAGGAACAGGGGATGAGGAACAAAATTCAGAGGTATTTAATGCATTCCTTGCCTCCGTCTTTAACGTCGGGGCCGGTGGTGCTGAGGATACCCAGCCCCAGAGCTGGAAGGTGCCGACGGGCAGTGAGGGAAGCCCCCGCAGTCAGGGGGTGATTATTGATGTGCTCTGGTGTCACCCCGGGTTTTCTGAGGTTTTTAAAAGCCTTCTACTTGTTCATAAGATGGAGTCAGTTTCTTTAGTTTCTGCACAAGAGCAATATTTCGCTTTTCTCACGCATGGGAACATAAACAAACCTTTTGTTTTCATTCCCTGTCCTTTGCCTACATATTTCTAGCCTGAAAATAACGTAATTGACAGCTGGTCTGGCCAGTGAGGTGAAAGGTAGTAACCCAAGAAGCCAACACACAACCAGACCCACAAATGTATAAAAATGTAAGAAATAAACAGGGTGACACTGGCCCTTGGACTCTGAGAGGATCCACCCCGGAGAAATGAGGCACCCAGTGAGAGAACTCGCCACAGCACAGATGAATGAAGGAATATATTCTGTAATATATTCAGAAGTATATTCAGAAGTATATTCAGTGTGCATGTAAAGAAAGTGCAAGCTCCCCCTGATACCTGCTGTGTACAGGGTACTGAAAAACATGAGGGCATATGGAAGTGTATGGAAGTTAGTGAGATTTTAATCTTACAGCCTACCTTGTAACAATGCGTTTATTACAGATTTAAAGGAATTCACTAAAATTGCAAGTAAATTATTACCTTGTGTTCAGAGTGACCGGGAGTCTGAGGGACAGTTTTTGGAATTTAATGCAATTGTTTGTTACACCAGCATAACAAAAGGATGTAAACAGTTTCAATTTCAGTATCCATTGCTGCTTGAAGTAAAAACTCTACTAACTGATCTAGACATTGTCCTATTAGAAGGGGACACGAGCAACTTTGCTGATGTCTTACAGTTGTACAATCTCTACCAGAACACCCAAAGGCAAGGCATACACTACTTTAAAACCACTAGTGACACAAAATCATGTTTCTGCTTAATGAAGAAAATAATATATGACTCATCCAGAATAATGGGAATATATTACAAATTCCAAAGCAAGACTTAATGCAGTTCTGATCTCCAGATAATTATTTTTAATTAAAGCAAGTAAAGTGAGAGCAAATAGAGCTATAAGGGATAATTATTGAATGAGAAATATGCCAGTCAGATATTTCTGAGCACAATTATGTGGGGATAAATTTGCCACGTTATGTTGCCTTTTATAAGATGTTAGAAAGAACCTTACCAGCACACATAGAGACTCTAAAAAGGCCTTGAGAACTTTAAGTTCTCCCCAAATTACACTGCTAATAGGAGTTTCTCAAATATACTGAACAGCAAATAGGACTATTAATCTCAGAGGCTGACAGCATATATTTCACCAAAGACTTAACACCGAGAGAGAAAAGGCCACCTGGACTTGTTGTTCTGAGTGACCTTGCTGCTGCTCTGCACTTGTCTGTGGGGAAAGGGATTTCCCTTCAAATGCAGGGCTTTTTAGGAAAAAAAGTGACTCCAGTATATATATATATATATGTATATATAAATAACCTCATAATAACCAATTAGTTAAAGCAGCGCAGCTTTAGGCACATCACATTGCTGCTCTGCTCAGAGCAGCACAAAGCTCATCAGAAGGTGGCTAAATTAGAAATGTGGGCAACTCATCCCATAAAGGGGCTGTGTTATCACAGGCAGGGGCATCCAGGAGTTAAATTAACAGCGTAACCCTGAGTTAGTCTGTGACTCTGTAGTCACACTCATCCCAGTTGTGCTGCCCTTTTCCCCAGAGAGGAAAAAACTCCATTTCTGCTGCAGCTACTGTCAGCACCGAGCAACCTGTGACATTATGGTCCACGATCAGGGCAGATTTCAGCTCATCTGCTCCTACTTTTAATTAATTTGTTGTGCCAGTTTCAGCTTTTCCAGCATTTCCCCGTGCTTTAAGGACGAGCAGAGTATTAACAGGGGTACAAGAGGGTCAAGTAGAGTTAAGCTCTACAAAATGAAACAGCAATTCATTCAGAGTAGCCAGAACTTGCCTTGTTCTGCTTCAAATGCCCTGCTGATGAATATTGTGTTGACACTTACTGCAAAACACTGCCAGGATTTCCGATGTGGTTCTGCATTACGGTTAAATGATGTTTTGCTGTGTCACAGCCAGTCACAGACAGCAACACTCTTAGCAAGGTTTCTTCAGGACAGGTAGAACACTGCCCTGCCGTGGATCTCAGCTCTGATGTGCAGACTTCTAATTTACAGCCAGTTCACACTTGTCAAATTTTGGGCCAGCACTTTTCTCTGAATTCTCTTCCATTCCCCTTTACCCTTAAAGAATGACTGTCTTTTGCCAAAACAAACCAACTTCTTTTTTTCCTCCTTGTTAATATTCTCCTGTTTTCTTACCCCTGAAAATCTCACAAACTCTGTTTCATCCTTTATCCATCCTTACTCAGCATGAGGGATTGGAATTTACACAGTATCTCAGATTACATCAGTAATTTTCTGGTCATGTTCAGCTGGAACTCACCTGCTGCTTAAACAGTGGCAGTAAATTAATACAGGATATTTCACAGAGTTCATTCCAGCTGTAGGCTGGGTAAGAAGGAATGAAGACTCACAACTCACATCCTGTATCGTAACTTTAAAATGTTAATTACTAATTATTCATATAAATAATAATTTATATAGAAGTTATATAAAATATATTAAGATAGATACAATATACTATATAGAAGATAGACTATATAACATATAACATATAGCATATAGCATATAACATCTAATTGATATATATGATATGATATATGATATATATGATATATTATATGTTATAGATACAATATAATATAATATAATGCAATATAATATAATGTAATATAATATAATATAATATAATATAATATAATATAATATAATATAATATAATATATAAAATAATAAATTATATAAAATTTGTAATAGTAATAGCAGAACACTACACCGTTTCTCTTTGATGTAACAAAGAGACATTTTAGAATTATTTCTATGTTTCAATGATGTTGCTGTCATGAGACTTCCAAGTGATGGGGACAGTTTTTTACTGATTTTGTTCTCAGAAACAACTGTGGGAATTACTGGAGACAATAACAGAATCTGTCCAGAAAAACCTGTCTTGTGTTTTTGCTGCACGGTTCTGAAAAGGTTCTTTACCCAACAAATTTAAAGAAATCCATTAAATTAGTTGCACAATGAAATGAACCAATTATTTCATAACCACTTAGAGCTAGAACTGATTGGGACGCATGACAAAAAAAGGAAAGGCTGTTGGAATACGTGGTTCAGCTGATGCCAAAATATTTCATAGGTGGTATCTGTTCTGTTACTGGAAACGTTTTTTGACAAAACGTGCAGGGAATGTGCCAGCAGCCTGCCAAACTCAAATTTACCCTGGTTCATGGGGTGACTGCAGTGGGACTCAACAAGAGGATCTAATCCACATGACAAAATGCTGGTATCAGCTGAGGAGGAATTCAAGGAGCAATGTAACATTTTCCTGCTTCTTTGCCCTGGTTTGCAAAGTGAAAGCAACAGCTGCATGAAGCTGTTTAAGATGGAAAACCTCCTGCCTATGTGATGGACTGTGCAATGCATACAGGGCTTGTCTAAGAATTAAAATGTGGGTGGAGGGTCAAAGTGAATAGAACATAAAATAGAGACACTTTAATGAATCAGTGTGAAAATACAGTTTGACTATTCAAAGCACAGCGCATGGGACTGCTTTCTAAATTTCAATTTTTACTGGCTTCAAAAAGGGAAAATCGCAGTAGGTACAAAGGCTGTGGTTCTCATACTAATGTGGAAAGTGTGCTATTTTGGCTTCATGTAAAATAAGTGTAAATGTGCTCCTGAATATCTGCTACAGATTCTCTTGAAATGGAAATATCAGTGTAGAGTTCAGAGATGAAGCAGGAGTAACAACATTTCCAAGCCCTAATGTGTTTGTTGAGAGCACAGGAATAATTTCTCTACAACACAAGAAAAGCCCCTCAAGGTTAAGTTAACAGAGGAATATGAGTGAATCACACACCAAGAATAATTTCAAATGTGGTTTGTATCTTAATTGTCCCAAATGAAGAAGAGGTTTATTTCTGTCTGTAATAGTTGCATTTCCTGTACAAACATCAGTTTGAAGCTCCATCTGTTGCCAAGGACCTTTTGAAAATGCAGGTTTCTTGCCTCATTTTTATGAGTCAGACAATGAACATTGTTGGTTTAAGCCAATTATGCACGGAAATGCTTCCCAGATAAATGTTTACATTTGTAAATTTGAGCTTTGCTTTGGCAAACGGTTGCATTTTTGAGCTGAAAATTCACTTTCTGAAGCATTTATACTAATAAAGCTCAATACTTCAAGTGGTCATCAAATGCAAACATATAGAAATTGAGCACAGCCAATGTGTGTCTGTACATTTTACGGACATAATTATTTTGTACAATATTTTCTAAGTAGGAATGACAAAAGAAATAGCCTAAGGTATATTATTTATTGGAATATTAAATTTAGCTTTCAAGAGCAGATGCTGATTCCAGAAAATGTAGAGGCACACATATTCTAAAATAAAAAATGCAATATTTGGAAGCCTTCAAAAGATTAGTTGATGATCTGATTTTGGCCTCACTTGAAGGTTTCGCACTAGGTTAAAAGTGAGTGAAAGCAACAGGCTATCCAGGGGTAATAGCAACACTGCCAGAGCTGCTCCTGAAACAGGTGTTCTTAATCTCATTTAGCATTTTGGAAAATAACCTGAGTAGAACGCAATTAGACCTTGGAATACTCCTATTCCTCACTCCCCTACCAACCCACGTGTCCCATAATAACACTACTTCGCTATTTATTGCTCCTATAATGATTGTGCTACACATTTTTATTATATGTTTTGCTGTTGGTCCGGTGCTCCTGGGATGGAGTCAGAGGGGAGGAGCCTGGGAAGCTGAGGAAGAGGAGGCAGCTGGAGGTGTGGGGAGCACAGAGCTCAAACTGCCCAGGCTGGCGGGGAGGATCAGTCCCAGAAAATGAGCTGAGAGCTGGCTGGGAGCAGCTCTGGGCGAGAGTGATTTGTGAGGCTCTTGGTAAAATGATTTATTATCTGATACTGATGCCTAAAGTTTTATCTCTCATGTATTTCATGTTCTGTGCTGTCCAGGGTGCAGCTCTGAGCTCACACTCAGGGTCACTCAGCTCTCTGCACACAGCAGCGACACAAAACAAATCCTTTTCCTGCTGCACACCAAGGACAACTTTCAGCCCAAAAGCACAAACAAGGGTGGCTGGAGGGAGGAACAAGAAGGATGGGACCTCACAGCCTGGAGCTGGAATGGGACAATTAAACCTCAATGTGCAAATGGACCAAAACTGATCAAAGTGTGAGACCTCGTGACCCTTTGTCCATTTTGTGACCATTTTGGGTCCACCTTGGGTGCAGCCCTGGCCAGGCTCTTGTCCTGCCCAAGGTGCACCCTAAAGGCCTTTCAATACATATCTACTTCATTCTCTGGCTCTGTGCAGTCTCTGTTCCAGCTCAGCCTTCCCAAGGCATTAACTGGGGAGGAATCCTGGCTGTTGAAGCACTTTGATGTGGCTGGTTCTGAGCAGATGGAGACACTGAGGTTTGCTGCTGTTCCGAGTTGTTTCCAGAAGCACCTCATAGGAGTGCATAAGTGATGCAAACCAATTAATCTTATTTACCAGTGAAATGGTGTGGATAAATAAATCCAACAGCAGCATTATGCACGTCTGTATTTATTTTTAACATCATCTACGTGTTGTTAGGCTAAGAATTGTTGCTGCTAATTGTTTTGTAATCACATCTGTGAAAGGAAACACTGTGCAGAAATTGTTTTCCACAAGGTTTTGACAGAACAGTTTATGAAGACTGTGGAGGGAAACCTTCCTTACAGCCAGACTGATTGTGCTGATGCACTGTGGTGCTTTTGAGTCACAGGCTGGGGGTGTAAGTGCTCTGTCTACATCTAAATGGCATGAAAAACCTTTTCTCCACATAATTCTCCCCGTTTTCTGCCTTCTAATTACAGAAAAGAGCATTCTTTTCCTCATGGCTGGTTTATTTTGCAATTTGCTCTGTTTTGTTTGGATTTTTTTTTTAACAAGTCAGGAGGGGACTTTCTAAGTGTGAGCTTGTACTGGTACTTGCCCTGCTATCCTGCTTAAATCCACAGAAATTGTGCATTTCTCCAATTGTGGAACTCCTTTGCCTGTGACCAAGACAATAACTGTGACTGCACATCTTTTAGAAATAAAACTTTTAATTTGAGCAAGCAGGCATCACACATGAAACCTGTGCCACGAGGAGAACCTGAGTTTTTAGGCAAATATGTTGCCAGGTGCTCTCTGTGGTGCTGTTTGTGTGTGCACCTGCAGCACCCTGTGTCCTTTGTTGGCAGGGCTGAAGATGGAATTCAGACTACAGTGTTGCGCTTTGAATAGTAACAAGCTTTTTGGATAGGACTTGCTGAAAAAAATAATTGAAATGTTAACTGTACCAAATTTCAGATTAAAAGCTGCGTGTGCTATGTGTGTGTCTGAACAACCAGTGAAAATACCCACTGAAGGATTTCTCCAGGAAAGGTTTTCTCCAGGAAAGGATTTCTCCAGAAAAGGATTTCTCCAGAAAAGGATTTCTCCACCTGCCTGTGTGCTCAGGTACCCCTCTAGATTTGTAAATGCATCACACAAAGCTGTTGCCCTGCTTGTCATACACTGCTTTTAAAAATCTGACTAAAAGCTCTACGTGTTGGCATTTCACTGGAAAGCTAAAAAGTTGAATACAATGATTAAAAATACGAAACTACAGAACTGTTTCGTGGGCTATGAGAATATAGAAAAAAATTAAAAGGTAAGCAGCATTCTGAGTCGTGACTCTTGAGCTTATTTTAGCATTTTGGGGATTTTTTTTGGATAATACCTTGTCTCTTATTTCAAGTAACCTCCTTACACTGCTAAAGGAAATAGACTTGAGTGATACCTGACTCCAGCATCACCTTTTGAATCCCATAATCTTCTTCAATTACTCCTACTGTGTCAGGTTATAAGTGGAGCTTGTCTGGCATTGGTATTGTGAGAAAAACCAAGACAGCAACAACCCCTCTCTCTGTTTTATAGCAGCATTATTGCTTTTTTGTTCTCCTCCTCCATAACATGCAGGAGGTGTGCTGGCAGTCCTTGTGAGAGCTCCAGAAGGGGGGTGCTGGGCTTTATGGATGGATTTTATGTATTTTGATTAAATCTGGTAATATTTAGGCAAATATTTCAGTGACTGTATCTGACTCACTCCATTGCAAGGCAGGGGGGTTTCATATCCCTCTGGAAAAAGTTTTGTTCCCTGGAGCATCCCTGTCACCTCCCTGTTGTTCCATATGCATTTATGAGATGCTAAACCAGACTTTGGGGAATTTTTGTTGCGCTGTGTCTTGATTTCTGTTTTATTTCAGGATTATTTAGTGTGGTTTTTTATTCACCTGATGGCTTGTCTCTTGATTTCAGTTTTATTTCAGAATTTTTAAGTGTGTTTTTTTATTCACCTGATGCTTTCCCAGCCTACAAGGGGAAACTGCCTCTTTCTATCAGAGCCTGCCTCTTTCCCAAGCTCAGTAATATTTCAAGGGAGCCCTGAAAGTTGCTGTTAATGCTGTTAACAAAATGAATATTTCATACCAAGATGAACACGGGTTCTGCGCCTAAAAGATTGTGTAGTACCAAACTTTAAATTAGGAAATTTAAATATATTTAAGTTATGTTGAAGAAGGCTCTGATTAACAGCCATTAGCATTAAACTTGGCATTTTATTAAAAACACATGACACGCTCAGGAAGAAGTCTGTGTCTTCCTAGAAGTATTTTTCTGAGTACATTTGTCACCTCTTTTTTTGCAGTGACATGCTGAGCACCTTACAGAGAGTTTTATAAGTACCTGCACCGTCTCCCCAGTGCCAGGTTGACAAACCTGCCACTCCCAGCAGCTGTTTCATCTGATGCAGCCAGAACTGGTTTCAAAATACACAAATTTTGGGGTTTTGTGCCAAGGTAGCAGGTAATTTATGATGCACTCCCTGAATCCTACCCCTGTGCAACTCATCTGGTACTCTTCTGTCGGGGGCTTACCCCAACACTGAGGTGGTTTCAGGGTCCTTTGCTCCCCTGCACAGCTCCGAGCCGAGCCGAAGGAAGAGACGGAGTCTTCAGGTTTAGATTTTTCAAGGTTGCATACTTCGTTTATTGTTTCTTATCTTACAATTTTCTCGGAGTCCGACAAGATGTTCGCAGCTGCATGGATTCCTCACGTCTCCCCCCGAGCTGGGCTGTCCTGATCTTTTATACTAATTACTACGTAGTTCTTGTTTACTATTTCTTACCAATGTCTATCACTATTACTAAAAAGGTCATCTTTACTTTGACCCAATCCTCACTAACTACTTTGTGCCACGTCAATGCAGCAATGGAGTGAGGGAAGAAGAAGGAGAAGGAGAAGGAGACAACGCCCCAGATTCTCCATCTTGTCCCCATTCACTTCAATGCTAGGAACCTAAAACTACCATTTTTCACATTCTTGTGGCCTGTAAACCTTCTCTCAGTGTAGGAAGTTTTTCCCATGGACTGAGATCAAAGCCAGTGTCTCTCTGAGCTCTGGGCTGGGGTCCCAGACCCCCCTGCCCAGGTCCCTGACCCTCCAGGGCAACCAAAGGAATGCTCTGGACTCCAACACTCTTCTGGCTTTTAGGGAGTGGAATGAAGTTTAGAGTGACCCATTGCCTCGGCATGCTCCTGTTTAGTAACTCTGGCCATAGAAATAGTGTGCAGCACCCCCTGAACCTTGTTGTCCTGTACCTAAACCCCAGTGAGGCAAGGTGGACTGTGATCTACCCTTCAACTGTGGAATGGCACTCGTTTTCTTCAGTCAAGGTTTATATTTCGTGTTTACAAATACGCTTTTTAAGGTAATGACCTTTAAAAGCATCCCTGCCTTTGTGAAGGTACAGACAGGGAAATTAACATTCAAGAAAGAGAAAAATAATCTGCAATCTTTCGTTCCCAGGTTTACCCACGCAGTGATTGTAGAATTTTATTTATGTGTTTTTAAGAAGTTGGCGAATACACTCCTTGGGAGAACAAAAAGTAATGAAACCTATTCCAGAGATATAAGCTGAAATGTTGCCTGGTTTTGCTAGTGGTGAGATAACTAAGCATTGAAAAGTAAATATTTCATATTCTAAGACATTAGGTGTCAAGGAGATAAATGGAAATTCAAATGAAACCTGTTAGCAGCGTGCCGACTTCAGAAAGTCCACAAACAATAGTTTGGTGGTGTTATTACTTTGGTTTTCTGCGTGTAAAGCAACATTCTTTGGAGAGCAACTTGAGATTCACATGGCTGGCTCATAGCTGGGGCTACTAAATGGGAATTGGCCTGCTAAGTGTTGGAGGAGCATGCCTGGTGCAAATGATCCTCTAAATACTTTTTCTTGTGGAATGAAACAAACAGAGCTCTGCACATGAACTGATCAGATTTGTTGGATACTCTTTAAAAGCAGTGCATTTTTAGGAACCACGTCCCCAAGCCAAAGAACTTTCCTTCAGGATGTAGGTCTGAAAGCTGGGTTGAATCTTTAAGTTGGGAACTTTATATTCTCATGAAGACCTTTGTGTGGTGTACAAATAAAGCACACAGGATTCGACTGAACATTAATAACCATAGCAGCAAACCAGATTAAGCAGAAAATCCCTCAAAATGAAAGAAACCAAAAGAAATGTTATTGCACATGTACTTTATTTAAAGATTACTATCATTATTTGGCTGTTATACGTTTTACAGACAGAGCTTATTGCAGCACAGCCTCCTGCCCTGCCAAACAAAGAGATGTGAGTTTAATGCATTCTTTAGGAACAACAGTTCTGTGCATCTTGATTTAGGAGGAGAAACTCATCTCTTTCCATGAATTATGGGGCTTCGAGCTGCTTCTTTAAAAACCTGGCTGTGAACAGATCTGGCAGTGTATTGAGGCCAGAGCGGAGTTTCTGCTGGCTGGTGATAAGAGGAGCCTGGCAGCACGGACATCTGATAGAGGAGGACAGACTGAATGTCAGCCCCACGATGTGAGCAGTGGCAGGAAGTCACCAAAAGTAATGGCTTGCAAAAAACTTCACTTGGTTGCTTCCAGTCTGGTTCATTTTCTGCCATCTGCTCCAAGACATCAAAACAATAAGATGGAACACGCAATTATTTGCATAACGAGGATGTAGATGTAAGTTGTGCTGTCTAACTGCTCAGCCTGGGCCAAAGCAGACTGTTTAACTTGTTGACTTGTTTAACTTGTCAGCGACCTGTTCACACAATGTTAACACGTGGCTGAAACAGAAATCAAACCCAGGTACTCAGAGCTAAGAGTAAAGAGCTGTGCAGAGGGTAAAAGAGGGACAGTTTCAAGCGTGCCACGTTTTGTTTCGGGTTGATCCAATAATCCACTGTGTAGCAGCTTAATTTCCTGTTGCAATAAATTAGCTGAGACTCCTTTATTTCTATGTGCTAAAAGACAATTCTTTATTTTCACAACTCATTTTGTACAGTTTTCACAGACCTCGTGTGCAACTTTCATTGGTTCACAGCTTTCTTGCCAATTACTCCATTGGTTAGTAAAAGTTATTCCACTTGTCCATCAAATCTCTCTATTCTTGGGTTGTTTACATATTTTCTTTGCTGATTCTCATGGGACAAATCCCTTGTTATTGCAGGTGCATTTGTTTTTCAACCTAGGAACTGGTTATTATGCTAACAAGTTTTCAGACTGAGATTGTTTCTGCATGGGAACTTGCAAATTACTTAGAAGTGACAGGCTAACTTTGGCAATTTAGCAGAGAAGGCTTGATTTTGTGAGGCCTTTCTTTTATAACTCTTTTACCTGTCATGACAATTTCCCATGCTTCAGAAAAGTTGAGAACATCTAAAACACACACAGTGAGTCTGTGAGAGTCAAAACCATTTGCAGGAGCTCCCACAGAGGCAGAGAATTTGCCAGAAATTCCATGCAGGAAGCAAAGATCTGGGGGAAGCCAAAATTTGTTCATCAGGGTACCTGGGGCTGTCAGGGGTGAGGCAGCTCAGATCAGCCAGTGGCAGTCAGGAAACAAAACACCTTCCCTGTGCCTGGGGCAGGCTGCACTCATGGTATTTCTATTTTGCTTGCTTGTCTCCTTGTTCAAAGAGGAAAAACTCTGAGAGGACTTTATCCTTAGTGGTTGTCAAAAAAACCCACCAAAACAAAAAAAAACCCAAAAAAACCCCTAAAGCCCTAGAGCTGTGGATGCAGCGAGTCAGAGAAATGGTGTTTTAAGCCTAACCCTCGCTCTGCCTCTTCCAGGCATCGCTGTCAGTTCAGTCTCAGTGCCCGAGAGCGATGCCGAGTTGGAAGTGCTGGCGGTGTAGCCGGTCGATTCGAAAAGAAAACGCGTGGTTTGAACATGTTTCTGTTTGTTGTCAATCTGTTCTGAAGTCGGGGGTTGGCCGGGCAGGGTGAGCCGGGGAGCTGCACCACGCGGTGGCACTGAGAGCCTGCTGAGCATCCATCAGTGCAGAGCCAGAACAGCCACTGTGAGCATCCATCAGTGCAGAGCTGAGCTGGAACAGTCCCTGTGAGCATCCCATCAGTGCAGAGCTGAGCTGGAACAGTCCCTGTGAGCATCCCATCAGTGCAGAGCTGAGCTGGAACAGTCCCTGTGAGCATCCCATCAGTGCAGAGCTGAGCTGGAACAGTCCCTGTGAGCATCCCATCAGTGCAGAGCTGGAACAGTCACTGTGAGCATCCCATCAGTGCAGAGCTGGAACACTCGCTGTGAGCATCCCATCAGTGCAGAGCTGGAACACTCGCTGTGAGCATCCCATCAGTGCAGAGCTGAGCTGGAACAGCCACTGTGAACATCCCCTGAGTGCAGAGCTGAGCTGGAACACTCCCTGTGAGCATCCCATCAGTGCAGAGCTGGAACACTCCCTGTGAGCATCCCATCAGTGCAGAGCTGGAACAGTCACTGTGAGCATCCCATCAGTGCAGAGCTGGAACACTCGCTGTGAGCATCCCATCAGTGCAGAGCTGGAACAGTCACTGTGAGCATCCCATCAGTGCAGAGCTGGAACACTCCCTGTGAGCATCCCATCAGTGCAGAGCTGGAACAGTCACTGTGAGCATCCCATCAGTGCAGAGCTGAGCTGGAACACTCTCTGTGAGCATCCCCTGAGTGCAGAGCTGAGCTGGAACACTCCCTGTGAGCATCCTCTGAGTGAAGAACCGAGCTGGAACACTCCCTGTGAGCATCCTCTGAGTGAAGAACTGAGCTGGAACACTCCCTGTGACCTTGCTGGGATACACCAGAGCTGTTCCACAGGCAGGCACGGCCGGGCTCTGGGTGTTGTCACCAAAGGAATGACACCAAGAGAGATCCCAGCACATTCTCAGCTCACAGAGTGCCTGTGGGTAGGGTCCTGGAGCATCTGCAAAGGGGGGGAGCTGGGCTGCAGTGTCTGTTTGCTCTGGAGTAAAGCCTTCTCTGCTCATTTTGGGGATTGTAGATGAGGGTAGGAACCTCAGCCTTCTCAGGTTGTTCAGAGAAGCTGTGACAACCCCATCATTGGAAGTGTTCCAGATGAGGATAGAGGGGCTTTGAGCAACCTGAGATAGTGAAAGATGTTCCTGCCTGTGTTAAAGAGGTTGGGCTGAAGAGGTTTTGGAGTACAGTCTTTAAAAATTCCTTCCAACCCAAGCCATCCTATGATACTGTTAATATATCACCTTAATTTAACAGCTGAGAGAGGCATCCATGAAAAGTTAATCTGTGTTAGATCAGTAAGAGAGTTACCAAAGTGTTTATTTCCTTTCAAATATCAGGTCTCATGTATTTACTTGCTATGCAGTAAGCGTAATTCATGTTTTATGGAAAATATGCACACACATTTGGAAGATCTGCATATGTCACTGAAAAAATCCCTAAAATTAATTGCTGCAGATCAGAGTTAGTGCTATAATGTATCTCAAGTTATAAAGTAACATGAGACTGCTTTTCTGAGCTTGTGTTTTGGAGCCGGAGAAAGAGTGAGTCTGCTAAAGGGTTCTGATTTATATGGTGACTTTCCCCCCAGCCTGCTGTGAGTCTTTAAAAAATGCTAATTATTTTGCTGACGTGAAGGAGAGACTGGAAGTTGCTTCCTATTCAGACATGGAAGAAGTCTGAGGAAGAAGATTTGTAACCTTCTCCGTGTTAAACCCATACACCTGCCCTTGCCTGGAAAAATTCTCCCAAGTGATTCCCTGGCTTGGGAAAAGGACACAATAATGATGTTGTTCTGAGCTAGGTAAGATGTTACAATGGTCTTTTAGACCTGTGTGAGAATGGCACAGTGCTTCTTGAATGTGGCAGCCTCAAAGAAGTCACATTTTTCCTCTGTGTTTTCTTTTCTGAGACGTTCCTCAGAAGCTTGTATCTCTGTGCAGCTCTTGGGTTTGCATTATGTTTGCTGTGAACTTGCACATATTGAGAAAATACTTTTTCATGAGGCACAGAGGATGTTTCTAAACTGAACTGACACATCTCCAGTTCTTACAGCTTTTGCTTTACCACGCTTATGTTGTTTTCACACGTCAGAGGAGGGAAACATTACTCCAGAAAAACATTAATGTTCTGCCAAGGTTTTTAAACCTCATAATTAATGAGGAAATTACTGGATATTCATGTCCTAGGCACATTGTACCTGGGCATCTTACAGCCGTCAGCATCTCCAAGCTGGTTAACCATTATACGCTGTTTTCTTCAGTGACGAGCATATTTCAGACTTCCACAGGAAAATGTAGAAGACCTGTGTGACGAGAATTAATCAGAAAGCTGGAGATTTCAGGCTTAATTATAATTCTGTTCCAAAGCAGGGGGCTGTGTGAGCTGCTGGTACTAAACTGCACTGTGCAAACGCTGCATACTGATGGAATTCGCTTGTCAACCCCGGTGGCATTTCTTTGCACTGAGCTTGTTCTGTCACTCAGGCGCATCACGGGAAAAGATGAGTATCTCACGGGAATGTGATCTGCATTTTTAGGAAGAAAGTCAACCTCAAAGGTGCCACAGAAGGACTAACACAGATTACTTATCTCAAGAGACAGCTGGTTTATTGGCTGTGAATTCTGTGTGCTTCCTGGGTGATGACACAGGTTTAGTTGCTAAAACTTCACCTGAATTCATCAGTTTTCGTGTTTCGCTGCTGATGAAATGGTTGGTTAAAGAGTGCAATGTTATAGCACAGGAAACAGTCACCAAATCCCAAAACTTGCATAGCTATTCCAATATTTGTTTTCTTTTTCTTTTTTTTTTTTTTTTAACTGCTGAAACCTTAAGTTTCTGTAAAACATTCTCCTCCCACAGAAAGAGAACAACAAGAGTGATGAGAGGTATTTTAGCCCAGTGTATCCAACAACAAACTAGATTAAAACAGTCAAAGCAAAGGAAGCAAGACTTGAGCAAACTTCTCTTCTGCTTACAAGTTAGAACAAGAGACTATCCTCAGAATAAAGAAAAAAGGTCAAGTCCAGGTCAGGTTGTGACCAAAAAACATTAGTTCAGAGCTAAAAGTTGATGAGGTAAAACAGTACAGCAGCTTCTCAATTTGGTGAGATAAATTCTTCTAAACTGCATTGGCATTAAAAGGACAAATGTATGTCCTGGGGTGTGGGCTGCAGGGATGTAATCTGTCTTTTCAATGCACTTGATGATGAATACAAGCTTTTTTTCTGCTTTCCTGCTAACAACTATTACTTGACTTTTCAAATTTACCTCAAGACTTTCTTCAATTATGTGTTTTCGTGTTACACATTAGAGTTTCTAAAGAAGCAGCAGAGATGTTTTGCCTCTCAGCTATTTGTGCTGCAGAAGGGCAATTAAACTGGGAATATTTATGGTGAAGTTTTGTACCTTTGCTTTAATAGATACAACAGTGCCTGATTTTGCTTCTCTCCAACTTTATGGGAGATTGTAATTGATTTTGCTGTTGGGAACAAAACTGGGCCAGGCATTTTGAGCTGTAAATATCATTGCCACTTTGAAAATGGAAGTGCTGTTAAATCGCAGCGCTGACAATGGATTATCCCACCTAGCAGGTTCCACTAAGTTTTATGTGTAGCCTAGCCGTTATAATTCAAGATTTCCACGTGTGTGGGAAGCCTAATACACTCTGTTTTTTACATAGTCCTGTATATATGTAAATGGAATTGCGGAACTCCCTTAATGCTTCAATAAATATGCCAAATGTCTGTAGCAACCTGCTGTTCACTGTGCCCAGATTGCTTCTGTGTGAGCAGGTATCAATCCTCAGAACTCTGTGTTCAGCCTCTCCCGGTCCCTGATCAGGATCCATCTGTTCCACTGTGTTTGGTAGCGTGGGTTTTTCTTTTTTTTTTTGTGATAGATACGGGTTTCAAAAATGTTAAATCTCCAAGCGGTGCCTGATCCCTGCTGGGTTGTATTTGTCAGCGTAATAGTTTCAAATTGCACGGAGATAAAGTCGTGCACTTCCAGGTAAGAAAGTGTTCTGTTGCTTGGTACATTTACATAGGCAGGGAGGATTTCTTTTTTGGGTGAAAAATTTATTTTTTTTTTCTCAGTTATACCTTTATGGAGCTTAAAAACTGCCACTTGTTTTTGTTCTGATTCACTGGAATAAAGCGGAAATGCATTTTTTCTATATGGATATTGAATATTGGAAGACAAGACTGGATGCATCCTGGGAAAATAATTTATTTGACTTTTAGACATTGTATCTTTTCCTTTGGTCTCTACTTTCTTCCAGAAGTGCTAGACCTTGTCTGTTAAAATGTGAAAAGCGTGGGAGATACAAAGAGAGCACACGGACACAAAACCTTTGAGGATTTATTTGCAAACATGATTTTGTACAAGTGAACAGATCAAATTTAGAAAATTTAGAAAACGCATTAGTGTCACCGAGACATACAAAGCAGTCACACGCAGACAAGAGATTTCACAAGGCAGAGGTTCTTCCGATCTCAGCTCACAGCTGAGAGAGCTGAGAGAAGAGACCCCTTTGTTTATTTTTTTACTTTTTATACATTTGTGGGTCTAGCAGAAGATTGGCTTTTTGGGGTTTCCACCCCTCAGCCTCAGTGGCCAGACCAACTGTCAGTTACAATTGTTTTCAGGTTAGAAATATGCAAACAAAGGACAGAGAATGAAAAACAAAGGATTTGTTTATGTTACATCTGTGGGAAAGGCAGAAAACTGCTCTTAATATTGTACAATAACTAAAAGATCTGACTCCATTTATGAAAATCAAAAGGCTAATAAAGAAACTCAGAAAAACCAGGGTAACACATTAGAGGTGTGCAAGTGGGTAAACATACCCGTTCTGCTGGGATGAGTTTTCCAAATGCTTTTGTGGTGTACTGCCTGCACAAAGATACAGAAATATTCCTGATCTGATATGCTTGTAGCAGCAGAAGGCATTATCATCGGCAGATAGGCAGATGCTGTGTGTGCCTGGGAGTTTGACGATGCCAGCGCCTGTGCCTCCAGCCGTGGCTCACAGACAATAAATCCATGATGTTCTGGGGTGACAGGGCTGTGTGTGGGGTGTGGAACTCCCCATAAATGTGAGTGTGCCCAAAGGGAGCCCAGACACAGCCATGGGAAACAGCGGGGTTTTTGTGGGGGGGAGAAAATGGTGTTAGGAATTACCATGGTTGGAAATTGATGTGAGCAGTTTTTAAAAATGAAACGAGGTAAGGAAATTTACACAGGCACATTTGAATGCCAGGTAAAGACATGTGTCTAAATACTGAAGGATGCCAGAAGATAGCATTTACTTCTTTAGTTTAAATTAAACCACCTCCAGCTTTCACTTCATGGTCTGAATCGTCATGTACCTGGTCTGGATATATTTACCAACCCCGAGGCAAGAAATTTATCCTGGAGCTTTGTAATAAACTAAGCTTTCTCTTTCGATAAATTATGCAAATCAGCATAAAATTGAAATTCTAAATTGAATACATGCTTGCATATTTCAAATGTTTTCGGGTTAAGAAGGAATATTTCATACTCACATATCCCTTACAGATAACATCTAAAGGCTCGGTTAACAGGCTGCATAAAACATCTGAAAGGCCCAGCAGGAGCAGCGTGTCAACGGGAGGGATGACCGTGAATAATTCTGCAATTCTGCAGCGCTGCGCAGCTCCAGGCAGGTGGAGGTGCTCCTTTACCATTCACAGAAGGAAATTCCCGTGCTAGCAAGCAGCCAGGACGGGCTCGCTGCAGACACACTGAGCAGAGCTGGGCTTTTTCTCTCTTCGACTGGGAGCTCCTTGCATCACCAATTAACTGTGTACTCAGATGCTCAGCGTGCTGGGGCCAAGGAGGAGCAAGAGCTCTGCAGGGTCCTTCGGCTGCCTTTGGTGGGGCAGCGTGGGTGACGCTGCTTGTGCTGCTCCCTTTGGGGTTTTTGGGGCTCTGACAAGGTGTTTCAGCCGCTCTGAGGCTTCTCGACATTTATCCTCGCTCTTGTTTTTCTTGCCGGTCACAAAATAATCCGAGTTTCTTCATCTCCTCCGCCATAAACCTCTGTTTCAGGGATTTAATATGTATTATAAATCTTCGTACGCCGCTGGCATTTGAAATAGCTGCTTCAGATGATGGGTTCTGCTCTTGGGAAAATATTTCCGTTTTTTTAAAAAGTTTGGGCATAAACTTGGCATCTTTGTGGCTTTTTTAAAATTGGCCAGAGTGGTGGCCTTATTTTTTCAAATGTTAGGAATCTTTCAATATCAAAATGTTAGCTTTTATTTCCAGGAGCTCTTTCTATTTCTTTTTATTTTATTTCTGAATTTCTAAATCCAGGAAGAAGATATTTTGATGTACATTTTTTGGCCTCTACAAATAGTTAAATTATCAAAAAACCAGTAGAGCTAACCAATGTTAGAAGCAGAAGTGTATGTGATTAGAACACAAAGGAAAGGAAAACAAAACACCAACCCTCCTGCAAACTATAGGAGTGTTTTTTTCATACTTTCATTTTATCATCACTTTCTCTTCTACTTCATCTGACACTGAAAAAAACAGTTTTTAATGTAAAATTTCAACCCCCCCATCACAACTCAGATGTAATAAATACCTACAACACGCATAAAAAATGCAGGGAAATGATTTATTTGGTGCTTTTGCTGTGATTCAGGTCAGTATCTACGATCCCTGTATATACACAATGTAGGCAAGCTGCACTGAGACAGAAGCTGCTTGACTTTTACACCCCAGCACTGCTCCCGTTCACCTCAGTCCTGACTTGCAGGTTTGGCCTCTCTCTGCCACAGGAGCTCTTCTTGCACTTTGCTTTGAAGCCTCTGGCTCTTAGGAGGAGTGGGGTCCTGCCAAATGTGCCAATCTAACGCTGCAATTCTTGCATCCCCCCTTTCTACTGGGAATAGAGTCAATATATAAATAACTTGGAAATTTCTTGTTGGTCTTAATACATGGTTAAGAACATTACAAATAATAATTAAAAAAATATCCAGTATATGGAAATTAATTTTACTTACTAGATTTCCTGTAAAAGTAGAATAGAAAACACTATTTTCTTTCCCCCTACCTAACAGCAAGCACCGATGGCAGCTGAATAGCTCCGTGTCACAAAGTACTAAAATATGATATTGATAAAGAAAATCAAGCACCTCCCCAGCCGGTTTCAACAGATGGCAATAGAATATGCTATTACTATAAATACTAAAAATACTAAAAATACTATAAACACTATAAATACTAAAAATACTATAAATACTATAAATACTTTTGGTTCCATCTTGCACTGCAACCCAAAATCCCTTCCCATGCGTGGAGGCTGAGCGCTTCCAACCCCAACCCTTCTGTGGCTCTGCATTACAGCTCAGAGCTGTTCACCCCCAGCCTGCACCGATGGATTTTCCCCTCCTCAGCACAGGACACTGCTTTTGTCCTTGTTTCTGCACGAGGCTCCTGCCAGCCTGTAGCTGCAGCTCCTCAAGGTCACCAGCTGATCAAGTCTCCTCCCAGTTTGCTCCTGTAAGCCGCATCTCAGGCTCTGGCAGACTTCAGCCCACAGGAGAATACTGCTCCAGCTGTTCTGCTGCTGCCACCCCACTCTTTTTCTCGCTTGCCACGAATGCTCGTGGTTCAAACCTTTGTGAGTTGCTGTTACTCTGCAGAAACTCAGAAAATCCCGAGTTGCTTTGTTCAATTCTTCTCGGTCCTGCTGATGCCAGGGGCTGTAGGATGCCTCCCTTTCCCCTGGCAGCCTGGTTCCAAGATGCAGGGGTGATGATGAGGTTTTATGCTGCTTAGTGCCAGTCAGTTCACCCCTGCTGAAAACCCTCCAAGCTGCTCCCTTTCTCCTTGGGAGCCACAAAGTGGGAGCAGCAGCTCTGCTTGCCCAGTGTGATGCTGTGTGTGGACACATCATCATCATCATCATCATCATCATCATCATCATCATCATCATCATCATCTGTGTGCCTGGCAATGGACATCGAAGGGAAAAACAAACTGCACTGGAGTTTCTGGTGTCAGTGCACTCCTCAGCTTACCCACTCTTAATATTTTCTCTTCAAAAAGAGATGATAAAGAAAATCAGAAGTTCTGTGTGGTTGAAAAGTCACCGTGCTCCGTTCGGATGAGCAATGTTAGTGGATGTTATGTCCTGGACTTGATGGCGGAAACCATGCAGCGACCCTCGCTGGGCTAGTTTGTTACACTTTGGCTCTTTTAATAACAGCTTTTTTATCTCCTGCATTCAGTGGTTAGTGGTGTTTGTACAAGAAAAACTGCTCCTTGGTCTTCAAAACAATTTTACAGTACTGTGCTCATCAGCACTGAAAACACAGTGTGAGTCTCTGTACTTAAAGGATACCGAGATGGAGAAGTGAAACACTAACAAATGGAAATTAAAAGTGGTAGAAGTACACAATGTCTTCTTTAATAGCTCTGAGGGATGATGTGGTTATGTAGTAATGAAAAGTTACAGCTTCTCATTCTCTTTTATTTGAGACAGTGAAGTCGCTTGTGGAATTTTGGAACAAATAGTGAAGCACCTCCACAATTCAGAGCCACCATATTAAACCTTCCCTCCACCTCAGTAGCTGCTTTTTCCTGTAATTTGGTAGTCTATTCAACATTATTATTAAATTCCTTTGGGAATTCATGTGTGGCTTCCAGCGCAATTTAAGAATTTGGGTACTGATGCTCTGAGCTCCTTTGGAAAGTTTTGGCAACACAAAGTTCAACATTAAGAACTGGACCGCATGTTTTCCAAAATCTATCCCAGTGCTCCAACATACCTGATGCTAGAGCTTTGTAGCCATATCACAGTGGTTCAAATTCGAAAACTGAATTCCTTCCAGAACCACATTTTTACCTTTTAGGAAATTTTAAGAGAGGTTTGTTTTCTGTCTGATAAAAACCAGGAACAATGAAGGAAATAGAGGTAATTTTCTTGTGTTTCTGCAACTTGGAGTGCTTCAAAACAGTAAACAGGATTTCAGAGTCGCAGAGTAATAAGAACTAACCTGCCTCTGACTGAGCAGGTCCTCATCTGCAAGGCTGCACCTTGTCTCCTGGGTTTAGTTCTGGGCTTTGTGTCACTAGTGGACACAAGTAAATACTCACAGATTTGACTCCACAAAATGAAGGCTGAAGAAGGAAAGACCTTTATTGTTCACAAAAACCTCACTTTATAGGTTTTTAAGAATGCCCAGGGATTGGAGAACAAGGCTGCCACCTCTCCATCCCACTGGCCAGGCTAGAGGTCCATCAGCTGACCCTCATCAGAAAGGAATGTGGAAAAACAAGTTTACATCAGAAAGCTGTGAGAAAATTCAGTCAGAGCTGTAAACACCTCACAGAAGCTCACATTATGTGGCAGCAGGGCCTCACACTTTAGGAAAAACTTTGAGGAGCTGGAGCTTGTCCAGAGAAGGGATCAGAGCTGGGGAAGGGTCTGGAGCCCCAGGAGAAGCTGAGGGAGCTGGGGTGGTTTGACCTCCGGAGAGGAATCTGGGGGGCATCTTCCCAAAGGTGCAACCACCCAGCAGGAGGCTGGAGGCAGGCTGGAGCTGATCTATCTCTGGGATAAGGAGTGCCAGAGCAGGGGACAGCGCCTGGGAATGCAGCAGGTGCTGGGGGGTGCAGGTGAGCTCTGGCTGGGAATTGCCCCCCTTTGGAGAACGAGGATCACCTGCAGCTCGTGTGACCCTGATGTTCCCCGTGCTAAGACTGGGAGGGGATAAAAGCCCAGGGGTTATTTTAGCTGGGATTCCTCCTTGGAAGCATCAGCTTGAGCTGTTGTTTTGTTGCTGCACCAAGATTAAGTAACTTTAAGGATTTGGATGACGGAGACTCTGCTGTGGGAACCCGGAGCTTGAGCTGGTAAGGAAACTTGGGGTGACTGTGAGTGTGGGGTGGCTTTGGTGGCCCCAGCTCAGCAAGTGATGCTGTGGCTTCTGGATACTCAGACAGAGAAATTCCCGTAACACAGGGGAGGTTTGGATTGGAAGTTAAGAAAAAATTCTCCTCTGAGAAGATGGTCAGTCATGGGAGCAAGCTGGCTGGGGAATTGCTGTGGCTGGGAGTGTTGAAAAGCTGCGTGGATGTGGCTCTGGAGGATGTGGTTTAGTGGTGAACATGGTGCTGCTGGGCTAATGGTTGGACTGGATGATTATAGAGGTTTTTTTCCAAGCCTAAGGGTTCTATGATTTCATGGCCCTGTACCAGCTTTCCTTTCAGATTGTGAGTGCTGGTAGCCCCACAATAAAATCCGTTTTAAATTGAGGAATTTAAGAGGCAATATAGCACTCCAGAGAAAATAATTTAGAGAGTCGTTGAGAAAGTAAGAGAAGAGTTTCTGGGGGTTTCAAGTTTCATTGCTCTTTAGTGCCTTTCCATTGGGGCATTTTCCATCTCTGGTGTGAAATCCAGCTGAAGGCAATTTGAATAATTACCTTTGCCATTGTCTGTTACCTCAAAGACCTCCCCTGCAGTGTTCTGTTGTCAGCCTCAGCTGAGGAAGCGGTGGGTTAATGAGGGAGCCTGGAACACCCTCTGATCCAGCCAGGTGCTGTTCCCAGATCAGACGGAGCTGGCAGGGCAGCACAGTGAGGCTCTAGCTGCCTCTGCCTGCAGCTGGGATCCTTTGGTACCCAGAGCTGCCAGTACAGCGCTGCTCATGCTCTCTGGGATTGGGATGTAGAAAGAGAAGCGAGGGCTTCAAAGCTGTGCTGCGCTCCGAGTTTTTACGTGCGGCTTGAGGATCCCAGCATTTCTGGATGTGCATGTGTTCAATCTAAGCACCATATGGTTTTGCTGACCTGTGCAATGTTGATATTTCTACCCTAATTTGTGTGTGCTCCTCTGTGCACTGCCTGGTTTAGCTCTAGGAAAATGGTTAGAGTGCTGCTGAGTCAGTGCAGCTGGGAGAATGAGTCGACCTGCTTTTCCTGTCTCATTGGGACATCCGCACGTTATTGGAAGGAAAAAAATTAATTGTTACAGATAATCCTTTCCGTGGTCAAGCCAATGTGGAAAATCCCTTCACCTGTCACTGTGCTTGTCCCTAAACCCAGCCATAAAAGCAGCCTACAGCAATAATAGTAGGAAGAGCAGCGGCTGAGGAAAATATTAAAGTAGCATTCATGTATAACAGCTGTGCAGCCCAAGGTCATAAAGCAAGTACACAGAGCACCAAAGGGTGAGCTGCAGCAATCTACTCTCTGTGAACTTTGTAAAGGAATGGTGAAGATGTGGAAAGCCTTAATTCATGCAGTGTCTTTGATTTTTTTTTTTTTTTCCCCACTTTTAAAATGAGCAAGGACCTATGCAAAAAAAAAAAAAAATTCTTGATTCTTATCTGCAAGTCTTTTATGTACTGGTTTTAAGGTAAGATGCTGTGTTCTCTTAGTCTATGTGTAGAAGTGTTGCAACACCTAGAATTTATTTCAGTAAAGCAGGTCTGAAATCAAGGTGGCTTCCAGGTTGGTGAAGTTTTGTACATTTGCACGTTGTACCACCATACCTGACTGGCCAGAATTTACCACTTTATCTGAGACTTCATCTGACTTTGTGGGGGTTTTTTTCAGCCACGTAACTCACCTGTGGCAACGCTGGTAGGGGAGAGCACCAAGATTTAGCACAGCTTTTTGATGGTGATGGACACACCATCAATTTGGGGATTTCTGTGCTGTGTGCCTGCTGGGATTCATGCCTGAAACAGCCCTGGGGTATTTGCCAGGCCCGGTTTCATGCGGAGCTGCTGGCTCGGGTCCCAGCAGCAGTGCAGTGCATCCAGCACACCCAGTGTGCTGCCCCGGGGTAGTTACGCCTCCAGTTCTGGAATGTGGCTTATGGCAGAGTTAGCTGAGCCTGTCCCAGCGTGGGGCATCCTCACACAGCCATGAAATATCCATAACATGATCTGTGCAGAGAGATCCCTGCGTCCTGAGAGCCCTGATCAGGCAAGGGAACAAAGCTGAGCTGGTGTGGGATGTAGCACTCTAGGAGAGAGGGCATCAAAATGATTAAAAAGAAAAAAAAGTGGCCAAAGCACAAGAGTTTATATGGAAATGTGGCATGAAAATTACCTGGATGGCAGCCATCTCACTGCTGAATTCACCCTGGTACCATGTTTTTCTAGAGCTCATAAAAGGCTGTAAATTAACAATGCCAGCTGTCTGCATGGAGCCCATTTCTGGTATTTGCTATGTAACAGTGTCTTTCCTACAAAGCCTACTCAATTTTCTGTGCTGTGGGCAGAGCTCTGTGTTCTTCCAGCCTACCAGAATATCTGCTCCTGTCCTGCCAGCGGAGTCTGGCAGCAAACCCAGTGTGCCTGGCACGGGGAGACCAGTGCAGATTTCCCTCCCTGCGTGCAACAGATTTGCCTGCTGCTCTGAATACACCTGGGCAGTGTCCCCTCCTTCTGGGATCTGCATGGGACAAAGAGGCTGCTGCCCATCCATTCTTTTAGCAGATGTGATTTCCTGGGTTTTAACAGCCTAAAGCATCTCTTGGGCTGTTTAATGCCTGTGTGCAGTGGTTGCAGGGCTGCTGGTGTAAAGAGTGTTGAGATCCTTGTCCTTCCTGGCTCATCCCATGATCTCTGTGAGGATCTCTGTGAGGCTGTGTCTTTCTCCTGAAAGCTTTAGCCTGGGTGAGGAGGCACAGCCTCCTCTGCTCCTCCCAGTGATTCCATTTACATGTTTTATCTGTGTGTTCTGTCCTCTCTCTGGTGGGAAAGGGGCAGATATGTGTTTCTTTATCCCCAAGGGCCCCTTAGCTGATGCTGCGTTTCAGCATTGAATATTAAAGCTGCAGAAGTGGTTTATGTAGCAAAACAGTAAAGTGTTCATAATTCTGCCTCACATGAGAAATAAGACAACCCTACAGTTTAAAATAAATCTTCAGCTAACTCCAGACATATGTGAAGTTGCTCATTATTATTAGTTTTTCTCTTCCACAGTCCAGTCATTTTGCTCATTCTTCTCTGAGATTTCTGCTGCAATTTCTCTCTAAACTCAGCATTAGATATTCTGTTTCAACGTGGTTCTGAAAATTGTGCATTTCTTTATTCCAATCCATATTTCTGGCATACTGAGAACATGCTTGGACACGACTTCATTTAGAAGATTTCAAGGATCTTATAAGTGAACCCTCTTCCCATGCTAGGATAGGACAAACTGTGATGGGGAAGAAAACCACTTGTTATTAATGAGAGAAACACATTTCCAATTAAAATACTTGCATGTAGTGAATAATTTTAGATTTCAGTATTAATTTTCTGTTGATTTCCACCCCCCTGAAAACAGAGATGCTCTTGCAATCCTGGAGCTGTGCAACTTTAATATTTAGTAGTATTTGGGAAATAATGCTAATATTTTTGTTTGAATTCTGTTCAAGATTTCACTCGGGCTGTATGCTGGTGGATTAACATCATAACAGGAACGAATGCACACATCAAGGGCATAAAAGAAATGACAGGTAGATACAGGGAAAATACATTTTGAGTTTTGTGAATGTGAGCGGTTCGCATTGTCTGAAGTGTTAATGAACCCCCACAGACCTCTCTGAGAAGAAGGTGTAGCACTGCAGAAACACAGCCAGAATTCTGCGTAAGGAAAAGGTTCTGAAACTGAGCCAGCCTAGGGAAATTGCTTGAAGTGACATTTGGCTCTTTAGACTTGAGGGGTATTTAATCCTGTGAGGATTTAATCTATATTTTGGATGCATATGAGGAAAGAAAAGATAATTTTGGATAAAGAATGTGCATGGTGTCTTCTCCATGACTGGCTAAATTCAGTCACCCTTCATGAAGGGTAAATCTAATTAAGGCATGTTTTTCCCCTTATACTTTTACTGGTCTGGTTATATCTTTTAAGGTCAGCACAAGGTAAAGTTATCCTGCTTGTATGTAAAATACTTGTGCTTCCTGTCTCTTCATGTATTTGCGAGGGCAATTCTTGTTCTCTTTGTCAGGTTTTGAACCTTGCCTTTATCTCTGATATTTTTTCCTGTTTGCATGCTTTCCAGTGATAGTTGGTGTTTGGAAGCATTTGTATTTTCGAGAGCAACTGCAATGCAGTCTGTCTAAATGCATTGCAAAGCATGTTTGGCTTGATTGCAAAGAAAACACAGTCTAATTGTAAGATATTCCACTTCTTTTTAATTGGAGTGCTGGCACTACAGCTCTGGTGAAGTGTAACTCGGGGGTGCTCTGATGGGTAATGCGTCATTATAAATGCAACGAGTTTTCCTCAGTACAGCCAGACAGAACTGTTACCAAACAGCTGGAGATCAATCACACCACTAGAAGTTTCTGGGCACTGTAAGGGAGCATTTCCTCCTAAATTTTGTTACTTATGGTACTGATAATAGGAGGATTAGGCTTGGGTTTGATATGTGCTTACCAAATGTTATTGAAAATAACACAGAAGATTACTGAAATGGGAAGTTTTTCTTTGTTTGCATTGGTTGTTAAGAAGTGCTTTTAATTTTGGTTCCTTTGCTTTGCCTTTTTTTCTCAATCATGTAAAATTTTCATTTAGGCCTTTCAATAGCAGCTCTGCAAGAGGATAAAGAAATGTTTAAAACCCCTCTAAGCATTGAACTGTCCATTTGGCCAAACAAAAAGCCAATGTGTTATGTTCTTTGGTGATGCAGCATTTTTTATTGTTTTCATAAAAAGACCTCCTCAGCTAATGAAATTTTAAATGAAGACTATGAGTATTTAAATAACCTGATCTTTAGCTTTCCTACTTTTGATATACCTTATGCCCACTTCACTAGAATTCCAGTTTCGTTAGAAGATGAATTCGTAATGAAAGTGAAGGAAACCTGTCATGTTTGCATGCCAGGTCTGTTTGTAAAGCTATCAGGATTTTGATTAAATTTATCACAGTAATTCTTGCAACTCCTAGTGCTACGTGCATAAACCATAGCTCCAGCTATTAGAGCCATTCTTAGTGAAACAAATTTGTGTTTCCCCTAATTCCATTTGTAGTTTACTGAAGGAAGAAAACCTTGTGGCATCTTGTTTTCCCTCAGTCCCAGACATCCATCCTATGTGATCTCCTTCCTGTGCCACTTTTAGTCCTGCCTTGCTGTGGAAAGATTTTTCCTCCAGAGCTTTAGACATTTTCTTGCTTACAGAAGAATTTATAAGGGAGTACTGCAGAAAAGGCTTCTGGGCTCCTGAATCTCTTGCTGGATGCAAACTTATGTTCCTGAATGTTGAGATAATCAGAACAGTATTACTCAAAATCAGCTTCATCTGTTATTTAAGTGTTGATGAGACCCAAATTCCTCCCCTGTATTTTAGTGGGCTGAGTTGGTTATGGATACTGAGGCAGCAAAAAACCATGTGGTGCTCTTACAGTGCATTGTCAGGAATACAGAAATGATTTCCTGGGTAAGGAGAATCAGTTGCATTGTCTGAAGCCCCACAGTGAAGGACAGTGATTCTTCCAGAGCACACAGAACTGTGCAGTTATCATTAATAGTGTAGGGGACTAAACATTTTCCAACAGATTACACAGTACCATGTCTTAAGGCCTTTATTTTATTACTTCAACAATTTCCTAGTTTAAATTTGTCTTTAAAAATACTGATTTTTCAACTATATGCACAGCTGGTCTGTGTAACAACCTGCTCCTTCAATGTGTTTTTCCTCTCATTCCACTTGTTCATCACTCTACCCCTTGCATAACTCAAATTAACTTCCAAACTCCTGAGGGCTGGTAGTGACACAGAGCTTGTATTTGGATTTTTCAGCACCATTCAGTAAGTGCAGAATGTGAAAGGGCTGTGTGTGCCCCCTGTGAAACGAGGATGGAGAAATGGCCAGGAAATACTTGATTTAAATAGGAAGGACCTGTGAGTGAATCCCAAGAAATGTTACGGTGTTTGACAAAGTCTGATGTGGCTGAAGATGTAAACTGTGCGAGTTCTCCTGCTCAGCAAAGCAACAGGGCAATTGATATATTAGCTGCTGCAAGAGCTGGTGTAATTTGCTGCCTGGAAGGAAAATCTTGAAGCACTAATTAAAGCTCCCTATTTTACAGTCTTTTCAATAGCTTTATTTTTATATAAACGTGAACGCACTAAAACCCAAAAACGCTTCTCTTGACATTGAAGTTTCTATCTTGCAGAAGAGTCACAATTTGACAACATCACCAGCTCTGCCAGCTGAGGGGTCTTGGATGGAACGGGAGGTGCGACCTCAGGTTGCGCAGCCACACTGGAATAGAAGCAAAGCTGCTTGTCCCAGTGCCCTGCTGGATTGCTGTTGCTGCTTTTTGAAGGTGTTGACTGTCACAGCCAAACTCTTCTCTCAGTGGTTTTGGGAAGGGGTGTTGCCTCTGAAGGATGGGTGTTTTTCAAACACGACGTAACTGAATGTGATTTCAGTGTTTGTGCTCTCCTTGCTAGCGAGGAGCTTAATCCCAATCAGCGAGTGTTTAGCATTCCACTGTTTCCTAAATTGTTGGCGGGGATTCAGAGGTCTTGCGGTGCAACTGGGAAAATTGAAAGTGTTCAAGGACTCAGAGAGGAGCAAGGATAAGTGAGCTTATCAAAGTCTGCTTGAAAATGCAGAGGGAAATGTACAGGAAAAAACAATGGTGCCATATGGGGGCTGTACCATGTGAGTATAGCTGTGCTGAATTGCATTCCAGAATAAATAACCCGCATCTGCTTCATGATGTTTGTAGTTCAGTGTGGCTGCAGCTGCATCTAGATGTTTAGAATCCTGATATTATTTTTAACTGACTAGAGCAGTCTTTAAATTGGGTAAGGAGATGAGCAGATTGAATGTACCAGTCTTATTCTACAAGGGTAATTGTTCTTCAGCTTAAAATTTTAGGGATATGTACTAGGATTACTTTACTGAATTACTATTATGATTTAAAAAACATAATATCATTTTGCTATCAAGTTTATATTGAAACATGATTTGCATTTTCCTTCTGGAAGCTTAGTGTAACTAGACAACACTACAATAGTTGGTTTGTGTTCACAGTTTTCTTATTTTTAGGTTTTTTTAGTGAAAAATGCTCCCCAATCTAGACTATTCTCATTATAATCCAAGTAGATTTTTCATTTTTTTCAGAGTATCATGTAAGGCCAATGAAATAATGAAAGGAACACCCTATCTGGCTGTTAAAGTCATGACTTTATGCAGTGCTTTCATTTGAACAATCAGAATTTATGCTGTATTTTAAGGATCTTCTTGAGTGATATGGTTTGCAATTTAGATTAGTTTACCCCAGAATTATCCTCTAAAGTTATATAATAATGTCTTAATTACACAAAAAGCTAATAACTAATCCATTTTGCACGCATAAAACCTCTAGGTGAAATGCAGTAATTTGTAGAGTACTTATAATAAACCCTATATCACACTAATGAAATAATTAAATGAAAATGTCTCATTTATATATTTCATCAGTGATTTTTGTAGTGTACTTCTCACACAGTTACTAACGGGAGAGGGGATTCTATTTTGCCCCTTTTTATGCGTGGATTTTTTGTTTTAGATTCTGCAAGCATGCTTTTCTTAGATTTTAATTGACAAAATATTTGAAAACTCCAGGTGAATCAGGGATGAGGTGAATATCTGATGAAATGGTGAAGTTAGAAAGTACAAAGTGTTTCTCATGGAAATTGGGAGCAGCTCAGGCTGCCGACTGTCCTGTACAAGTAGAGAATGCAAATGTTCCCATATTTAATCTAATTGTTAGCCTGGAAATTCCAGCACAAAACTTTAAAGCTCCATTCAGGGCCGGTTATGCTCATGGCTGCCAGAATTGTGCTGTGTGACTTCACCTCCCTGCCCTGCTGAATTTCTTGGGTAGTGGGTGATTGTTACAGGGAGAGGGGCACTCAGGTGAAAATGCCCCACTTCAGGTCAAGGATGCTAAATTACCTCATTGTCTTGGTTTGGAAGGACAGGTGTCTGCTAAGGAAGGCAGGAGCTTCCCTTGAAGATGTAAACCCCCTCCCTCCAAATTATTATACTTTTGAAATTAAGGGGCTCTCAGGCAAAGATATGGGAATAAGGGTAACAGTTCTTTACTAGGAAAATTAAAATAAAAATGCATTAGTACAAAAAGAAAACACTGACAGAGTCAGAACACAGGTAAGGGTGTTGGCAGCAGTCCAATCCAGTTCTCCTGCAGTGACAGATGTGGCTCTGTTGATCAATGATCCTGTAGCAGGGTGCAGTTTTCCTCTGAAGCTCCAGTGGTGCTGAGATGGCTCTGGTGTTCCTCTGGCAATCCCGTGCACACAGCCTGTGCTGCTGTTCCCAATGCCAGGTGTGATCCAGCTGGGAATGCCGGGCTCCTCCCCTGGGTGCAGCATCTCCCCATGGATGATGGAATTGTCTCAGCCCTGCAGTGAGCCTGGATGGCCCAGGAACAGCAGAGATCCCTGCAGGGAGGATGGGTCCTGGGAGGGATAAAGAACAGTGACACACCTGGATTAACAGCTGGAAATAGAATACACACTGCTGGTTACACCTTGCATTGCAGCCTATGACACCCATTAAGTGAGAATGTGGTCTGGGACAAATGAACATAGAGACCTTTGAGATGTGTCACAAAAAGCATGTGAAACACAGAAGTCATGGAGGGATTGTCAGAGGATGGATTTTATAACCTTGATGGTTGAAATCCTCTCACTAGGAGACTGAGCACTCGTCTTTTTTTTTTTTTTTTTGCTTTTTCAATGCACTAAGTAAATATTCTCCCAACTCTGTAAAAATGAATTTTTGAGTCAGAGCCAAAAACCAGCTGACAAAAATATTTTGCTCCACTGCTGTCCTTAGAACAGATGCAATTCAAGTGCCTTTCAAAGCAGGAGCATCCTAATTACCTGGGGAATCTTCCAGCTGCTTGTAGAATTTCTTCTGCTGGTCAGAAGCAGGTACAAAACCATCCCTGTTCCCACTGCTGCAGCTCTGGTGTGCATAGCAGGGAGGTCATTTTCTATCTCTAATTCTTTTAACCTGTGTCCTTCCTGGGCCCTCTGAACAATTTATTTCCAAACTTTATATCTGTAAAAACATTCTATGATGTTTTCCAGGTCTGTGAGCACCTTGTCACCGGTCCCTCTGTTCTGTGGGCAGGTGCAGCAGTGCTTTTTGCTCAGCCCTGTGCTGTGAGCCCCTGTCACTGGCTCAGGGTAATGGCAGGGCAGTCACCTCCCATGCATCCATCTCAGGCAATCCACTCTCATCCAGGTGTCTTTATTCCTGCTGTGGGCAGATTCCTCCCGCACAATACTGAAGCTGTCTGGAAGTGCTCTTCATTTCATCCGCATTTCCTTTCTGTTGCACGTTTGTGTTTTGCAACTTTCCTGCCTCTGACTCCTTTTTTTTTTTTCTTTCTAGTTCTTTTATATTGCTCTTTCTGTTTAGAGTGGGATGGACTTCCCAGTCCTCAGGAATACATTTCTTTTCTATTCTCCATTATTCCCCCCAAGCTCAGAATTTGATGCTGATTGCTCTAGCCTCAGTATTTCATTGTGCTTAAGCATCTGCTCAGAGCCAAATATAAGAAGTTAAACTATTAAAATTTTAACTCATGCTTTTGCTGGTTCAGAATGGATGGCATCTTTAGCTTTTTCCTGAATGGGAGTCTAAAAGCCTCAATATGAATATAAGTTGAATTAAACCTTTAGTGGTTATTGAGCACATACGTATAATATATATGTATTTAAGTGTTTTCCTAAGTGTAGGAATTTTGCCCCAGTTTGAAGTTCTTCCCAACAAGAAACATTCTTGTTTCTCTAATTAACTGCAGTTACTGACTAGAAAAAGATAGTGTTTTTACAGATAATTAGGGGAGGGTGTTTTGCTAGTTCACTTCTGTTTTCTCATTAGGCAGGAACCTATTCATCACTCTCAGGTTCTGCAGACAAGATTTTTCTGCTGACTTTCTACAAGTGTAACTTATTCTTATACAGAGCTGGCAGCTAAACCTTAGCTATAGCATTATTCTGCTGTTGGATGCTATTCCTGAACTGCTCTTGTTAAAGAAAGGTCTTTCAGTGATGGAAAAGAGCGTTTGAAAAAAAAGGGCCAGAAGTGCAAAACTAAATGTTTAAAATTTGATTTTAAGACAGTCTCATTGCACATTATTTTTATATGCACTAAATATAGGCAATTACTTCTTCCTTCCTACACTAAATTTTTTGGAATATTCTGCTTTACTTCCTTGAAGATATGTTTATGGACAGCGGAAAAATCAAAATAAGTTCATACTGTAGTGATATATTTAATAAAAAATCCAAGCTGAGAAGTTCTCTGAAAATATTTTGGCTTGATTTGCTTTGAAAACTTGCTTGTCTGAGTAGAAAGACTGGAAAAGGGTATTGTACAGGAAAAGCCCTGTTATGAATGCCTGAAATTTTTGAAGTTATTTTTGAATAGATTGATTCATATTCAGATTAGCTTCCTGCCAGATGGAGGGAATTTACAGTAAATCAGTTCTTGGCAGGAGAGAAATAAAAAACGAACATCTGCTTATTTATAAAAGTTGTCCTATTCTTTTTCTGTATTGGTGGGGCACAGATTACCTACCCAAAGGAAGTTTTATGACCAGGAGGCTGTGGAATGTTAAGGCTTGCAGGGATGAGAAGGTTTTTGTGTTTACAGAAGAGGCTGACACCAGAGCGTGTTTACAGATTGTACACGGCACCTTTGCATAACGCAGCCACTGCTGCTCAACATCTGTCTGCTGAGCTCCTGTTCCAGCACTTGGTGCAGGAAAAGCCTTGTGGTTGCCAGAAGTTATTTTAGGCTGTGATCTTGCAGACCTGTCTCTGTAGGCAAACTCAAAGCCAAACATTCCACATCCACAGAGGAGAGATGCCGACGAGGAGGCAAAACCTTAACAGCCTCCTTTTGACCCATGCAGATCAAACTGTCCTGTGGTCCTATTCATATTTCTGTTCCCGAGTTCATATTTTACAAGCTGGATATTGGAGAGCTCAGATATTAGGTCAATACATTTGACTGCTCTTTTGTAATGACCTTACTGTGATGGGTGTGCCTGGGTTTTTAATAAGCAGTCTGTTTACACTATTGACATTTTAATGTACATGGACATAAAAAGAGAAAGCTCAGGCCTTCTCAATGTCATTGATGTCCAAGTACTGGCCAGAGCTGCTGCACTCAGAGGTTAGATGGCTGAAGCAGGAGTTAACAGCACCCTTCTGGTGTGAATAGCTCACAGCAATCCTTCAGTAATTGCAGCTCATGATCAACAAGAGCTGGAAGGCACAGGCAAGGACAAGGCACAGTCATGATATTCCCCATACCTGACTTTGTGTACCAAAATTACCATGCTGATCTCTACCCACAAATTTCTAAGTAGAAATAAGTGTAGAATGGTATCTTGTTGTTGAAGTTAAGACGTCTTTGGAATGTTGGTAATTTCCTTTGCATCACTGGCCAGCAGATTCCCAAAGAGCAGAGTGGAGACAAACACACCATTGGAGCTGGTCCATGCTCCAGGGGCACTGGTGGCTGTTCACACGCTCACCTGGGGTGATCCCCAGCTGCAAGGTCACTGGAGCACCTTGAAATCCTCAGCACCCTCCTGCTTTCAGCCCACTTCTCCTGGCGTGGCCCCCTCCCCTCTGTGTGTGCTGCTGGCTCCCTCCTCTGTTTTTCCCCAGCTCAGGAATCTCCCTGTGTGCTGCAATCCCCTGCTTTGCTGTGGGATGCAGCTGCTCAGGATCTGGACACCTTGGTGAGTGAAGTCACAGCTCTCATGTTTTTGTGGCATTTATGTGGGTTGTAATCATCTATGGTAGATTTAAGGTTGAAATTTTTCCTTCTCCTCTTATTTGTGAGATTCTGTCATCCTGACCTAGAACACCAGACATTTTGATTTCCCCCCCTCCCCAGTTAAGAATGTAATTATGTCAGATATGTTATTGGCAAATCTACCAGGAGATATTATTGCTTTCTATTTTTCAGACACTGACTGTCAAAGGACATAGAATTAGTGCTCTTGTCTTTGGCCAAAAAAATGTCAAGGTAATAATCTCGATGATGATGGCCAGAAATGGCTGAGGAATGAAGCCTGAAGTAATACAGTCATTACATTACATTTTCTCTTTCCTGAATGTAGATGTATAGTTCTGCTATTTCTTCTGGGGTGGTAGCAAAAAAATGTGCCAATGTAATTTGAAAATTACACAGGGAAAAATGCATATTTTCAAATAATTCCCACTTTATGTTGGTGGCTGATATGCAGAAATTGTAGGTGTTCTGTAAAATGACTGTATTTTGGAGACTAAACTTGAACTTCGAAGTGAATGAAGAGATTAGGCCATGATTAATGTTTAACTTATTCAGTAAAATATGTCTGTTGAGAAAGCAGCTTATAGAGTAGTTATTTAGCATGAAATTCAGTGGATTTAAATAGGTACAACACAGCAAGGTTACAGCAAGAAGAGACCATGACTATCAAAGGTGAAGCAGAAAAATCCTTGAAGGACAGTGATAAATGAATAGAAAATGAAAATGCTGTGACTTTTTTCTTAAATTGCTTTGCAGGCTAAGGTCCTGTATCTTTCAAATACTTGGATGACAGGGATATTCCTTGTGGTGGATGCTGCAGGGAAGCAGAGCTAAGCAGGGTGTCCAGTGTTTGCAGAATCACGTCATCTGAAGCAGAACATGTTCTGCAATTTCTCCTTGTCGATTTAAAGCCTAATCCAGCGAGATCCACGCATGCAAACCTCGCAGCAACTTCTCAGGGTGATTTGCTAATTTTTACAGAACTTAACTGAACCTGTTTCAGAGATGGAGGTGTTAAAGGCAAAACCAGAGTGATGCAGGCAATGCTTCTCCATCACATCTAAAGTGGCCAATATTATTCACATTTTATGGCAGTGAAATGAAGGAGTCAGATAACTCCCCTGGAGCGCCCAGAGCTGCGAGGATGTGTCTGAGTCCCAGTGTGTGGTTTGGTTTCGGGTTTTTCCCTCTGTGTCCTATTCTCTTCTTGTTTCTCAGCCAGGTCTTGAACTCCTGCAAACCTCTCTGTGCACAAGGTTTGTGTGGAAGCAATACTTGCACTAAGATATTACAGTTTTTGCCCTCCTTAGGGACAAGAGAGTTCCAAGCAGTTGGTGCAGTCAGCTCCTAAGCACATTTCCACTTTTATGTGTGTAGTTATGAACACAAAAGAAAAGGGGAGGAAGTTGGGGACTCTCTGGTTAATAGGAATTATGATTTTGTGTGTGTTTCTGAACATTAGATTTTTGCTGAAGACCAAGACACTGTAGGCTGTGCAGTAATTTAGTATTCTATCAGGGAACACAAAACACATCGCTGACCTTGAGTATCTTAGCAATTGTATTCAAGAGAATGAAAATTCATTTATGCAAATAATAAAGGACAATAATTAGATAACATATAATTTAATGCTCGGAAGATTTCTAAAAATTAATTTGAAGTTACTGATGGTGTAAAATGTCAATTGCTTTTCACAAATGTGCATTTTTTTTACAATTCAAGTTTAAGGATTTAAATGTATACATTGCAGATGGTGACTCAGATCTTCCTTCAGTAACGTGCTGGAGCACATCAATTAGAGAACATTCACTGATATCAGGGCAATTGTTTACCTAAAAATTCTCTTAGAAGTGTTTTATTATAAGTTTTTTGCAGTGGCAAAAGCGAGGGGCAAGGTTCTACAGCTTGCAGCTCTGGCATTCTAACTACTCTTTCAAATGTTGTTTTCTTCTTCAGACTCTCCTTCCTTGTATTTGAAAAAGAAATAATGAGTAAAGCTGAGTAATTTTGAGGCATGATGAAAAATAGAACAAAGAAAGCTGCTTTTTCATGGGCTTTAACAAAAGCTTTTATTTTTAAATGGCTTTAAATCATGTGTCTGGGCATTGATTGGCAAACACTGGGAAGAACCCTTTTTTGTCCATTAATGACCTATGGGTTGGCTAGGCATGGCTATGAACCTCTGCAATTTCATTATCAGTCTGCACTAGTATTTCATTAGATATTTTATATGATAAGCGAAGGAACACTTTTGAATCCTGGATTTCACTGCATATTCACTTACTCTCTGAAGCATCCTGGAGAGAAGTGGAACACAGGGGTATTAGGAATGGGTAATGTGGGCAATGAAATTTGAATTGAAGTTAAAAAAATTCTCTATTCAAAATATATTTTTCTTAGTGCATATTTAAAATGAAAAATGGAAGTGTTTAATTTTATAATGGCCTGGCCCAGTGTTCAGCAGCAATGTTCTAACTAAAGGAAAATCAGTCTGTATTCCCTTTGAGGTTTTGTTTTCTTTTAAACTGTGAATATCTGCATTCACTGCTGTTACAGAAATCAAATTCTGAGGATGAAAAAATATCTGTGCCTTATGTAAATATACTGGAAAACTCTGAGTTCAAGAAATGGCTTTTTTCCTTTCCTGCTTCTTTGCTCTTATCCCCACATGCTAATGGAGGGAATACTCATGCCATAAATGGATGTATAAATATATGGGATGCTTTTCAGTAAGGTAACTTTGCATCTTTGTGTGGTGAAGCTATCAATGTTCAGCTTTGCATTCCTGGGGAGTATTTTTATTACATATTAACGGTGTAGTAGTAAAGGACTGAGCCTTCAGGAATAACTGCAAATCTGATATTTTAGGCAGCTGTCCCTCCTGTCACTGCGCAGTCTTCAGCATCAGAACTCAGGCAGAAGTCGCCCTGAACCTGAGGAAAGGAACTGAAATGCAGTCCTGAGAAGGATGTTGAGCCACTGGCATCTGAGTCTCACTGTGCATTTCCAGAACAGTCTTACAAGTGGAGTGAGGCTTTGAAGTTCTCTGAGAGAAACCAGTAAAATCTCAAAGGACAGTTGAGTTGGCATCATTTTTCAGAATCTCCTAATTATGTGCCATTAGCTTGGAGAATTCATAAGACCCTTGGAAAGAGAGGCTGGTTTGGCAGTAAAACTTTTTTTTTTCTGGTGGAAAAGATCTTTCCCACAGTATATTCCGTTCATTACTTGCTTTTAAGACAAACTTTGTGGAGTGTAAGTGGAAGAGGTTGATTTATGCCCTCCCTCCATCAGATATGCAAAGAGCTTGTGCATCTGCACTCTGTAAACATTTGCAGCAGCAGACAGTTTTGTTTTCTTTGTTATTGCTGCGTTACACGAGCACTGCAAACACATTGCCAGCAATAAAATGCTAAAAGCTTGCCAAAATCATTAAGTTCTATACACCTATTATTAAACTGAAGAAGTGCTGCGTGTTTATCACCAGCTGCTTTTTCAAATGTAGTAACGCACCAGAGAGGCAGAGTGCCGAATCCAGTAGGCTTTGGAAAGATAGCATCACTTGTCTTGGAAAGAATCACAGATTGGTAGGGATGTTTTGAATTCAATTATGGCATCCAACCTCAATTACTCTGAGAGTTTTTCTTGTTAATTTATGGAGGTGCTCAGATGAATATTTTATGTAATTATTTTTTGTTCGATGAGAAACAGAGGCAGCAATCCCGATATGGTTCAAATTTTGCACGCATAAGCCAGGTGGTAAATACACATTACTCTCAGAATACCTGCTTACCCATGAGTTTAGGAACAGTTTGTCTGTAATGACACTTCCAGGCTAAGAAATTCTTTCCTCTGGATGAGTAGTTTGTAATCTTGCTGGAGTGCACCTTTGAGGAGCAGCCCTTGCAGGTATGACAGCTCAGTGACGGTAGCACAGTCCCTGTGTCTCTAGGTAGAATAAGGAACAGCAAAATTTCTACTTTACTGCTCATCCATCCAGGCCTTATGCAACCACTGGGTGATGAAGTTGCTCTGCTCATTTCCTGCTTTGCTGGAGAAAAATGATAAAGTGCAAGGTTTTTTTTTTTGCTTTTGCATATGCTGATACAGAAGGTTTTAGTGAGAAAACCAGGGGAAATGTTTTGTTTCAGCAACAACAGGAAGGGGTCTCTGTGCAGTTACCTTTGAAGAGCCCCTCTCAGCCCATTTCTGAATGGAGGTTGTTCTGTCTGAAGCTAAATGGCGCCTGGAGCTCCCTAAAGATGTCTGTGGATTCTTGTGCTTTTTCACTGGCCCCAGGACAGCAGCTCCTCTTTCCAGCACTGGAGTTGCTGATGAGGGAGGACTCTTGAAGGTAGATTCTTGTGGAGAACAAGGGATCTGGAAACTGTGATTGGAAATTTTGGGCAGAAGCTCAGTGCCAGGCACAGAGCCTTACACACGAACAGTGGGTTTTTCCATGGGAAACTCAACTCAGCCCCCCAGGTTCCTGATGTCAGTGTGTAGGGGGCATTTGGCATTCCCATGGGGATGTGGGAGACAGTCAGAACTGGAAAAAGCTTGAAAACTTGAGGGCAGAGATTAAAATTTTGGACAGGTAAATCAAAAACCATTCATACATTGCTGCAAAACAAGGAATTGATTCACCATTTCTCATATTCAGGGGGTTGTCAGACATGTCCAGTGAAGCTGGGCTGTATCACTCAGTGTGACTTTAGAATAGCAATATCTTTATTCCAACCTTTTTCTCCCCAGCTCTATATGCTGATCATTTGATCTGGGATATCCCCTGGGCCATTTGGGATCAGCTCCTTGGGCTCCTCCAGCCTCTCCCTGGGGTGTGGGACAAGGAGCAGGAAAGGGTTTGACTCCCTAACCTTTGTTCAGCAATAACAAAGTCATTCCTGGATTGTCAACGCTCACAGTCCAACACAAAGCCCTCTACCAGCAACTATGAAGAAAATGAATTCTGCCCCAGTTAAACCTGCCACAATTTGACTTCATAGAAATTTGACCGGAATCAATTGGAGAGTTCTTATGTCTCTGCTCATTGCAAGAGAGTGACTTGGGATCTCTCCTGATCTATTAAAGGAGAGGAATTTCATATTTCAATTGAATTAATAAAATTTCCATTCACAAGCATGATTTGGGTCAAAGCCCTCTTAAATGAGTATCTCATTTTTGAAGTCAGGAGGAGTTAAGTACTGCTTGTCACTGCCCTCAAAGATAATTTCTATGGAATAGATGTGTAGGCATAGTGGATTGTCTGATATGCACCACAGGACCTATGTGATCATTTCATTTGATCTCATAAGAATTATCTTACTCATTGGCTTTTCATTTATGTTCCTTGCTGGACCAGAAACAAGAGCACACCAGCCTGACAAGCTCAACCTCTGAGTGGTAAATGTGGCAGGAAATGATCCAGGCACAAATTATCCTAAAAGCCACGCTCTTGCACCTTCTCTATGCGTCCTAACACTGCAGATTGCAAGCATCATTCTCAAATACATGAAATACCTGTAGCAGATTTGGTACCCACTACCCAAAACTGTGAAAAGGCAGTGTGGGATGTTTTTGGCACTCAAGGCTCCTTCCCTAGGCAGAGGAATCATTAACCCATCACACGAAAGACTCGTGGCTGGCCCAGGTGGGGAGTTTTCCGGGCAGATGCTGCAGTGACGCTGCTCAGCATCCCACGTGCAGGAAATGAGAGTTTTGCTGGAGCTGTTAATGCCTCTGTGCTTTTCTGCCTTTGAAAGTCAGCCCTGAGGAGCCACAGAGCGGGTGAAGCATTATAGGACAAGTGGCTGATCACAGCTATCATGAATAATTCATCTTGGCTTCGCTGAGTATGTGTAATGGCACTGCTTACACTTTACAGATGTGTTTTAAACACAGTGTATTTAATAAACAGAAAAGGTATTTCTCACCTCAGTGATAAAGACTGCCCTGCTGCAATGCACTTTGGTGACACAAGCCGTATTTCTGCACTTAGATTTATTAGTGTGAGGAAAATTGCTCTGCTGCAAAACAAGTAATGCAGGCACATTATTACTGTTGCAGAAGGTGTTATTAATCCACACCCTGCCTCTCCAGTTGCACGGGCTCTGCTCATTATCTGCTAAAGGAACATGACTGTAGCTTTCTCTAGCAAATCCTGGAAGCAGCTGTTTTATCATGAGCCTTTTCCTGCTCCCTCTTTATTTTCATGGGGTACTTTGATGCGATTTTAGGAGGGGCTCACTTGCTGTGCATAAATAGAGGTGCATATTGGAAAAGATTTCAGTCTTATTTCTTCTAGATTTTCTTTATGGGTTTAAAGAAAACAAACAGAACTGAACCAGAATGTTATTGTGCACGGTACAGAGTTGGAGAGGAAGAATTGAGACATTTGTAGGAGCTGCCAGAGAAATAGCTTTGAAACCTCAAACAGCAGCTTAGTGCAATCAAGAAATATAAAAAATAAGTGGGAGCAGGAGCAATAACAAGAGCAAATAATCCCATTTACCAGATGGCTAGGAGAAACCATTCTGGGGTGGCCTGTTGAACAGAGATACTCCAGAAAAGGTCTGGTAATCCACGTGTGTGGAACAGGAGATAGTGAAGCACCTCCTGTATTTCCACTGCAGTTCTCTGCAAGTTCAGCAGCAGATTCCTGTCCTGAATCCCCTTCTCTGTAGCTGAACTAATTACACTTCCCAGAATGTGCTCAGCATTAGTGAGGTCCTCTTTGGGTAGCCTTTGTTTAAAATGCCAAGGCCAGCGGGATTTGATGAGGTCCTGACAAAATGCATATTCCTGAGCAGTCAATGAAGTAGTCATGCTTTACTTGGGCATTAATTTTGATTTTATGCCCCCTGTAATTCAGTATGAGAAATGGTTATTACTGTCGTGTCCTTTAGTGGTGTGAGGAAAACACCACTGCGCATCTCTCTCACTTTTTTTGACTAGTTCAACTTTTTGGTCCACCTACTTTGCGTTGTCTTTATTGATAATGAGAAAGAAATTGTTCAGGGTTCAGTTCTTCTAAAGACACCTCTTGCTGCTCGTGGCTTTCCATTTTCCAGTAGCATTTGAGTCGCTCTTGCCTTTACAGTTTTCCTTCATGGCACCAAGTGTGCCAGAGCTTAAATTAAAATGATGGGTGAGGTTGAGCAGCGGCTGGTGGGGGTGCAGCTGGTCACATTTATTTACTGCAGCTGGGAGAGAATGCTTCTCCACAGCTAAATTTTGCTAAGTATAAAACAGGCAGGATCAAAGCGTTCCCAAACAAGACCATAATGGATTTCTTTGAAGTGAAACTGTCTGAATTATTTATTTTTAGTCTTATGTGGCATAATTGGCTTGGAGAAGTAATGCTGTATCTAGTTTTAATTAAAATAAGGTAACATTTTTAATATTAATAAATAGTTTCTCTAGTATTATGACACAGTGATTAAACAGGGTGCAAACCTTATTAAGACTTGTTTTTGCTTGATAACAATGCATGGCTGTAATTGACTCTTGTTTGATCCAGAGTTTCTCTAAATTGCAAAGAACAAAGCTATCAGATAAAAATGAAATGGCCCAGAATGTATATTTCACAATCCTTTTTGAAATGCAAATGTTACAAAACATATTTCGTATATGTTCTCAAGTTGTTTGATATTTGTGATGTTGCCCATCGTTGCCTTGAACTACGAGTCTGCTTATCAAGGATAACCTCTGTGTTATTCATACTGTAATTGATAAATCTAATCCTTTCATTTAGATGAAATGAAGCCCTCCCTAATAACTGTAACAGTGCCACATGATGTCTGAGGGGAGAATATAATGCTCTTGGCCATTGTTTTGACTGTTATTATTTTAACAGAGACACACAAAGCAAAAACACAAGCTGCGTTTTCCCATCCTCAAAATGTTTCATTTGTTGCATGGATCTGAGATAAGAGTAAATTAAAATAGCCTCCAATAAAGTCAGTCAGCTGTTTCAATGGCGATGATTCTGCCCTTAGTTCAGAACACTTTTAAGAAGTGTTAATTTAATTTTGCTGTTTGTCACGGCGGGTCTGAGCCACACAGGTGTTTGCAGCCCTTGCAGGGAGAGGCTGGCTGGTCAGGACGTGTTCTGCAGCTGGAAGTGCAAGCCCACAAGAGGGAAGTTCGATTTGACATTTCTGGCTCCATCTGAAACTATCACTCAGGGAGTTTATGCTGTGGAAAGGAGCCTATGGGAATGTAAAGTTGGTGGTGGAAAGAAAAATGATCTGAACAACAGGTAGCCTGTAGTATGCCACACATCTGCCAACCCAGTGGATGTATTCCCAACCCCAGAATTCCTGTCAGAAGAGAGAATGATCACACAGCAAGCAGTACTGTTATTGTTTGTTTTGTACCTGACCAGTTGTGTCATTTTTTTTGCCAGAATCACACCCAGAAGGTAAATCATGACATTTACATAGCAGAGCACACAGACTACCTTCAGAAAGTGCACAGTGTAGGGTGAGATGAGCGGTTGGCCTTACTGAAGTGCTTTATATGTCCTAGTGCCTAGTTCCCCTTTGGTTTTTTTTTTATGGAAATTTCCCCACTCATTACTTATTTGGGTTCTTATGCTCTAAAGCTTCTCATTTTGTCCAAAGTGTTAATATGGCTGTGCAACTGCCCAGTGACAGCCTGGTTTGGCATCTGCTGGCATCCATCTGTGTAAGCAAACTCATTTTGCTGCTTGCACGTGAAAAATGCGAGTTGTCTGCTGCTGAAATGTCTTCTATATCTGCATGCCGTTCTTTACAGATACCATCAAATCACTGTGGTTCTCTGAAACTCGATGTGTTACTCAGCTTTCCCCATCAAGTCGTGAGTCTGTTTTTCCCTCTGCAGTATCAGCTGATATGTCTTGTTTTCTCAGAAGCTTTGGTATGAAAATGAGGGCTTTAATTCTTGCCCGTTCCGCAGCACCTTCTGGTGAAAATGTGGTCTTTTGGAATGTTTTGGAAATGGCAAAGCACACATAATGAGGTTTTTTTAGCAGCTTAAACCAGCATTTGCTTCTCAAACTGCAGCTCCACATTGATTAGGTGGTAGCTTTTCCAGATTAACTCCTGACCACTAAAGCACTTTTGTTCTCTCCCATGCTGTTGGGAGATTTATTGATTTAATTGAAGGTGTTCTGAGTTTTTCATCTGTCTTTTCTTCCTTAAGCTGTTCACTTTACTCATTTTTATCATCCTGTGGGCTGTGACTTTTTTTTCCCCAGAGGTGATGAGCTGAAACAAGGGCTCAACGACTTCTCAAGAATCTACTCGTAATTAACTTGGCTTTAAGTCACCCTTAACAATAGATTAATAATACCTTTACCTGTCACCTAAGGAACATCCCTGGGGTTATATACAGATTAGACACCAGAATATGAAGGTAATTTAATTTAAAGAAAACAGAAATGGCTCATTTTAACAACGCAGTGGCATCTTTGTGTTGTATTTACTAGGAAGCCTTGTATGAGTGTGATATTTTTACTTTTCTTTCCTGTCAGGTATTTCTGAGAATTAATAAAGCACAAGTTAATAAAACCAATGAAATATAAGGATGGTGTTACACTAGTACAAGCCTCTCTATCCTTGCCCTCGTTTTTCTATGTTTTTTCTAACAGTAGTAGGGACAGAGTAAAAAAAAAAAAAATCCACTCATTTTGTTTTAGGCCAGAGAGTGGAGTTATTCAAAGGTTATTTGCTGTTCCTCAAAGTGATACTTCAGGTTATATAAAGGTTTGATAAATGTAATGCAGGATCTGTGGCAGCAGTCAAGAATATGTAGAAAAGTAGAGCTTGCTCCTTGCTCTGCACAACTTCTGAAATCATACTGCAACTTGCTCATCTTGCAACTCCACATTTTTGTTCTTATTATAGAAACCCTTAGCAGTTTGTACTTAGGCAAAATTGCCAACTGCAATGATAAATTATGGCATATGGGTGTGTGCAAAAGCAGCAGACACCTTTTTATTCCACATGCAGCACGACACAATTCCCATCATCTCCCTTCCATTAGCATTACAGGTGCCAAACTTGCTGGGCTGCCAAGAGGGTTAGCACAGCTTTGGTAAGATTAGTGGAAACTGTGCAGCTGAAGTTTTAAGAAATCCTGAGTTTTTCTGCTCTAACATGCCTTTTGTTTATTTTTTTCATGTTCCAAATGATTCAGAGGAGGACAGTTTGGATCCTCATAACTTCTTACCCCCTGTAACTATGGTTCAGTAGGTGTCCAGTTTTATTCAGACTGTGAAAATGTTTTGAGAAAATCTTATCCCTCTTCCCCCAGCTGAAAGGGAAACAGGACAGAAATGGTTTTGTTTGTTTTCCTGTGGTGTATAAATATGAAAAAAATATTAGAACAGATTAGCTGAAGGCAGTAAGTGGGAGTGACAGCTGCAAACCTACCAAAGAATTCAAAATGGAAATTTCACTTCAATTTTTTTTTTAACTCCCATTGTTACAAAGAAATTTGGAAGAGTTCCCTATGATGTAAATGTATGTTATTAATATGCTTTGTTAAAGAACAAAAGCAAGAAAGCAGGAAAATATATTTACTTGTTGGAAACTTGTGTGAAAGGAAAATTGAAGTCTAGAGAAATATGTCAAAGTTGACAGTCAATAATTACAGTGAAATTATTTGCCAGACAGCTTCTGGTGGGTCCCTACATGAAAATACTTCAAAATACTTTTGTTACTGCCTCTGCCCCACTGAGGGGCTGCTGCCCTCCTTGCAGAGCCTTGGGCTCTTTTGGCCCCTGGTCACAGGTTTTGGGTTAAATCACAAAACAGCATGAGCTGAGACCCTGGGGGTGGAGTCTGATGGAAAAGCACCTTAATCCTGTTTTTCCAGGTCCGGGAAGGCAGGTGAAGACACAATGCTCTTGGGCTTAAAGTGTTAAATTCTTTGGCTGTGACACACAGCACGAATTACCATAAATTCATTGTCCTCTGGATGTGTCTAGATCTTTCCTGTGTAAGTGTGAAGTGGCTTGGAGACCTCATTAGGAAAACTGGGAAAAAAGCCTTGTTTAAAACCATTAGGTACTCTGGATTTTTCAATGCCTTATTGGTCTCCGTTTAGAGAAAAGGCTTATGTAGATAAATAAGGCTGAATTTCACAGATCCTGCAGAGTGTCCAAATAACCCAGGATTACCCTGGGCACTGCCAGGGCTGTGATACACAGGGAAAGCACAAGTCTGAGGATGTACTGATGCTCTCCTACACTGCTTTTCCAGCTGCTGCTTCTGCCTCAGGTCTGACTGACACAGAAACCGAATGGTTAGAAACGATGGAATTTTTTGATTGTTCTTCTATTAATTTTCTTGGTTCTTGAAGTCAAGTCAGCATTGTGCAGCAGAACCTTTCCAGGCTTAAATGTGTTTGATTGGAAGGGTTATTTTATTTTTATGGTTGCCTGTCCCTCTGTGGTTTTTTTTTTTTAATGCTGCAACACATAAATGATCCTCACGCCCTCTGCTACAGAGGCAGATTTAAGTGGTAACTACACCCTGTAGTTACAGGATATTTATTTTCTGTTAAGTTAGTTTGGATTGCTGGGTAAATACCATCTGGTTGTGGCAATTTGTTACTGTTCGCTTACTCTGAAAACTCTTCACATGAATATTTCCATTTGAGGTAAATCCTTCAGTGTGTTGTGTCTCAGTATGAGCAACTCCCAGATCTCCATGGTGAGCGTGGCTGTGTCTTTCGTGAGCATTTGTCTTATATTGTCAGTTTATATTCATCTGATCCTTTTGCACACCTCCTGGCAGGTTACCTAATAATGTACTTTGAAGAAGTTTTATGTTTAATTTTCATGCCTTCCCCAGATTGTTGGTTTGTTTTGTAGTATGACATGTAACTTGCTAGAATTTGTTTCTTATATGGAGAAGATTTCAGGCTGTCATGGGCTTTCCATTAATTTGGAAATATTTCATGCACCATTGTGATTAATGGTGTCATATTTTTTCCTCTTATTTTATTTCTTAGTAGTTTATACATGTGGATTTGAGTTCTCAAACATGCAGTTCTCAAATGCCTCTTAATACCTGAAAACAAGAAGGTGAAACTGATTCTCAGTTCTGACTGCCTTGCCCTCACAAGGACTAGAGCTGTCCATAAACTTCTGATGTTTGCCCCATGCTGTTCACTTTAGTTATTATGCAGACAGCTGAGGCTCCAGTACAGCAACATTTGCATTTGCAACTAAAACCACATCCCTGTTGCCTGAGATTGTTACGAATCCTGCCTTGGGTGGATCATGGTGAGGAGTGCATGCTCTTGAGCTTCCCATCTTCAGCTCTGAAGGCAGAAATGTATTTATAACTGAGACCTGGGTCTGATTCGATGAAAACGAGCCAGATTACTTTAAACTGTTTGGTTGCTCTGTTTGTAATTCAGGAATATTTGGAAGAGTAGCTTGAGGGATCATTCTTGGTAATGCCAGCAGACTGGGGGATTATTAATCCCCCATGCAGGAAATATTTATAGATAGCTGAAGAGTGGGCTGGGCTTGGAATTTTATACTCCAGAGCAGCATGTGTGATGATAAACTTGTTGTTTAAAGAATTTTCACTGCTGCTGGAATTCTTCCATTTGGAAAATTAGACTAGTTTATGCTTGATAGTCAAAAGGAAGCCTCCTAAAGACACTTGTGCAGTTATTGGGCTACAGGTTTTCCATAGGCTGAAGCCAAAAGATGGAAGAACGTTCCAGTTTCTATGCTGCTATTACACTGCTATAAAACTGCAACTCTCTTTTGAGTGGTGAGTTTATCAACAAGGTTATTGCTGAATACTTTTAGCAACTTTTTTGAGGACATCCCTGACAGCCAGAAAATTGTGCATCAAAGGAAAAAAAAAAGCCTTAGATGATTTAATGTCCAGGACAGTATCCAGAATATTTCTGAAGATGTCAGCAAGTGACTGGCTACAAGTTCCTGTAGGGTTGCTGTGTTCCATACTGAGCATAAAAGTGGCTGCAAACTGACAGCAGTGGTTCCCTGTGCAGTTCATCAAAAAGGATTATGCAAGGCAGTGACACCTTTAGCACAGTCAGTGAAGTTTGTGAAAACATTACCCTGAAGAAACTGTTTTTTCAGTGACCATTAGTGGCACACTGAAAGTGGTTTGTGATTTGTTTTAGTTCGGGGAGCAAGGAATCCAGCGTCCAGGTTCACTGACTCTTTGCTAAGAGGCACCTTGGCTCAAAGACAGCAGCAGTAATTTGGAGGATGTCCTGGAAATAGTTGCCAAAACTGTAAATTGAACTGTGGTCCGGGTGCTGAACTGCTGCCAGCTCTGGGCACTCCTTGATGAAGATCAATCACAGCTCTTAACTTTGCTGTTCTCCAATGTCACATGGCTTGGGAACAGGAGCCTGGTGGGTGTGCAACATGGCTTGGTGAGATAAAGCCTTTTATTTTAAATAAAGGTTGGAAATCATTATTTACTGAAGAAATTATAGGGTTTTGTCGGTCTCTGTTTTACCACAGGGAGATGATAATGTGTAAAGGCATCAGAAGTGTGAACTTTAGGAAAATACCCCGGGAGACATTTCAATGATATCATGGATGACATTCTTTAGGAGAGCTGGTGATTAAACAGTCTGAAAAACTGAGTTTTATGTTGTTAAAGTTTTATCAGAAAGAATTGGGAATAGTGAGACCTATCTAAAGAGGAAATCTTATTACAATATTACATATTTTGTGATTTTTCTCCCAAAAGTCTTAAATGTTATTGAAAAATTTCTATTTTACTCTAACTGAATTAATGAACTTTTGAGCAACAGCTAAATTTCTGAAAGGTAGAAATTGATTTCATATCCCAGATGTGCAGCTTAGTACAAGTCAATGTACAAGATGGAACCACAGAACTTTGAGTGAAAGAAAATTGACTTTTCCTTCCTGTTCATGTGTTGTGAGGTGTTTTATGGTTGTCAGGCTTTACTTCTTGGGTTATTCTTTCTCTCTATATGTTTCTAAATTCTTTCCTCGGTGTTTGACTTCATCAAACTGAGTTTTCAGAAGCAGGTCAATAGCAGGCAGAGAACGGGGTGTATCTATCAAAAAAGCACAGGAGCTTTTTATTTGAGCCAAGTCTGAAATGTGAGCAGCATGGAGAATAGTGGCTTCTGAATGTGCCAATACCATTTTAATATTGTCATTTCAACAGTTTCTCCAAACCACACACAAAGCCATTGCTTAGAAAGTTTATGTTCTTAGTGCTAAAGGTTTTTTGTTTCATTTGGAAAGGAACCAAAACCTGTTTTCTAAATACCTCTTTTGGTTCTGCACAACACACTCTGCAGAATTTTAGCTTGAATTGGAGTCAAATTCAAATTAATGCTGACATATTTATTTTCAAAATGGAAAATATTTTCAGATGTAGCAGATTATGTTGGATTTGTGATTCTCAGTACTTTAAATGGTTGGATATCTCAGCATGTAGACCATGACATATTTCTTGTGGATGACTGCATACAACTATTTAAGAAACATACTCTGAAAGTTTATTAACTTGATAATGATTTAGTAGTGGTATTGTGAGAAGTGACAGTTAAGGTAAAAGTGAATTATAGAGAGGCAGGGGTGCCTAGTAGGTTTTTTTTCTATCTTCTGGAATATAATTTTTTTTACCATAACTTTTTCTGAAGTAGAGATATTTTGCTTAATGTGAAAGTTTGCCAACATTGCTCCCACTTATAAGTAGGGAGAGGGACTGAAATTTGGCAATTATCAGGCTTTTTGTGACCCACTTCTTATGCTTTATATAAATAATTGAACAGTGGTAAATAAACGTATCTGTCCTGTCTACTTTGTCTTATAATGTAATGCGTTCTTATTTTTCTCAGCTTTGTGCAAGCTGAATTGTATCCTGAGCTACCTGCAAAAATTGTGTTGCTGTTTTCAGTCTGTGCAGGGGCAGAGTTGGACTTAGGAAAACAGGAGACTTCCTATGTCAGCTCTGTCACTGGATAAATAATTTCACCTCTTCACTCATCTTCAGCCTTTGTCTCTCTTGGCACAACATTTGTATCTTATTATGCTCTTAAATCTGGGATGTATTTTGGGATACATGAGAAAGTAGAGGACACTGTCTGAAAAAGGGCTTATGAGCTGATTTGAGTTAAAACAAATGTCCTCACCTTGTTTACAGGAACCAGGGGTATAAGGGCTGGATAAAGCACTTAAAGTGGGAAAGGCTTGACCATTCTGGGTTTGTTTAGGGTGCTTTTTTTTCCCTTTTTTTAATAGTTTTTCTTTGATTCATGATATCTCTCCTCTGTGGCTCATAGCTCTTCTCCAGCTAAAGGTTTTCAGCTCCTTACAGCTTGTTTTTAGGAGTCCTTCCTTTTCCAAATGAGCCAGAATGAGCCTGCTCAGCTGGAGGGCTGGGGCATAGTCCAAGTGAGCTAATCTGCCATCTGCACCTTCCCTGGTGAGGATTCCGACTCCAGAATTCCTGGAGCCCACCTGAGGCTCCCACCTCGCTCCTCTGGGCACTACTCTCATCTTGCACAGATGTATCTTTTCACAAAACCTGGTTTTGGTTTTACTTATTAATCATTTATTTGAGTTATATTAATTTCTTCATTGTTGGAGTATTTGACATGGTGGAATCGTCTTGGGTTCTTCCACCCAGTGTTGTCAGTTGTTACCAAGTCAGTTACTTAAAGAAATGTTTACACATTTAATAGCACTAAACAAATTAATGGGTGAATTTTATGGGTGAAATAATAAAATAGTGACAGCGTATTTTGAGAACATTAACACTGTTCTAAAAAAAATTCCCATTGCAGTTGATACTAGGAAGAAAGCTCATTCCTGAAGTATTACAGTCAGCTGCAGTAAATTACAGTAGATATTATGTGTTCTTTACAGCCATTTAATCTAATCTTAGCATGTTATAGTTCTATAAAACCACTGCTTTTCAGCTCACATCTTCATGTCTAAAATGCCAAACCATTCCCAATTAAATGCTCCAGTAAAAATATATGAAGCATTCAGCTTTTTCTTTGGCAAGCAATTAATTACATGGGTAACCCAAATTAGTTTACTATTTGATTACTACAAGTTTAAGCAATACACCAAGAAGGGAAAGATTTTTGTAATTACTATCATGATAAAGTAAATTATGTGAAATTGCAGTCAGCAAACAGGCTATTGTTCACACACTGTGCCTTTGAAAATAAGTGCCAGATATATCTGAAGCACAGGAACAAATCTGAAAGCTAGTATGGAGCTGATCCAAAGGCCACTGAAGCAAATGGAAAAATTCCCACTGACTCCAATGGGCTCTGGCTGAGGGCCAGTGAAAGTAACACTCAAGTCACCAAAGAGCCAAGCTGCCAAAATGCAATTGGAAATTTTTCTCGTCTCTTGCCAGGCTCTGTGGGAGATACATCAGCTGTCTGGATTCTTGCAAGGGAAAGCAGATATTTGGGATGTCCATCTACTCTGGCAGAGGCTATTTATAAGTGCTGAGGAATCACAAACTGGTTGGGGTGGGAAGGGACCATGGTGTGTCACCTCCCTGCTCCAGCAGGGTCATCCCAGGGCACAGGACTGTGTCCAGATTGTCATGTCTTGAATGTCTCCAGTGAAGGAGACCCCACGCCCTCTCTGGGCAATCTGTTCCAATGCTAGTCCACTGTACAGTAAATAAATTCTTATATTTAGGTGGAATTTCCTGTGCATAGCTTTCTTCCTGTCTTTTCCTGTTTGTTGGCACCACCTTTTCCAGAGGCCTTTTTTTTCAGTGCCATAGAGCATGTCTGCCATTGTGCTAACAGTTGGATGTGCTGAATATTTAGTTTTCTTTCTCTGTGCCATTACTCTGTCTCATTAACTGTGTCCTGTGATGATGATAATACCTGCAGGTGCTCACTATTAATAGGCCACAAACATGTACACCTTGCTGATGGAAATTCTACCTAATTGGTCCCTAATCAGCTCTGCTTTGGAAGTCAGCTGGAAAGGTTTCCCATTTCATTGCTAGTTGGACTTCTTACTTGACCATCTGCCAGGTTTGGTGACTGCTTTAGTGATAGCCTGTTTTGAAAAATATACTTCCTTGATATTAAAGTTTGAAGCAACTTTAATTCTCTCCTTGTTAACAATAAAATCTTTTATTGTTACTCAAGGAAAAGGGTTTAATTTTCTCCTTTTGTTTTCTCACAACTGGGTTAAGAGATGAGAGTGCATTTGTTTGTATTTTAGCAAAGCTGGAAACTCTGATCTGTTCCTGGAATTGACACAACTGCAACTTAAGGGCTGGCAGGACAAGAATATTGGCAGCCTCATTTGTTAAAAATAGCTCATATAAAAGATATATATTGTTTTAGGTGTTGTCAATACAGAGGTGTCAACACATCCTCAAAATGGGATTTTACCTGCTGGAGTACTGTGGTTCTTGGGATGGCTGAAAGGCAGCAAATGGCAGTGAACTGAGAACATATTAATGAGTTGATAATGTTGATAAGCACTGCTTCTTGCTTTTCCCCTGCCTCTTCTGCAGTCCAATAATAACTCTGAGTGTGCAGTAGAAGGATTTTGACATTTGTATTATGGTCAGTGTCAAGTTATTCCTCCCTCTCCCCTGAAAATGCCGCTTCAAAAAGTCATTATGGTGAAGTAGAGAGGCCAGACCAGGCAGCTCTTGCTGTGCTTTCAAACTCTTGCCATCTTCAGGCTGATTCATCTACTCTGAGTTTTTTAACACACTGTTTAAAAACCCACACAGGCTCTGGGTGACACAGAGAATACAAAATATGCTAAGGTTGCTTTCCCACTCCTTAGAGTTACTTTATCTCTTTTGGCCTTGGTAAGGCAAATCTAAAGTAATCTACCTGAGAAAAACAACTGCTCGAGCTGCCAAGAGCAGAGGGTGTTCTAGGGCATTGAAACTCTTGTTAGCACATGCATAATTTCTACAGGAAACCTCAAGCTAAGCCTGGCTATGTATTCAAGCTCAGGATTTAATAAGACAGGTGTTTTACTGATGTGCACTAGTTCAAAACTGATGTAGGCAGAAAGACATGAGGAATTGTTTCCCTCAGATTATTTAGGTACAACACTTATTATTCCTGCATTTGATTTTGCACCACCAGCAGATCTGCAGTCACCACACTCTAAGACACTTGAAATGTTCTAGGGAATTCTATTGTCTAAAAATATGTCAACTTTTGTGTCAAATGTGAAGATTGAAGTTGTCATTTAAGCAGCAGAAAAATGTCTCTGCTAATTGCACATCTAAAGCAAAAGAAATAACTGAATTAATTTCACTCAGGTTTAAGGAAGAGATGTGATATGTTGAGTTTGGTGCTAACACTTAATTTGACTAAGACAAAATCATACAGTCAAACTTCACGGACCATTGAATAGGTGGTTGAGAGGACAAGTGGTTCAGCACAGTTCCTGTCGCTTCTTGATCGTCAGGAGGTCTTGGTCACCTTAGCAAAGGCTGAAAGTTGTTCTCATTCCAGATTTTTGGTAACTAAAACCAATTGACAATGCTATGCCAGTTCCATTCTAAGAGGTCCAGTGATTTCCAATGACAATAAATGAGCTGTCTTCCTGATCAGAGTAACTGTAAAATTTTGTGATGCTTCTAAACCCACCAGAGCTCTATGGTCTTTGCAGTCATGTTAACCTTTGAATGGGCAGTTATTGTGCTCTATATCCATCTTGGAGTCATGATTGAATGTTGTCTAAAATCAGTGCCTTGTGTGCAGCAACAGCAAAACCTTTTGGCGATACCTGGATTAAAGCAGGATTTCACTTGTAGATGAAGCTTATGTCCATATTTACTTGTGTTTTCTCTGAAATGAATCTTTTGAAGTAGGATTTCTTCAAGCACCCTGCAAGTGAGCACCTTTCCATCCAGGTGGATTTTGGTGCAAGAGGAGGTCCTCTTAATTAGACCTGAACTCTCAGCTAAGGGTTTACAAGATGGAATGCTACAGCCAGGCCATCAGAACTGTCCTTGCTTAGGACAAGGGCAGTTAATTTGCTGTGACTAATTGGAAAACATATTTGCATATTAATATGCAAAATGAGAGTGCAAGCTGTGGTTTTGCCAAGCAATGGAATCATGTAAGAGATTGATGTATAAGGTAGCATACTCCAAACTCTGTATTACTTTGCTCTATTAAAATGAGGAAAGTTGTTGAACTGGGGATGAGAGACGCCCACGTTTACCAGCATAGAAAGTGAAACGATGAACTGAGAAAGGGAAAGACACAGCCAAACATAGATAAATCTGTAAAACATATCTATTTCTGTGTTCAGATAATCTAGTACTATAAAGGAATGAACAATAAAACAGTACCCTGGCACACCCAGACAGCCCAGTCAAGGCTGTTATCTTGGCACCAAAAGGTGGATTAGAATTGCAGCCATTCCTGGATTTCTGTACAGCACAGGTGGGCAGTGGGACACTACAACCAGGATGTTTTAATAGGAAAAACCTGAGAGGTAGAGAAGACCTTACAGTGTCTAGGGAATGTTTCCTTTCCTTTTGCACTGAGGCCTCTAGGGGTAGAAAGGTAGGAGATGCATTTGAGAAGCATGTTTTCTAATCTGGTAAAGCTGCTAATTTAGGTTTAGCTGAGACTCATCTGAGATGGGCACAGTTAATGAAACAGCTTTATGAAGCTGAAAAACACTATGACTTGCAATTTTCTTAAGCTCTTTTTAAGTGGGGAGAAAAGGAAGTCCTCATGTACTTCTCATCTGGAACACTGAAATGACTTTCTTGTCCAAAGACTCTCCTTGCTGTGAAAAAAGGGAAGGGGTATGAAATCCTCTTTGTTCTTTGAACGATTTCATCAGTATTTCCCTCCTAAATGTTTTTGTTGGAGCAGATTGCACTAGTTGATGCACCTTGTCCCTAGGTGCTGTGTGCTCCAGTAACAGGTGGGGATGTGTTTAGGCAGAAGAAGGTGATGCTGTTCGGAGAAGCATTCATCACTGCCCTAACAATGTTCCTCCCTTCTCCTTTGATCTGCCTTGCTCCAGTCCCCTGATGTGTCTGTGGTTTCTGTGCCTGTTTTTTGTACAGGTGCTTATCTCCTTCACTTGCATGCTTCGTAGAAAATGGATTCTTCAGGTGGATGTACCCACATGGAAAATTTCTTGTTCTCCCTTGATTGCCTGCACCGGGAGCTGTCTGTCCTGAATCAAAGGGTGGAATGCACCACTCTGGGTTTCCTTTTCAGGCACCTCTCAGTGTCACTGTCAGCTCCAGGACCTTTCTGTCTCTTATCCTGCCCCAGCTCTTCCATTCTCCACTGAGCTAATAACAATCCTCAACAGAGGAGGAAAGAAAACTCCACAGATGCCCAGCCAGTGCTATTATTGCATGTTTTTCCGTAGCTGTGTCCTCAGGACAGCTAATGGCAGCAGACTGACATCACTGCACTGCAGGAAGTGCCACAGTTTTGCCCTGGCGCCACATCTCTGTCCCCAACACACATCCAGCCTGTCCCAGTTACCTGTGCTACAATTTCACCTCTGCTATCAGCAGCCGTGCTGCTGCTTGTTTTCTCATCGAGATAACCTGAGAGGGGAGGAGATTGTAATGGAAAGATTGGTAGTGCACTGAAATATTAAATAAGACACACAAATATATATATAAAAGAAAAAGATGCTCTTCTATCTTCTCCCATTCACAGACGCTCCCTGTTGAGTTTGGAGATGTAATGATAGTCATTGCCTTCTCTGTGTGCTTTGTGCTAAAGGGCTCAGATTTCCCCCTCAAACATACAAGATATTTAGAAAATACTGTGCAATCTAACGTGTATCCTTCAACTTTTATATAGTCATTAATTTCATTCACCTGAAAACTTACCCATAATGTTTATTTATTGCTATTTTTTGTCACTAAAAGAGACTTGAAACAGGATGCTGCCAAGGCTAAACCACAGATTTTTTTTTTTTTTCCCCATATTTAACAAATATTTGAGTCTTAAGCTGTTATGCTTTGTTGTCTCTAGACTTTGAGCTGGTATTTATATAGTTAGATATGGATGTATATTTGGATTAAGGAAGGCCAGTGAAAGTGGAATTCTCAAAGGTTTGCTGGACATAATCCAAGAAAATATTTTCAATGGTACCAGGCTTTAGTATACAACCTGTTCTTCCTGCAGCCACAAAATTCCTCTCTTGATCTTTTTGCTTCTTAATTAGAAACTTAGTATCGGATCAGCTCATACAAGATTATTTCTGCTCAGATTCTAATACTTTAGATAAATTTATGTCTGTGAACACTTGTAATTTTCCATGTTTTGATCAATGTGCGCATTCTGGAGCCATCCTTGCTAAAGCACCCTTTGCTGAAGAGCCTATGAGCTGGAAATGATTTCACTTTGAAAAACATCCAGTATATTATTAAAACCATTTCCTTTGTCATATCCCTACCCTGTTACTCACTGTTCTCTTCATGGGGGCTAATTAAACGTTATGCTGCTAATCAGTGTTGATAGATACAAAGTACTGTAATGTCTTCTGGCTTTATGGATTATGCTAATGGCCATCTGCCTATTATTGATAATTTGTTCTTCAGTTACTGAAGGGGGAGGAAGGAGCTGTTTGGTTAACTGGAAAAGGGAGCTATTTGGTTTATGATGCATTCAGCTGTACTGCCAGTTTTCTTTAGCTATTAAAGTTACTATAACTGCAAAGAACATAGTTTCATCGAGGTCTGAGTTTTCTCTGGTGATTGTGTATTAAATTTGTATGTTCAGACAGCTAGAATACATCATGAGTGATAAGAGCTTGATGGCAATGAGCTTATTAAGTACTCAGTGTGTTAAACCAAAGGTGGATGGATACATGATTAAATTTCATGCTGCACTTGTCTAAAATGCTTTTGACTATGAAGAGTAAAAGGCCATTAAAAAAAACCCCAAACTTAACTAAATCCTGTAGCACAGTAGTCCAACAAAATCTGGATGTTTAGAGGCTGCCTCAAATAACAGAATCTGAGCATCCTCCATCAGCAGCTGGAAAATGTCAATTATAAAAACTTGGAAGCTCTGCTCAGAGAGGTGATGTGTACTCCTGTTTTCATGCAGTGTGACAGGCAGGATCTGATATTCTCCAGTATGAAAGACATTGGAAAGCAGCCCTTTAGCAGCCTATTAAAATTTGCAAAGCCATCTCAAGTTGTACTGAAGTTTTACTTTCTGGTTTAACTGTGAGACACAGCGAGAACAGAGGAAGCTCTGATGCTGTCAGCTGCAGAGTTAAATGGAGAATACCCACAGCTATCTCAAAACATGAAAACACAGTTAAGTTTTCTGTAAAATTTCTTACTGCTGCTTGATGAGCTACTGCAACATAAGGAAAAATTGAGCTCTGAAATTTGGAGTATTTTGGTAGGAATTTTAAATACAACACAAGAGAGTTTTTCAACAAAATTTTCCTGAGAACTATCTGAGAATCATGTCAACACTTAAAAATAAAGGAAAGGTTCTAAGCAGTAACCATGTTAAAGAGCTTAACATTTGATTTTTCTTTCTTGAGGAACTTTGCAAGTGTGAGGCTTTTGAGCAGATTAAAGTTCACTTTCTTCCAAGACCTTAAACTAATCCAGAAATACTCAGCGCTGAGAAAGGGAAGCCTTCCAAAAATAACTTGAAAATTCACTGAGGGAGACAGGGTTGCTCTGTGGAAGGGGTTAGTCTGACTGATGGAGTAGCAATTTTTGGCGAACACGTTCAGTGCTAACCACTGGATGTTCTGTAGGAAGTGCTTTTCATTTGACTTTACAAGCAGTGTGTGTGCGTAGCAGACACCAGTAAGGACCTCAAGGCTCCTTGCAGTAACCAGAACTTCACAAACCCAAGGTTGTATCAGGATGCCTGTCAGTGAAGGGCACCACCGAGACTTCCCCCAGGCGATGTGCAGAAACTCAGCTTGAGTTCTGGGAGTGCTTTGAAGAGCCACTGAAATGCTGTATCAGTAAACTGAAGCGCTGAACAGTGCAGATTTCTCTGAATACAGTTCTTATAAAGCAGGAAGGTTTGAATGGCCAGGCATAGCACCAAATGAAATTAAAGATATTACATATAGGGCAATAAAAGCAGCTAATACTCTCTCAATCAGCAGCAAAGCAGATTCCCTGTGTGTTTCTCACAAACTTATACTTTCATTAATGAACTGATCTTAGTTTTGCAGAGATCTTATGTGGATTTCCAACCCCTGATGGCACTAAAGCTATTGAAGGTCTAATGAGCCACACCTGGGCCTTGATGACTCTCCAATCCTTCTAACCCTGCCCTCACTTTTTCCACCAGGGTCCTTATATAAGCTCACTCTTTCCTGTACTTTGAAGGAGAGGCCCAAGAATCTGCCCATTCACTCTGTAATGGTTGTTTTGTTTTTATTTTCTTTTTTTAAATTAATTTTTAAAATTTTGTTTAGTCCTGTAGGTATTTTACACTCCCTAGGTTGCTTGTAAGTGGAGTATTGTGATTTTCAGTTAAACTTCATATTTGTCTACTTGGCTAAAGACAAAAACACAGTCATCAGGGGTTCCCCATGACTGATAACAGGTTTATGTCCTAACAACACGCCCATTTGCTTCCCTCAGGGTCACTCCTCAATCTGACACATTGCTAGGACTTCCACTGAGGAAAAAATATTCTTTAGGCTAGTTTTGTTATATCAAGCTGCCTATTTGAAGACTACTACCCTGAAAACATTATTATCTGCTTCCAGAAACTGAAAAAAGAAAAAACCAACAACCAAAACCCAAGAGGTGTTGTTTCATCTTATTATTGAAAGAACTGCCTTTGGAAAGAGCTGGCATTTGATTTTTTTTATTATTATTATTTTTGTCTTATTAGTGCCTTACCACTTGTGGAATCTTCTTTTCCTCAGCAGGTGGTGTTTGTTATAGGTAATATTTATTACAGACCTGCTCTAGGAGGTGTTAAGTGCTGCAGAGGAGTCACTGACTCAGCAGTGCTGGTGCTGCTTTGCTGTTCTGCTTTGAGGAACAGGTGGGAGGATAAAGGTGTGCGAGAAGCACAAACCACGATGCTGAATGCGGAGGCTGAAAGGAAATGGGTACAAATTATTACTCCAGTAATAAATATTTGTATATCCAGGAGAATTATGCTTGTGTGTCCAGCTCTTTACAGGAGTTCTGGACAGGAATTATCAGGATGCAGATTCCTGAGGAAAGTATCTCATCAAGCACCTGTTAGCTGCTTTAACAAAAGATGATATCTGGCTTCTCAACACAGCTCTGAGAACAGTTTCTAGGTAGAGCTGCCAATGGGGAAGGAGGGAAATAACTCCTAATTGGAATTCCACAGGAATAGCTTCAAGGAGGGAACTCCCTGCATTTGCTTCTTGAAGTGCTTAGATTGCAAACCTGGTTCTGTCTGCTGGGGTGGGGAGCACGGACACTGTTGAGGAAAGGTTCAGGATAGCATCAAAGAAATCAGCTCTGTGGTTGTGAGAAAGACCATTGTCAGATGGAAAAGCCACTTCAGTGGGTTTATTATGGAAAGTTCTAGCAGATTATGATACGAGTGATCAGAGCAGCCACGCTCTTGTGTGCTGACACCAGCGTTGTGACCCTTTGCTATTAAATGGAGTAGTCCTCTGAAAATAAGCCAAGCTGCAAAACCTCCTTGTGAAGGTAGCACACAGATGATAGGGCAGCTGCAGAACTACTCACTCCGTGTTTTCATGGGGGAAATAAAAAGACACATTACGCCTAGACGAATATATTTAATTGCTTATGATTGAAGAGGGCTACATCTGTTTTCTACTGTAGTATAAGGAGTGTCAGATAAAAGACTGCCAAGCTTGCAGTCCCCTGTGCAAATGAACATCCCAGGGGATTGGTTAAGGCAGTCAAGAGAAATTCGGTGTTTAAACTAAAGGAGAGTCACAGGAGAATAGACATGAAAGCATTGTAGATGGCAAATTGATCTTGACATGCAGCATCTCTTGTCCAAATCCAATGCATTTCTTTGGATACTCATGAAGGGAAATAAGTGTTGAGTAATTGACTTGAAAACAATTTGTGCTGGGAATGATTTTTTGTGAGATGTAGCCTTGAAAGGACCTCACAACTTGTCAAGGAACAAATAATGTTTTCATTGACCAGCTGGCAGTAGAGCTTAAAAGCAGTCAAAGAAAATGAAACAAACTGAATGTTTTTGGCAATTTGTTGGTATAGTAACCCCATGACTTGTGTTTATCACAGAAAACAAGTTGTTGGCTTTTAAATGAGGCAGCCCTTCATAAGATAGAAGCGTGGCTTTAGTGCAGTCAAGCCATAGGTTAAGCAGTCATGGCTTGTTTAAACCTAATGAAAAAGCTCACATCCATGCTGTTTTTAAGAGTAGGCTCCTGTGATGCCTAATTTCTGTGCCAGCCAGCATTGTCTGTGAGAAACTGAGCAGCTCATCTGAAACACATCCCTCTGATTCACAGCTCTGTGTTGCATCCTGCAGTTTTTGCTCACAGTCATCTGCAAGAGAACCTGTTTGCCCTCTCTGGGGGCAGCAGCAGGGAACAAATCTTGTCCTGCACATCTCAGATTTGACTGCAGGTCCACAGGGCAGCCTGTGTTAGTGAGGGAATCTGCTTTCTCACCGCTGCTCAGAATATTGTAAATCAGACTGTCAGGTTACCATGGACTTTTCAAAATCTTCCCTGGTGTTACAAAACGACCTTGGTGCTCTGGGCTTGTTTTCTGCTCTGGTCAGTGTAGGCTCGTGGCTATTTGGCTTTGTGGTGCTGAGCTGGAGCCTTGCAAGCACATCACTGAATTTCAGTAGGAGTTTCTGTTCTGGCTGAAGAGGAGCAAGGCTGCAGGGAATGTGATGCTGGACAGAGGCATATGGAGATATTTTTTGTCATGGCCAGAGTGCACACCTCAGTGTAGTTCCCAAGCTGATTACAGGACTACCAGAAGATAAATTTATTTAATTGCTGTAAACATTACACTACCAGTAAGAAATAGACTTACCAGGAAATGCTGTATTTTGCTACACCTTGTTTTGTACCAAGGCTTTAGGAAAACGTGTGCAAACACAAGATGTCAGAGTGAAAAATAACAGATGCCTCCCTAGATTAAAGCTTGTTGTGATGGAAAGGCTGAGATGTCACATCTTTGTAGCAGTAAAACCTATTGATCCTAAGAGGGTACAGCACTTCACCACGGTCAGCAAAACAGTTCCCAAATCCCTGGATTCTCCTGAAACAGGATGAGGGAGCAAATCACACTGTGCACATTTACACTACAGTGCTTTAGGAGGAGAGACCCCTCACTTGGTAATCAAGAGGCACACAGAGGTAAACAGTGGCTAGCGGAAAAAGAAATTATCCAAATACAATTTGATGGCAGGCATGGAAGCCTGCCAAAGGATTCCTCGTGCAGAGTTAGGTATTTGCCCCCTTTTCCATGCAGTCTCCTTCAGTGTAAGAAAAGCATTTTAAGTGTAATGTGATCTTTCTTATATCAGTTTTTGTGTGTGTGTGTGGGTCAAACCCAGGAACGTTTGTATGTGTTTAACTCTGATTTGGATGAGAATTTGATGCAGCATGAAGCTTAGTGTTTTACTAAGCAATGGCCTTTAGGGAAAGTCCTGATCCTCTCCCTCATCTGTAATCAGCCTGCTGGTCCAAAGAAGGAAGAATTGGTGGGCAGGTGCAGGAAGCAGTAGAAGAAAGCAGTGCTGGACTAAGCTGGCCAAGCCTGAGGGAACATGTAGAGAGCTACCCAGGGAGCTGCAAGCAGCCTGTAGCAGCAAAATCCCCTGCAAGGCTGGAATAGGAAGAAATTCATTACTAACTTTGGCTGATATCAACAGAAACAGACTGAGGTGGTGGGAGCAAAGCCAGCTGTGCAGCTCCCTGAAATTTTGGAGTCTGTGGCAATGACTGAAAAATTTCCTTCTCAGATGAGTGACCAAGTGGTACACGAGCAGCTGCTCACTAAGTTTGTGTGGTCTTGGCTGTTGTGTCTGTGTGGCAGCAGGGATGCAGCCACGTCACCACTGACTGCTGGACCTGGACCTTGAAAACACTTTAATAACGTCCAGCTTTTCCAGGTTTCAATTAGTAACACCTCTGGCTTGGGCCTGCTCTAATAAAATATCTCACAGTTCATCCTCAGGACACTTTTTTTTGAGTGGAGGGCCACATCTTGGTCAATACTAATCTATTAGCAGTGTATGAACAGAATTCAGTTAAACTTTTCTTGCTGCTCTTCCCTATCAGAGGTTTTGCTGAGGTGTTACAGCTGAAGGCTCCAGAAGAAAATTATGTCTCAGGTCTTGCGTTGGTACTTATACTTTATTATTTTATCAGGAAATTGCATCACTTACCGTGTTGACTTTTTAGAGATGAACAGTGTTAAAAGCTTAGGATGCAAACAGAAAATATAATGGTGCCAGTGTGGTCTTAATTTCTAAGTGCATCTACAGAAAGGAGAAGTTAATGCAATAAGTCTGTGCCTGACCTGCAGTGACTTCCACTTTTAGAAACCTTAAATACTGTTTTGCACAGGAGAGCTGCACAAATCTTTGGGCAGAAAAGTGAAGAAGAACCTGAAAACCCCAGGGGGGCACGTTAGGCAGGCTGAATGTAACCAGCTAAAATGGGATTTGGCTAGGACACTGGCATTAATTAGAAAAAATTAAAAAATTGTGTGTGGGTTGAGTGAGCAGCAGAAGTGAAGGATGGTGGTGGATGGGTGAGGGCAGGCAGAGCACTGATCTGCGCTGGCTCAGGACTGACCCACAGGAGGAAAGGAAATGCCTTGGATTTTTGCTGAAGTGTGGTATGAGATGCAGTTTTTGTGAGAGTGATGTTGTTTTTGTCTGCTTCTTCTGCACCAGTAAAGGAGGGCCACCCACAGTGAAGCAGGGAGATTCCAGTAGATGAGATGTATAAATGGAAATGAGAATACCTTGGTTTTTCTTTATTGCTAAGCCTTGGGGAAAAAAGGTGCTTAAGCCTGGTGATTTACTTTGCCCAGAAAATAGGATAACAGCATTTATTAAAAACAATCCAAAGCTTAATTCCTTGCAAGGTGGTGTGATATTTTGGAAGAAATTTTTCTAAAATGTTAAGTGAACCAGTCCTGTTCAAGCTTGAATGTTTTAGAGCCACAAGCAGTGAAGTGGTAGTGTCCACAGGGAACTAAAACACACACTGGGAAACTGCAGGTGTATTCATTTTGATTTCTGGAAGCCTTTAATGAGGGACCTACTGGTGAAATGAGGAAGAAATAAAGTCCAGACTTCTAGAATGTCATTTTTCCTGAACTCATAGTTGGAAATAATATTAAAATCCATCCTTCCATCTGCCTTATTTTCTTCAACCAACACCTCAAAGCTAAAGTCAGCTTCAGAAACAGAAATGTTTTTTTTTCTTATTTTCCTTCTCCTTATTGAAACATAACTTGGTGAGAATGCAGGGGCCCAACATTTGGAAAATCATAGAAAAGATTCAGAGAAATCCTATTTTTTTTCCTTCCAAAATTCCTCTCCAGAGGAGCAAGGCAGAAAACTAAGTCCCTATTGTTCCATTTATCCTGTGATTCAAATCTTTTGCAATTCCTGTATTACATTATGAATTTTAGAATCAGGGCTACAGGGTTTATTTGTTTTAGCATTCTTTCTGCAGGTGATTGGGCATGGCTCTGCCTTAGTGTAGGGATTAGGGCATGAAATTAGTGCCTTATTTCTCTTTTTGCATGTGGATTTCATGCTTTTTCTGTTTTGTTCAGAGCAGTAGCTCAAAGGATTTACTCTGTGCTTTTGCTGAGCACCAGCAGAGCATCTCTGCCATTCAATACACTTTCTAGGATGCTTTATTTGGCATGGCTAAAGCAAAGTAAAAAATTCATGCTTTTCTAGGGAGCTCCTTCATATTAAAGCTAAATAAGTGAATTTTGGTTTTTTTTTTCTTCTTTGATCTGCCTCCTACAGGTGATGGATCACACATTCAGTGAAATAACATGTACATATGTCATATATGTGGTTATGGTTGTACCATCATTCTGCTGAGGCATACAGCAAAGTTGATTAATTGCAAGTTAATATTAAAGAAAATTGAAAGCTTTTCTGTAATGCAGCTTATCTGTTTTCTGTTAGCCTCAGGACTTAACCACCTGGCAGGTACTTATCTGCTGTTGTCTGAACTGGTACCCTAACACTAATTATAATTTCCAAAACATCATTTCATCTTATCTACTCATGTAGTTTTCTGTTTTGTAATGAGATTTTGTCAGGATATCTACAGAAGAGCTCTTTTTCCTCCCACACTAGTTCTTGCTCAACTTCATCTTCTCCATGAACAATTGCTTCTAAATGCATTGAAGTGCTTTTAGTAGTTTCTTAGCTTATAGCACAGGTGTTTATATTTCCTATGTCTTCCTTGGAGAAGCATGATAGTGTTTGGTTTAGGAAATAAGACAAGCTTGACTCAATTTTTCTTTTTTTAAACCATTGATTTTTGTTTTGAATTTTTTGCTGTTTGATTTTAAAAAAAAGAGGACCCAGTTTTTTAAGGGGAATGTGTAGTTGAGAAGATGACCTTCACAGTGAGAATTTGAACCCAAGATAGCAGCAATTAATAAAATGGAACTTTTTTCCTGTGAGATACATTAACTGCACAGGAAATATGAAGCAAACAGCCACTATGGCAGGCTTTATCAATCAGATAGAAATGAAACAAAAAAAGGTCCTGCAGGTTGCTCAGCTGAAGCAGTGCTCTCTCCCATTGCAAGGGTTGTGTTAGGTTTGACATATGAGGATACATCAGATGCACTTTTTTGGCCTTAAAAAAACAAAAAAAAAGGAGTAATCAGGGTCTCCAGAAAGAGAAGAGTCAGGGGAAATAGAAATCCTGGGGGTGGGATTGGTACATTGTGTCTCTTACTGGGTTTATTCAAGCAGATGAGCAGCTTGAGGCAATATGGAAGGAAGAAAAACTTGACAAAACATTGTTAAAATAGGTCTGGAGGAACAGAGAAATTGACAGGTGAATAGAATAACCAGACTGCCAGAAAATGTTTCAGGCCAAGTGTATTTGTTTTTTAGTTTTCAAAACTAAACTTGAGGACACAAGATACACGGGGCGGGTTATGGTGCAGTTGCTGGGGGTAAGAGAGGCAGAGATGAACTGAGGCTTTTTGTGCATCGCTTGTGTGGGAGAGAGCCAGCCCTCTGCTTGTGTATCAGCCTGGAAATCAATCTCTGTTGGCAAAGATTTCTCTCAGTACAGAATCAGAGAAAATAAAATTTCAGATCCCTTTTCACTTAAAATCACCTCAAAAGCATTGTGAGAAAAGGGGTATTCTTAAAGAATGTTAAAAATTCTTAAAAATAGTTGTTGAACTTTCCACACACCTGGAAGATGTTCTTTTACTCAGACATTTCTTAGTCCAGAATAATCTCTACATGGAAAGAAAACCTTGTCAAAACAAGCAATACATCATCTTTTCAATCTGTCCCACTTATTCACCTTCCAGTAACAGCCATCCATGGACCCGCTGAGACAGAAGTCATATAATAGAGCACAGAATAATACCCACAAGGGTATATAAAGTTATTTGTTGTAGGATTGGATGCTATTTGGCTACCAGGCAGTTGAGATGAGTCTGTGTCTAAAGGATCTCGCACATTTCTGTGCCCACCAGGAGGCTGAACTCTCTGGGACAACTTAGAGAGTATTTTGAAATCTTTACAGGATTAAGGAAATATTCAAATGTCAATGAACTTTATACTGAAACTTTCAGTCTATATGAAAAAATTAACTTCCAAGATCTTTGTACCCCTGTCCCTAGATGGTTTTGAAGAGCAATGTGAAGTGTTTCTTGATGACACCTATCATTTCATTTTGATAAATCCCCTGTGGTAAGTGTTCTGAAGTAGAGAGAAATACAGCAGTAAAGAACTATTGGTAGAAAATACAAACAGCAGTGAGAGGATGGATTGACTGAGCCTGGAATCCAGGCTAGATAAATCTAAGGCAATTTAAATGAATTAAGAGCATATAGTAAAATTGACAAATGGGTGATAGGAAAATCAGATTAGAGTTCAATGCTGGGAGAAGACATGGCATTGTGGATAACTGGTAATATGGAGTGTAATATGTCTGGTGAGGTACGCCAGAAGAAAAGGTTTTATTTCTGTGATTTGATCTTGGTGTTTATTGAGCCAGTGTAATTTGACAAACTGAATCTGAGGAAGGACAATAAAAATAGAGCAGTGTGCAAGGGGCCAGAGGGGACGAGTACACAAAGTTTGTGGTGCCTTGGGAAGGCTGAGCTGGAACAGAGACTGGCCAGAGCCAGAGAATGAAGTAGATATTTATTGAAAGGCCTTTAGGACACACCTTGGGCAGGACAAGAGCCTGGCCAGGGCTGCACCCAAGGTGGACCCAAAATGGGCACAAAATGGACAAAGGGTCACGAGGTCTCACACTTTGATCAGTTTTGGTCCATTTGCACATTGGGGTTTAATTGTCCCATTCCAGCTCCAGGCTGTGAGGTCCCATCCTTCTTGTTCCTCCCTCCAGCCACCCTTGTTTGTGCTTTTGGGGCTGAAACTTGTCCTTGGTGTGCAGCAGGAAAAGGATTTATTTTGTGTCGCTGCTGTGTGCAGAGAGCTGAGTGACCCTGAGTGTGAGCTCAGAGCTGCACCCTGGGCAGCACAGAGTTTGAAATGCATGAAAGATAAAACTTAAAGGCATCTTTTAAAAGGCAGAAGCAGCCAGGAGTGCTGTAGCTCTCAAGCAGGAAGTTTCCTGACGTCTCAGGGACCCCTCACCCCAGAAGCAGCCCCGTGTGCTGTGGACCTGTGGTGGAACGTTCCAGAAGAGCTGGTGGAACCTGCACAGCTCCCAAGGCCTGGAGGGACACCCAAGGCAGCACAGGGCGTGCAGGGGAGCTCAGCTGAGAGTTCATTACACCAGAGCTCAGAGAAACCTGCACAACTTCCAGGAACACTTTGGGATTTCAGGCAGGCTGATAATGTCCCCAGGGTGCCAGGCCTGCAGGGAAGAGCTTTCCTAAAGGCAGGAGAGGTAACTATACCCTCCCCAGAAGGTATAGTTGTTTTCCTCAGCCTCTCCAAGGACTCAGACCGTACTGTATCTTGGCTAAAATATGTGATATTCCTTACACTGCTGTCATGAGAGGCATGCTTTAAAAATTCAGGAGTCTGGCACGAATGGGTGCAGCTATCTGGACTGCTTGATTCCGTGATCTATTTCAAACAGACTTGACAGAGAGGCACCCTATGAACGTTTTCAGGGTTTTCCCCTAATAATTTTTGATGCTGTCACCTTATTTATATTGCTGAGGTTGGCAGCTCGTATGTTTCCGTGAAAGTGCTGTAGAAAGTGTCAGGAAAAAAAAAAACTATAATTCAGTTTAAAAAAGGAATTAATCAAGAGACTTGACTCTACTAAAAATGAGGCTTTGTTAGTTCCTGTGCTCAGGAAATTTGTTCCCTACTAAATTTAAAAACATAAGGCATTTTATGTAAAAAATGGAAGAAAACAAGGAAAACCACGCTGGAGTGAACTTGGTCACCCCCCTCTGCAAAACCCTTTTGCCTTTTCACATGCCGAATGCAATGCATCCAGATGAAAACAACTGCTGTCTGAATGAACCTGAGGTTACCCACGCTGGGTTAACACAGACAGAGATATTCCCAACAGCACAGGGTTGTTTTCCTTCTCAACCATCTCAGCAAGCCATGAACCTGAAAGAGAACTCCTAGGGAGAGCTCATTTTTCAGGCATTCTGCAATTGTCATCTTTTCCCTTTTATATGTGCTGTAGAAGTGTTCTACAGTAGGGAAAAAAAAAATCGAAGAGCAGCTTTTGAAGTGCAAGGACAAATCAATCAATTAAAAGCTGTTATGAAGATAAGAGCAAGGCTGCCTGCCTTTCATGGCGTCTTGGTTCGGCATCTAAAAGCCAAGGGTTCAGATCTAACTAGACTCAGGAAGAGTAATTTGAATTTATAGTTGTTTGTGGCTTAGCAGGTGTGGAATCTGGCTGTACATACGATTTGAAAGGAATCCACTGAGGTCTCAGCATAAAAATGCTTGGAGGAGCTGCCTTTGTGTTTCACGACAAAGGTGATTGTGTGCAACCAGCTCTCAATTTGAATTTTGACAAATTGGCTTGATTTGTCCTTCTAAGGCTGTTAGAAGATGACCATTACGGAACTTAGAAGCAAAGGATGTGTTTCAATGTAAATAAACCTTGACATTATAATTATCAAGTTTCTAAGTTTCTGGAAAATAAAGTAAGCACAAAGAAGTGAACAGCTCACTTCTAGTATCAGGATTTACTGCCTTTACTATGATTAACTTTCAATACTAAATCGGAGAAGAAACAAAAACCATACATGTAGAATTCTGCTTTCTGTACTGATCCCCTTGGCTGTTGACAAGAGTTTTCTGCACAGATTATAAGAGGAAAAAGTCCTAAATAATTTATTTTTTTGCTTGTTTTAATGCCATAGGATATCGATTTAGTAAAGTTTAAAAATGAGTTTGAAGAACAAAAACAAATAAGTGCTCATGATTGTACTCGTGAAAATTACAAACAGGCACATACCTGTCTCTTTGAAGCTGAGAAACCTGACAATTAATATGCAACAAGGTTGTTTTTGATTCAAAATAACCTTTAAGTCAGGCTTCTAAGCAGATTCTAGATTTGGAATACTTAATTTTTCAAGGGGCTTCAGTTGCAAAATCTCCGTAAGAATAGAGTCTGCTCTCTTCTGAGAGCACATTTTCAGTGCCGCGCTTGCACGATACAGATGCGTGTGTGTATTTTGTGGAACCAGCTCATTTGCACCATTTATTTCCCGGTTTTATATCTGCTGCTGCTATATAAATTTTTCACACCCCCAGCTTGCTGGTGAGCACCTCCGCTGCTCTGGGGGTGACCTCCCAGAGCAGGTGTCTGTGAAATGGGGTGAGCTGGAGCAGCATCGCCCACTGGCAGTGCTGGGGCCCCGAAAGGCAGCACATTGTGTGTGAACACATCCCACACCTGAGACTGGTGTTGCCAGGAAACTCTTTCACTGGAGTGGATGCTAAGAATGCAATCCCACCAGCACAAACTGCAATAGATCCCCCTCATCTGAAAACTCAAATCCCCTTTATGTACTTCAGGTAGATAATTTGGTGTAGAGAATACCTAGCGCTGGTTTTCTGTGATTTGTTTTTTTCCTGCCCCAAGTTTTCTGAGGGACTTCAGGATTTCTCATGTGGAGCTGGAAGTATTCATTCTTCCATGGGTTTTCTGGTTTTATTTTCAAAGTAGCCTACAGCAGAACATGCCCTGTGCAATACCACTGGGTACTTTTGCCTGATGTCATTTCAAAAAGCAGGGTAGGAGGGGAATATATTAAATTTGTGTGCCTATCAGATTAGCCAGGTTTGCTTCTTGCCCTTAAACAGACAATATTCTGAGTTTGTGATGCCATCAGAGACTTTCAAGTCAAGCACCTTGTTCAATTGCCTCAAAGTATCACCATGAAATGAACGGGCTGGGAAAGAAATAGTTTCTTAAATTCAGCTGTCTCCAAAAAAATAACCAAAAGTAAGGGACCATAAATGAGGTTTTTCAGTCAGCAGCAAGATGATGCTCATCATTTCTTTGATCTGGTGTGATTTATCGCATCAAGAGGGGATACATCAAATTATAAAACTATCCGGGGATTTTACTATTCCACAGGGAAGAGAGGCAGAGTGGAGATGAGTCCTGTACATCACGCTTCAATTCTGTGTTTTGAGAGTTCACACGTCACAAAACAGCACCAGATTCTAGATAATGTAACTGTCACAGCCCTTACTTTAGGAATTGCTAGGTAATTGTGGGTGAGTGTATACCCTGTTTAGAAAAAGTCAGTAGAATGTGATGCTTTTCCTGGCATTAGTGAGAAAGAGAATTCAAGAAGATCATTCCTTTTGTGGAATGCCTCAGACTGGCCAAAGCCATGAAGTGATGATATCCAGGGCATACGGTTTTGTTATGGACAATCAATAGCCAATTTAATATAATTTTATTTTGCCATTTTTTAAAAATAACAATCTGAAAGAGCCACGATGAAAGAGACAACCTCGATCCCGGGTAATCGGGAACGAACGTAGAGGCTGTCATGAATGAACCAGTCCTCCCCCGTTCACAATCACTGGGATTCAGTGGGCAGGTTTTAGACAGCTTTTCTCTCCTGAGGCAGTTTTATTGTTAGTTCGTATCTAAAATACGTATTCATGTGTTTTCTTTCTCTGGCCGCTTGGCTTCGAATTCTTCTCCCAGGCAGAATCGAGCGCTTGAATGGGGTTCTGAAAAATCGGCGTTGGGATGCTGATGGGACAGTTCTGGGTCTTCCTCTTCTAGATTGGTATCATGTGTTAATCACCAGAGAAGGCAGCGAGCCCTCCCCTGATGGATGGGACATCTCCTGTTAGCCCATTCCTTTTGGTTGGTAATTTGGACTTCGCCCTGCCATTGCCTGGAATCTCTACAATTGCAAATCAATCTTGGCAAGCAGAAAAGTTTCCAGAGTTTTGTGGAAACCTTCTGCTTGTAATACAGTTTATAGGTTATAACATATAAACACGAATTTATCTCAAAACACATATCACAGTTTCATTCCTGATATTCTGGAATAAGGGAGTTATTCATGGTGCCATACATGCAAAACCAAAAAATTACCGTATTTCACAGGCCCAACAAATGGAGGATTCTGGTATCTTCTGGTGCTGTTGCACCTGTTTTACAAAGGGGAGAACAATGATCTTCCTTTTTCCTTTTTAATGCAAATGCCAAGTTTTTTTCCCTTGGTTTTGTCATGATTCATCCATTTCACTTTGCCCCCTGTAAGGGTCAGAAGCTTTTGCCAGCTTATCACTTGCATCAGATAGCAGCTGGCGTGCTTGAGGTGCTCTCCCAAATGGGCACAGCAAGGCTGTGGCTAAAATGTGACGGCTCTGTGCTCGGCTTCTTCTGCTTCTACAAAAATAACCCAGGTATGCTCAGCCCAGGTGCCTTCAGATGAGTTTTCTTTTTAAGTGACAGAATAACACATTAGCATTTCAGTGAGGCACTTGGTGATTCATTTTCTCCTTGAAACTTCTTAATTTGCATATATCATATTGTTCTTTTTCCACTGAAATTAAAGTTGTGAAAAGACTGGAATTTATGTTTCAGTTGATGTGTTTATTCATACTGTATTACATGCTTGGCTCTTTTTCTTCTATCTTCTTGATGTAATAAATGGTTTGTTCACATAGTTCTGAGGATTTTTTTTAATGTTTCAAGGTGTCTGAAAAATGATTCTGAATTTTGAGGCTGTCCTTTGAGATCTCCAATTCATTCCAGACCTGACAGTCTCAGTTCTGAAAGTCTGAGTGCACTTCTGCATTCCCGAAACTGAGCTGCAGCACCTGTGCATGGCTTGGGAGGAGAAGTTTAGAGAGTTCAGGACGACAGAGGAAAAACCTGCTGCACACTGAGGATTTTGACACAACTCCTCTTGAGCTCCCAGCTGCATCCATAGAGTTCCAGAAAGTTGGGGTTTTTAAACTAAGGCACTGCAGAAACAGCAAAGTGATCTACAGCTGGTACATTTGTTTTGAGGGAGTTTTGTGCCTCTGTGATACAGATTTAAGCAAGAATTGCACTTACTACTCCCCTCTCCAAATCCCCCTTCGCTTCATGTTCTTTCCATCCCGACTTCCAAGTTGTTTTTTGGGGGCTTTTTAGGCCCTTCCCATTGGACTAGATTATGCCAATTAACTTTGGGAGCATTCCTGGGGGGATTTAGGATTTGTACTTTCCCCCAGCTATCACAGGGCTGTGAGCCAGCCTTCAAACCTGCTGAAAGCTGAGAGTTCCTTGTAGAACAGGGAAGCAGCTGGGGAGTTTAGCACCCTTTGAAAGCAGGGCTGAGTGTTTATCTCCCCTGTTTGATCAGTGGGCTCCTTTCTGTCAGGATTACACTGGTATTGACTGGTTACACGGGTTTGGCTCTGAACCCAGCGTTAACTCAATTAGCTAAATTTTACTTCCCTGGCTTTGCCTGCCTGCTTTCTTTGAGCTTTCTCTGTAGATCAAACTCTTCTGAGCTGAAAAGCTGAGCTGGCTAAATCCCCCAGTAGATTCATTCAGGATTTTGTTATGGCTCACGGGACTTGACAAAATGAAAAACAAACAAAGAAACGAGCTTTTTCTGAAATGCTATTCCCTGAGTGACTTGTTGCATCTCTCACAAAGAAGGTGCAGAGATAAGGGAGAATTTAGGCTGACTATATCAAAGTCCGAATTAGAGATAAGGTATTTTATTCTTCTAACTCTTCTCCTTCAAAACTGACTGACCTGCTTAAAGGAGAGGATATCCTCAGCTATAGAGTAAGGAGACCGAGTAACCAAATAATTTATAACTAAATAATAAATGGTGTGTTTTCTTTTCCAGCCACGTTTGGGTGTGTTCTGGTTGGGCTGTACATTTAGAGAGTTGTCCTTGCTATTCTCAGAAAGAGATGCAAAACGCTTGCAAAAAGCCTGGTGGAAATCTCTGGTTTAGCATTGCTACAGCGATAGACAGTTCTCCTGGGGCTGTCTGGCACCCTGAACTGCTCATTATGCAGGAAGAGAACTTCTACAACATCAAAATGAAATCTTTTTTTTGCCAACTTTGCGAAAAATGTGGTTCAAACCTGTGCCTGCTGAGCCTTCTGAGGATTCCTCCAGTGCAGAGCCCCATTGGGGCAGTGCAGCCAATGCCTTGGGAAGGCTGAGCTGGAGCAGGGACTGGACAGAGCCAGAGAATAAAGTAGATATTTATTGAAAGGCCTTTAGGCTACACCTTGGGCAGGACAGGACCTGACCAGGGATACACCCAAGGTGGACCCAAAATGGTCACAAAACGGACAAAGGGTCACGAGGTCTCACACTTTGATAAGTTTTAGTCAATTTGCATTTTGGGGTTTGATTGTCCCATTCCAGCTCCAGGTTATGCAGTCCTATCCTTCTTGTTCCTCCCTCCAGCCGCTGTTTGTGCTTCTGGGTCTCAAAACTTGGTGTCCATCAGGAAAAGGATTTGTTTTGTGTCCCTGCTGTGTGCAGAGAGCCGAGTGACACTGTGAATGTGAGCTCAGAATCTGAAAAACATGAGAAGTCAAACTTAAGTCATCCCAGCCTGCTGCTCCAGTGATGCTCAGGCGACAAAGGCAGCAGAGCTGCTCCTCTGCCAGCTCTGGTGGGTGTGAACTGCCTGTCCCGGAGATTCCTGCTCTCCCCAGCAGCTCCTTGGACAAATTCTCTTGTTTCTCTGGCACTGACTGGGTAAACAAACATGCAGCTCTGGGATTACAGTTAAAAGTGGAATCAAAACCCTGTCCTGTGTTGTATGTACCTTCCTCTTCTGCTTTTGAGGAAGCAGAGCTTGTCCTCAGCTCTCACTGGAAATTCTGTTTTGCTTGTGGCAAATGGGGCAGTTTTACCTGCATGAGCCATTGGCAAGGTGGAGGAGGAACTGCACTCATATTTTGCTCCTCACTTTTAAAATAGCTGACCCCATAATCTAAAAAAAATTCTCTTACAAGAAGACCTATTTTGCTTTAAAATGGCCAAATTTAGTGGTGGCCCGCAGCAGGAGCTGAGGTGCTGGGAGGACAGAACTCTACTCTGGGGTCTCCTGTGTCTCTTGTGTAGGTACAGAGGCTGGGGAAGGGGAGGTGTTCTGCTCCTGTCTGACTTCAGACACCACAAGCACAGCTGGTCTCCTGATCCCTTGCTGCTCCTGCCACAGCCAAAGCCCTTCTCTCACAGTGCCCTCTCTTTTTCCTTTACATTTTCTCCTTCTCAGCATTCCAAGAGTCCTGCTGGGAGCTGAGCACACCCACGTGTGGTTTGAAAAATAAGAGTGGGAAAGCTTTAGGGTCTCCAGACCCTCTGTAAGGCTTGGGTCTGAGCCTGGACAGGCTTCACCACCCTCTTCTGTGGAATTACTCATCAGCAATGCGTAAAAATATATATAAATAAATTCATAAAAGTTGAAGCTTTCTTCCTTATTTTGCCCCACTGCCTCTCCTCCCCGGATTTAAGATGAAGAATCAGCCAAGGAACGATGGTAGCCTTAGGCAAAGTGCTGTGGAGATGAGACTGGAAAGGAAGAAAAGAGAAAGCTGAGAACTTTCAGCACAGTCTGTCAGCCTTGGGCACGGAATATGAACCTAACAGGTCTGGAAAGGCTTCACCAGTGACTAATGACTGCCTTCTTCTCTGCAATCCTTTTGAAACATCTGCTGCAAATGATGTTTTTATAGTTAGATAAGTATTTGGGGCAGCTGAATGTGCTTTCTGAAATCTCTTTGTACGTGCTCTGCCTGTGTTTTTCCCCTTGCCGGTGCTGGACAGGTTCAGCTGTTAAACTGTGCCTGTGTGGGAGCCACTGCAACCCAACCCTTAGATATATTTTTCTCTTTAAAGAAACCTCATAGGCAGGCAAGCCTCAGGGTGAGCTGTGAAAGTATGAGAAGTGGCTAAAGTAAGAAGTATTTCAAACTTTGGCCATGGTAATAAAATAATTATATCTGGTATTGGTTGACTTAAACTGCTGACTAAAACTGCGCTGCATCAAAGTGCTGTGACAGCAGAATATCAAACTCCTGCCTTTAAAATAAGCCCGCTTTGGAGCTTCTGGGCCATATTCACTCGTGTGTCACTTCTGCTTACACTGGTGTGAAATTAATTATAAGCAAGCATTTATTGCAGTGTGGTAGAGTAGGACTGCTTCTTTTATTTTCATTTCTTCATTTATTGTGTCTTCATTTATTACCATGCCAGTGAGACTGCAAATAAAACCTAATTCTCCCCAGATGGAGATGTGCAGAAAATGCACTGAAAGTCTCTGAAGGAGTTCTTATAGGTCTGAATGCGTTAAAAAGTGAGTTAGAGAATGCTGTATTTTTTTTTTTTTCCCCCTTGGAGATAATGCTGCATCATTGCAATATGGTCCTTCTAGAAAGCTCCTAGGATCTGGTTACAGCACCACTGTGGTGATCTGCTGTGATTAAAAAGTGTCTGAGCCAATAAGAGACTGAGAAACTGGGGTAAGAAGTGCATGGCTGAGCATAAGTAGAGACATGGATAATTTTTCTTAGCATATGATGTTGTGTGTAAACTATTTGCCCAGAGTATAAGAAATACTTTTTTTTAGTATCTAGGTCAGATGTCTAGTGTGAAAACGAGATTTTAAAGGCTATGTGTTTACTTTAGTGATGTTGTGCTACATTAATTAAATGAATGTTACTTGGGTATTGTTAAAGGGTAAAAAAAGGTAAATAAAGCACCATAAACTCCTTGAACAATGAATATCCAATGGCTTCTTTTCACCCGAATATACTCAAATATAAAGACATAAATTCCTAAAACCAAGCACTCCCCCAAATTACCTGTGAAATATTGTTTACTTCTGCTTTCAAATCTATTCATTAGGTAGCCTAGGAAATATACAAGTCAGCTGCTCTTTTTCATGGTGCTTACTTTTTGTTTCTTTGGATTTACAAGGAATTTTAGTGGAGCAGAGGAGGGAAACCTGTATTTCACACGGTGCTAATGTGATCTGGTAGGATCTCAAATGCAATACATATGCAAATCAGAAGCCCTTGAAATGATTTCAGCCACTTTTAGAATTACATCAGGGAGAACAACATAAAGAGACTTGCCCAGATTCTCTGCTCTTATTAGGAAATGCCTCAGAAACCTCCCTGGTGAAATGCAAATGAGATCTGTAAGTCAATACAGAGATGCAACAGAACCAACTCTGAAAATCAACTTCCTGACACGTCAGTGTTAACATCCCTCTTTAAACTTCTTTTATTATAAACTCATGAGTCTCACATCTGTTGTTTGTGATGAATTTGTAAATTGAAGCCACGACCTTTTTAACTTAAAGCAGCAAAACCCACACAAGAAAGCAAATCTTTATAGAGCGAGCAACTGGGATGTAGCGAAGTGATTAAAATAAAAGTGTGACATGTTTTTTCTTCTCCTTCCAAAAGAAACCCCACTGTATTTTAAACATAACTTTAAACTTTTTAGAGTTTTTTTTTATTGTGTTTGTTTCCAACTTTCGTGAGAGGTGACTGTCAAACATCACTTGGGGTTATGGCCAATAATTGGCACTCTGCTGCTGGCTGAAATAAAATGTTAACAAGGCTCTTACATGGCTCAGTCCCTCTACTTAGCAAAGAGCAGCCCTTCTCTGCCTATCAAGATTTAACAGCCACTTGCCAAGATCACTCTGAGCTGGGTATTACAACAGCATTTTTGCTTTTGTTCCCTGGAAAACCCATCTCTGCCTAACACCCTGAAAACAGCAGACAAACAGGAGAGCAGATGTAGGCTTCTCCCTGAAGTTATGTTTGAGATTAGTGCACATCATGTGTTTATGGGATCTCTGAGATCTTTATACTTAATTATTTACTCCATATGCATGGCTAAAGGAAGAGTAGAAAGGGATATATAACACATTACCAGATTTTTTTTTTTTTTCCCCTACTGCAAGTGCATTGTGGAATTAATGAGGTTAAAAGGGTTTTATTTCTGTCTTTGCTTGGGTGGAAAAGTTGAGGGGGGATGAAAGGTGGTGGAAGATTTCTTTGTGAACACCGTGTCCCCGCTGTGCGCCTGCACTTAAGCACTGAATCTTGTGTAGGGGGCTGCAGTATTTTCAATATCTTTCATGTAACTAAGATAAAGTAACAATTATCTCGTGATTTCATCTGAAACCTTGTTGAGGAGAATTCAAGCTGTGGATGGATTTGCGGCTTGTAGATACTTCAATGGTTTCCTGAATGGCTGCTACACTTTTTTCTTTACACGTTTTCCTTTCTGTTTCTATCTGCTTTCACTTGACTTTAAACTGCAAATTTTTGGGGTGCAAGTAATGCATTTCCCTGTGCAGACATGATCAGTACACAGAGATGGCTCTGTTGGCTTTGGGGCTCTGAGAAACAGTCGGCTTTAGCTGGTAATTAGTAAAGCAAATAGCACCAGGAGTGGAGAGATGAAGCTCCAGCAAAATTGGCTTAAAGATTTGAGAAGGAAAGAAAAGAGAATTAAACAGAGACACAAACCCCATGGCTGGGTAGGTGACCTTCTACCATGTGCTGTAGCGGTACACAGGTGTGGAAATAATTGACATAGCTTCCAGGAGAGTCAGGCTAATGTAATGATTAAACAAATCAGAACTCGTGCTAGCCAGGGTCTGGATTGGTATGTATTATCTCACAGCCTTTCTCTGCTGCTGGGAGAGCTGGAGGATGTATGTGGAGAAAAGGACGTGGTCAGACTTCTGTTGGTTTAAATAACATTACGTTTATTCCCTTGAGCTGTCTCAGCTCTGCTAATGCCGAGTTAATTTAATGTTGCTGTGGACACCCTGGTGCTCTGATGTAGGTGACAAAAGTAATATCTTTACTCTGTTTGGAAGAGCAAGTTATTTCTGTGTTTTCATCTAGGTAAATGGTTTTAATACAAGTTACCATCAAATACGAATATTTACCTCCTAAGTTCTCTTAGAATATAATCTGTTGTTTCTTATTCTTCCCCTAAAGACAATAGGACACTTCACTGCTAGTACTGTGCTTACTATGTATAAAATACCCTAAAAACACTGAATTACTCAAATGTAAGGCTCTGTTTCTGGAACCAAATATTTTCTGACTGAATAAAAGTCTTTTCAATAGATTTTGATAGGTGAATCAGTATCTTTGTGCAAGGGGCTTTGAATATACAAGATTTCCTTTTAAAATACCATCTTATTGTGAGATTTTTTTGGTTGAATAGTCTTTTTTTTTCCCCTCTCCCAAAAGATTAGCTTAACTTGGACTTTAGGATAGACTTTTTCTTGGCAAGGGTGCACCTTTTCCTGATTTCCAGTGGCAATTATGTACTTTTGAGATGTATTCTGGAATTAAAGTGCATTAAGCACATCGTATTCCGTGATGTGTGTTGTTCAGTAGAGTGTAGCTTCTGGAGCAATGTCATCTTGATTGCAAGAAATAGTTTGAAAATAAGCCAAAAAGGATGGGTTTGAATCAGAAACCTTGTGCACCAGAATGGCGCAAGGACTAAAGATTTTCATTCTCTCTCTTACCAATAGGCAGAATCTGAAGTAAAAGAGCTTTTTTTGACAAGGTAGTGTGGCAAGGGAGGAAAATGGATTGCCAAATGATACTCAGGTAACAAAATTCTGCAGCTCTAAGCACGAGGATGAACTAAGGGAATTTTTAAATAGAGCACGTGTGGATAAAGGCTTTGATTTTTGCAAGGATATGTGTGTTTCAGGGTTGTTATCTGTCCCCAAACACTGGTACAAAAAAGACTTTGTAGGACTGTAGCTCCTTGTGGATCTGGTGCAGACAGCAGAGCTGCAGATTCTGACTCTGCATAGACTCAATCCCAGTGATTCTGACTCAGTGGAATGGGTATGAACACGTCTAAGAATTTCCTTTGAGCTCTCAGAATATTAGGAGGTCTCTGTTCAGGAGATCCTTATTTCAGATGATTTTTAATGTTTCAAATAATAATAATAAAAAAAAAACAACTGTCAATGCTACTGCCTTAGGGCAGTAGTTGTGTATGGGTTTGAGAAAGAACCCACAACAGATGTCACAGCTTGGTAAGAATTACTCCTTAAAATTCACTCCAACTCATAGGAATTGAGAAGCAGCTACTGCAAAATCAAGCAAAGTAGCTCCAGAGTTGTAACAAAGCGCAACTTGAAAGAAGAGTATTTGTGTGTTGGAAGTTGGACCTTGTGCGAGCAGGTGGCTTGGTGCAGAGTGAATAACTAATCAACAGAAGATTCAGTCTTTGAGGCTGTTTCCCATTAGAGCTTCTCCTGTGTAAGCACTTATTGGCTGACCTCAAATAAAGCAAAGCATCCCTTTGAAATAGCAGCTCACTTGCAGGGCATTTTATCCCCAGGTGACTGGCGTAATCACAAATTAATAAATCATGTACATATCATGGAGATTTGCTTGTATTGCAGTATTAAGAGTCTTTAGAACTATAAGAATGCTCTTATTAGTGTGCAGGAAGGGTTGTGTGGGGGAGAAACTGAGGTGGTGAGTAACTAAAAGAGACAAGAAAGGACAGAGTAAAATGGCTGCTGGACACAGGCGTAGAAAAATGACCATGCTCTTGACATTATCATCTGTCCCTGTCAGCAGCAGTGAGGAAATGACTTGTGCTTGCAAAAGTAAATGCTCTGAATATAGGAAAACAAAAATAAGTGACACAGGTTTGCATGGAATGTCACTTGGTAGTTTTTAGAGTGTCTTCTGCAACTTCTTTCCATGGAGTTTGATAACGTTTATTTCAGCTTTGGTGTCGCTAAGAGCTAAACCCTAGTCTATGGGTTTCAATGTACCTCTGAGCAGAAATGTGTAATGCTTTGTCAGGCAGCACTGCTGTCTCCTCCACATCTGCTTTGAGCTGAAAGAAACAGATAGGAAATGGAGAGAAGGAAACTATAGAATTGCTTAATGTAAGAAAGGGCTTTTAATCCAGTAAAGGTAAAAAATGTATAAGGGTATGTTCTGTGGAAGCCAACACCCTTAAGTCTCTTGGGAGCATGCATGCCTATGAGCAGAAAAAAAAAGAAATTATGCTTACAGATAAAAAATAATCTGGAGTCAAAAGCCGGTTATTCCAGAGAAGGACAAAAAGATTTGAGTGCTCACAAACCAACAAAATTTATATATAGATTATGAATTTAGGCACTAAGTTGAACAATCAAAAAAATGTAAACCTTATTCTAAACCACCTCAGATGTTCAATGCAGACTTAAATAGTTCCATTACACTTGTCTTGGAGAGAAATAGAAGAATCAAACCCCTAATCTAAGACCTGATTTTAGCCAAAATCATTGCATAACCAGTGTGTTTAACATTTTTGAAGGCATTTTGGCAGTTTGTTTTTTTTTTTTTTTTACATGACCTTTCATTTTTTAAGCAGTATGACTTTTCCTCTTTGGAAAAAAATAAAGCCTGCAGTCATTTAGTTTTAGAAGCTGCTGTGAAGAATATAGTTGATCTGGAGAGTTTCTCTGAACTCTCTATGTTATAGGTGAGAAAGCTGTGGGTTATTGTTCTGATTACACCTTCCCCAGTCTGTGGAGTGGGTTAGTGCTCTTGGACACACTCTGTCTCTGCTGCATCCCCAAACACGATACTCAGCCTTAACACACACTTCAACCTCTGTGACTATTTGAGAGAAGCTATTAATCATCGCTTTGAAATTTTTCTACCTGTGAGCCCTCTGCCTTACTGAGCATGTAATTATGTCAGTAAAACCAGCAGCAGTGTAAAGCTTTTGTTTTGAAACAATTGACTTTGAGCAGGTATTTTAGTGTTTTAGCAGAGAGGCAAAAAGAGCCAGGTCTATTTTGTAACTTTGTTCAGCAGAGCCAGCCTGTCGCTGTGCTGAGCATTATGGAGGCAGTGCCTACTCATCTTATGCTAACTGCTGCACTTTGTAGGGAAAAAACCCAACAAATATCAATTCACAAAAGCAAATATCTGCAGAACAAAGAGCAAAAGCTGTAATTCCCACTTGGCAATAATGGTAAATAACAGCAAAAGCGTTTTCAGAGCTGTTCCAGTGCTGGGGTGCATCAGTACCAATGGGTCTGCAGGTAAAACAGAGCAGGGAATGCTCCCAGGTGTTTGGGATTTGGGATTTTGGGCTGGTACCACAGATCCCTGCAGCTGCTCACTGCTGCAGCCCAGCCCCCAGTGGGGCTCAAATTTAGGAACCTCTGTTTTTGTCACCCATGAACTCTTATGTTGCTTGGATAACAGAATAAGAGAATTCTCTTATTAAAGGAGAAAAGAATTAGAAGTTATCATATCTGTATGAAATAATTCTGATCTTACTACAGGAATCTCGACTTTTCCCTCTTTTTTTCTTTTTTATTTATTTTTTTTAGTGACACTTTTGCCTTAATCTTTTCCTCATGACCCTTTTTGTGTATTCTTACATTCTGTCTATCGTAGCTCTTGGATTGTTGATCATTATAATGTAATACATAGAGAAATGTAAAAATTTCAGAAAAAAAGGGGAAGGACTTTGAAGTTTGTTTTTTTTTCCTCACCTTTTAATGTGCTCCCACTGCACATAAGATAAAAGCAGCCAGAAATATTTCTGTGCCCAGTTGCTTTGTGTAGAGTTTGCTTGATCCTCAAGAGAAAAAACAAACTTCTGTATTAGGTCTTCTTCTCCTTTTTAGGAAATGTAACAAGATTTTTCTATGATAATCAAAAAAAAAAAAAAAATAGACTTAGACACTTTCTAATAGACTGAACATGATCTTGAAGAGTCCAAGCATTTTTTTTTTTTATTAATATAGGGCAGAATGTAAAGTTTAAGTACAAAAGTGGCCTACCCTGAATCTAATTTTCAGATTTCTTTACCAGCACTTCTTCCTTTGCACATTATGATGGTCCAACAACACTTGGATCAGCCCCTCCTGTATTCCATTCTTTTGTCTCTTCTCGTGTGTGTATATATAATATATATATATTATTTTTGCAGTGTGCTGGGGTGCAAAAGCAAAGGCAGTTCTGCTGCTTCCTTCAGCTCCCTGCATAAGAAAGTTGGGTGATGTCAGAGGGTATAGAAAGGCCATGAATAATTTAATTAAGGAACTGAATTTAAGTATGGCCCCTGAGTGTGCTGTTATGAGTATTTGGGATCTGGGTTTTTAATAGAGTAGTGTGGCAGGTTTTATTTTTTTCCCCCCTCCAAACTGGTGATAGGAACTGTCAGATTTCATAGGACTTATTATGAGTGAAAGTTTCACTGACTAATCAATTTACCTGAAACTAACCCAAAACCTTATTGGCACCGTAATGTTCTTTTTGTATTTACCACTTAAAAAAAAAAAAAAAAATCCACTTTTATAATTGCTGTTAAACTCACAGCTTAACAGGCAGAAGTTCAATTTATATTTCTACATTATGCTGTGATACTCTGAGTAATTTTTTTTTTTTTCCTCTTACAAATATGTAACTAAATCTTTCTTAACACTATTAGTCTTCATTCCATTACTCAGATTCTCACAACAGCCGAGTTTTCAGGAAACCTTCTCTGATATATTACTTAAAAGTTTAGTTCTTTGTAACCTTTTATATTTTTTTTACATTTTCTGCCACTATTTTATTGTGCCTTAAAATAAAAGCTTAAAAACCTCGATTTTCAGCCTGAGAGAATATCGAATTGAAAGCACACATAAGAAGGATCTAATTACAACGTGCAAAAATAGAATGCCGTAAATCCTTCATTTTTTTAAGAACTTTGTTTTGGATTGAAATTTAATCAAACTGCACTTTGAGTGTTTGAGCTCAAACAGAGAGGAAGGCTCAGAGTATTGACCCACATCCTATAAAACCTGTGATAAGTCCTTCTTCACTTGAATGGTCTGACTGATGCCAGTGGCTCGAGCTCTCATCAGCCTGCAGTGGCAGAGCACAATTCCCAAGGAAATGAGCTTTTAGAGCTCTGCCAGACCGGATCATGGGCGCACAATGTGCCTGCGTTCATCTTCTGCTCTCTGCGTGACACAGGAGAAGTTTCCATGGGCAGTGCGGTGGGAGTGCAGACTCTGGCAGTCTGGAAGGGTTAAAAGCTGTGGTTGCTGTGTCTGTGAGAGTGGCCAGGCTGAAAAGAGCTGCACTGGAAGGATCTGAGGAGTCCCAGCAGGTACTGGACCACGAGATAGGAATGGGAGTGGTTTGGGGAGCAGGCACGAAAGAAGGGCCACAAACCCCATAAACTAACACCTAGGGAATAGGATACATCCAGCTTTCCACAGGCATTCCAGAGGGACTGGCAGACAGAAAAAGAGGAAGAAATGGGGGAAAAAAGCAGATGTGTGACAGAATGACTCACAAATGCCGAGTATAAATAGGGACAGATTGGTGAAGAAGCAGTTATTGATTCTTCTGCCTTTTCTCTCTGCTTTGACTGATACCTTCTATTCCCTCATACCGCACAAAATTATTCATTTCCCATTTTTCTTATGGCAATTTTCCCATTTTCTTTGGTACTTAACGCGTGACCCCTCAGGTTTCAGCACAGCTTCCACTTAGCCTTCAGAAGTCTCTTCTTCTGCCCTGCCTCCAAGTAATTAGCTGACTTAACCTGGGCAAACTGTGTGGAGCAGTAAGGAAATGGGAACTGTGTGTTCTATTATTCAGACAATTATTTATTATTATTTATTTAGTATTGCCTGCATCCTCTGTTCATGTTGCTTGTCAATGTTCTGCACAAGGAATGAAAGTTCAGACAGATAATCTGGTCAGAGGTTGCTTAACTCTGATGAGAGATGGGGGATAAAAACACGGAGCAAGAAAGCAGTGAAGATTAAATGAAAGAGGGAAATTCCACAAGTTTGTTTTATTTTTGTTTCTGCTTTTTGTTCTTTTGTTGAAATAAGGAAGAGGATACATTTAAGCTCACTCTGAAGCTCCTTGTTCTATATGCAGGGGGCGCATCTTGGGGTTGTTTTGCTCTCTTTTAATGTCATTTAATTAAAACACTGTTTTGAAGTGGAGATTGTAAAGTTCAATCTGAAATGTCTCAAAATTCCTTCCCTGTATGTTCAATTCAGTAAACTTATCTGAATTTAAATTTTTTTCAGGTGCCAAATGGTCTTTATGTACGAAAATTACATACAGTGTCAAAATATCCAAGTATAGTAAAGTATGCAGTTAGAAACCCCAAATAATTTATAGCTAAGTACAATCCTAATGTTCATGCAATATTTCTAGTGTACTAGAACATAGTACAAATGCCTAAATGAGATGAATCACCCTGAAAAAACTGAACTGAAAAATTGCTTTAACCTTTTTGAAACAATGCATTTTGACATTTCCAAAATGAAACGAGAGCCAAGATTTCATGTAGACTTTTCCCACTGAAGCTGTCATAAAAATCAACAAGTTCTCATGACGCATTTTGAAGGAAAACGCGTTATAATTTCAAGTTAGAAAATTGGCACTGCAGTTAACCAGTATTTTTGTTACTTGATTCCACTGCTAAAGAGATTTGGGGACTGAGAACGTGGGCCTTGCTTGTCCTTTAGTTGGTTTTTTTTGTGGGGTTTTTTTGGCATGTATTTTTTGGCACGCTTTTTCACCTTTAATAGTTGAAATTCTGAGGTCCAAGTCTACTTCACAGCAAGGGCAACAAACCTGAGACAGCTTCAGCAGGTCCAAAAAAACCACTGCCCCCCAGAATGCAGAGGTGTGATGGTTAGAAAGAGCAATTATACAAGCAATCCTGTAAATTTTGAATTTTATCCATGATGTTCCCCTTCTGTGAGAAAGCATTTGATGAACATAGACTTGAGGGGCATTTTTGAGAAGATGAGTGGTCACCTGTCTGAAGTCTGATTGAATGTGTAGACAGTGGTGATGAGCTTCTGCTCAGCTTGTTTCAGATCCTCAGATGAATTTTCATGGAGGGAAATTGAATCTATTTTTTTTTTTTTTTAATATTAAGGGAACTTGATAAGAAATTTTGCTTTTAAGAGATTACTCTTTATGCCATTTGCAGACACATACAGGTGTTCAGGTTACAATTGAGAGTAACTTTCTTTCAACTCCTCTGTAAAAATGGTGCTGTAGTTGTTTCCCTTTGTCTTCCTTTTTTAAAAAATCAGAGTAGCTTGCTCTTGCAGTCAGATACAATTTGACAGACCATCACTGGAAAGGGTTCTGCTCTGTGTTTTACTTGTCTAAAGCATAAGTCCTTCCACTGCAACACATGCAGTCACATGAATGCAAAACTGGCTGATCTGCTAAATCCCAGGGTGGGGCTGGACAGAGAGGAGAAGGACACGTGGCTCTTCAGAGCTGAACCTGGGTAATAAATCTCATATTGGTTCCATCTCAGCCGAGGAACCAAAGTGGTTACAAAGTGGGTGCAAATTGAACAGAGTGGCTGCTTTTCATCTCTGAGGAGATCAACTCCTGTTTCACGCACACACGCTTTATTTCTGGCGACTTTGACAAAAATAGTTTAGGGATTTTTTTTTTAGGACTTCCCATAAGATTTCCTTATATGAGAAAGACCCTACAACAAGAGCAAAGCCCCCACCAGCTGTATCATGGGGAATAAAGTAGCATAGCAAGGAAGCCACTCTGGATCAAATTGAAAGCCCATTTTAATGAATTCATCTTTTTCTCTTGATTTCTCTTTAGTCTCAGGAGCTCTTACTGAAGAAAGAACTTGAGAACATTTGATATTGTATAGGATTTAAAATATGGGGTTTTTTTCCCCCCTCATTTCTTGTTAAGTTTTCTAGTTATTTTAGATGGCTCTATGACTCTCTTACTGAAGAAGGGATTGTTGTAGGCTGGGAAAGGAGAAGGTGGTAAACTCCCAAAAGGCAGATCAATGATGTGGATGACTTTTATGCAGAAACACACTTTTGGAACTGAATGATTTGGTGTGGGACCTATTCATAAGAGACCTCAAGCCCTTCCCGATATGTAGTTTTTAGATGTGGTGTTCCTGAAAGGGAAATTAAAGGTGGCAAATGATTCAACTGTCTGTCAGAGGTGATTTAGGTTGGAGGAAGGTGAATGGCACTGTCATGTTGAGCCCTATTTTATACAGTAATTGTGAGCTGCAATGAGAGTACTGGGGTGGGAGATCTCTGTGCACAGCAGATTTAAACTCTGTATTGACATGCTGCATCTGCTCCCTGCATGTGGGTCTGTGAAAGGGTCACAGAAGCTCGAGTAGAGAGAAGAACCCTTAAAATCATATGATAGGAAATGAAAGCCAGTTGTTAAACTTACTGAGATTTGCCAAACAGGAGCCTTGTGCCCCTAACCTCGCTTGTGCTGGTGGTTATGGGGGAGCAGCTGGGGCTGCCTGAAACTCTGCTGTGAGATGAGAGCACACAGAGAACTGCTGAGCTTTGACTAGAATGAGTTTCTCTTATGTGCAGGTAGAAAAAGCTCCTCCTTTCTGCTTGGATCTTTATTACTGATCCGTAATGCTGCTCCATAATTTGCTTGAAATGACGGTTTGCTGCTGCAGTGTGTCTGTTTAAATTCAGTTTGTGTTCTGAAAAATTCCCAGACAGGTGCACAAATGTCATCCAGGTACTTCTATAGGAATTACATTCCTGTCTTTTACGTACCGTGGTGGAAAATCCTGCCATGAGCAGTTTTACGCTGGTATTTACCTTTTTTGAAGGGAACAGGAATTGCAATTGTAATAATGATAATTATCAATGGCATAGATTTGAAAACATTTCCTAAGGGTGTTTTAAACTGATGACTTCTCTTCTGCCGATAAGGAAAATAAGGAGAGACTGTAAGAATGGCCTAAGAGCCAACAGGAATCTGCTATTCCAAAGAACAAAAAGAGTTAATATTCAAGAGCCTGAATGATATAAATTTTTATAACTCTGATGAAGTCATCTGTGTCCATTTCTCCTGACTGGAAAGATAATATTGACCTCCAGAGTATCGATGCAAGCTTCACTTTGCTCTAATATTAACTACAATATTAACTGTAACACAGCTCTCTCACACCCTGTCTGTTAAAGATATATTTTCAAAACCACTCTCTGTTAAAGATATATTTTTAAAACCACTCTCAGAGTTTTTTTGCTGAGTTATTTTTTAAAATGTTAACAGATTTAAGGACTTCTGATGTTTGACCTTGTCCTTCGGTGGGAAGCTAAGTTATAGTAACCAAAGGAAGAAAAACGTGATTAGGCCTGAAACTTTTGTTTAAATGACCAACCAAGGAACAAAGTGCAAGGTTTCTTAGGTCCCACTCTTCTCCCTAGGTGTGCTCCAACGTGGAGTGCCTATGCTGGACCTGTATTTGACTTTGTTTTGCAGTAGGTGCTACTGTATATCCATAATTTCATTCCAATGTTCCCCTATCAAGTACACTACAGATAATAGAAGTGTCTACATGTGGGTCTGACCATGAAAGCTGGTTTGTTGGGGGGAAAAATGGGAGCTCCACACATTTGGAATCTGTAATTAGGTATAATGGGCTGAGCTGCTGCCCAGCCACTCTCAGCACCACTCAGGGAATGCCTGGCTTTCACACATTTTATATATACAGTGCAAGGAAACGCTCTCCACTTTGCAAAACATGCAGGAAAAATCATCCTTTGAGGCTGTGATTGATTAAATCATTTCTAGAATCCATATTAATGGATTAAGGGGGGAGACTGACAAGATTCAGGATAATATTATGGCTGTTCTAATCCTTTTGTCAAGAGTCTCTGCCCTGCTGCAGTCTGCTTCCTGCTTTCACACTTCTTTCCCAGTTACCTCCTACTTTGGAGTGTTCTCTTAACAGTTTTTGCTCTGTGGATGATAATTAATTTTAAGTTCTTTCAGGTACCACTACTCGCACAGCAGATGCTTCAGGCAGGTGAGCACAGCTTTTCTGGGTTTCTCCCATTAGAGAACCACACAAAGAATTTCTCTGAGAAGGAAGGAAAATAGAAAACTTTACCTAGGAAATGGAAAAAAAAGAATGTCCTGGGCTTCTTTTCCTGCTAGAAATCTTACAGTCTGCTGTGTGAAATGAGTTTTGTTACACCTGTCTCTCTCAAACAGCTGAGTGCAGCAGGAGGGAACTCTCAGTGGTCAACCTGCCAGTGAAAATTCTCTTTCAGCTGCTGTCTCTCAGCTCTTCTTTCTTGCTGAAGTTCAAGGTTTATTTAAGGATCTCTGACCCTGCATCTGGGGCCTCTTTGCTCTGTGATAGCATTTAGCTGCCTGGTCTCAGCCGTAAGGAGCTCTTCAGGCGGTTTCTCCCTTTTTAATCTTTTATTAACAACCAGTGGGCCTGACTTCATCTGACCTTTCTGCTTCTTGCCTTTATTTATCTGCCAAACATCAGCCCAGCTCCCTCAGTGAGCCTTGGATCTGTTTTGAGGAACCCTGGGCAGAGCTAGTTGGGATAACTTTCTCTTTGGCACGCCTTCCTCGGGGCTTCTCTTATCTCAGGTCTTCAGAGGAATGCCTCAGTACAGCCAAACCCCCTGAAGTTGCAAACTATGGTTAGTGCATTTTGCCTCAATAATTCTGTCCGTGGGGCAGGGCTTTTGTCTGTCCCCATTGGCATCCTGCAGCGTTTGAGGCTTCTTACTCACCACTCCAAAATGACACTGCAATGAAGAATTGCTCCTCTGGGACTGCTGGGGTGCATTATACCCCAAAATACAGATTTTATAAAGTTTTGCAAGAACCTGGAAGGGTTCAGCTGCAGGTCTGTCCGTGCCTCATCAGCTCTCTGTGGGTAACTGCACATTTAATCCCTTCACAAAGGCTCTGTTTGGACTCAGCTCTTTGCTGCTGAGAGCAGACAGTCCCACTCCTGCATTGCTGGGCTCTGGCCAGAGCTCAGAACGGGAACAGCATCCTCACCTCTCACCTGCAGCACTGTGCTGAGCTGCTGTAGGTGCTGGAGGCAGGGCTGGGAGTCAGGAATTCCAGTCAGGCTGGAATCTCAGCCTGCCACCAAACCCTGCTCACTGTCTCCCAGCGCCACTCGGTAATCGTTGGGGAATAAATCCATCAGAAGACCTTTTGGATATGAGAATTATAATTTTGCAAAACAGCAATCACTACAAGCATTACCCTTTAGCTACTGACAGCAAAGTTCAAAAATCTCATCATGTGCCGGTTTCGCAGCAGCTGATAAAGGTTAATAAAATGGACGTTTTAAAGGCAGTGTTTCTAAATTTTTTATGCTCAGGAAGGATGATTTTATTGGATTGACTTAACCCACGCTTTCCATTCACGTGGAGACTGCACCACTCTCAAATTCCTTCATGGAACCATAAACTCCAGGCCTTGCTGCTGTCACAGCTGGCAGAGAGGAGACTGCAGTGCCTGAAATGAGCTGGTGTCTGTAAATATCATTGCAGGATAAAACTTGTGCAGTGGCCTCTGGAGAATGGCACATCTGCTTCGCTGGATTATTGATGTTAATTCAGAATTGGATCCTGTGCAGCATTTCTAGTGGGAATTCTTAATGCAGTGGAGGATTAAGGTTTTGTAGTTTACATTTATTATGCTCCCGTGTCTCTGAACGTACTAATCCGTGGTATAAGACAAAGATATGTTGCAACAGGAAGAATTTTAGAATTCTTTGATTTAAGTTGGCCCTGCTGCTTAGAATTAGTGCTGATTTCACGTCAGTTTGAGGGGTCTGTGCCTCCATAATGACTTCTATCCGTGACCTCTTAGAATGCTGAAAATGACTCACTGTAAAGTTATTATCATGCCCCAATATAAGACGAGTGCAGAGATGGACAGAGACATTAAGCAACTTGCTCAGGGCTGTAAAGTAAATGAAAAATTCCTAAAAAAGCCTAAGGTACTGATTTTTGACCTGCAATCTTACCAGCAGACTTTACTGCTCTGATGTAGCTTTGACAAAACTAAATTATTTAATGCATTCTATTTATTGTGTTTTTAGATAAAACATGAGGGACTGACTGAGCTTGACCAAATGGAGAAGTCAATAAATACAGAAGAATTTTTTAATATACATAAACTTGCTATCTGTCTTATTAAGATTAAAATAAGCAATAAACCTGCCAGATACTGTCATCAGTAGCACATGGGATTTCAGGTATAATAGCAGCAAAATGTAATAATAATAATAAAATGCAGTCAAAGCATTCTGGCAATGAATGAATGCTCTTGCCTGTAACAAATTTCAAGAAAATCTACATTTTTAAGACCTGTTCCTTTATTATTTTGGCCTGTTTGCAGTAGCATAGGAGGAGCTGACATTTCATATAATTGCCGCAGTAACAAACAATGGAAGCGTTTATCACAATATGCCAATTATTATTTGGGGGCTATTCAGCACATTTAACGAAGGCTGAAGATAATCACCCTTGTTGTGTACCCTAATGTCCTCCACATCCCTGCCCAAAACACTGTTTTGATCTTTAAGATTCTTTTTCTTTAATGTGATGGGTTTGGCTTTACCAAACTTGGGGACTTTTGGTGCATAAATGAGGTATCTGATGGTGCAGATGAGTTCATGCTTGGAGATAAACCTGCAGACAACGAGCAGGTGCCAGAAGGAGGAAGCTTTTACCACATCATTGTATAATTGGAGTGATTTATGTGTTGGGATGATGGTACCCAGGCATGCTGCTTTTCCTGATGCTGTCGTGTTGAGTGCACAACTTAATGACATTTGATCCTTTCAATTTATAGTCTCTCATCTCGTTTATGTTTGCTATCAAAAGAATAATTTGTAAAGCAAATGTTCTGTTGACCTGAATTGGCAGAAACATTTTTCAATCTGCCAATTTTTCCAGTTAAATGAAAAAGGATTAAATTTATTAGCCTATAACTTTCTCTTTCCTTTAATGATGGGTTTATCATTCTATTTAGCATTTGCTCAGACAGTGGAGTAACTTTTTAATACCAGAGACATTTGTATCTGATTTTAACCTGATGGCAACAAAAACTGTAGAGATTGGGTTGATTCCTTTTGGTTATCAGAGCAAAAATGAGACATGGGTGATACCACAGCAGGAATTAGTCTTGTTCCAGATACCTGGCAGAACCCCGCTGTGGCTGATCCAAGTAGGAATGGACCTGACTGCCTGTCTGAACTGAGTAAAGGGGAGATGAACACATCTCTCTCCTGGATGCTGCACAACAGCTGTCAAGCTTTAGCTGTGGTTGTTTATTTAAGCCTGGCTTAAGTTATGGCTGACTGACACCAAGTTCCAGTTTCTTTCCTGTGCCTTGTTTGCAGCCTCTCTAACTCTGTGGTTCCACTGAAGGTCTTCTCTTCCCCCGAGTGACACTATCATAGATTTTCTTGTATCGGTGCATTAGTGTTTGTCATGAGTTTTTTGTAGCATAAATGATCTTCTTTACGACTTCTTTCTGGCTCTAGACATCTTAATAGCACTGTTACAGCCATTAAAAAAAGAAAAAATAAAATGGAAAGTTTGTTGGGAGTAAGGCAGCTTAACAATATAATTTTGAGTTAATTCCTCAGAGAAGAGCATGTTTTTAATATTGCAGCGTGTGCAGTGTAATGCTAAATGTAAGTGGTGAAAAGATGCATTTTTCTTGACTTTAATTGCTAATACTGAAAGAAAGCCAACAAATGCATCAAAGACTTTATCCAGAACTAAGACAAGTCCTGCACAGTAGTTCTATATATGAAGATGCCATCTTTTTTGTTTTAAATGAGATATGAGAGATGTTTTGGGTCATGAATAATAATATTTTCTGAGGGAAAAAAGCCAATGGCAGAAGCATTAACATGCAGAAATGAAGAGGTGCTGAGTGCTCCTGAGCGATGATAGATTTTGCTGTCGCCTTCCTGGATCAGTATCTGCCTCCCCCTGTGCTGCCAAACAGCTTTTATCTGACTTTGCTCATGTGGACTCTCACCTGAGCTCCTTTATGCCCCGAGGAAGCCATCAGTGAAATTGCACACAGGTTTCTGCTTCTCTTCCCTTCCATCTCCCATGATATTTTCATGGCTTTATGCTTCTGTATTTCTGCTTCAGACCGAGCTGATATACTGCTTGGGTTTTTCCAAATGCAGTCAGACATTCCAGGTGATCTTTTTCAGTCATGCTTTGCAAGTTCCCGCAGTGGATGAATTCCAGGCAGTGTCTGCTCAGCACAGTGTCCAACTGCTGCTGCAAAGTCATCCAACAAGGGTTCGTGTGTCACTGACTCCATAAATGTTTCTGCCGCTCCCCTGGAAACTTTCTTCTCCTCCTTTCCAGTGATTTTTCTCCCTTCTGACTTTCTGTAAGGTACAAATGAGAAGCAAATGTTACAACATCAGGTTTTGTTCACGCATACTTTAATTAGGGTTAACCAATGGTGTCTGAGGTGTTGAATTAAACTCAGCTCTGTTGAAAATGGTTGTTATTCTGATGAAGTAAATTTAAATTGTGGCTGTATTTCTTGTGCTCCTGACAGAAGCCTGAATTTGATATGATACCCAAACATGAATAACTGGCACTAAGGGTGTAAATACAGGACAGAAGCAGGTCTGGTACAGATCCCTCTGGCTGTGACAGGGCTTCACCCACAGTGCTGTTTTTTTGTCTTTGGAAGATGGATGAGACACTAAGACGTTAATAAAACAATAACAGAACCTCTGTAGACTGCAAAGAAGTGCAAAGTTCAATTTTCAAAAGCAATGTTTGAAATTGTTTTTAAAAGGACAAGAAAGCTGTAAATTTCAAAGTGGACTATGAGGTCTTGCTGAAATGTAATTGTGGGTAGCTGCAAACCCCTATAGGTAAATATGAATAAATCTGCAGCAGAAGCAGGTTACACATTTCAGGTTTGTGGTATAACTCAAATAAGAGCCTGTTTTTTGTTAGAAAGGGTAAGAGAGGACAGGTCCCTGTTTAAATTTTATTCTGATGAATCTGAAACCCTCTGGAATACACTGCTCCAGAAAGTCTAGCATTTAAATACATAAATCCATGGAGTTCTTTCAGAGAGGTTTCCTGACAACCAGAAGGCAGAGGCTGGTGCCCACAGGGGCTCGAGGAGAAGATTCTGTGCTGGCTCAGCTCCCTTTTCAGTGCTGGTGTTCAGATAAATAAAAACATTTATAGCCAGAAACATTATCGTCCTAAAGAGACCCACAGTCAAATGCTGTGACTACAGCAATCACAATAATGTGATAAAAAAAGTACCAGAAGTTCCACTTTTCTGGTAAAATACTGGTTTGTAGTCACTTTACGCAGAAGATTCTGTTTTAGAGCTTGATATATGAATTTCTAGGAAATCATACCTTAAAACAAACCCTCAGAATTTTTTCATTTACTTAGACTAACCCTTCACAACATTAGAAACACAATATCAATATGTATTTTGTATTTAAAATTGTGTAGTAATAATAATAATAATGTATTTATAATTCAGTGTGGAATTACCAAACATTTCTGAAATAGGTTGCATTCAAGAAACAAGATGTTGGTACAGAGCTGGCAGGTTAACTCTGTCCTCCTGTGTTCTGTGCTTTAGGCTCAACCATGGAGAAATCCCCAGTTCTAATCTCTCAAGTCATTAATAAAATGGCATAAATTCGGTATAATTTGTTTTCAAAACATGAAGGCTATAATATTAAATACATGTTTCATGTTTAGAATATAAACAGCCTAGGTTTTTTGCTTTTGCCTTTTTTTTTTTTTTTTTTTTTTTTTTGTTATACCTGGGAGCCTGTCTCCTGTTGCTCAGGTAGATGTGTGATCTCTCAAAGTAGTTTCTGGAGCTGCTTTCCATGAAGTGTGGGTGTAAAAGTCTATCAGGTCTTAAGTCAAGGCTGGAGATGAAAGCTGTCCATAATTAAGTCATTATTTATTTAACTTGTCTGCTCAGACCTCCAAATCTGGGCTGAGACATTCATTCGAAACTTATTTTAAAACATAAAAACAAAGGCTTCCCTTGAAGCAGAGCAATATATAACTGAATGTTTTTATACAAAACCTCTTTCAATCTACTTTTCTCTGTCCCCAGGAAATTAACATTAGAATTTTGGGTTTTTGAAAGCCTTTGTGCATAGGTGCCCAGGGTCTCAATTAATTTGTCTATATAACCATATCAAGAAACGAACAGGACAAAAAAAAATCCTTTAAAAAGTGTCAGTAGAAGGCAACACAGTGAGAAAAGGCTCTATTCCGATGGTTCCTGCACGGCATCTAGACATCTTCCTCTAAATGCCTCTTTCCCTCACCTGGGGCACAAACCCCTCGGGAGAGTCTGGGTCTCTGCACTCCTTTCTTTTAGGGCGCTGTGGCAAAATGCTGGCTCATTTCTCCTGCCATTTGGTACTGCAGGGTGAGTAAAAATGATACGTGTGTGCCTTGGAATGTCATTCCATTGCCCATTGTCATGTTTGCTGCCATCGTGGAGAGAACGCTCAGATGCTCTTCCCTGTTCCCTCAGGCTGCTCCATTCATTCATTCATCCTGGAACACGATTTTTATCTTTTTTTCCCCCCGCCCCGTTCCTGTTTGGTTATCAAGCCTAAACTCCCAGCCTGCGGTAATGAAAAGTTATGGGGAGAAAAGAGATGTGCATGAAGGAGTGCAGGACTGGAGATTAAACTCCCTGTTGTAATTCATGTTATGCTAATGAAGCACATAAGATCATTCAGAGCAGGGTAATGCAGTGATAATACCAAGAAACCGACATAATTTACTATGGGGAGCCTTTACTTAATACATCATATTTCAGCAAGAAACTTAATAAAAGGAAGCTTAACGCATAAATACCACCAAGAAGCGCAGAAGATAATGCAGCATTTGATCAGACTAATACACAAACACTACTGTGAAACCTAATTTCCAACAAGTTACCCAGGAATCAAAACATACATATTGCTTATTGTTGCTGCTGAAGCAGTAGCTTAATAACCAAGGATACCAGAAGAGGCACAATAAGCAGTTCCTATTATTTATATTCCCCAGCTGCCTATAATGACCATATAACTTAATATTTGATTGAATGGTCTGGATATGAAAGCAGTTTCCCTTGCAGATTAATCCTAGCACTCAGCTGCAGTACAGCAAGAAGTGTTACCATGGCACTGCCATGAGGCTTCTCCCATGGCATTCCCCCCCAGTTTTATCTAGGTTTCCCTTTTAAAGCCATTCAGTTTCATTGACTAATAAATATATACTGTGCCATAACTTGTTTTGACTTCTGTTCCATCAAGGGTCAAACCCTCCCACCACTGTCAGCTTGTTATTATTAGCATTATGAGAGCGTTTAAAACCTCTTTGGAAACGTGTGATGTCCGTTTGAATGAGATTACATCATATTGGCACACCGCTAGAGAAAGGGTGGGAAAAGAAAGTGAAAAGCCTTAATGAGATAATAGTGACATGATTTAAGAGCTCTGACTCACTGGCTGGGGTCCATGTTTCTCCTCTGCCTTATGTCTGGAAGCTGTGACCTTGCATGTGGAAGTAGCGTTGATCTGGAGGTGTCACCTGTGTAAATTGTTGCAGAGAAGTGCCAGAACGGACTGATCTTTTTTTTCCTTTTTTTTTTTTTTTTTTTTTTTCCCTTTTTTCCTCCTCCAAGTGTTTTTATTTTGGTGAGCTTCCTAAACCAAAGTCAAAAGAAGGTTAAAGAGCTTGCCAGGCTGTTTTTTGTCTCACAGCTGAGAATCCTGAGTTCTGAAGCTGATGGGCTTAGTCCTGGTGAGCACAGTGTCTCCCACCTAAAGACAGGAGGGCTCTCTAACAAATCCTGGCCTTACAGCGGTTTATCCTGAAAATTATAAGAGCCTGAATATAATTCAGGAGTCACAATGGATTCTGCTGTAGATCTGGGAACTTCTGGGAGCCTTGGTTTGGGGTTTCTTACATCCATACAGAAACCTGCTGTGATCAACTCCATGTTCTGGAGCTCTTGGTTCAGCCATGGCTCCCAAAGCTTGTGCATCTTCAGATGCAAACAAAATCAAATATAATCTGACAGGGAGCCAGAGCACCCAGCTTCCAGCGCTGTCATGGGGTCAGATGAATCTCAGTCTTTGTCTTAAGGCCCTCTAACCCTCCTAAGATCATTCATTCCAAAACCAGTGTGTCCTGTCAGAAATCCTCTATTCTCAGGAACGTTTTCCAGAACAGGTGATCAGGACTCAAGTGGGATGAAACCAAGATGTATCCTGCAGGAGGGGCGGGGAGGTGGAGAGGCTGGAAAGGAGATGTACCACTGAAGGAGATGTACCACTGAAGGAGATGTACCACTGAAGGAGATGTACCACTGAAGGAGATGTACCACTGAAGGAGATGTACCACTGAAGGAGATGTAACACTTTGTTCATGCTGTCTGTGACATCGGGTATTGCAGAATGAGCCTGAGCTGCTAAGTTTAACTTCTCCACGTGTCTCTAGAGTTGGTGGAGCGCTGTGTGTTCATCTCACAGCTGCTCTTCTGACACACCTAGGGCTAAGCCCAGCCTCCAATCTGCCCACAGGTTGGGGAGGGGAGGGCCAGGGAATTCCTGATGTGGCCAGCTGACTGATGTGACTGGCTACCTGAAGCTGCTGTCCATTGTGTGCAGCCAACTGATAGTTTCAAAACTCTATTTAAATTCCCCTTCTTAGTCCAGAGGTGAGCCTTATCCTCCACAACTTCCTAAGGCTTTGCACTGACAGGGGATCTGACACTGATTTGTGCTCAGGCCCTCACCTGGGCGCACTCCCACAAGAATCTACTTGGCAATTAAAGCTCAGACCTGAACAAAATCCAGGGTTCGTGCAGAGAAGTGGCAGCAGGCTGGGACGTGGGGATGCCTCAGTGTGTGCAACAATAACTGCTGTCCATAAAAAAGCCTTCTCCTGCCGTAGGACTGGTGTCTCTTTGCTCAGGTAGATGGATTTTAATGTTTTGCTGTAAATTAAATAACTCAGGAGATTCAGCTGAGCAGAATTTGGTCCACTGGCAATATTAAACTATATTTTTTGGTGTGTAAGCACTAGGCAGATATTTAGTAATATCTCCTTTAATTAGTTTTGTGTGTTTGGTTCTGCTTCAGCTTTCACTTTGCCAGGGATTCTCTTTTTCCTTCCTGTACGTTTCTACTCAGTCTTAACACAGAATTCTTCTTGGCTTCTCATCATTTCTCCTGGACACACTAATCAGGCTGCCAGGCCACTGCCTCAGCATCCTTTCAGCTGCACTCCAATGCTCTGCCCTGTGTCTGTCCCAGTGTTCTTTAGGTGTTTTGCTTTGACTTTGTGTTGCACCATCTTCAAGAAACCTGTTTGACTATGGAAAAAAAGACATGCAACGAGGCATCAATAAAGGGACAAAGAGCAGGTACCCTGAGGAGGTAGAACATCAATAAAAAAAGCAGGAATGAATGCCTCTGAGGAAGGTAAAGCAGCGTGGTGCACAGCTCTGGAGAATGCTAGGCAGGCATGAAATGTTTGTAAGGTAAATAATAGCCTGAGATCAAAAAAAAAAAAAAAAAGCAAACAAAAGCAGATGAAGCACAGTATCAAACAAAATTTAAATAAATCATTAGAGGAAAAACCTACTTCTTGAACCATAGGACACTAAACAGCATTTAATTAAAAATGTGTGTTTGATCTTCTCGTGTGATTAGTTTTGCATTACCCTGCCACTTATTTTGGTGATATTGAGGCCAAAGGGGCTGGTGTCCTGGGCTGAACAAGATTTAAATAACAGAACTTGTGCTGAGGTTAGTGAAAAAACTTTGATTCACTTGAGTGGAACCATCAGCTTGTCTATTCTTAGACCCAGAAAGCAATTTTTACTTGACACCTGCTGTTTTATCTCACTTTCCCTCTCACTTAATGCTGTAGCTGGCAAACACAAGGGCTGGAGCTGTGCCTAATGCCCTGCTGGGGGAATCCTTGACCCCTTTTGTAGGCAGGGCTGCCTTTGGATGGACGGATAAAACCTGTGCAAAAAGGAGTCGGAGGAAACCTAGGTCATCATTCCTGGGGCTTCATAAGGAGCAAACTTAAAGTAGCTCACATTAGTGTACAGCTGGAAAAATAGCAGCTCAATAGCTTTTGATCTTCTCAGTAATAAGTGGTGATTTGTGAAAAATAGAAGCATCCAGAGTAATTCTTTTGCATTTGTTCTTCAGCTTACATCCGAAATGGGCAGTATTAAGTAGGCCAAAGATCTATATAAAGTCATTGTGTGCCCACATTAAAACAGAAGACTGTTCACCTCCTGTTACCTACAGGATGCTCCTCATTTGTATTATCAAAACATTCAGATGATTCCTTAGGTAACAACTGCAGGAATTGCTTTTTTCGTAGCAAATGTTTTACAAATATTGATAGTGTTTTACCCCTAGGGCTTAGCTAGCATGTTCAGATGAGAACAAAAAAGCAAATAAAAGGAAAAACGTACTAATGTTTATTCTACAGCGTCAAATAAGTGATTTAGTGATTGGTAAGACCCCTATAAATCACTGCAGACTGCGTTTTCAGCAAGCTTCTGCAAATGAATCTGCTCTCCTGTTTAACATAGCCAGGCCTGCCCAGAGCACTGGCCTGACATAAATCACCTCTGCTCATGCCCTGACTGCTGTGAAATGCAAGTTCTGATTCTCAGATTGCCAGATCCCTTCCCTTAGGGAAGACAGCTGAGCGCTGTGGAGAAGATGATCCAAAAAGGCAGCGCAGATCTGGTTTGTAAAACCCTTGCAGGAGAGAACAGATCTGTCACCAATATAATCACGGACAAAGACCCTCTAACTAATTAAAGTTAGAAAACGATATGTTTATTCACCGGGAGTCATCTCCGAAAGGCGTGGCTGCCCCGAACAAGGCTCTTTGCTCTCTATTTATTTTCCAAGATCTTACCTACAATACATATGCATCACCCCAGCACCTCCCATCCCCGCTCTGTATCAAAATGAGGCTATCGGTCCTTCATGTGTGCGCAGTTCTTCTCTTCAATTGGGTTGGTGGTCTCTAATTGGGTCAGTGGTCTCGAAGGATGAAGTCAGGAGAGTCTTCATCAGGTCTCTGTGATCCTCTGGCCCGATCCAAGGTCACCCTGGTACATGATTGATTGATACCAAGTCCAGGTGCTGGCCATTGTTCTTAGTGGTTTCAATCTGTTCTTATGACGGTTCACTTACTCCACTTTTTCTATTTCTCCACTCAAAATAAAACAACTAGCTCTAGCTTAGGCATCTAATAATCATTAACCTACCATTTACTAACCTAACTTACATCTTGATCAATATAAATTGCTTCTGACCCCCAACTAAAATCTTAACTCTTTAAAATCACGATTCATCATCAGCCTTTCTATGTGTTGTACAGTGTTCTTGGTGCTGATATCATAAAAAAGGTGGTGTTAGGTCCTAGGGGAATTATAGGCATGTTTTTATGAAGATTTTTATTAACTTAGTACATAATTTAAAAAAAAGGCAGAAAAGAAAGCTTATGTGTAGATAAGCAACACAGAAGCTCTTGAAACGGAAGGTACAAATTGCATTTTTATGACATGGCTCCCATTTTTTTCATTTTTTTGTAGGTTTGTAGACCACAGGTCTTGTCCCCGCTAGGAGTGTCAGGAGCCAGAAAGCTCAAGTTGCCTCCTGATCAGTAAAATCAGTCTGGGTGTGATAGCAGTGCAGTGCTACGTGACAGACAATATTGTCTTCATTAAATACCATTTTTGCAACTGTAACCAAGTATCTCTTTCTCAGTTTCTCTAACACTTGCTCGAGGTACATTACCCATATAATTAAGCATGATTAAATGATAATTGCAGTCTTTTTGCAAAGTAATTCCGTGCCTGTTTATGCTCTGCGGAAAGTACGTGGCATTTATTTTGCACGTGTCAAGGAAAAACCCGAAATCTTAAAGAAGTTGCTAAGGAATAATTGCCATAAATTTACAAGGGAATTACTAGGTAGCATATGCCCGAGATTGAATATAGTGCTACGCAAATTTCTGTCAAGATGCAATCGTATTTTAAAAATTAGCATTACTTTTGTATTATTTCTGGAAAAAAAAAAGGAACTCATGGTACATGGAAACATCTGTATTTGGTTATGGGTGATAAATTATTAAAGTAAACCTACCATGTTCTTTATTTATAAAAGCCCTTTTTCCAGTGCTACAGCAACCCCTTTTTTCACCCAATTCTGGAGAAACACCAAGGATTCACCGGGGCTCTTCTGCTTTGATGTTTCTTCTTCTGAGCAAGGATAATTCAGTAAGCGAAGGGGAAGAGGGGTCTGTACCACACAAGTGTCACTTTGTACGTTAGGAAGAAATCTTCATAAACACTGGATTCATCTGCATTAACTTCTTAGTTCGGATGCAGTTTGGATCTACCTGTGAAGTAAATTCTCCCAGTGCTGCTCTGGAACCTCCTGGCCTCTCTTGATGTGCGGTTTGGAGTGAGACAGTGTGCTGGTGCTTCCCAAAATCTCTTTCCTTTCTAGAGGGCATTTCAAAGGAAAACATATTTCTTTTAAATCTGAGGGAAACAATCACAAAGTAATCTTAGAAGCAGAAATTCTTTGAAATAGATTTGGATATCTATCACTGTGATTTATATTTTCTTTGGGATAATGGCATTTCTTGGGTAAAGGATTGTTTGCTTCCTGCTCTCTGAAAGCAGTTTGTGTTTAGGGTCTCCTTGTGCCTTATTTCTCAAGTATTTCTCAAGTATTCAAACAAAGGCTCAATTAGGCTGATAATTTATTTTCATTTTATTAATTTTAAGTCATTTTGGTCATAGAGCATCTCAGCATAGGGCTGAGACCTGGGGTTGTTTGGCCTGGAGCAATCTCAGTGTGGCTCTTATCAATGTTAATATCTATGGATATTGATATCTGTTAGATATCTGTTATGATTATCTATCTATATCTAATAGATATCTATGGCTGATATCTATTTCATGGGGGTGTGAGGAAGAAGAGCTCAGGCTCCTCTCAGAGGTGCCCACTGACAGGAGAAGAGGCAATGGGCACAGACTGAAACACATAAAATTCTTTGTGCATCTGAGAAAATAATTCTTTTATTGTGAGGGCAGTTGAGCACTGGAACAAGGTGGCAAGAGAGGCTTCAGTTCCTGTGCTTGTACCAAACTGTTCTTTGTTGCAAAATCTTGCTGGAAAATCACAGAATCACAGAAAATGGTGCAGAATGCACAGGTTTGTGCCCTCCTTTTCTGCATATTTCTTTTCAGGTTGCTTTTGCAATGAAGGAGGTTTATGATCTCTCTTCTCTTGTGCTTCTGTCTACTGAAATGACTTTTTCCTGTAAGATTTGTTTGCTTGGAAGGGATGTCTGAAAAAAAAAATTACAGAAACCAAGATGAGCATTAAATACAAAAAGTCTCTGGAGGTGAGATATGCTGTGCATATCCTGCCACAGACAAATGAAACACTGCCACTCAGGTGCCTAAATCAAGTAATTAATCCATACTACATTAATTATGATGATGAAAAGCTAATTATAGCATATTGGCCTAAAAAACAAATGCAGGGGAATGAGAGAGATTTTCAAGGCTGGCTGGTGGCCCCAATGCAACACACTAAAAATCTGCTGAAGGTACCAAGCAGCACTCACCTGAGTAGTGACTGCAGGTAAGAACAAATCCATTAATTTTTGGGGCCGTTTTCAAAGGCAATGAAAAAATTGTCAGTGTTCTCTTGGTAACTAAGGGTTGTGTTAGTCTTCATGAAACATTTATACAAGATCTGCACCAGTTTTGTCTTTGTTGTGACGTTTATGGGTTCCTCAAATGTTCTTTTAAACCTGTACTTTTATAAACATATTTCAGAGAAGCAAAATTACAGTATTGGACAATGCACATTTGTCTGGAATATTTACAGATTTCAGTCTCTGGTGAACTGCATGTTTATAGCTTTAGACAGGACTGACAATGTTGTAGTGATTAAGAGAGATTTCTGTGTTGGTTTTGATTACTGTGGCAGCAAAGCGTATCTGCGAGTGACAGAGTCAAATGTATCCGAGCCAGAACAGAAGGGATGTTAAAACTGGGATGCCCCTGTTGGTTTGCCTTTCCTCCTTTCTGTTTATCTCAGCAAATTATAGTCCTGCAGAGACTAGTTTGGATCTAAAGCTTAACCTACATTCCCTTAACATCTGTTCCTGAGGAGTAAAAACATATGAATTTGTACGTGCTGATTCATTTTCAAAGGGAGACACTTCCCATGAAAAACATTTCCACTGAAACATAATCCAAACACTCCCTAAAAGAGAAAAAATGAATAATATAAACCAGACTGAGGGAAATTTAAAAAAAAAAAAAAAAGAAAGGGAAGAACTGGTGCAGGGATTTTCACAGTAATGTTTCTTTCCAAAGCCGGTGCAGGTAAAGAAGCAAACACAAAGGAAACCAACATAATGCACAAAACAGGAGCAAAGGAAATTCTTGAAAATATAAGTCAAGTGGGAGAAGAAACTGAGTGGAGAAGCATAGGATTTGTCTTGTCACAGACAAAAATAATAAACCAGGAAGGGAATAATGGCAGAAAAAATGCAAATTCTGAATGTTAGAGCAACTCTATAGGAAGAGAGTATTGCCATGGTGGAAAGCAATCAGCCTAAGGGCATCAGAAAATCATCCTGGATTTAAATCAATTTTATAAATAATACTGATGTACTTCATATAGACTAGATAGATAGGTGTACAGAGAAGCAAATTTCTCTGTGATAATAAAAATAAAAGCATTAGTTTTCATCCTGGGACAATTTCAACTCTTGTGCTGCAGGGCATCAGGGCAGTAACCCAGCAGTAGAGAATCCAGCCTAGGGACAAAACAGACACACCATAATAAATGCAAAACTGGGTATTCTGCACCATTACGGGTTATATCTTTGTTGTCACCATAATGTAGAAGCAAATGCCAAATATTTGTGCTTTTATTTGCTTGAATTTTTGCCCCAAATCTTTGTACACAGAAATCATCTTGCGTCATTGGGGAGTTGGGACTGGCTTTCTGTTTCAGCTGGGGATGTGGCGTCTGCTTTTCAGAGCTGCGTTTTCCCTCACATCTGCTGTCTTCGTGTTTGAGTTTCTGGCAGCTGGGAAGAGCTCTGTCCCCACGTCACAGCTGGAGAGAGACAGTGTTCAAAGTTGCTTTCTTCCTTTTGAATGTGAAAAGAAAACGATCTCTCCCTGCCAAGTGGGAGGTGGAGAGCAGGCTGCAGCAGGGGCTGTGTCACTGCTGCTGCAGGGAGAGCTTTGTCAAGAGCCTCCAGGTGCAGGGGAGCACTGCTGACAACTGCAGACACCCCCCAAGTGCCACACGCTCCAGACATGGGGATAATGTGCTGCTGTTTCCAGGACATCCATTAATGCTGGCTACTTCCAAGTTTTCTTAGACTTTCGTAGCCTGGGGGGAAAGAAGGGATGGAGAGAAGATGTTTTAACATTTGGTTTCATTTATCACCCTGCTCAGATTTGGTGGGTAACAAACTAATATTCCCCAAAGGAAACCGGTTTTACCCACAGTGGTGATTGCTGAGTGATTTATTCCTGTCCTTATTGTAATAAATACGATTGACCCAATTCGATAAATCAAAATTTTGGAATTTTATTGAGAGACAAAATGACAGTCTCGGACAGCCACAATTAAAAGGACAGCGTCGAGCCCGGGATCGGCGCTGGGTGAACACGGCTACACACTTAGCCAGTCTGTCACCCCCCAAGTTCACATTTCTGGCTTGGAGCAGTCTCTTTTTATACACTGGATCACTAAGAGAAACTCAGGACTCCGAGGTTCCTCCTTCCGAGGCAGCCTCATTAGACATTCATGTTCCAGTTCTGGGATTCTGAATAGAGTTGCTCGATGCCAGGTGTGGCGTGAAGATGTTAATTTCAGGAGGAGACGGATGAGATATCGATCGGATGTAATCATCTGGTTCTCCGGGCTCCCATCTCCTTTTTCCGTTGTCTTTGTTCTCCCTTTAATGATTCCCGGCAGAGGTATCCCCGTGTCCCTTTTTCGGGTAATTCTGATCATAGTTTCCTCGTGTCCCTCCTATGTCTTTTCTGGCAAAAGAAATTCCTGCACCCTTCTCTGGGCAGCTTTTGTCTGAGTTAACTCTTGGTATACTGGATTAGAAACAAAACTTATATTTATAGGGGTTGAATTACGTCTTACATCTTTTAACACGAATTAACTTTAGGACATATGTCACACTTATCTCAGCCCACAAGCCTTTAATTGTATTTGCTCTGTCCCCACCCAGCTGAGGAGAGAAGGAGAGAGGCTCAGTGGGCACTTGGCACCCAGCCTTGGCCAAACCCACTGGACTTTTTTTTAGTGGGAGAATGACCTCCTTGATTTCCTGAGATGTCTTCCAACCAGAATTGTTCTGTGATTCTAAAACTGAAGTCACTTTACGGAGAGGAAGGCTAAGTCTGTGAAAAATTAACTTATCTCTGTTTTTAAGTACTGGGCCATAGACTCGAGTTCACTGGCTTTGTACCAGAGTAACTGCTTTAAACACCTAAATGCAAACCCGGTGTCACAACGTGGACAGCCTGGCATCTTCTGCAAACTATTGGTTTATCTCCAGGTCACTGAAGATGCAGAACTAAAATGCACAATTCTACACAATTATATCTGTCCAGGCAGCCTGGGTCTATGCAGACAGCAGGATTTTCTGTTTCCTGGAGAATTTCAGTTTCTTGAGGGCAACTAATGGTTCTGGCAATGTATCTGACCTGTCCTGGATGCTGACACAGACAGAACTGAAATGTTTGCTGTTAGCAGCCAGGCATTATCTCAATTCAAGTGAATTCCTCCTTGGCTTCTTAGTGATTCCCAGTCAATATTTTTATTGGCAAGTTACTTTGTTTGCTGTATATGTATTTAATATTTCACCTTGTTTGTGGAGGTATTTTTCAATGTCTTTTGATAAAGCTCAACTTTTTCTTAAATATGTGTAATTCCTCTTAAATTCCCTCTTCTATGGTGAAATGAAAGTCCCTTACAGGGACTGAGAAAAATATTATAAGTTTGCAGTGAGTTATTTTAAGGTCAGCTTGTGGAAAACTAAATGAACTGGCAGTGGCAGTTCCCAACAGATGGCAGATAAAGCGACAAAGATTGGAAGATCTGCTTTAAGGATTCTGCTCGTGTTTCCATTGTTTTGCAGATGGCTTGTGACAAACAACAGTATTAATCAAAGCTGCAAAGCTTTCTCTCTGAAATTTCTCCTTGTTTGGGTGCTAAATAATAACAACAAGACATAAACCATTCTCCACCCTTTTCTCCCTCTCCACCAGGCTTTGTTATCTCTGCCGTGTCTCAGGTTGGTGCCTTGTCGAGGTCCCCAGCAGCTCTGCCTTTGGCTCCTGTGCCCCTGTGTTTGCTCACTGAGAGTCTGATCGTTTTCTGCTGTAATATCTTGCTTTTCCTTCATATTCTTTTTGCTGACTTCCTCTCCCACATTTTAATGGGTTTCTTTTCGCCACAAGTCTGACTTGGCAGAGGTGGGGACACCTCGTTTTCTGACACCTGGTTTTCTCCAGAATTTTCTCCATGTTGGCCCCTTCTCTCTTTTCACCACTTGATCAATATTACAAGTTACCCTATTAGGAGCAGTTATTGATTCCTTCCTGCTCATTTATGTTATCTGCAGTTGTGTTTACCCTCAATTCCTTCACATTTTTCTTCATCTCTTTGGAAACTGCTCCATTGGTTATAACTGTTTTTGTTGATTTAAAGATCTTATCCTTAGTTAGAAAGTGTATTTTGTCATAAATAACAGAGAAACAAGAAACATAATATTATAGATAAGGCTGTCCTCTTGGCAGCTAATTGCACAGGTTCTCTAAAATCCAGTCCTTCCACCTCTCATTCTGCTTTCCTAGCAATGCCTCAAAGCCTTGCTCATGCTTTTCAGACCTTCTTCTATGCATCTCTTTTACCATTTCCCCATTAAAATTTTTTTTTAAAAAAATTAAAATTAAATTCTGATTGTGCATATATCACTGCTTATCCATAGTTAAATATTTTTTACCAATTAAGTCGACACAAGCAGGCAAAGCTCGTCTGTTTTCGGATAGAGAGGTTCCTTAACACGGAAGTTGGTTTTTTTTGTTTCTTTCTTATGAGGCTGAAAGTAGCTGTTAATTAATAAGAGGGATTTCTTGTAGCCAAAATAAATAGTCTGTTACTGTCTGGTCACCTCCCAAACCATAATACTTTCAAAATACATGGGCAGACTCTGAGCTTTGGCAGCTCCTGCTACTTACCCATAATGGACTATTAGACTGAAAGCTAAGCCAAGTAAATTTCCTCTCAGCTTTTCTTCTGGCAAATGCTTAATGTGTATGGTGCTTGCATTATAGCAATAAAGTCACAATATTCACTTAGGTTTAATGATTTATAGCAGAAGCTTATTTTTTATTTACTCAAAACAAAATTCCTCACTGCAGAGAGAATAAAGGTGGAAATTCACCCACCTTCACCGCTTTTCAGCTCGATAAAAGTGACATCTGTGAGAACTCCATATGAAGAGTTTTTGAGATGTGAATGAGACTGAGAAATGTAAATGAAGGAGGATGAAAAGCAGCTCAGATGAAATGCAGTGAAAGAAGAGAAAGAAAAGTGAGAAAATAAAGAATAAAAGCAAACCCAAATGTGGTTGAGACTGGCAAAGAAGCAGAAGGGAAACCCGTGAGAATTCATTCAAGATTAATTGCAGAAACTGTTAAAACCTGGAGATGATAATAGCAGAAAATCAAGGGCAAAGTCTTGATTTGGATAGATTTTTTTTTTTTATTTTTAAGTGGTCTGGATGTTTTTTTTTTTCATTTAGCTCTATAGATGTGAATTTGAAAGGGGTGTGAAATAGTAAAGAATTGCTGGTGAAAACATGAGGAGAATTTAAATGGAGAGACTAGCAATTGAAAATAACTCTTCTGGTAATAGGGGAAAAGTTGCTTGCATTTCACATCTCTGTGTTTGACAGGTCATGTTACCCAGGAGAAGCTTTTTGCTTTAGAGTATCTGTGGGTGGAATCGTGAGGCTTAGAATTTGTTGCTGTAATCTTCTCCTCATCCCTTCCTATGTTTTTGGGATTTTCATGGAAATGGAATAAATTAATAGTCCTTTATCAGAGTTACGCTTTCAATTTTGGAGAATTCAAGATAGGCTTTTAGAAAATGTAAACAAGGCAACAAAGGCTCAACCAAAGTGTGAGATTTATGCTGCAAAAACATTCTGTGTGAGAGTAAATGAAGAACAGGAGGGGAAAGGAAAAACTTGTGCTGTTCTTATGAGTCACTGCTGGGGGGACTGAATAGTTAATGAAATATTGGTAAAGTTTACTGATATTAACAAATATTGTTCATATAGTGACAAAACACATTTTGATTTCCTTTGGGGGATAAAATTTCTGTATGAATCTGACCTTTTCCTCCCTGCTGTTACTTTTTTAGCTTTGTAGCAGCGAAACAAGGAGCAAACAACATATGTGAGATGTTGCGTTAATACGTGACTATGGTCGGCATTTGAAATAGATTAACGAGGAACGTGCTGTGTACAAATAACGTTCCACAAAGGGGTTTATGTTTAGACCTGACCTTGTCTGTCTTTGTTCCTTCGAACCCCAGAAGGGTTTGAGCTATGAGTACAAATGCTGCTGCCTGAGATTTGTTGCTAATGGCCTGACTCATTAGAACCCACTCCTACAAAGATGGACTCAGAAAGTCTGCAAAATAAAACGGGCTGCCAAAAGCTACCCAGGTGTAAATACATCAAAATACTAAGTACCGAATTGCAGCTACCGTTTGTTTCACCCACCTGCCTTTATATTTTCCCAAGGACTCTTAAAGCTGATTTTGGAACCTACCGAAGTAATTTGAGCAAAAATGCTCACAGCAAAGGATCTCTCTTATCTCCCACTAATTGACATTACTGTGGTATGGGCTTTATATTAAATGGGAAGCAAACTCTGCTTTCCTAGGTCTTCATTCTCTGTGTTTTCTGTGAAACAGAGGATATTTCATGTGTCCTTAGCACAACCTTTCCCCTTGTCAGAGAGCCAGGCTTCAACTCTCACCTCTGTATGGATGTGTGTACGTGTAACCCATCAAGGCAACAAAAAATTTTGTAATTGCAGCTCCCGTGGCCTGATATATTTACAGCACTGTCAGGAAAATGGAGCTTTTTGGTAACTAAAGGTGAATATTGTTTTGAAAATTCAAGACCCTTCTTTTAGGATGATGTGCTTGGAAGTGGAGGGAGCAGGTGCTTGTTAATTTATAATGCCTCTGATAGTTTTCTCTGCGGATCAGGCTCAGAATTTCAGGCAGAGTCACAAATGGAAGGTGGAATAAAGCTGATTTGCCCACAGAGGATCTCTGTGCATAAAGAGAGACTCCTGTGATCATCCAGGAACTTAAAATTAGGTAAAGCATTAAAGGAAATAAAAATTCTCAGCGCTGTGTGCCAGCCATCATGAAATAAGAACCCAGGACTTCTTGCTGTGCAGCCTCTGCAGGAATCTGCTGAAGGGCACCACGGAGTGCAACAACCACGAAACCACTAAACAAGTCTCATTTTTTATTTTTTTCTTAAGATAAGAGGCTCATCCCTTTAAACCCTTAAAAGAGCAGGAGGAATTAAATTACTGTTTTGCACCTGACACGTAGCCCCTCCTTGTGTCTCTTGCAGCTAAGCTCAGGAAAAAAAAATGTCCAGGTTCCCCTCGAAAAGTGGTGTGGGTTGAAGTGCCAGTCTACCCGGGAACCTTTGGGAAGAGAGAGCTTGGTATTAGGAAACAATGAAATTGTTTTGCTTGAATTAATCACGGGGAGATTGTGATTAATTTTTATGCCTGCAAATATGCTGTTAGAGCATGAGTGGTAGAAGAACCCTTGAAAAGTTCACTGAGTATTGATTAGCCTTTATACATTATGTGAAATTAATCTGAAAATCAGAGGGGAAGAAGGGATTAAAAAAAACCCCTCAGTAAACAAACTTTATTGAAGGAAGAGTTCAATTGCTTGAGACTTTTATTATAGAGAGGTTTTCTGAGCTGAATATGAAGAGTGAGGGTTGCAAAACTGAAAAAAAAAACAACTTAGTGAATAATCAGTGAAACTCACCCTTTGAAACCAGGAGTGCAACAAAGAGGAGCTGACATGGAGGGACACTCAGAGAAATTAAAATTGAGGAAACCACCCAACCAAAAAAACCACTTGTTTAAGTGATAGCAATTATTGGTAGTCCCTGGAATATTTAGTCCAATGACATAATAAAATCTCCTTAATTTAGAGCCTGTAAGATATTAATAAACTCACTGTAAGTTCAGATTGGTTAAAACTTATGATTTATGTGCTAGAAAATCATCAGAAAGATGGTGAGGCCAATGTGTAAATATTTCCCAAAAAATATTTCTATGGGAAAACCTTTCCACTTCAGTATTGAAAGGTAGAGCAGTTTTGGGTTTTTTTGTGACAGATAACATAGCACCAAATCTGTCTTCTAAGTGGATAAGATTTCTTGAGTGTTTACTGAAAAATATTGTCCCTTCTCAGAAATCAATAAAAACCTGTTCACATAACACTGTTAAAAATGGAAATGTTGGGTCATTCTTCCTTCATTATTTTTATGAGGATGAGTAAATGAGTGAAGTGCCTTATTAGCCACAATAATAATGTTCAAAGGAGTAAAATATCCATAACACCTCTATTTCTGATTGGATGGAGAACGTGGTGCTAAGTGCTAGAGAAGTATGGGATGGATGGTGAACAATTTACAAGTGCTCTGCAATAGAATGAAAGGAAATTATATATATATGTATATAAAGCATTTAGTTGATTTAACTGACTGTTTCCCAAAGCTTGCAAATTGGGAGATTTTACACTGCAAACTCAAGACAGGAGTCAGCAAAGCATTGTTCAGCCTTTGAGGATGATCTGTCACATGAATCAGGAAAGCCCTTGAGCAGATAATATTGCCATTTTTCCTTTCGACAGTACCAAAGCAGCTTATGAATTTCCCTGACCATTCCCTTAATCCTTCCCTGAAATCATTAACTCTCTGTAACATCCCAGTATCGTGCCTTAAAACAGAATATGTAGAGAAATATATAAGCTCACCATCTTGACGCACGCTCAGGGAGGTAATTTTGATCCAGGTTGAGTTTCTTCACTGTGGTTTATTTAAAAATTCATTTGGTTTTCTTGTGATGGAAATGTTGCAAGTGAATGAAGTAGGATTGCATTGCCAAAGATTCCAAATCATTAATTAGGTAGGGCTTGCTTTTCTTTACCTCTCCTGGCAGCATTGTTGCAAAGAATATGCACCAAAAAGAAAAAAAAAAAAAACCCAAAAGGTATAAGCAAACAATGTACAGTTACTATGGTTATCACAGTTTTCATGGAACCATTTGAAGGATATTTATCCTTGACATTTTGAGAGTGAAGTTCAGTCAATTGTGCAGAAGGGAATACAAATGTATGCATTCATCCTGACTTAAAAGAATAATCTTCTGCTTCTTTTTTTTTTTTTTTTTTTTAACTATGCATAGCCATGAATTCCAGTCTTGGGGTTTTTTAAAAGAATTTATTTACCCATCCGTGCTGCTTTTCAAAATAAACATGAAATTCATCATCAAAAAAAAAGCTATTTGGTTGCCCGAGTTTGTCTTGCTGATAATGACAGAGACAGAAAGAAAGAATCCCCACAGAACTCTAGGGAAGACAATTTCTCTAGCTCTGCCTTTCATTTAATGCTTCCTTAATAGGATATAAGTTTTACAAAATGGGTTGTTTTTTACTGGTGACAAATCATCTTTGAAGCTCACAACCACTTATCCAAACTGCCATTAAGCTTCCTTCAATGCATCTGCAACCAAGAGCATTTTATAAATGTTGTTTACAGACTCTTCTGTGAGAGCTCCCTGTTGAAAAAACACTATATGCTGATCAGGCAGATGTTGCAGTATCAGATATTTCATCTATCAGAAGTCAGACTCAATTTCTGCAGACCTGGAGAGCCAATGCATCAATTACTGCAATTGGTGTGGCAGTGATCGTAATAATTTAATTATTACACAGCGCTGACGCTGGTGCGTGTTGTGAGGTTTGTGTGGCAAGACGTTGGTAACTTCGGGGAGCTGCTTGGGGTGGATTGTGTGAGAAGGTGCCAGAGATAATGCCCAGGTGTGACAGTGCCAAGGATGGACCTGCCCTGGCCCAGGCTGAGCCCAGCAGTGCTGGCAGCTCCTCTGAGAGAAAGTTTTAGGGAGGAAGAGCAGTCACTGCATCGCAGCAGCTGCAGCCAGAGAAGAGAGGAGTGAGAATATGTGAGAGGAGCAGCCAGGCAGGGCAGGAGGGGCAGGAGGTGCTCCAGGTGCCCGAGCAGGGGTTCCCCTGCAGCCCCTGGTGCTGCCCATGGACAGGCAGCAGCTGTGGGGGTCCATGGGCAGCAGGGATGTGCCCAAAGGAGGCTGTGTCCCCACGGGGGGCCCACAGGGCAGCAGGGTCCTGGCAGGACCTGTGAGGCCATGCAGAGAGGAGCCCAGGCTGGAGCTGGACTTGTGACCCCTGGGAGAGCCCTGCTGAGGCAAACTGTGCCCCAAAGGCTGCAGCCCTTGGTGAATGAAGTTTGGGAAGAGCTGCAGCCCACGGGAGGAGCTCTGAGAAGCTCTGTCCCCCATCAGAGGGAGCGATGCTGGGCCACAGGAGGAGTGTGAGGAGTCCCTGCTGCAGAGGAAGGAGCAGCAGAAATGTGTGACAAGCTGCTCACAGTCCCCATTCCTGTCCCCTGTGCCACTGAGGGAGAGTGATGCCTTGGGAAGGTGACCTGGAATAGAGACTGCACGGAGCCAGAGAATAAAGTAGATATTTATTGAAAGGCCTTTAGGACACACCTTGGGCAGGACAAGAGCCTGGCCAGGGCTGCACCCAAGGTGGAACCAAAATGGTCACAAAATGGACAAAGGGTCACGAGGTCTCACACTGTGATCAGTTTTGGTCCATTTGCACATTGGGGTTTAATTGTCCAATTCCAGCTCCAGGCTGTGAGGTCCCATCCTTCTTGTTCCTCCCTCCAGCCACCCTTGTTTGTGCTTTTGGGACTGAAAACTTGTACCAGTTGTCCTTGGTGTGCAGCAGGAAAAGGATTTGTTTTGTGTCCCTGCTGTGTGCAGAGAGCTGAGTGACCCTGAGTGTGAGCTCAGAGCTGCACCCTGGGCACCACAGAAAGTGAAATACATGGAAGATCAAACCTAAGGTATCAGGAGGAGTGAGGAAGCATTGGGAGTGAAATTGAGCCTGGGAAGAATGGAAGAGGTGAAGGGGAGGTGTACTAAGATTTGTTTTCATTTCTTCTTATCTTACTGTGATTAGATTGGCAATAAATTAACTTTTTCCCGAGTTGATTCTCGGTGACAGCAGTTGGTGATTGCTCTCCCTGACCTTATCTCAACCCTGGAGCCTTTCCCCACAGTTTTCCCTTGGCTGTCCAGATGAGGATTGATAGAATGGCTTAGTCCAGTGATAGAATGCAGCCCAGCCAAGGTCAACTCCCCACAGTGTGAGGATGAGGAAAACATGCCCAGCAAGAAGCGTTCCCTGTCTGTGCAAGTAGGATTCTTCCAAGTTAATATTAATATTTTCTGTGTGCTAGTGGTGTGGTCGAAGAAAGAGTTTATAGCATTTAAATGGGTTGTGGCAATGAACGTTCTTATTGGAATTAACTGGGCCAGAGTGAGACAAAATTGGGACGTCTGGCACGTTACAGGAGGAGAGTATCTGTTGGCCAGAAAAATGTCCCAAAATCTGTTACAGAAATCAGGCTTTGGATGCCCAAGACATTTGACATTATTTTTATTTCATCTGATGTTTGTGCAGTGACTTGGTGTCATACTTTGGGGTATTCATAGGTTATTAATGAATAATAATGTAATGAAATCTAAAAATCTGAGCTGCTGTGTACTGTCTCACAGTGGAATATAGAGTAATTTTTCATGTGTTCTTCATCACTTAGCATTGTCTACTAGAATTTAGGGGTAGACTAATAGGACTATGTGCTTTGCACTCTCAGAGCACAGTAATGATACACAATCCCACCCTGAATTGGATCCTCCAGAATGTGGTTTTCTTCACAGATGGAAAACTACTCAAGAGTATTTTGAAGGCAGCCCAGTGGCAGAGTGGGGAGAAGAAGGTTGCCTTTTCTTGAAAATATGTTATCTGCATGTTCTGCCTCATGTTCTGGTTTTTATTTTAATTCTTTCGAAATAGCTATTTATTTGTCTCATTCTGCCCAAGGGAGGTGTAGAAGAATGGAAGCAAAATCCAAAGGTCCTTTCTTACGGACATCTACTTCATATAAGTCCATTCAGAATTTAAAACCAGTTCAATTTTTCTGTGCTGTCATGTCTGAAGACACTTCCAGACCTCATTTCTGCTAGAAACTGACTGCCAGCACACAGTTACTTGTGATGAGTTCATTTGCCTTTTGTTCTGGTGCAAAGATTGCCCTTAAGCTTAAATAGACCTTTTTCTCCTGACTCCCTTTCCCGTCACTCACACTTCAGTGAGTGATCACAGCTCCTCTCAAGGTTCATCACAAACCAGCGAGTTGCTTGTCATGGCTTTTTATGGAGTGTATATTTTTACTTTCAGTCCACGAAGGATTATTTAATTCCTTCAGTACCGAGCTCTCAAACACGTGTGACTTTGTTCCCTGCCAGCACTTTGCAGTGGTCAGAGAGTAGATCTGGGCGAAAAACTAACTAGTGGGCTAATGACTGAACTTTTTTTTTGTTTTTTTTCTCCTTTAAATGTTGAAAGTCCTTTCTTAGCATTAACTAAAACCTCCATTTGTTTCTAAGGATGGCTTGGCTTTGTGTTTGCAACCTGTGGGCTCCTTCACAAAGGACTGAAAAACAAAGTTCTTGCAGGGCTGGCCACAAAATTCCTTTGCAGAAATTCATCCTCTGGCCCACAGATAGCAACACAAACATGATGAGGACAGGATTTGGGAAGGAGAAGGGATTCCAGCAGAAAATCCTGCAGAGCTGCCCACAGTTTATTTAGTCTGTTTTCTCCTATCTTTGGCATGCTTCAGGCACCATGGTGGGAGAAACTGGTGTGCTGCTATGAGAGAAATGAAATCCTGTTGAGTTTTTTATTTTGTTTTTTGTTTTGTTGTTGTTGCTGTTGTTTTTTCCCATTACCTTGTATTCCTGTCTGCTGACCACATGTGGGAGTCCCAGTGTCTTGTTTTAGTCAGCATCAGTGAGGTGTCTGAAGTTAGGTAAGCTCTCAGGTTTCTCCAAACAGCTGCACCAGCAGAAGTGCTGGGGCTCTGTACAACTTCTGCTGCTTGAGGGCTGCAGTGAATTTGGCATTTACCGAAAATATTTGAAGTTCTTAGATGTTTGACTGATTTAACCCCTGAAACGGAAATTAACAGCAATTTATATCTCTCATAAAAACTTGTTGGATGGTTAAAAGTCTGTCATTAGCTTATTAATTATTACACCCAGTAATAGGTTCTGCTGTGTTGAGGGAGATGACGCCGTGTGGTCTTTGTCTGCTTTGCTAAATGCTTCATTATTCCTCCCAGCTGGAGTTTTACAGTGCATGTGTTTGTTTCCTGTACTGCATTATAAAGAGAATATGCTGCTGTGGAGCTATGGCAGTGAGTGGGCAGCACACACGCTTTTATGTGTGAGTCATTTTTGTCCAGAGACAAAATGTGTGGACAGCAGATTCAGACTGAATGTATAATCTTCATTAACTTTTATTTGCAATGGATTATCCTTGTGGTACGTTGCATACATCAGAGTGGCATAAACCAGCTCCAAAATGAATATTGCATTCATCTGTGCTCACCTGTGGCACATAACTCATGCAGGGTCTTGACAGGAGTATAAAAATCCATGATTTCACCCCCTGTGTGTAAGGACTGTCTGCATGATGAAAGGGGCGGGGGTTTCGGCCTCAGAGTTGTTTTTCAAAGGCTTTTGGGAAGCTAAGGTTACAAGTAGATATGGAGTTTTTCAAGTAGATCTGAAAAGGCTACATAAATAGGCTCCTGTCATTTCCCAGGAAACACAATGTGATCTCCACTAGTGTTTCTGTAGGACCAGCACTGCCTTTGTCCAAGGATGCTTGAATGCTTCATGAAGTACTTCTCCTGGCAGTTAATGTGTAAATTCTACTCTTTCTCTGAAAAGAAATGCTGGTGGCCTTGATCTTCAATTACTGCAGAAATTTCTCAACTCAGAGAGACCTAAATAATGTTACTCTGTTTTTTTCCCTTGTTTACCTGTCATAGAGCTCTCTTGCTTCTCTTTTGGGTTTCTCTTCATTGTGAAGCTAAATTAATTATGCAATATCCTACAGTAAATCTGCAAAGATCTGTGAAGTCCTTAGCTTCCCCACATGGTAGTCCCTCTTTTTCACCATCATTCCAGTTTTGCATGGTTTTTGAGTCTGTTTATCTCTACAGAGATTAAGGTCAGAGCCCAGGTGCCCGTGTTGAGCCTGGTCTAGGTGAGCCTGGCTCTGCTCAAGGGGAGCTGGTGGAAGTCAGCAGTGGCAGGGCACGTGTTTGCAGCTGGAAAAAGGGCTTTGTAAGGCTCCAGGGCTTGGTTTGGGATTTACCTGTGTGCATGGGAGCTGGTGCAAAAACCAGAACAGCACAAAACCACAGACCTGCGTTGCAAAGTAGAGGGGCACCGAGCATTCTCCCAGCTGGAGCTTCTGTGGGCCTTTATCACTTGGTGCATAATTGGTAATAATTCAGCCCCAGACCTGCAAGTATGGTCAAGCCTGTTGTTCCAATGACATTAATTACATACAATAATTAGATGTTCCTGGGAGTAGGCAGAAGTAGAAAAGGCTGTGCTGGTTTGGGCTGGGATGGAGTTAAGTTTTGGTACGGGGCAGTTCTGGGTTTGTGCTGAAATCAGTGCTGCTAATACAGGGATGATTCATTTACTGCTGAGCAGTGCTTGCCCTGAGGAAAAGCCTTTCTGCCTCTCACAGTGCAGCACCGTGGAGGAGGCTGGGGGCACAAAAAGTCAGAGGTGACAACGGCCAGGACAGCTGACCCCAGGTGACCAAAGGGATCTCCCAGACCTTATGGCATCATGCTCAACATATGGAGCTGGGGGAAATAGAAGGAAGGTGGGGTGGGGGTGATTGGAATGATGGCATTTGTCCTCCTGAGTCACTCCCACACGTGATGGAGCCCTGCTGAACACCTGCCTGCCCATGGGAAATAATGAACTAATTGCTTGTTTTACTTTGCTTGAGTGAAAGGCGTTTGTTCTACCTATTAAACTGTCTTTATTTCAAGTTTTCCTACTTTTACCCTTTCAGTTCTCTCCCCCGTCTCGCTGGTGGGGGAGTGAGGGAATGGCTGAGCTGCCATGATAAAATCCTACATACCTGTGGATTAATGTGGTGGATTTACAGATCGCTGTGTCTGTCTGAGGACTGACAGTAAATCTCACAGGCAGTTGACCCGACAGCCACAAATACATCAGATGAAAGATGTACTAAATCAAAGCAACAATCAAAGTAACAAATTTCACATTTTGCAATTGCTTAAGGCTGGTAACTCAACTGACAGTCTCGGTGGAAATGGAAAAAAGAGAATATCTCTCCGGGTAGTGCTGTTGAGGAACACACCTGGAGCAGGTGAGCAGCTGCAGAGAGCTCCTGATGGAGCTCTGGGCTGGGGGAAAGGGCTGGACCTTGAACTGCTGGCACTTTGCATGACAAAGGACATCTGTGGGAATGGCCAGGTGAGCACATTCACCCAGGGCAGGAGCAGAGGGCTGGGCAGGAAGAGCCCAGACTGTGGGAGGATGGATTAGGATATTGGAACTCCCTTTGCAGGCAACCTTTCAGCCACAAAGTGGCTTTAATTCACACAAGCGTTTGTGTGCAGTCATCTTGTGTTTGTAGCTAATATGGCTCCAAAGCATTTAAAGCTGGCTCTAAAGTATTTAAGTTTGGCCTGGGTCAAATATGGAGCAAACCTATTGACAGGTTCTGTGTGTGACAATTACATTGGTCAGTTTAGAATAACAACTTTATTAGCGACTAAAAGTGAAAAATGAGATAAAATATCAGAGCACAGCTGGTAGCACATCCATGTTTGCAATGATGTTGGTGCAGTTTGGGGTAAGAGCCTGAGGATTCAGGGTCCCCCCTGTAGGCACCAGCTCGAGGTGGTTTTGTGTTACTGCACCGTGAACAAATCGCTTTAAGGATGTCTGCACTCAGCTGGGAGAAACTCGAGGTGGAGCTGGCAAGGAAAACTTACAGCATTGACCCTGATCTCAGTTATTTCTGAGACTTTTAGTACTGTGCTGCAGTACTGGACTGAGTATCCTAAACTCCAGGTTTAATTGGCTCCAGGTTGGAAAAGACACCGCTTATTTAACATACACTTTGCAATATTTACACGTTTCACCCAATAAATCATTGAGGGAGTCTAAGCTAAAAACAGCACTGTTTACATTATTTATGGCTCCTGTTACTAATCCAGCAGGTGTGAGGAGATGTGACTTTGGGGTTAGTAGCCAGTGATACTGATGTGAAAGAATCCTTTTTATCAAAGGGACAACCATTATACCAGCCATGATTTGACTGTCATGCTTGGTATAATTATATGTATCAGAAAATCAGCCCAGCTAATGTTTCGCCTTCTACTTAAAATAAATATTTTTCATGAAATATAAATTACACCCAGGCTATTCTAGATGTAAATTAGTTTTCCTGGAACAGGCACAAAGGCTGACATTCACTCTCAGATCTGTGGTTCCCTGATGGCTCATTGTGTGTAGACATTAATACTAATAAAGGTCACAATGACTGCTTTAGCTAAGACACCCTCTGCGGTGGCAATCCCCTCTACAGAGGTCCTGATCTTGGAAACTGCAGCATTTTGGTGACTTTTTATCTGCCTCCAGCACAGATGTGGCAAAACAAATTGTAATTTCTCAGAAGCAAGGATTTTCTGTGGTGATCGTGACAGGCTGGAAAGATGTGCCTTCTCTTTCAACAGAGTTCTTGGATGAAATGAATTTCAGAAGTCCCAGGAAGTGGAATGCCCGCTTAAAAGTTTTAATAACTTTTTTTAATCTATGTATAAAACTTCTGAATTGGCATCCACAAGGCCCCTATTTTATTTCAGCCTTTTTGTGAAACCACACAAAATTTCTTATTAAAGTGGAATCAGAGCTTGATTTTTTTATTCTAAATGCTATCCACCCTAGGTAAACTGACACAGCAAGGGCTTGTGAATTTAAAAGCTTAACAAAAGATACCACTAGCATGTCACTTGGCTTCTCCCTGAGTGCATCTTGCTGGAAGAGACTGAGAAGAGACAGAAGAGAAAAAGAAGCTTGAGGCTTCCTGAGGAAATACAGCTTTTAGTTTGGTATAGGCTGCTGTAAATATTACATCAGCAGTATTAGGGACTCTCAGAGTAGTCTAGAATGCTAGAAGCCCTAGGCTTGAAATAAAGGCATGTAAGATGTGAAACTGTTTGGTGTATGAATAATTTTTACTGCAGAGTCCAAGAAAGAGATGGCAACATATGATGCCTTCAGTCGTTCTGCAGTGCATTCATTTATTGTTATCACCCCGAGGAAGCCCAGGTGGGAGGCAGGCAGCAGATATTCAGTGCAGGATGCACAGATGAGGAGCCCTGCTGCTGCAGAGGATTTCAAATGCCACTGCAATGTATTGCCTGTGCTGCCTGCACTGCAGCATCTCTCTCAATCAGCAGGGCTGGGATCAGACTTCAAAAAAATACTGCTGCAGAGAGCTGGAGATTCAACTTTCTGCCTCTTAGGGAGATGGAGGGTGCAGGAAGCCTGTGACCCTTTTGTTAGAGGAGGAACTCACTCACTCAATCATTCCTCAGCGTAAGAAATTCTCTGTTGGAGGGAGGCTGCATTGGAAAGCACCTGCTGTGTCGAGTACTGAATGTGTCACTCCCAGCTCCTGCTGAGGGTGTTTGCACAACCTCACCTCTAGGAAAGCAGCTCTAGGTACCTTTGCATTCCTCTCTTCCTGGGCCAGGCGTGGATTTGTGCCTGCTCCCTCCTGGACAGGCTCTCGGCATCCCTGAGGGACCCCTAAGGCAGCAGAGAAACGTGGGCACCCAAGCAGTAGTTTGGGCATTCTCCTGTTCATATTTCTTAAGCTGCTAGAAAAGAAAATGCAGTTAAGCTCAGAGGCTTCTACAGGTTGGTCTAACTCAAACCAGCACCTTGCTTATGGAAGATTTTCTCAAAACTGTAAGAAGCAGGCAAATTGTGCAAATTTTCTTCCCCTGGAGGAGAATCTCTCCTGATGGTTGATGATGAGAGTTTTCCTTTAAGGTGAAAATGAACTAAGTGGGGAGAAAAGCTTACAGAACTTAAAGGAAAACATATTACTCATTCTTTCTAATTTTCTGTAGTAACCTGGCTGCTTTTAATAAAAGTTTCTGAAACCATAATTCATCATTGGCTGGCTTATGTTGCTAGCCTTGGTAGAATGAACCTGATTTTTCTAGGAGTGTGATTAATAATTTTACTTCTTCCTATTTATGGTTTAGCAGGAGGTCAATCAATTCCTTAACTTTGTCCTCTAAGTTCATACTATATTGTATTAAAGATGTAAATTTGCAATCACTTATAATTGTTACATTTTAAATCTCTGGTATAATATGTGTTGGGGCTCTTTTTCAAATGAAATCACTTGCAAAACCTGGAAATGTTTTAATAATTTAAAATTAGCTAGTCCTGAAGTAGCTTAAAATTCTGATCACATCAAATTCGGGCACCTTATAAAAGATGCAACAGCACGGCGATTGTACTTTGTGTCCTGCTGGCTGACCTTCCTTTGCTGGTGCCTTTGTTAAACACAAATTAATTTCACCTGTAGGTAGTAAAAAGTTCAGAAATGCAACAGGTTGAAATCATCTGGTTTTTTTATTATGGGAGGGATTCAAGTGCAGAAGGGAGTTCTGTGCACAGCAGGAGAGTTTGCTGTTCTTTAGCGTGTGCCTGGGGAATTCCGATTTCTGTCTTATCAATTTGCTCTGATCATCTCTTTATCCTGATATACCCCCTGATCTGGCAGTTTTGGCTAAATCCCACCACAATTCACCAGCCTCTCCCGAAATATTGGAGGCAGTCTTTCAGCCACAAAGTGGCTTTAATTCACACAAGGGTTTGTGTGCAGTCATCTTGTGTTTGTAGCTAATACGGCTCCAAAGCATTTAAAGCTGGCTCTGAAGTATTTAATTTTGGCCTGGGTCAAATATGGAGCGAAGTGGGAACAGCAGAACGGGCAGAGCCTTGACAGGTTCTGTGTGTGACAATTACATTGGTCAGTTTAGAATAACAGCTTTATTAGTGAATAAAACTGAAAAGGAGATAAAGTATCAGAGCACAGCTGGTAGCACGTCCATGTTTGTAATGATGTCGGTGTAGTTTGCTGATAAGATTTTCACTCTGCCTTTTTTTCTAAATAAGGAAAAGAAAATACCTGTGCATACATTCTTTTTTATTTTATTTATGTTAGGTGCTCTTGATGTAAATTGCAGTAGCTTTAATGCTCTCTGCCTCGCAGCAGCATCACCACAGTGTATAATGTAATAATATTCTTAAGGCTCAATCATTTTTTCTATTTTTTCTTGCCTCAATAAGGTCCGTATCACCTCCTCCTGCCCACAGTCTGAACGTCTCAGTGCCTGAATGAATAGGAAAATGGGAGTTATTAGTCACAGAAAAATAAAACCACCTGTATTCCTTGCTTGAAGAAGCAATTACAATAATCTATTTCTATTGTCATAGTTTTGCTGGAAACATGAAAACAAATGGGGCTACTTGAAATTGAATAATGTTCTTAGTAATTTATGGTGACAGTTATTGTTATTACAAAGCCAATGCAGAGTAAAAAAAAAAATATATATATATATCAGCTAGAGATGGAATGGGTGCTTTGCAAATTATTTACACAATATGAAAGTGTCAGTTTTCACTGGTTTTGATCACCACAAAGGTTTTTCCCCACGTCCTATTTTGCTCCTAAGTACCGTAGAAATCTCAAATTAACCATGTTGTTTGTGCCACTGAAGATAATTTTGTATATGTATGATATGTGTCTAGATATACGTGCAGCCATATGCTAAAAGCCCCAGTTATTTCAACAGATTATTATCTTTAATCATTAAATCATCCCAGTGTTTTGCCGGGCTGTGCGGCCTGAATATATTTTCAACATAATGTTTATTTGCATTAAACTCCAGAATCCATTTCAGGGAGATTAAAACTGCAAAACTGAGCTGCAAATTTCTCTGAATGCAGCCTCACTGTAGAATGTACTTCAAAAATAATTTTCCCAACTTGGCATGCATTCAAATGCTTTACTTGTTTTACATCACTCTGCTTAGAATAACGGTTTCTAAAAGTAAATTCTTACTTTTCTTTAAAAGAGGATTATACTTCTTCGTTTAAGGGAGTGTAACAGCAAGATTTGCTTAAAAACTCCATCAAAACCTAACAGATATTGCAAGCTGCATCCCTTGGTATTTCTATTAGAATGTTTTCAACATGTTTTCTCTTTTTTTTTTTAATGCAAAACAGTTTGAAAACATTGGTCCTCAGGTAGCATTTGTGCTTCTGGCAATGCATGATTTGCTGCTTTCCTTTCCTGCTCAAATGCAGTTTATGGTGTTATGGTGAAAATCTGATGGCTGCTTGTCCTCTGCGCCAGATGTGAGGTTTCAGATAAATTAAAGGCAAGACAAAAATGACTGCACTGTTTTCATGGCTTCAGCAAAAGAATTTTAGCTTTACAGACATACTCCACACTTCAAAACCATTTGCATATTTTTTGGCCAGAGGACTGAGGATGTGGAGGAGCTGGATCAGTGTAATAAACCACCGTGCTCCGAATTCGCACTCAACAATAAATTGCTTTATGAAAAATGAAGCGCAGTAAAAGAGCGCTCCAGAGAAATGTGTTTCAAGAGATTCTGCTTCAGAGTCTTTAGGAGAGATTAAAGGACTCTGCTCTCTGTGCTTTAAGGAGGAGAAGTGGGTTTATTAACACTGAACAGAGCTGTAGGTGTGGACCTGGCTGCTCCTTATGTCTCACACCTTCTCCTCAGCCAACAGAAATGCAGAGTTTGAACCATTCTGCCTTTTCTAGAGGCTGCAGCAGAGGTGCTGGTGCTTGTGAGACCTGCTGTTTGCAGCAGTGCAGGGTGGCACATCCCACATTGCAAGGACGGAAAAGGGATCCCTGCAGGTGGCTGAGACGCTTTCAGAGTCCTGCGTTCTGCCTCTCCACGCAGCTGAGGAGGCTCACGAGTGTAAGGTGACCACCCATCACCTCCAAAACCTTGCCACGGCGTTTCAGCTGCTCTAGAGCTGCTCCTGGACGTGTGGCACCAGGGAAGGAGCCAGCTGGTGCCAGATGCTGCTGCTGTGCCCAATCCCAACATTGTTTTATAAGAGTCCTTAAAAGGAGAAGGGAATAGCTGTGGGAGAGTGGAAATATTCTTTCTCAAAATTGCTCAAAATTACCGAAAGGAAGCATGCTGCCCCTGCAGTTTTGCTGTTCTGTCATTAAATTCAGCTTATTGCTTCCACATCACGGCGCTGGGAAATCAGAGCCCACATTTGGTAAAGAACGAGCCACGGGCTGTAACAGCCCAGGGAGGAGACGCTAAGAACAGTTCTCTCAATAGGCAATTTTCTTTCATATGTGTTGCATCTACACAGGCTTTCATTAACAAACCCCATTTCCTTATGGTTTCACAGGCACCTCTGATATTTTTAGCGCTGAGTGGTTGGTAAAAGGTCCATAAAGGCTATTTTAGACTCCTGAAAGTTGCAGTACTGTGCATCTGATGTTTGGGAGGTAATGGCTCTAGCAAAGCGTTCTAACATAGCTGAAGATTTCTCCTTTGGGCTTTGACTGTTTTTATAATATGGTAACTAAGCAATAATGTCTGTAATCCCTGGCCATTGTTCCTTCAGCGGTGTGTTACAGCACAGAACATAACTGTGGGCAAATTCATGAGACACTGAAGAAAGTAGTCACCTGAAAAGATTTAGTGAAAGGCAATTCCAAATGCCCTCTAAAAGGTGGGCAAAGTATAGAGGTGCCCAGGCTGCATTTACTCATTCCTGATTTAATAGGTTAATTCCATTTTGCTTACTAACAAATGGGATTGGATATTGAAAACACCAGCAGCAATTTTGACAATATTAATTTTGGGGCTCTGCAATAAAATTGCCAAGGATCTAAGAATCAGGGCCTGAGGATATATGTGTATTTTCTGATTTGCTTTTACACGAACATTTATTACTAACAAGAAAACATTTACTTTTAAATTAGTCTTACAAGGAATTTTACAGGGTACTTGCTGTGGGAAGGTGTCATCACTACACTGACTGCAGCGTCAGTTATTTAATTCCACGATGGAAGTTGCTTAATTTTGTTTCCATTTGGTTTCTATGGAGTGCTTTGCCTTACACTAAGTGCACCTTGGCTTGTGGAAGCATAAAGTCAGAAAAATGAATATTACATTTATTTGGTGTATTTATTCCTTCTCCTTAAGTGCCTTTCCATCAGCTTGCACCTAATAAAGGCAATGAAGTCGGTTTAGATGGGCAATAGCATTCTGTTCAAAGCACTGACATTTCAGATTCAAATCTAATTTTTAAGAGACTTGCTGCCTCGTTGAGTTCATTTATGTTGATGCAGATTATTCTTTGTGATTTTCTGAAATCAGATATTATTCCTCTTTCTCATCTGAAGACAGTGCAGCTTTTCTTTCCTCACTACAATGCCTGAAGTTGAACAGAGCAGGCTCTTGTGCAAGCAGTTAGAAAACTCTGGGATTTGGGTTGTTGCAGCTGGAGTTTTTTGTTCCTCTGGTCAAATGTTTTTGCAGAGCAGATGTAGCAATCAGCCTCTTGCTGCTTGGTTGCCAGCACAGCTACCCCTGCAGGGAATCAGACAGGTTCTGATATTAATATGCATTTTTGGACATTTTTGTTACCAGGCTCGTTTTATGCTGTAAATGAGAAGCTGCTCCCTCTTGGCTTTGCTGGTTCTGTGGACCCCAAAGCTTTCTCTTTTATTTAGCCACTAATATATGCAAATTTAACAGATCCAGAGGGATTATGATATAATCCTTGTGGGTCCTTCCTTCTCCTAGGGAATAAATAAACTCACGAAGGTTCACATGAAATAAACAAAAATGTTACAGATTTCAAGTTGCCGAGCTGGCACAAATCCTGTTGGATCAGTGTGTTAAACGCTGTGTGCCTGAAGTTGTAAAGTAAATTAATATTGGAGCATTAAAGGAAAAAAATCCTGTTGTTCTGATGTCACGAAATGTTTCATCCCTGAAATGTGAGTGGAATTTGGAAATATCCCATCTTTTGAGAACTGCATGGATTTAAACACGTAAAAATAGGAGTTTGGGATAAGCACGAAGCTTTGGAAAAGGTGCCTTGGATGCAATTTCTAAGGAAGAGGTTGCCCCTGTGTTTATGAAGAATGTTATGCCCCTCTTTTCAGTACTGTAAAGATACAAAATCTGCCAGTTTGGGAGGCACCCCATCTTACCATCCCTTGCTCCTCAAAACATTTGCTTGGATATAGAAATGGTGTAAGCTGCTTTAATAAGAGCATTGGAGAACCTCTGAAAAGCACCACTTTTCTTGCCTGACCCTCATTACTGTGGCTGTGTAAGGTCCAGCCAGGAACTACTAGAGTTACTCAGACCTTAAAACTCTAACCGAAAGCTTGTCTTGGATAACCAACCCTTCTACCTTTATGTTATTTTTTTTTTTTTTTAATAAATTATGAGCTTATTTGTTTATTTATTCAGTGTTACCTCTTTTTAACAGTGTAATAGCTGCTGGGAGTAACTTTGGTCTTAGTAGTTATCTGATTGCAACATCTACTTTTTTTTTTTTTTTGTACTGAGAATTCACCACAGTTACAAGAAAATCAGATATACGGTGTCTCTACTTAGTAAGAAATTATTCAGCTGTAATGAAAGTGAAACGTTAGCTAGCTTTGATGAGCTACTACTGCATATTGCATGTTGTTTTGCTTCATAAATAAATCCTTTTGCATTCATAGCTGTAAGTGAAAATTTCTGAAATACATATTCAGATAATTAACAATTAAAGATTTCCTTTTTCCTTTCTTCTCCTTAACAACATCTTAAACAAGAAGCCCTCGGTTAAAAGAGAGAAACATCAGTGCTCTAAGCCTGTAAAAACTCATGAACTTTCAGTTTTATCTGCTATGAAAAAAAAATAAAATAAAATAAGATAAGGATTAAGTAAAGGAATTGGTCCAAATCCCACTGAGGTCCCTAGAAACACCTTTACAGAGAGCAGTGGATTTGAATCAAATCTCTGCACACCTGCATTAAAGTTTTAGGCTTCATCCTGTCAGCATGGTATTCCCATATATTCCCAACAAAATCTGCACTGGCAGTGAAATGACCTCCAAAGTCATTCTCTTCTCATAAATCTATTTTTTACTCAAGGTAATTCTATGGGCTTCAAAAAGATGGATGTTGGGCGCTGGCACAAATTTTTTGGAAGATCATTCCGCTCTTGAATTCCCTCAAACCAACTTTGCTTCATAATCTTTTCATAGTCTCATACATGGGTTTTACTTTGGGCTTAAAGATGAGTTTTTGCATATATTTGCTCTAAGGTCTATACGTGACAATGCGATTCTACCATAATTTCTCTTTCTTTTGGTTCTTCCTTGAAAAAATTGCACACTGAATGCAAGATTCCTATAGAATTTGTAGGAATTGCTGCATCCCTGTCATAGCACAGGTCACAGCTCCCTCTGAGTTTCATTAAACAAGATGGGATGATCAGTGTGTGGTACTGGAACACCCTTGTATCTGGTAAACAGTGATAGATTAGATTATCATAGGCTCTTGCAACAGTGGCTGTAAAGATGCTGTAATATTGGTAATTCACCTTATGAGATTCATTTTGTGCAAATTGGTTGCAGTTATTTTTTATCTAATGAGTGTATTGGCGCAATGCTTCCTCTATATGGATTTGAACTGATGTCCTAAACACAGAAAATGAGAAACAGAGGGAGAGGTGTTGGTGTTACTGCTTCAGTTTCATTGACATATCTGAAAATGTTTCAAACCTTGTGAGGAAAAAGGCTTTAATTAAGTGGTTATTTTTTACCACACAGCGTATGATCTTTTGCATTAAGGCATTATTCAAAGTAAAACTAAAGCAAGGCTGTTTCAAGAAGCAGACTTTTAAAACCAGACTAGAAGGGTTGGATGATTCTGGATGTTCTGTTCCACTTATCATGAACCAGATCTGGTTTTCTCGTGCTGTTATCAGTGTGCTGATGTGCACCTTGAGATGCTCTGATAGAATCCAGGTGTAAAGTTCTGTGCAGAACTTGATCAGAACTCAGCAGAGAAACATCTACACAGCTCTGGGACATCTTTGCATGTCAGTGCCTGCTTCTCCCAGCCTGCAGAAAGGTTAATATATGTAATATGAGGATTAAGGGCCCAGGGAATTACTCCCTTTTGGAAACTGTTGAAGGAAGCCTAACAGGGAGATTAGTTTAACTTCACAGCGGTCCCAACAAGGAGCACAAAATTTCAGAGGTCTCATGACTTTGGCTGGCAGAGAAAGAAAAACTAAATGGGTTAAAATCTCGCAGTGGTGTGTAAGAGCTGCAGATTCTGCCTGACAAAGTAAACCAGCCAGAAACCCACCTGATCAGCCTTGCTGTGAAAGGCTTTTGCTCTGTTCAGACCCACAGCTCCTGAACCTCAGCCTGCAGCACGAAGACTGATGCTAATCCTTGCTGTGCACGTTGGTGTATTTGACTGACAACAGGCACTTTATCAGTGTGCCAGTCTTTTATTGCCCTTGCACATCCTTTCTGTTTGTCTGCTGTCCTTTGTAAATGTCTTTTGCTTTCCTGCAAAGCAGGATGCCTGTTCTCCTGTTGGAAGTTGACTTGACTAAACTGAAGTACTACTGCACTTCCTATAATATTAGCCATTTTTTTTGTCTCCTCTGCTGCCTTCTCTTCCCTAGAACTGTTTTCTCTGTGTATAATTAGTATTTTTCTAGATTAATCAAGCAGTTATACTTTGCTGTGGAGCTGTTTGAGAGGAGGCTTTTGATGAGAATGAGCTGTGTTTATGAATTATTGAAGAGGATTTCACTTGTTTCCTTTGCCAGTGTGATTTGTAATGATGCTGCCTTTAAGAGGGGTTTCACTTTTGCTACCTGAGTTGGTTTTGCTGTGCTTTAATCAACGCAAACTGAGCAATAAAGGCAGAATGTCATATCTGATTTCAAAGTCCTTAATAAAAGCTATGTGAATCTTCCAGCTACCAGGAGCATTTGAACTCCCAGTTTTGTTTTTTTCTTAAGTAGTCAAACCAAATTTGGCTTCTACCTCTTTTTTTTTTTTTTTTTTTTTTTTTCTTTTCCTTTATTTCCCTGGGAAAATATTTGTTAAGTAGTATAAATAGTGCTTATGAGATTAATTTGATCCTGTGAGAAAAGGAAATTCTCCTTTTCAGAGGGATATTTTCAAATTGAATTTATATTCTGCCTCTAAATATTTTAAATAAGAAAAGCAACTTAGGAATGTAACACGAGTGTGAATGGAGGGTAGGTCTCTCCCACTTTTGGAGTCATCCTGAAAAGGGGTACGCAATATGTGAGAGTTTGAGGATTTAAAATGGAGCTTCCAGACTCTTTACCTTTTGGAAATTGTTTTTCACCTGGATAAGGTGAATAAATACATGTTGGAAGTTTTGCAAATAGCGTGTTGTGACTGGAAAGCCACTGGGCTCAAGATCCAGCTTAGCTTTGAATGTTGAGGGGTTTTAGCAGGACAAAAGACCTGAGTAAATACCAGGTACTTGATGAGACAAAAGCAAGAGCTGTCCTGCGATGCATTCTGGAAATGTATCGAGATACAGAGCTCCCTCTCTGACCTGTCTTGCAAAAGTCTTAAACATCATTTTGCACCACAGTTCTTTAAACATTCCCTTAAAAGCAAACCAAATGAAATGCAGAAAGGAGCTGATTTCAGTCAGATTATCATTTTGTCGGCTCCTTGATTGTTCTTATCAGTGTTACATCTTTCAATGGTAATTTATCTCTTGTTTTTCTACTTAGTCTGTCAGGACTGTTCTGCTGTTACACATAATGGAACAGGGACTTTGGACTTACTTTTGCATCAAGAGAACAAATTTAAGATCGAGGTTTTACCAACAGTAAAACTGCACCCAGTAATGAAGCCCAACTGAAATGTGACTCAGCTTCTGGCTGATTTACACCTGCAACTCAGTATTGTTTAATTAGAGGCATTAGTGTCTGGAGCTGCACCTGTGTGTGAGTTACAGCTGCAGATACCTGTCTGCCTGCAGAAGAGGAGGCAAACTGCTGAAATCACAGCCTTAGAGCTCTGAGGCATATACAGTGATGATATCTGGAGGATGTTTGGATTGCTCTTCCCAGTCCTCAAAGCAAAATATTGTACATTTATGTGCTTTGTGCATTTCAAACTGGATTAAGAGCCTGAATGGATACTTGTCCTTTAGAAAATTTGAACAACACTTTCATTTTTTGGTTTTTTTTTTGTGTAGAACAGGATATGCAGCAGTGCCTTGTCTCCAGCTGGTGCTATGTACCCCCTTTTGCACATGTTCAGTCTGCACAAGCACAGAATCCAGATGATTTACACAAGATCGGGTCATGATTCAGCCCATGAATGCTCCTATGTGGTCTCACAGTCCAGAAGCTCTCCTTCTTCATTAATATCATGAGTCTGTCATTTAGCTTTTCTGTAGCTGTTGTACATTTAAAAAAAAAAATATTAGTATATTGTTTTCAGCTTATATTACATGCAGATCCTTCCCAAAGTATTTTATACATACATAATATATATATTTTATGTGTATATATATATGTAACAGGGTATGTTCAAGCTGGGATGAGAGCAGTAAAGTGAGAAACAGCTCTTCCATGAACACCAGAATGAAAATGTTCGACTGCCTGCCTGGCTTTGATGGTCACAAATTAAATCCTTATACAATTATAAATTCTTTCAAAGTTTGTCTCAGAATAGATATGAGACAAAAATCAAGCAAATATAGCTAATTTGATTGCATATAGTAACTGAGAGTAAATTAAGATTGAATTTTGGGGTTTTTTTTAATTGCAAAGGAAAACCCCAAATTATCAATCCACCGATACTTGAGTTTCCTTTATAAAAGTCTGGATTCACTGACCATCTCTGCCTATTTTTAACACAGAAACCTGGCCTGAAGTGATTGAAGGTTTGCAGTGGGATATTTTCCAGCAGACTTGGAAAACAAATGGAAAATGTACAAATACTGTGCAGGTTGAGATGTGTATCTGCTGATCTTTTTTCTGTTGACTTTTGAGTCGCTGTCTCTTACTAAGTGAATGACATGGCAAATGCAGATTCCATGGTGGCACTGTCTGTACATTTCTTAGTGCCCCCAACAGGAATTTTTCATTTCATGCATCATTTATAATTTGCTGCAACGGTTGAGAAGTCTCTGTGTGTGTGTGTGTGTGTGCATATATAAATGTACATCATTTTTTTAAGAGGAAGAAAATATGCTTTGTCAGCCTTCTCTAAGTTGTCAGGCTTCTCCTGTCTGTAAAATCTGACGGCTTAAATTGTATCAATGCAAGTTTCTACATGCACTTATCTCTGGAGGAGATGGGAAAGAACAATACAGCTGAGGCAATTTGGGCAGTTAATTATGAGATATGTTAGAGCATTTCAGTTACATCCCATCTGTTGCACAACTGCATCCAGAATTAATTCAGACCTGAAAATGGAGAAGCCTTGAGAAAATTGAGATCATGAGGGCAGACACTGTTGACAAGGATATCCCTGTCTCCTGTAGTGTTCCATTGCAGAAGGACCAACCTGACAATTCTTTGCCATTAATATATCAGATATATTACTTGATTTCTCCTCAAATCATATAAGGAAGCATCTCTTTGATCTATCTTCTCTTGTGGCTGTTTCTGTAATTCTGCAGGCATGTTGGTGCATTGCAGGGGATTTTATCATTATTTGTACGTTTGATAGGTAAATAAAATAGATTTCTATACTTCTAAGTAGGTTTCTCCACTGGAATACAATTAGTATGGGAAAAAATGATCAAATGACAAAAAAATGGTGTTATATACTAATTTAGGCTCCCCAGAATGTTAATTGAAAGAGCAGTTTATTTGTACTTGTACTTTCAAAACCTAACAAACTCCCAAAGTTTTAGTTGCATGCTAAAACCCATTGTATATTTTACCACGAATTAAAATGAGATATTTTATTAATGAAAATAGTCCTTCATATTGAAAAATGAAAAAAAAATATATTTTTTTTAAGGTGCAGAAGTACTTCATATCATGAAACACAGATGTTTTTCCAGTTGGCAAGTACAGATAAATCTCAGTGAACAAGAAAAGATATTGATACAGGCAGGACTGATGGCATGAGTGACCAAGTTACACAGACCCAATGATATCTTTTGACTTCTCCTCTTGGTCCAGTGGTCGCTAAAGTTGTCTGTTTACAAAAAATTTTCTTTTGAGGAACTCACCCTCAGCTGTTTTACTGATTTATACAAGATGAAGGGTTTTCTCAGGACTGTGTCTGGCCAGCTGCTGCTTTCTTTGTTTCCCTACTCATCCTCCACCAGGAGGCTTTTAATCAAGTATCTCTCTCTTTTTTCTGTTCTTGTTCTCCTGGTCGGAGGTATCTTGACCCTGGTGGCTGCCTGCCTTTGATTGCTCTCTGGAAATGCAGAGATACTGACATGCAGGGGCATGATGCAATTTCTTTATTTCTTAACCGCTTCTTATGTACTGCCCTAAGAGAATGAAACCAAGACAAGCAGCTTTTACCCTTGCTCTCTGTTTGGCTATCTCAAAAAAAAAAGAAAAAAAAGAAAAAAAAAGCTTTGATCAGACAAAAAGACAAAGAAAAATCCTCAGGCATCTAGAAAACCTGCCCTGAAACTGAGAACTCCAGTGCAGCACACAGAACCACCCTCCCTTCATCAAACTCTTCTAGCAGTCACAAGCTCAGCTTTTCTGTGGGAAAACAAGTTTCTTTTTGCTAGTAGTAACGTATAACCCCACACTTACTCATCCCAAAATTCTGTTTTACTTCAGTTTTAATAAGACAGAAAAAAATGTGTAGACAACATGTTCCAATCGCTTCTACTTCATTATGGCTTTTGTTGAATGACAAAGATAACTCATTTAATATGTCTTACTCTCAAAAGAAAGTGTACTGCAATGAATATTTCAGACATTTCAAACTTAGGAGAGCTATGGTTCTTGTTTAGAAAACATGAGGCATTATTGGAGAAATTAAATTAAATTGCTCAGCGATTTAGCTTTTTTATAATGGCAGCAGAACTACCCAGGCTTTAAAAGGTTCCATAAAGAGTGCTATGTTTTTCCAGCACGATTATAATTAAGGTTGATGGATTGCTAGGGAGGAAAAGAATGGTGAATTTTCTGCATATTTTTTAGGGTTTGGAGAGAAACTGAAAAACATTTAAACACCCACACATGGACAGAGCAGGCCAGGCAGCTCTTTTTCCACTACATAAATCCTTCTTGACCTTTGAAAAGAAATATAAATAATCTTCTAAGAAATTTTTATGTTACTTTTCTCTGAAGTTGAGATTGAGGCATCCATTTGCTTTAGCACAGCCGTGACCTCTGGTATTGGGTGGGATTTGTTAGTCTTATGTTGCAATGCAAGATGTAACCATGTTTGTATGAATGTTTGTATTCTATCCCCAGCTGTTTAAACCAGCTGGGGCAGTGTTCTTTATCCATTCCAGGACCCATCCTCCCTGCAGGGATCTCTGCTGTTCCTGGGCCATCCAGGCTCACTGCAGGGCTGAGACAGTTCCATCATCCATGGGGAGATGCTGCACCCAGGGGAGGAGCCTGGCATTCCCAGCTGGATCACAGCTGGCATTGGGAACAGCAGCACAGGCTGTGTGCACGGGATTCTTTCAGAGGAAAACTTCACCCTTCTAAAGGGTCATTGCTTCAGAACCACATCTGTCACTGCAGGGGGACTTGATTGGGCTGCTCTCAACACTCTGAACAACAGGGTGTCAGGATATATTCTGAGCCTCTCAGTGTTTTCTCTTTGTTTGCTATTTTTTTAATTTTTCCCAGTAAAGAACTGTTACTCCTATTCCCATATCTTTGCCCAAGAGCCCCTTAATTTCAAAATTATAATGATCTGTAGGGAGCGAGTTTACATTCTCCATTCTAAGGGAGGCTCACACCCTCCTTAGCAGGCACCTGTCTTTCCAAACCACGACAGAGATTTTCCTGAGTCCTCACTGCTGGCTGGCAAGGGAAACGTTCTGAGCTGTTGCCATGGAGAGACATGGCTTTGGAGAATTGGCAGTAAGGCTTCATTTATGCTCCCCACCATACTTTTATTGGAAATGTCCCTAGTCAGGGGAAATTTTCAAGGCTAATCTCTCCCCTGTTGTTTCACAGTTATAAAGGAAAATAAAGGAGTCAAAAGAATATGCTCCAAGATGTTGCCTAAATATAGGCCAATTTTTATTGTGCCACAAATTTACTCAAAGTTTGTATGGATTTAGGTCAATTCCGTGGCATTCTCAAACATTCTTAGAAGATAAATATTTGGTCTTCTGAACCTGCACAAGGCAGGGAGAATTACTGCATACACACATTCAGTGTGTTTTCTGTTTGAGTTTTCGTTCTGCTTTGAGTGGTTTTGGCTGGAAAAAAACCTACTACTGCTGTGTACTCCGTGTGCATTTTAAAACATTTTGCTCTAGTTCCTGAAAAGTCCTCAGGAGCAAATAGTCTGACATCTGTGATATTTAGCACATCTTGGAAGTTCTCTGTTTCCCCAGGTGATTTTCAGCTTGTTCTGAGGTGTTAGCCACATATTCATGGCCAGGGCTACCCTTGAAAAAGGGAAATCCCTCTTTATGATGCGTACCTTTATTTTTTTTTTTTTTTTCTCTCTTAATTTTTCAGTAGTAAAACGGCGGTTGTATAGGGCTTTAGAGCCAGATTTGTAGGGAGAGGCATTTATGTGATCTGATATGTCCGTAGTGCTAGTACAAGACGCTGAAGAGGGATATAAATAAAATATGTATAAACCTACCGCATTTTAGTTTTTATGAATTATTCTGTTCCATTGTGCTTAGCTTTGTTAGGAATATTACAGATGAGAGAACCATAGAAGTGCATGACTAAAAGTAGCTAAAAATGGTGTATCACCGTGTATGGAAGTAGAAGCATCTCATGGACATTTCTACTTAGCAGGTAGAACCACTTAGAACGTAGAACCACCAGGGATTTTCACCACTCTCTCTCCAATGATAAAGTCAGTTGTGTCTTTCTAAGAATGTAGACACGTGCATTGATTGTCACATTCTGCAATTAAACCTGCTGAGAATGGAAAGAGCAAAGGAGTGGAAGATGTATTCCATACCTATTTCCTGCACTACTGCTATGTTCTAGCAATGTGAGTGTTTTAATCCATATGAGATGGGAGTGCTTTTCTATTTTGAAAAAAAAATCATGAATCAAATCACTTGCACATTAAACAACTTTTCATAAAATTGGCATCAGTGCAATTCATCAGCTCCGAGTTCCATATGTGCCAATTCATCAAAACAAAAATCTTGTCAGGTACTGTCCTAATAAATAATTATTTCTGCATCCAGCCCTTCTGAAGGGCTGCTGAGGTGCCCTGATGATTCATTAGTGCTAATGTTGGGTTAAACCTTTTGTGGTCTTCAACTGAATTGTAGATCATTGGGTAATTTTATTTTTTCAACCTTCATAAGAGCAAAATTTGCACATTTTGTTTCATTTATCACTGACAAAATGAAAGGGAATTACTTGTTGGATCATCTAGTGAGCAACTTGTATTGAATTCATCAGTGAATTCCTTTCTCTGTAATAATAGTAACTATCTAATAGTAATTTTTGGAAACATAGTTACAATTTTTAAATTAAATCCCAGCTCAGCAGCATAGGATTTAGGAAATGGAGTTTCAAGTCTTACTGTCACTTTGAGGCAGACACTTAAAATGCTGGGTAAATAAACCCTTTCAACCCAAACCATTCTACGATAATAAAGGACTTTAAATATCATCTAATTCCAAACCCGTTGGAATGGGGGTTTAATCTGCTGACACACCTTTTTCCGTGAAATATAATTTTTCCAGCGGGAAAAATACTAAACCACTCCGATCACCTCTGCATAATAAGCTTTATAATGTGGTTTGGGAAAGGCACGTAAATAAAGAAAATATGGAAGAGATGCTCAGCTCCTAGTGAATTGGAATTAATTGGGCAAGCTAAGTATTTTCTACTAGTTGGTGCTTCAATAAATTGAAGCATGGGGATATGAAATGTGCTTGAGAGTACTCATCAAACTGCAAATGGTACCTTCAAATCCTAAAAAGCTGTGTCAGAGTGAACCATGACTACTTAACGTAAAGAACTACTCCAACAACTTCTTTTTGTTGTTATTTTGTAGTCTTAAAAAATAATTGCAGCAATCTGAGTATTTAAAAGAAACAGAGTATCTAGCTTTGCTCTTTTGAGTAAAATAAAAATGTTTCCTTTCTATTCTGAATATTTTAAGGCTTATTTATTCTACATGAGCACTAAAATGAAATTCAGATAGGAAAGTCGTGCTTCATCTCATTAAACAGATATTTTATTTTTGAAGTATGGGAAAACGTTCCTTCTGTTTCTAAACTGTGTGAATTTGACTGGAATGCCTGAAAGACGTTAATGTTGCCAAAAATGCATTTCCCCGAGTCAAACAGAGAGGAATCCCTGTTCAGCCTTCGTGCACCATCCGTGCTGATGGCGCTGCACCAGATCTTGGATTGGTCCTTCACAAACTCACTCAGCGCATCAGGCCTGCTTCTGCCAATGGTGTTATGCCTCTAGGTGAACAATTAGCAATTAATTAACTCCTTTGGCACAGGGCAGCCATTAAGAAGCTTTAATTTGTTGTGATGAAGCGTGGGTGCGTTCAGGGGCTGTGAAGGGGCAGCTCCCCTCAGCCTCACAGCCCCTGCCCCTCTCATCCTTCCCCTGGTTATCCCTGGTCCCACGCTCAGGAGCAAAATCCGATTTCCTGCAGCAGTTGAGAAAACTCTGCAGCACGCAGGGCGGCACACAGGCAATTAAAACCATCTCCATCCGATTGCGGGTGACATTCTCGTGAGCTCAGCAGCTCCCGGGCTTTGATTAGGAAATGACTACTAAAAAAAAGGATAAAAAAAGGTCATGTCATCTCACAGTTCTCCTACAAATGTGGCACTTAATGTGTGGCTCTTTTTTTCTTTTTCTTTTTTCTTTTTTTTTTTTTTTTTTTTTAAGCCTGCCTTAGTAATCATATGTCTGCTAACGAAGTTTTGTCATTTAGGACATTATTTGGGTAAGTGGTGGGGTACTTCTAGTGGCATCCAAGGAAGATTTTGTTGTGGGGCTGTCTAGACTAAGTAAATTCCTGCACATAGATTTCTATGGACACTACATAAAATGGACATAATATAAAGATTTTATACTAAAAAAAACCCTATAATTTTGTATTTTTAATTCATACCCCTGTTCAAAAGACAGTTTTACTGAACTTTAATTTAATTGCGTGTAAAACATAGCAAATCTTGGATATAAGAACAATATAAGCATAAATATGTTGAGACAGGTATATATGGATCATTTCTCTGTAGCTTAGTGTGCGTTTGTCAGAATCAGGCTTGGGAATCCCCCGTTACATTGATCAATAATGTGGAAGTGTGGTGTTTTGCATTAGTTGCAGCTTTATAAAACTGGGAGCTTTTTCTGCCTCTTCCTCATGCAAATTCTGATTTAAGATTTGCCATGAGGAGCTCACAGGAGCAGTTGCTCTGGAGCTCTGAGCACAAGGGTATTGTTTCATTCCCCCTTCCAGTTAAGAAATATTCCATCTCAAAGCCCTCTGCAGCTGCTAATTATTCAGCACCGATCCCGATTTCCATCCGAGGCAGCAGACCCTGCTCACATCTTGACTCTGAGCTGCTCAGCAGGAATTCCAGTCAGATCCTGAGTGATTCTTCCCACCTCAGGGGAGGCAGCCGCTGTCCTGCCTCCCAAAGCCAAAAAATTAAATCAGGATAGGGAGCTGAACTCTGGGCTCCTGCAAATGCAGATTTTGTTCTGCAGCTCCTTGGCTATTCTGGTCTGGCACACGCTCATAGAAGCTGCTCTAATTCAAATAAATAATTAAATATTAATCAGGGCAGAGGCAGGCAGCCTCAGCCAAGCTGTTTGGTGGGAACAAACCCACGTTTTCTGCTCTAGAAAATGTATTCCAAGTAAGAATCTTTCTGTTGAATTAAAAAGCAGTCTGATTACCTAAATATAAATTAAAAACTATATGAAATCTCTAAAAAATACCCCCAAAACCCAGGGACAAATAAAACAAGAGTAAAACAGTATTTGCAGTTCATTTCTGATCAGCTGTAAAGCACCTGTAACTTTGTTTTCAAGGTTCTGCATTCCTGATGTGCATTTGAATTTACAAAACCAAGGAAAAGGCAGTTTGAGGAGCAGCAAAACACATAACCCACTGAAAAGGGAAGCAGCTGAGGAGCAATATTGCAGGAATAATTTGTGACTTTTCCGTAGCCCCTGTATGGTCTTTAAGCAAATTCTGTTGACTGCTTGAGGAAAGGGTAAATGAGAAAACAGACTTCTAGAATAAAGGCAGTAGAAAGTATGTCTTTGAAACAAATTACTTCTTTAATGAGACTAATCCGTTTTGATGCCTTTTGCTTGGATTTCTGCTTTATTATTTTCTAGTTGTGTTCCAAAAAAGAAAAAAAAAGAAACGCTGGAAGTTCTGTAGTGTTAGAAATCTGGAAATCCAGAGAGGATCCCAGTCCAGGCTCCATCTCTGCCAGCTGACTCCTCTCTGAGCAGGACGGTGCTGAGAGCTCCCAGAGCATCAATGGGGGGATTTTTGGTGATGTTCTGCCATTTACTCCTTGTAAGACACCCGTCGTGATCTCTGATCAATTTTCCATTTTGCAAATGGTTTTAGGGCTGTCACCCTCTTCTCTTTTGATGTCTCGAGAATTGAAGAGTTCTAGGATTTCACTCGAAAACCAGTGTTCATCCAGGAAGGCAAGATAAGTCTTAAAAATACAAAGGAATATCATTAAATGAACACAAAATATTGTACCCAAACCATCTGTGAGTCATCGTAGATTTTTTCCCCCCTAATTTCAGCCTATGAAATATATTTAATATTTAATGGTTTCTTTCCCCTCTTAGACAGGGGGTGAGGGGGACAAGAAACTTAAAACTTTCCAAAGTACCCAAGAAACTTAAACCTTTCTAACGACTTTCAGCTTATTTCAGAAGAGTAAGAGCTCCTTACTCACTGATTAATTCAGCAGTGGGAACAGCCCAGGGTTCATCTCCTGACACCTTGAACCAAATTGTCCATTTGAAGGATTTAGAGAGAGAGTTTTGGGATACCCAGCACTATTTTGCAGCCTTGGTGGAGTGTTTGAGGTTAGATGGGGCTGGTGCAGACTCTCCTTGCCCTCTTGCCCAGCCAGACTCAGCAGTGGGGATGGAGGCAGCACTTTCAAGCCCAACCTCTGTGGTACCAAACAGTCAAGGATGAGGCATCAAGGCAGAGCTGAACCTGCTGTGGGAATGAGGAGCCTGGGCCATTTCACAGCTGATCTGCAGCACAACTGAAAGACTGCAGTTGTCCTTCAGTTGGGTTTTTTGCTTATTAATCCTGGGTATTTATAAGCTTACTTAAACTTCTGTGCATATCATAAAGTATTTCTCCAAAATACTGCATGTGCAGATGAGGTCTCAGACCTTCTACACCACGGTCCAGAGCAGTGCTTCATTTACATGCTAAGCTAACTAAAAATGGAAATAATTCTCCCTGTGGCTGGCTCAACAATCCCAAGTTGTTTTACACCCCGTTCAAAAAAGACAAAGAAGATTATTGACGACTGAAGTTGCAGAAATCTCAGAAAAGATGCCTGTGTGAGAAAGTGTAACTTATCACAAAGGCTGCATATTTCTCCTCCTTGAATGCCAACGCACATTCATGTTCTTCTGTGTCTCATTGCTGTATAGCTTTTGAAATGCCAGATAATGTGTTGATTTATTTTCCAACACGGCACTAAACATTTCCATTAGAGCTGGGCAAGCAGGAAAAACAGTGGTACTTTGTAGATTAATTTAACACTGAATTTTAAAAGTCCTGAATACTTACCTGGCTGATACCAAGAAGACAAATTTGGAATGGTTTATGGAAGCAAATAGTGATAGAGTGGGTGTTTATAAAGTCCTTCCTGGAGATGATGAAATTTCAGTCACTGCTTTTGTTGTAGGTTCATTTTGCCAACTTTGTTTTAACTTTTCTCATACCTGCTGTCTCTTTCACACAGACAGCACTCCTTTTTACCCCTTAATTCCCATTAAAAAAAACTATTATCCCACTTTTCCCCCAAAAAACTTCCAAGTGTTTGTTTCTGGCAAAACCCATATTTTCCCTAGGATCTGGCAAAACATTTTGTCTCTTTGTACAGCTTTTGTGCGAACATCTCAGCATCTCTGACTCAGCTCATAGTCCTCTCTGAATCAGTTTTGTAAGGGAGTCTGACCATTTCAGCTTTAGAGTAGAGCAGATTTGGGTGTCACACTTTACCCTGGTACTCTGAAATCACCTGCAGCAAACACACCTAACTTGGAAAGCAGCTTGGAGCTATTTCAGAGACAAACAGTGAATCTGGGCCTGTTCTTTCCCAGGACTGGTTTGTTTGTAAGCTCTTTGGTGCAATTTTGATCGCCCACGGATATGATAACTGCTGATTTGTGGGGTTTATCCCAGAAAATGGGTGGTTTGGTTGTTTTTTCCCCCCTCTATCTGTGCAAGAGGATGTCATAATTTCACTGATTTAATACACCAAGAGTTCAGCTCACTCCCCTGAGCGTGATATACTAATCCACCAAGACAAACAGGGATGTTCACCTCTGGCAAATGCTCCATCGTTTATCCCATGGTGCCGGTCTCTCTGCAGCGATATAATCATTTAATAGCTGCTGTCCTCAAGCAGGTAGGCTTTTAACAGTCCATGGGTTGCTGGCATGAGTTTGGCATTTCTAGTTCATTTATAGTTTCATCCTCCATGATTGGTCTTATCAACCCCTTGTCCTGTGGAGAGAAGAGAAATCTCTTCAGCTGAAGCTTTGATGGTCTTATTTGTCCAAATTTGCACTTCTGTCAGACTCTTGGCTGCAGCTCTATATTTCATATGTGAGGCCGTTATGATCCATTTAAATGCCTATGGGGATCTCAACAAGCTTTTTGAAAAGATTAATGACTTAGCTGTGGTTTTTATGATAGTGTTTCCAGAGAAATGCCTGCATACCTAATAAGGTTATTTCTACAAGCCATAATTTGCATTGCTCGCCATAAAAGACAAATAGATAGAGTTTAACTACAAAACATCTGAAGGTTTACTGCCCATTTTTATCTTTTGAAGATCGCTTTTGCAGAAGAAATGGTAGGCAAGGAAGGGAAAAGGGAAATGAGAAATGCACCAGATTTAAAATGCCAGCAGAAGAAGAATAGGGGTGTGAGGAATTCTGTATTTTTGAATCTTGTACCATATGGATATACCTTTGTAAGGCTGTTATTGCCAACAGTCATGTTTTTATTTGGACGTGACTCTTAATAGGAGTAATTTGAATTAGTCTTGGAGCTTGCATAACATTTATTCAAGATTTATGTGAGCGGTTATAAAAAGATTAACTGAATCATTAGCTAAATTGCGTTTCCTAATGAAATCACCAAACAGCAGGCTGGAAGGAGAGGTTATGTTTGTACTTTTGTCAGACCCTTGACCTAGCAGAGGACGAGTTATAAAGTGCATTTGAAACTTCTGTGTTAAACCATTTAATGAGTGTTTGTTAAACGTTTGTCAACCACCAGGAATTGTGCACAGGTCACAACTGGTTTTGCCTAAAATTTGACTAATATCTGTTCTGCTTTTCAAAATGTGAAGTGTTTGCCTGGCATAAATCATCCTCATTTTTTGTGAAGTCGAGTGACCGAGTGTGAGAACACCTTCATTTATGAGTGGTACTTTGTTCATAAGATCAGACTTCTGGTCCTTACCTTCTCTAGATTTGTCTCTTTTGTGTTACATATTAGGAGAATCAAAGATTTAAATGAGGTTTTTTTTCTTTTCAAATGGTGGTAAGTGAGCTTAATAGGGAGTTTCTATTCTAGAACTTCTTTTAACCCATTCTACAGGTGTATTCCTGTAGGACCAGTAGGCAAACCTGAAAGTAGAAAATTTAAAATTTAACATAAAAGGAAACTTACAAGGGAAAATAATAATTTTAGATACTGTCACCGTGTATTGCCATCACTTTAAGTCTATGTAAATGCGAGTAAATTCTCTCCTCCTAAATGAATATGTGTTAGAAAAACTGCCTGCATTTGCAAATAAATGCAGAAGAAGCAATCTTGATCGTTCAGATATAAAACAGAGCGGAACAGATGCCTGATTCTGTGGCATATATTGCTTTTATTTCTAAACAGACATTCCTTTTTATAAAATATATAGTGACTTTTACTGTAATTTCCTTGCTGCTTCATAAGAAAAACCGAGAAATGATAATATTAGCTATGGAGGACACCTTCCAATATTTGCAGAGCGAATCTGTTTGGAGCACAACACGTTGCTTGACTCTAGATGCCATACATCTGTTGTTTGATTTGCTGTTAGAAACATTCGGTGATTCAGAGAAGAGAATTATGAGAACAGGCTCTCTGGTGATGCTGCGAGCCACTTTGCAGGAACGCTGACAGTGCCTGGGTTGGGTTTGTCAGAGGATGAGCCAGCAGGAGGGCGGCTCTGCCCGCGGCGGCGGAGCGCTGGTAACCCTGAAACCTGCCCCAGTTCACGGGCAGAAAACATCTGCACAGCCATGCAGTTTGCCCAGGGCACCCCTCTGCACGGCCAGAGCCCGTGGAATTCCTCGTGGAGTGGGAATCGTGGCACAGACCCCCGGGAGCCCTTGCTGAGTGCCACGTCTGCCTGGCACGGGGACGCGGCAGCCCTGGGCACCAGCGCCCGGCCGAGGAAGGGGCTTTGACCCTGCCAAGGGCTCTCCAGCCTCCTTCCCACTCGTGTGATGTGCTGATTGCTTCTGTGCGCTGGGAATTTCCTGGCAGCTGTCCCACTGGGGGTTTGGAATTCTGCTCACTTCTGTGGGAAGCAGGGTTCCTTTCTTTGATGGCTGTTGAGTAAAAGACTTTCTCTGAAGGCCCCAGACCTGAGAGTTTTATATAATCTGTCTTTGTGTCAAAGCTTCCATCAGCTGGAAGAGAGGTGATTTTTCAAGGCAGATATTTTCATATTTTAGTCTTATAGGGCTTATTTTAGGATGGCCAGGGTTTCCTTTTGTTTTATATGTGGCTATATACACATAATTTTTGAATTACGGTCCTCAGCACAGTTTGTAATCTGAGTGCTAAACTGCAAGAAGTAAAAGTCTATTATTCACCAAGATGGTGCCAAAGTCCAAATACAACTTGATTATACAGCTTCTTTATGTGAGTTTTACATCAGGCTCCATTTCTGGTTATTCTGATTCTTAATTTTGCGGAGAGAACTTCTCTGCTGAAGCACCCTGTAAATTTACAAAAGCCAGAGGAGGAGTGAACAGATTTTTTCAGAGTCTGGAGAGTAAATTAAGATTATTTGGTGTTAAACCTTTTGCATTATTTAGCTTTGGGCGGGCTGGGGAGAACAAGGAAAAGACTAGAACTCTTCTCCTTATTCCTCACACCTTGCTAGCTGTGTGTTTCTCCTTCAGGGTTTGCCATGGCCATATGAGAGATGTTAAGGCTTAGGTAGGCAGCTACTGCATCAGGCTAAAATCATTTATCCTTCTTTTCATCTGCAAAATGCATGACCAGGAGATGAATGGCATCATTTAGAGCTCTCACCCCTCTGCCAGGCTGCTGTAAGCTCACATTTAAAGCATGAGTAGAAGTTTTGCAGACCTCTAAGATGTACTGCAAAAGGAGGCCGGCTTTCAAAAATATATCCAAAATTATAAATATATTGCTGGAATCAAATACTAAAATTCATGAGCAGCAACAATAAAATCCTCAAGTCTGCCCTATCTGCTCAAAAAGAAATAGAGAGTGCAGAATATCCAGGCAGAGGAAGCTGAAGGATTTCTTTTTTTCAGTGATTTGGAAACGGTTGCTCACTTCAGTGCCTCATTAGCTCTGCAAGGCAGGGCTGTCCCAGCTGCACAGGCTGTCTCACATGCTAACTCTGACAAAGTTGCCCTGTTGTTTGGCTCAGGTGTCTCTCCTCAGCTTCCATTTTCCCCCCATTTTTTTCAAATTTTCCCCATTTCCCCCCATTTTTTCCTCTATTTTTTCCCATTTTTCCCATTTTTTTTTCATTTTTTCCATTGACTGTTCTGAGCAATGCTGCTCATGTGCCAGAGAGGAACCACAATCCCACAACTCCTATGAAGATCAGCCTTGAGAAGTCTTCAAATTACCATTTTTTTGTTGTTTTTTTGTTGTTTTCTTCCCCCACCCTGTGCCTCAGGGCAGTCATTTTTCTCTGCATCAGGCAGGTGCTTATTTATCCTGGTTTCAAAGACCTTTGGAAGAAACCTACAGCAACCTTACAGCTCCAGGCTGGAATTTACTCTTCCTATTTTGAGTTCCTCTTTGAATATAACTCCTAATTTAACTTAATATGCACATATTTCATTAATACCAATCATTTGTATCAATTTAGAGTGTATAATGTGGTTCTTCCATCACCCTTGTTACCCCCAAACAAATTAGTACATCATATTTTAATTTTGCTCTCAAGTAAACTGTGAGGTTTGTAGATTCATGGGGCTCTTTATTTAATTGTTGAAAAATTAATTGCATATATTCCTCTTAAGCAAAAGCAGAAAAATATTATCTTTTGGTCTCCTCCCTAGGTTTGTTTATTTATGGCAGATGCAGTTAATGGATATTTCTAATGTCTTTTATGCAGTAAGTAGATTACCTACTGCCAGCTATTTCCTTTCCAGTATCTCACATTTTCTTAGTTAGGCTCATCAACATATTTTTACATTAATTATTTAACTGCCATTTTCAGCCTCTTCAGTCAGCCACACTTGTGCCTACTCAGGGCACAATTAGTCACTGCATTATTATAGAATTAAACCAGTTTAAGTGAATGAAAAGAAATTTGCACATTTTGAACTCAGCTACATTTTGTTCTGAATATTTTTAGCTTGAAGATTGGCTTTTAATTTCACATTCGGACATTTTCTTGCTTCAAAATGGGATAGCCAAGGCTTCTGCAGCTGTTTTCTTATTTTAGGTCCTGAATTCCTTTTACATACTAACTTCCACTTGACTCTTGATCCCCCTTCTCATGCACCAATAGCAAAAAGACAACAGAGGAAATGAAACAGTTCTTCAGTACTGTTAAGGGATGGAATAAATCAATTTAATGCACAGAAATGCAGTGTATCCACTGCCCTTCTTCTTGCTGCAAGCACAAAATACAGAACTAATGCTTTTTTCCATAAGTGCAATTTCATACCTCCTCGGAGTCACAACAGGTTGCAGCCACCACTGACCCAAATGTTTTGGGTTTTTTTTTTTTTTTTTTTTTAATTTCAAATAGTGCTTATGTGTATTTGATTCTATACTTAGCACTGATAATTTGGGAAAGAATTTTGTATCAGAGGCTGAGGGAGTGGAAGGATTAAGCTCTGAGTTTGAGGCAGAATTAAGGCTTTGTTCCATGTTCTTGTGTCCTAGGTATTGCTGCGATGCTAATCATGGTAAATTTATAAACTGTAGAATATCTCGCTGCAACTTGAAAATGAAAAATAAAATATGGCCATGCTGTTTTCTGAGTATTTTTGAGGCCAGGAGCACACTAAAGAAAATCAACATTGAAGAAAAATGTTTTAATCTCGGGGAAGAGCAGTGCCTCGTCAGGAAACAGGTCAACTCTCCTTTTCAACTTTTAATAGGATTGTGGAATTAAAGGGGGCTTATTTCATTACCCTTGTTCATCTTTCTTATCTGCATTTCTTTTTGCTCTTTTGCAAAGCAAGCTTTGACTCTTTTGGGATATTAACCTTGATTATGCAGCGAGAGATATCTTTCGCATTCTTAATTAACCATTAGGTGTGTGCTTGGATCAAAAATATTAATAAACAAGTTAGAAATGCTACAGGGTCTCTAATGTGTTTCTTAGGAAGGTTTATTTTATTATAAAGCTTTCCCTAAATGAGAAATGAATGAAAGTGAGAATGAAAGGCTTGATAATTGACATGAAAGGAATTTACCCTAAAACATGTGAAGATTTGCCTTTTTATTCTCAGATGATTGAGTAACAGCACAAAGAAATAATTCCATGATTTGACAAATTTATTTCCTATTCATTATGCTTAAATTATCCATAACCACTGTGTGAGACAACCACAAGTACACATTTCTCCTAATCTGTTGCTTTGGCCTCATGCAGAGGGTAAATCTTCCTTGATGAGGGCATATTCCTTTTATTGATGCAGTCCTAGGGAGCTGCTCCTTGGCTTTCCATCCACCTTCCTCCTGCTTTTGCACAGAGGATGGCTCTGGCTTCCCTTTGGGTTGCAGGATCTGCTTGTTTCTTTTGAAATTTAAAATCGTTCGCTCTCAACCAAAAACTTGACCTTGCAAAACTTTGCTGACACAAACAGTCAGCTTAGATCATTAAAGCAAGGCTGTTTGTGTGTGTAATTATAGCTCATATGGGCAGAAATATGCAAGACTGACCTTTAAAACAGGTTCTCTTGGTTATCATAACTGAAGAAAAAAAAAATGTTTTGCCTTTTAATTTAGGTGGTAAATGTAGCAAATAATTCACAGTATGAACGAATTGCTTTTCCTTTTCTGAAGAACAAAGCTTAATTGTAATAACTGGGAAACATATTATTCTGAATATAAAGTGCTTCTTTTAATGAGAAGTTCAGTAAGGCTATTTAATGCTGTAAAAGCACTCACTGTGTGTCAGCAGCACCCACATTAATCCAGCAGACTGAAACTGCTCCATCCATCGACTCAATGGGCTGTGAAATCCATTCTGCCCATAAGCCTTGGCACTCTGGACCTCAGTCCAGTGGATCCTCAGTGGATTGAGGCTCCCACGATGAGTTACCAGGTGAATGATGCCTTAACAAGACCTTTCTTAGGCCCTGACATGACAGATTTAGAGTATCAAATGAATTGAATGAATTCATTTTTCAAGGTTCTTCAGTTTAATGTGTATTTGAGAGTTTAAGCTGTTATATTTAGGGGTCATTTCAATGCTGTCCAAGCTTCAGATGAAATTTTAAAAAGTGCTTTATTTTTTTTTTTTTTTTGGTCAACTTTTGAAGCTGGATTGAATTTTCAGTAGACATTTGGGGGACAGACATTCCTGTTGCTCATTGCCAAACGCTAGAGCAGATTTTACATCCCCCACCCTTCTGTCTGTGCAGGACTGGTGTACAACCTTTGGAAGGGTCCCATTCTCACTTCAGAGTGTGGCTGTTTAATTAACACTGCTGGGTGAGGTGGTTTAAATGGATGACCTTGAGCTGTGCAGGATCAGGGAACAAAGTGTGTCCCACTCTGATGCACATTTCCTATGGCTCTGGCTTTTGCTTTTCCTCGTCGTTTCTTCACTCCAATTTGCAAGGGTACTGAGAATTGCCACTAGAAACCTTTCCAGTTCTTTCTGCCTTCCTGCTGGGGTGGATGCTATCTACTCTAGTGTAAAAGTCATCCAAGGAACTTCATTTGAAAGCCAGGAAGATATCAAATCTTTCAAAAATCAGATTTTTGAACTTCAGCTTCAGAATTTCTGGCAGCTTTAGGTTACAGGCTGGAAGGGTAGAAAAGGTTGTAAGTTTAAGTGGGATGCAACATTCTCTGATTCTGACTGGGCTTTCAAAATACGTGTAAAATGCTGGCATAGGGAAGGGCAGATGTTAACTTGGATTTGCCTTTTATGTCCTTCAGTCACTTCTTGTCCTCTGGGCTTCATCAGTCTTCATTAAGATTGTGCTGGCAAAGTTCTTGAGATCCCTGGAAGGAGCTGCTGGGCCAGAGAGCTCTTCCCACTCTCTCCAGGGTGTATTTCTGCTTCTCTGAGGTTTGAATTGGAGCGCAGCCCGTGAAACCAGACCTGTGTCAGGGCTTTCTGTGCAGCATCCACCGCGATGGGCTCCTGTGCTGCTCCTCCCTGCGCTGGCCCAGCTCAGAGCTGCGCCTGCTCCCACCTCTGAGGAGCACCAAGAGCTGTGGAGCTCCTCTGACAGCTGAATAGTCAAAGTCCATCTCCACGCAGAGTTTTAGCTCTTTACAGGACTAAAAAAATATTATATATTTTCCAACAACTATATGGCTCCCAAAGGCAAGACCTTTTAAATCCAGATGTGGCCAGGGTATGAAATGCTGCAGGGAGCTGGCGCTCAAGAGATAATGAAAGTCTGTGTTTTTGTGTTAATTGATGCAGCAGGAAAGTGGCCATTTGTACACAGGCCTGCTGCTAACCTTCTACCCTGGGGGATAATCATTTATAATTAGGCCAACAAGTTCCTTGTCAATAAACAAGTTAGAGAACTTTTCAAAAGGATGCTGTGATTATGATGATTTTGCTGTGAGCCAAGTTTATCTATGCACAGTTAAAAAATTATAAAAAACTCCATGAGACAGACCAGATAAGTATCTCTAGAGAGTGATGAGTCCTGATTGTTAACTTCTCTACAGCATCTCCATACCCATGGAGACTTCAGCTTTATAAAAGGAAAAGTAGCAGATAAAGAGGCAGCTTGCAGTGGAGATTGAAGATTATTTTATTAATTTAAAAATTATAATGTCCTAAATTTTATCTGCCTAAAATTGAATGAATCAAACCATGATGCATTGAAGTATTAACAAGATTTCAATTAAACTTTGCCATGGTGCTCTTACTCAATTCTTCTTTCCACTGCCAGGTAGGAGGAACCTCTTTTATAATACACCTGTAAATGTTGGACGCCAATTGCCACGTTATAATGGGATGATAATTTAATGCAAATTCTGCAAAACATCTGTAATTATTTGTGAGGCTTGATAATGGCTCCTCTAGTATTTTACAACTTTAAATCTATATGGATGTTATTTCTCAGCATTCGTACTAGTCTAACAGTAATTTGTATTTAATATTATACCCTGTCTGTTTTGATTATATTTTATAATAAGGTACAGCAGGATTAGTTATGAGACGATTCTTCATCTGCATAATGAGCTCCTTGAATTTCTGAATTTGGAATCATCCCAGAGCCTTGTGTTTAAAGACACATAGCCCCAAGTACCAGGGAATGTGTAAAGGAAAATATTTCCTGGGATGTATGGCAATTTGAAGCAGAATTTATGAATCACCATCTTCAGCAGGTTCATGTGTTTGTTGTAGGAGAAATAAAATATCTGATGGATGGCATATAGTAGTAAAAAATTCCAGAATGCCCATTTTAAGCTGACCATCAAAGTGTTCAACTCTTCTGAACCCTTGCTTTAACCAGCCAGTGTCCCTAATTCTCTCTGTATGTTCATTACACTTTTTATTTATGTCTATACACACCCATACACAAGCACACATACATTAGTGTATTACTTAGTACATATGTTTTTGTATATTTAATTAGATATTTATACACATGTTGCATCTATTGTATGTACACAATAAATCTCTCTGTGTGTAATTAGCAGCACTGGAAATTTTTATGCAGAGTGATTTATCTGTTGTGTAATAGCCAAATTTTAGACTCTGAGAATTTTCCACCTCTCTCCCTGAAGTCTGAGCAACAGCTTCACACAGCTCACTTCTTAATTAGAGGTGCCATCTACTTCCTGAGGTAATTTATATAGGCTGGCAGTCATTCTAACACCCAGGATATCCCCACAGCTGCTGGATCTAAATACCCTGCAAACAGCACTGGTGGAAGTGAGTAAACCTACGTAATGTACTTGTATAGTCAGCAGAAGAAAAACATTAATTTAAAATCTCTTATACCTGAAGATTTCACTGTTAAAAGACCACTCTACCTCAAGGTCAGGTGCTGGAAGAATCGAACTTAATGTGAAATGCTCTCTGTTGTTTATTTGGGTATAATTTTTTCTGTTTTCTTTTGGCATTATTATTTTAGGAGCATAAGATATAGAATAGAACTATATTTATACACACACACACATATTTATATAAAAAATTATACTTTATCTGTCTATATGTCTGAGGAGTTAGGCTTCTTACATTTCCTTACTCTTGAAAGGAGGGCACATCAGCCCTGTATCACTTTGAATTCTGCCCCGTGTGATCATTCACGTGCAGTTTCAGGGTGAGTAAAACCCCTAATTTAAGGTCTCCATAAATGAACCTACCTAAATCCTGATGTTTAAGAGAAGTGCTACTTCTACAGTGGCTTCTGTAAACTCGTATTTTGTCTGGATGATTGAAGTTTACGAAGTATTAGTAAAACGTGGCAATGAAATCACAGCTAATCCTATTTAAATTCATGTGTTGAGGGTCATCTGCCCTGATGTGGACAGACAGCCCCATTCCTGTGAATGCTCCTCTTGCTAATCTCAGTGGCCTTGATCAGTGATTTCTGCAGAGGAAAATCACTGAAGGTTTAGGGAGGAACCAGACTTTGTTGCTATTTCCCCTGTATTGCTGTCTCAACATCTCCTTGTCAGGCTCTGTGTAATAGGATGGGGAAAGGGTTTATTCTCCTGACTCATGTCTGGCAGATCCCTTGAAGTTTTCCCTGAGATATTGTCTTTCTTGCTCTGTTAAACCTCCAAGTCACTGATCTAACCTGATGGAATGAAATTTCCAGTGGAAAAGTACAGGTAGGAAAGGCTCCCTTCTGAAAAATCAGATCCTTGACTGTGCAAGGTGAATTTAAAAGATAAAATCTCGTGGTTAGTGCACTGCATTAGGATTAGGAAAGCTGAGTTTTTCTGGTCAGCTCTGGGCTCCTTTCAAAATGCCTTTGGGTCAAACCCTTAAATATATGAGTCTATTTTTTGCTAACACTGGAGTTTATGCATGCAAGATGCAGATTCTTGGAACCATATGGTTTTTGTTTGTTTGTTTTTAATTTTGTTTTATTCTGCTTTTATTTTGTTGTCCAGTAAATCAGAATAACATGAGACTATCCTAGGAAGAGTTCTGCTCCTACCCTTGTAGACCACTTGTTCTGACCACAAGTATGATCAAATAGGAGAGATCAGCAGGGAAAATCAGTCAGTGTGGGGAGGAGGCACATGCAAATACCTGTGTGTAACTTTGACCAGGCTCCTCTGCTGAGTGGCGGGGGGCAAACCCCTCATTAATTATTTTGAATTGCTCAGTTTGTTCACTCTCTTTAATTTAGAAGATGGCACGCAGTTGATGTGAATGTTTAAAGATTTCCAGCTGGGTAGATGTCCTCGAGTTTTTTTTTAAGAGGTCTCAGGGACAGCAGACACCTTTCTGAAACAACACAACGCCAGGAGAGGTTTCTAAAGTCGAAATAAACATCTAACCTCAAGAGTTTATCATCCAAACTGAAGTTACAAACTTCTCTGCATTCATTAGCGTTTTGTAGCCGTGTTTAGTCATCCAGTGTTCGAATTAAGGATTTCTTGTCACAGCAGAAGCTTGCGGTCTGGGAACAGGGTCCAGGGGAAGCGGAGCATGACCAAAACTCTGGCAGACAGATTATTGGCTGCTGGTGGCAGGAGGAAGTCTCTAAACTAAGAACCCTCAATAAACAGAGACAGCCTGTACGTGGCTGGGGCTGGGAGACTGAAAGCTTCTGAAGCTCAGCTGGTGGCAGGAGTTAAATCCTAAGAGCTACAGCTGAACGTTTCTTTACTCAGACCATGGATTTTCGATCCTGACGCACAGCAGCTAAAATAAATCCTGGAATAGGCAATCAGCTCATGATTGCCTGCCTGCTGGAGGTCCCAATCACGTCTGTAGGAATCAGCCAGTGGTGATGGATGGTTATATGCCCTCTCTGTGGGATCTGAACCACGCTGCCTTAAAGGACCTGCTTGAATCCCCCCCCAAATCAGGGAGTGGAGTATCAGCCCTGCCAGCATTTGCCTGCTGATCTGTAGCAGCTTTGGAGGCGATGCTGAAAGCAGTCCTGCCTCACTCAAAAGAAAAGGAAATGGAGGCCTGGAGAAATCCTTTTGTGCCTGGTGTGTTGACTTATTGAGGAGGCATTTGGGAGAGCAGTGAGTGAAGTGAAGGAGGCTGCAGAAAATTTTGGCTGTGGAAACCTGAGTTTTTTGGTACAGCATGTAAAAGCACATTTTAGCAATTTGTACAGACAAGCTGTTCCATTTGTACTGTAATGGTAGATGGCAGCAAAATGCAACAACTGCGAAATTTCAGGGCCAAACTCTTGACCGTTTTCTTATCCTTCTGGGAGTTTTGAAACACTTCAATAGGAGTCTTTTATTGTAGCTGACGTGGGGCAACAAAGGGTGAAAATTCTCCTTAGGATTTTATATACAAGACACACTGATTAAAAGAAAAACAACCTGCAATGAATCAGTCATCTTAATTAACCCTGAGCTTGCTAGCAGCCTGCAGGAATTGCAGAGGTTTAGCCTCTCCTTTCTCTAGGAAGATTCAGCAACTTCTCCTTCCCCTGCGTGCCAGGGGCTCTGGGATGTTGGGTCACAGACAGCACTGCCCCAGGCAATGTTGGCCTCAGAAAATTGATTCTGCAATCAGTGCCCACTTGTGAGAAGTTCAGTGTTAGTCCTGACACAAACCAGAAAGAAAAATATACTTCAGCTTCGTACTCATAAAGCGTTGCTGCTGACCTCCTGCTCTCACGAGTAAGAAATCAGTGCTGGCTTCATTAATTTGGAAATGCTTGTGCTTTGCCATTTCCTGCAAAAGTCTTATGCCAAGAGAAGGTGGTGCTCTGCTTGTAATTGAATTCCTGGTGAATTATTTAATTCAAAATATCTTAGACTTAAGCAGACCATAAACTATATCTTCCAAACTGATCCCTCGAAACAGAACAGATCACGAACGTGGATTGGTGCTGCAATAGAAATCTGTCTGCACAACAAGTAATGGCACAACCACTTGGACAAATGCATCTTCCCAGACATGCTGAAGGGAATTTGCATAGGGAATTGGACAACAAATATAGACAGAAAGCAATCTTTCGCATCATTAGTAATAGGCACTTCCTGTGTTTTGTGATTTTAGTCCGATTGTGAGTCTGCATAATCAGGAAGAGATTTGCAAAGATGTGAAATAACCAAAATAAATTAGGTGAAGAAACACAAATGGAAAAGCAACACTCTTGATTTAAATAATGATTTTTTCTCATAGTTTGGCTAATTTACTGAGGCAAATTACATGATAAACATATTACACTGATTTCTTATGTACTAGAATTTTTTCTTCTGGGATTTGTTAAATGTTTGTGTATTCCTGTCCTGCAGCATACAGAAATATTCAAGAATGTGCTGCAGCACTGACATCTTTCCTGTTACTGTTATTTATAATTTATATTGCAGTAACACTTTTGCCTGTCCTCTGATACGGATGCAGGGAACGTTTCAAGTCCAGCCTCTAACAAAAATATAGAATCCAAAGAGAATTTTTATGAAAATTGAGGTGTTTTGTGGTAAATGATATTTTGCAACCACTTTTTTTTTTTATTATTATTTTGCTTATCGCCAGCCGTCTTTCTTTGGAAAACAAACCACATCGTTTTCATCTTGCAAGAAAGATGCAGGCAGCCTCTGCCGTGGCAGATTGCCTCCAAAAAGTTGTCCCTTTGATAATCAGTAGCAGTCTTGGTTTACTCCACAGTGAGTCTGGTTTTGTTGAGTTTGGCTGTTTGTTCAATTATTTCTTGGTTGTTTTTTCTGAGCTCAGACTCCACAGATTTATACGGGTGTCCTCAGTCGTTCCTGCTGTCCAGGCTATGTAAAAATAGCAGTTAAAGGTTGTTTTGCTGCAACAGAAAGAATTCTTGGTGGCACAGGAGCTTGTTTGGCTGTGGGTAGTCACGGAGCTGAGCAGAGCCAGGGTGAGCCTGGGCAATCAAAATGTAAAGGAAACAGGAAATAGCCTCAATTGGTTTTGGCATTTGTACTTCGTGTTCTTGGCAGGCTTCTTTGGTGGGTTTTTATTGCATGGTTCTTCCATTTTAGTTGTGTTTCGCTGGCTTGTTTTTTGGTGGGTTTTGGTGCTATTATTGGCTTCTCTGTGGTTTTGTTGTGGGTATTTTTGTAACGTTGAGAGGAATTTTTGCATTTTTAGTGTTTTTCTTATGTAACGTGGCTTTTCTTGTTGCATTGTGACATGTTTTTCCATTGTGGCATTTTCTTGGCATTTTTTGTGCATTTTTGTCAAATCAGTTTGTAATTTTTTTTTTCATTTTTTTCTTTTCTTTTTTTTTTTTTTTAAGTTTGTCTTTTTCCCACGGTTTTGCAGATCGTATGGATTTTTTTTTTTCTTTTTCACGTCTGTTTTCATTTGGGTTTTTTTGGGGGGAAAGGCTTTTCTGCAGGAATTCCAGAGGGGTTTCTGCAGGAATTTCTGTTGGGCACTGGAGTGGAGTCACCATCCCTGGACGTGTATAAAAAAAGACTGGACGTTGCACTCAGTGCCACGGTTTGGTTGATGAGGAGGTGTTAGGTCATAGATTGGACTTGATGGTCTCAAGGGTCTTTTCCAACCTATTTCATTCTGTCATTCATCTCCCTTGTGGCTCTCAGAAGAGGTCTTTTCTCTGTACCTTCTCCCAGTCACAGTGTCCTTAGAGGATGCCTAAAATGCTTGGGAAAATGCTGTGGGGTCTCTGAAACAGTCACACTCTGGGTGTGACACTTCTGGCATGAATCTCTCAAGCCACAGGAGGAGTTTTGCCCTTGTAAAAGCGTCGTCTTCAAGTCCTGGTGTCCCACAGACGCCAGAGGAGATGCACTGGTGCTCTCATGCACGGCATCCACTGGGCTGGGAGCTCCCTGGGACCATGCAGCTCCTGTGGCAAGCAGGGGCTTTTGCTGGAAAGCTTGGTCTGTTCTACTGATAATAGCTTTTATAACTGGTGCTGCAGCAGCACCCAGAGGGTCTTCATCTGACAGGACACCGTGCCAGCCACCGCTCGGGCACGGTGGAGCTGTGTTTACAGTTAAATTAAGCTGGCTAAAAATGGAAAACTCTCTTGCATGCACAGCAGAGAGAAAGGTTCTCTGAAAGCCAGCTGGGACTGCTCTTCCTTCTTACCCATCAGCCCAATTTTCAGTGTCAATGTACAAACGTAAAAGAGAGGGGGGCTCGGGAGCCCAGGAGGGGATGATGCTGTCATTTGAGTGTGAAGTTCAAGCAGCACAGGTGTGAAATGCTTTAGGGTCCCAAAGCAAGGGATTTGATTTTAAATGTGAACCTGCCCAACAGGAGAGATGGGAAGTACACTGAAAGGTGCGCCATCTGGGGAGGGTCTGTCTGCACCATCCCCTGCCACAGCCCCCCTGGCTGTGAGGGGTTGTGGCCACTGTGAATTTTGATGGCCTAAAGGGACAGCCCTTGATGTCCAGGCTGCGTTTCCAGTGGGATGGCAGAATGCAGCCTGGGTTTCCAAATCTTAATTAAATTCCCAATGAACCAGAACAACAAAAAAGCAGCTGAAGATGGTGCAGGTTTATTCTCTTTTTTTTTTTTTTTTTTTTTTTTTTTTTTTTTCTTTTTCTTTTTTTTTTTTTTGTTCAGCTATGTAAATGACAGATAGGAGCTGCAATTCTCTAAGGGCATGTGATAACTAAATGACAACGTGAGACTTCCTTCTGCTGCAGAACAGTTGTCTACAAAAATTCACCCACGACTTCACTGATTGTTTTGGAGAGCTACATGAACACATTAATAACACGGAAATCATACTTAGAATCCTTTATGACTCACTGAGTTTAACCACCGGGTGCTGCATTCGTGCCCTAGCAATTTATTTAATAATGTTTTCCCACCTTGAAACTTACTGCACCATCCCAAATCATCTGTTTGATGTGGTTGTTTCAATTGCTCAGCTGGCTCTTGCTAGTGTAATTTGACATTTTCATTCGATCAGTAAAAGAAAGAATTTGAGGATTTATATGTTTCAAAGGCGTGATGTGTATCACGGTGGGAATCAGGTAGGAATTACTATTGTTTAATGAATGCTTTATGGATTCTGTAAAGTAATTACATCGTGTAATTAAATTATTTGAAATTCAGCTTCTAACTTTGTTTCCTGAATAGACTTAATTTCGTCTTTGGGTAGGGAATAAGTTTCTTTCAGTTAAGCCCTCTGTAGGCAGAATAGAGAATATGTCATTTGCACATAGGTGGCTTGGGATTCATGGGAAAGAAAACCAAAGAGCTTCCTTGTTTTGATCTATTCTCTGTTTGATGGCTTGTGTTCAGCATGGGGAAGCTGCATAATTGCCATCAACTGCTCGCCGAATTAGCTTATTTGAAATCTTTTCCAATAATTTATTCTGCAGCTGCTAACAGTAGGCTCGTAGGTGAGACAATGCCTGCGCTCAGTTTCACACCAGGAGTTTCTGTTTACCACTGTCATGCAAGAACGTGCTCCTACAGACAATTCTGCACATAGGGGGATTCAAACAGAAGCTAAATATTTGCAGAGATCAATTAACTCTTACTGAGGCAAACTGACATGGAGCTCAGTGACCACTTGTGCTTTGGCCATTTCTGGCCCTTTTTTTGGGAGAATTCAAGGTGGGGCATCAAGAATCCAGAGATTATCGGTCTTTTTGTTAATTTGCCTGGGTAAAAAAGTAAATGATTTCTGTCTTGGATTGCATCTGAGTGTTTCCTGTTGGCTGGTTGTCCCTCTCAAGGACATCGATTTTCATTTGCAGCAATTTCATTGCAGCTCCTTACAGGACCCTGTTCTGCCCATGGCTCAGGAGGTCACACACACCACTGGAGCTCTGCACTGGCTCTGTGACTGGCCTAAACGGTTATGAAAATTACCCAGCTCTGTATTTACCATCTTTTAGGGCAAAAGAGAACTTTATTCAGGAAAACCAGAATAGAAGCTCAGGAAATTACATAAAGGCCCTAGTTGCAGGATTAAAGCTTGGGCACAAGGTTTGGAGATTGAATTAAATGTACGTTCCAATGTTTTAGAATTTCCTTCTTTTCCTGCATGGAAAAGTCATGAAAAATTCAGGACTCTTCTGAGTCCTCACTGTGCAAAGTGCCTGAACCTGAAGTCTTGGTTCAGGTCCATCCTCTCACTGTGCTTAGAAGTAAATAAAAAAAGTTTTCATGGCTTATCGAAACAGTTAGGAGGCCTGAGCCAGTTGGTGAACAGCCAGGGTCTGAGTGTATCACAAAATGTCAGAGAGTGAACTGCATTTCTGAAGGCTGGAACCACCAGCAGAGTGTGTGCACTCTCTGAGGAGCTGACCAGTTATTTACTGCAAAGCCTGCACCTGCACTTCCAGAAAAAGAAATGCATTTAAAACACTCCAGTACAAACAGCCCAGCCTTTTCATGAAAGATTAAATAATTGTGCTTTAAGGGAAGATGGCTTCTTTAATTTTTTTTCCTCCATCTTTTTTATTTTTTTCTTTAAGGGTTTTAAGTAGGCAGCCCAAATGAATATGTTCTCTAATTCAGGTCTTAAAAATGAGACTGTGCTCAAGATGGACCATAGGAGAATGCAACCTGCCAGCTTAATTAAGTTTCTGGAAAGCTTCTGGGCAAAATTAATATATGTGGATGAAAGCCAAAGTCAGCCTGACTGAACAGATTTTAGCTAACACACCACAACTCTGAGAAACACAGGGACCTTAAAGTATGCAGCCTAGCAATATTAATTACAGTGGTTAGAGAACTGTCTATCCTTTTTGTGGATGCCAATCTGCATTTATTGTTGTTTATGTCCAAGCCAATATGGCTATCAGAACAATCTTAGAGTTAAATTAAAAAATTAGAAAGTGATTTACCATCATTTTCTGCTTCAAACTCTTATTAAACAGCAGTTGATGAAAATAGAAAGCTAGATTTACTCAAATAGCCTGAGTGTGAAACTGAATTAGTTCATAATGCAATAAAGGCCTGTGATATTAATGTGCTTTAGGAACATGAACTCCTAACTTGGCCTTTATCTTAGAAAAGGATCTCTGCATTAAACACTCTCTTAGTCTTGTCAGCAGCCGCTGTTCCAGAACATTTGGAGCCTTCAGCAGTGCTTTGTGTGGGCTGCAATCACTTGCCACAAAGAGAAGGAAGCACAAAATCCTCTGCTCTTTGATCCCCTAATCCTTCATGTCCACACTTTGCCACGGTGATAACTCTGCTGCAGCCCTGTGTACTCCAGTGCTTTAATTTGCAGCATTACCATGGAGTTAAAAGTGGCAAAGGTAAGCCACAGAACCACAGAACCAGCTGAGCTGGAAGGGACCCACGAGGATCATCGAGTCTAACCCCTGGCCCCGCAGAGGACAGCCCCAAAACTCACACCCTGTGCCTGAGAGCATTGTCCAGGCGCTCCTTGAGCTCTGCCAGGCTTGGTGCTATGAGCACTGCCCTGGGGAGCTTGTGCTTTAGCTCAGCTGAATCATCCTGGCGTCTTTGCTGGACCACAGTCCCCACTGCCTGCAGAGGGAAGCTCACCCCAGAAGGAACAGCATCAGAGCACGTTTTTGTCTGCTGCACGTTTCCAACGTGTTGGGTGAGCATCCATGGGAAATGCACGCCTGTCATGGGTCAGTACAGTGTAGTTTTTAGTCATACAGGAATGTAGAATGGAAATGTAGAGGAAGGTAGAATGCCCTGGAAATGCAGGGCTGCCCCGCGTTATACGCACACGGCGGGAATTGAAGAGAAACCGACTAACACATGTCAATGCAGAACAGAGAGATTCTGGTGTTTTCATTGCCCCCCTGAAGGAAGGTAAACGCTGCCAGTCTCTGTCCTGTTCTATGAAATGTTTCCTTGCCTGTGGAAAAGGCTTTCACCGAAGCTCTGCTCCTCAGTGTGCGGTGGTGGGAATGCTCTGAAATGCTGCCGTGCTGGGACTGCTTTCACCAAGCCTCTCCTGGAAAGGAGGAGGGCTTTGAGTGACACCCCCGTGACTCTTCCCCAGAGTATTTTTGATGATGAAGGTCACTTAGAAAATTCCTTTGGGGACAACTTGGTACCAGAAATTATATTTTCTTCTGCTTTTCCTTTGAATTGTGGCTACCAGTAAGAAACTGGCATTCTTCAAGTTGAAAGCAGTTAACAAACTGACCCAATTCTCTCCTGTCATCAGCAGGCTGCAATGCTTAAAAGGTAACCACCCATGAATGGCCTGTTCCTGACAATTCTGCCCTGTCACCCAGCCTCATCCAGCTGAACCAGGTGGTTTCAAAACAGTAGAAAACTGGAACCTGCTTTCCTATCTGATAGAGTGCCTGCTTGGATTTTCTAACATCTTAGTAATGGGCTCTTAAGCACTCACTGTCTGACAAATGAACACAATAGAATCACAAAAATTTCCTTTCCTCACAACATTATGCTGAAAGTATGGGCCCAATTGACCACTCTGACAGCTCAGCAGATTTAGTGGTGCCAGATTGTTCTGCAACTGACACAGAGAAATTTTGCTCAGATTTATAGCTGAACACTAAAAAGGCTTCAAATGGGTTTTGAAGCAACAAAGATATATTTTCCTTTCAAAGCCTTGTATCACCTTCTGGAGTACAAAGGTAATACTTGCACATCACGTCAGGTCCCTCTCGCTTTTTCTGGGCATTAGTGTATCAATTGTTATGAATGATATAGGAAAAATACCTGTTTCCAAAGAAGTCTATAACAAAACTCCTACTGATTTCAAAAGGAAAGTCTTCTCCCTAGGCTCACATCAACCAGCTATGGAAGTACCCTGCCTAGAGAATTTACTAACACATTTACAAATGCACATTTACCAAACCCGTGACATTATATAATAATGTTAAAAAGTATTTTTATCTCATAATTTCTAATTAAATTTCATTAAGATTAATGGCACTTCATTTTCCTCGTGTTCATGTCACAGCTGGTTTTAAATCACGTCTGTTACATAGCCTGACAATTTTTCATGCAATTATCTTCTAGGAATTAGTATAACTGAGCAGTAAACTATTAGCAAAACAGGTGTTGATCTATATAGAATTAAATGTAAAAAATATGCTCTAAATCTGGCTATTTAGATACTCTGCTTATGATTTGAGGTTATTTTAAAACCAGGAAGAATTTTGAACTTGGACTCTTCTCAGTATGCTGCATTTTAAGGTTTGCATTGGTGAAGATTATATGTGGAGTTTCATAAAAGCACACATAAAATCACGTAACCTCCAGACGTAAGAGCAGATTAATTTAGACAAAATGGAATAATTTATCCCTGAGGTAAGCTGGTGGCAGCAAGCCAGTCACTGGTTTGGACCATCACGTTTTGTACTGATTACTTGGAAGCGGTTTCCCTTCGAAGCTGGCCTCCTCCAGGTTGGCAGTGCCTTTGGGAGAACTGCTCTCTGCAGATTTTGAGGGTTGTGGTCTGTAATTCAGCTCCAGTAACGTTCAGGATTGCAGCTTTTGCATGGGAGATTTTACTAACTGGTTGAGACAGCTCAGCTGCTCTTAATCCTTGTGAATATAAATGGATATAAATATTGGGGAATGCATTCTGCAGGGAGAAATAAGCTTCAGGCACAACAGTCACAGTTATAAAGTATTAGCAGTGTTCATAAGAGAAATGTTTCTCATTTTTTACGTACGCTATTTGTGTGCTCCCTCTTCCTTTGAAGTCAATTTTGCCTTCGATTTAAATGGGAACTCTATGGGACACAGACAATTTTAGTCAACACCTTTTCACATTTCTTGTTTCATGCTAACAACTCCGAGCTTCCAACTCTGAGCGAGCCCTGTAACTTTTCTGCCTCTCCCCATCTCTTGGAAACATCATCTATGCTCAGGAGCTTTTATGCAGTTGGATGCACGCCTTTAATGGCCCCTGTCTGAAAGTTCTGAGGTTTGGACAAAGTTTAGATTCCTGCCCTGTTTTTAGCCCCAGGATACTGAAATGCTGAAATTCAGAATAGCTAGACATTATTCTAAATGCACTTCTGAGGTGATGATAGAGCTCATATTGTTTCTCTGGAAAGCACTGATGTTTCTACTTAGGAAAGATTAAATATTGCCTAATAGTTGTAAAGTTCTTTGAAGGTGAAATGTGCTATACAAATGATACATTATTTATAATACTACTACAATGTGCCTTGAGAAATAATCATGGAACTTAATAAGAAATTAATTTTCCTAGGTTTTTTTTTTTCAACATCCCATAAAAGTTAATAGAAAATTAGAGTTGTGCACTCAGAGTCTAACATAATGATTCTAAAGACCTATAGGAAGGACATATTGCTCCCTTTAGAGAATCTTATATGAAACTTCCTATAGAATCTTATAAGTTTCATCTCTATTAAAGTCTGTAGGGTTTAGTTTGGGGGATTTTTTTTTGTGGCTCTTCTTTATTTATTTATCTTTTTCAATACATAAAATGAGAGTTTGTTAATTCAGGAACCTGTTTTTCATGTGCTTTCTGAAATTGCCAAACCAAAAATTTAAAGGATTCTTATTCTCTACAGAAGAGCAGCATTTGCAATCAGACTTCTACAGAGAAAAGAGAAATTGTATTTTACCTGTCATTTCTGGCACATCAAGAGCTGTTATGATGTATGTAAAATGCATTTACATGAGTTTAGTTAACATAAATTCTTTGTAGAACCTTTGATGCCAGTATTGCTAAGTGGTATTCTGCTAGTCAGCATTATTCTCACACATTTTCACAAAGCATAAAAACAAATATATCAATTTTATTTTTTTTTGCTATAATCTACATTTTTTTGTTTTCTCTTTTTGCATATATTTCTATTTTATTATTCCTTGACTGTTTTTCTCCACTTCTCCTACTCGTTAATATGAAAATATTTTATTAACAACACACAGTATTGCAAAAAACTTTTTATTCTATCCAAAAAATATCCAAGGCAGTAAAATATCACATAGAAGATACTGCTTTGGCAAAATTTCATCTTCAGGACTGGCTTTGTGTGGATTTGCTCTGACAGAGCTTGCTTCTTTAACCAAAACAATCACAAATAATTACATTTGAAATTCAAGGAGCTGTCTGAGTAGATTTAGGAGGACCTACTTTACATTTCTCACAAAGTTGAGGGACTATTAAGCAGTACTTCATTAATTTCAGTTCTTTGTGCAAAGTCATCAGCCTTGGGACTACTGTCACAGCAAAGAACCTGAGAAGTGCAAATGCTCAGAATACCCTGTGGAGAGTTTCTGTACTTTGGTTTTATGGATGTCTGGGGGTCCATCAACACTTCTTTTGCCCAGCTTCAAATAATTGAACCTTACCCCCAGTAATCACCTCCCCAGAGCTGTGGTGCAACAACCAGCTCCCAAAGGCCTGAGAGGCGAGAAAAGGGAAAACAAAAACAGCCAAAGCAGCTTTGATTTAGATGAGAAGGAGCTTTTGGAAATAAGAAATGTGTTGTGGAATTGACAGATTAACTAATCCCGGTCTGTACAAAGAACCCTGTCTCCAAAGGGGAGGAATGTGCCCGTCACAAGGCATTTCCAAGGGAGTCTGGACACGAAGGATGTGATGGGAGCAGGGATCTGGGGTGAAGCTGTGCTCAGCTCCTCATGCAATGAGGAAGGAGGAGGCTGTGGGGGCACAGCAGGGAGCAAAAAGAATTTTGCTGTGTCGTTGTAGGGACGGTCAGGACGCACAAAGTGACACGGTATCGAGTTTTGGAAGGCTCTCTTTATTATGGCTTCGTGCTGTCTTTTATACAGCTTTTACAAACCTTGAGGGCAACTTCTAATGGGTTAATAGCTTTCTTGTTAATTATTCTATTAGTTAGTAAAAGGTATTCTGCTTGTTCATCAAATCTATCCATTCTTGGATTGTTTACGTATTTTCTTTACTGATTCTCATGGGACAAATCCCTTGTTATCAGGTTTATTTGTTTTTCACCTTCAGAATTGATTGCTGTGTTAAAGGAACTTCTCATTCTCAAAACAGCTTCATATGGGAACTTGCAAATTTCTTGTTAGCAGCACTTAGAAGAAATGACAGGCCAGCTTTGGCTCTGTCCACAAATGTCTGCATCCTCCTCTGGGTCTTGTCTGGAGCTCGGGACGCGAGGTTTTGGGCGGGTGGCTGGAGGGCAGTGGGCTCAAAAGGGGCTCACAGGAGACCAGAGAGAGGCAGAAGTGGTGCAGGAAGGTTTGGAGGGAGCTCGGAGCCTCGGAGCTGCAGGAGCAACCTGTGGGAAGCATCTCACACTCTGCTTTGTCCCCCCTCTGTGAGGAGGAGTGTGGAGGAAAGAGACAGCTCTCCTCTGACTGCGTAGTAAAGCCACAATGTTAAATATCTTTATCAACAGAAGATTTAAAAAAAAAAAAATAAAAAAATTGGGTTTTGACCAGTCGAAATTGTTATGTTCCGTGATCTTTCCCTGCTTCAGGCTTGTGGGCTGCTGAAATTCCTTCACAGATTTTAAACTCAAGGAAACAAAATATTTTTTTATTTTAGAGAAACACTGGCTCTTTGGCCTGTGTTCCCTTAATTCTTGTACTTTAAGTTATGATTTTGCTTATAGCGTATTCCTACAATTCCTTCAGTCTTATTTAATCTCTCGTGTGTAATTTAGGAAAATCTCTCACATGCAAATAATGTAACAAGTGCAAGATAAAACTTGACTTCTGCCATTACTGAAAGACCTTGTCAGTCAAGAATTCTGTTGTTGTTTTTTTTTTTTTTTTTCTGAAAGAACTGCACTACAACAACAATTTTGTAATTTTCAACAGGGAGAGAGTTTTCTTTACAGAAGCAGCTGGGAAACCAGATGGAACGTCTGCGTTTCCTACTTTTTTTTTTTGTTTGTTTGTTTTTTTCTTCTTCTTGCTTTAACTAAGTTCTCTGCCATTAGAGTTGGTTCCTTTCCTTGGGAAAAAGATGTGGCTGTTACATTCTCAGCATGAGATTTGAACACTTCCTCCTCTTTCAGAAATTCCTGTTGAGCTGCAGAGCTTCTGGGTCAATGCTGAGTTTGCTCACCTTTTGGAACAAATGCACATATTGTTCCATGTAATACCAGGTGGCCAGAAAGGATGTGTGTAGGAAACAAGTGGGAGTCAAATTCTGACGGAAGAATACTCCAAACTGACCTTTTTTTTTTAGAATGGGCTCTGAGTAAAGGAGCACGTCCAAGCCTTTTTGTGAGATAAAATGATTTCTCTCTTCTAACCTTTTTGTGGCTTAGAAGATGTGATCACACTTGCTCCACTTGGTTCCTTCAGCTCCGTAACAAAACAGAGGGAATTGCACTTCAAGAGTATGCTCTCATTCAAATAGTTTCCACGTTTTCCACCTTCAGAACTAGCCCACCATTCTCAGTATGAGCCACAATTTAAAGTTTGTTTTTCTTTTTGATGGTACCAGTTGAGTCCTAAGCCTTTCATCTTCCCCCCGTTTGATATGCCAGTGACAATTTGGAAAACAAAAGTGCTGATCCCAGCTATGGATAGCTCACCAGCCAGGCCAGGCCACTGGACCTCCAAAGGACAGTCCCACAGGTGGGACAAACCTGGATTGTTTTGGGGGTCTCCAGTGCTCCGCATTTCCACACAGAAAGGGATGTGAGGGGCAGCATGATTCGAGCAGGGCGTGGGGCTGTCCTGCAGCTCCTGGGACACCCCGGGGGTGGCTCCTGTTAGACCCTTCCCTCAAGGGAGCAGGGCTTTTGACCATTAACTCCTTAGCAGAAAACAGTGCAAGAACTCATTCCGTGCCATCAAGGGCATCACCCAGCCCAGAGTCAGAGCATGATGCCTTTTCTTGAACTTGACAGAACTGAACCAAAACCTGCTCATTCAGTGTCGGTAAATCTTGCAGCCTTGCCCACTGAAGTTTGTATCCTCTCCCCTTTCACCAAGGCCATCGATGTTTTCGCTGTCTGGAAATATGCCAGGCTGCGTTAGCTTCTTATTTATTTTCTTTTTATTTTTTTTTTAATTTTATTTTGCTGTGGAAGGTACAGATGGCAGGATATTTATTTACCTTGACCGATGTGAGAGGGTGCAACACAGGACACAGGGCTTTCAGTTTTGCTGTTTCAAAGGCAGAGAGCGAAACAGCAGAGATGCTGTTCTGCTAGTCAAGGCAGCTTACCAAACACCATCCGAAGATGAAAGGACCGCTGACATATTTGAGCAGAACAATATGTCTTGGCATTGCTCCTTGCCCCTTGTTTAAGAGCCAGATGGTAAATGTTCCCTTGCTGGGGTTCTATGTAGAAAGCAGGCGAGTTATTTTGCTAAGGAAATGGCAGGCATGTCAGGATCAATAGCCTTGGAAAGCTCTCAGTACGTGCCTCCTCCTGACAGATCGAGGGGAGGCGAGGAGAGCGGTGAGCTGGAGCAGGGCTCTCACAGCGAGAGGTGATTTTGTTCTGCGCGGGGCGATTCCCTAACGCCGCGTCGCACGCTGCTGCCTTCTGCTCAGCGCTCACGAGGAGCTGCTGGGAGGCTGATCTCAGCCCTTGCCACGTCTGTGGGGTGTCTGCAGGCATCGCTTGCACCTGGCTGCGGGGATGAGCGCAGCCCTTCCTGGGGGCTGCTGCTGCCTGCAGAGCTGCTGGTTGTTTCCGTCGTTTATGGAGGTGGAATGGTCGCGCCTACGGAGAGAGGTTCAGTCACACCTGTCTGAGCTTGGCGATTTTTGGCATGAGATCAGCTGCTCTACTGCATGTCAGGAAAAGAGTGCCAAGGGCAGCCCAGCTTGTAAGAACTTCCCTCTTGTGCTGTACAAAAGGAAACACAGGAAAGCGGGAATAAACCAAAACGTAGAGGCAGAGTTGGCATTTGCTGTGGCTGGAGGACAACCACTGCACTGGGAATTTTCCATGCTTTCTATGCTTTTTTTTTTTTTTTTTTTTTTTTTTTTTTTTTTTTTTTTTGTGTCCAGTTCTGGGCCCCTCAGTTTAGGAAGGACATTGAGATGCTTGAGCGTGTCCAGAGGAGGCAGTGAGGCTGGTGAGGGTTTTGGAGAACAAGCCGTATGAAGAACGACTGAGGGAGCTGGGGTTGTTTAGCCTGGAGAAAAGGAGACTCAGAGGTGACCTTATCACTCTCTTATCACTCTTATCATCCTGCAGGGTGGCTGTGGTCAGCTGGGGGTTGGTCTCTTTCTTCAGGCAACAACAGACAGAACAAGAGGACACATCCTCAAGCTGCACCAAGGGAAATGAAGGCTGGATATCAGGAAAAAGTTTTTCACTGAAAGAGTGATAAAGTACTGGAATGGCTTGCCTGGGGAGGTGGTGGAGTCACCATCCCTAGAAGTGTTTAAAAAAAGACTGGATGTGGCACTTGGTGTCATGGTCTAGTTGAGATAATAGAGATGGGTTGGACTCGAAGATCTTGAAGGTCTCTTCCAACCTAAAAATTCTGTAATTCCGTGATTCTATGATTTTCTATGATTTTCTGTGCTTCTATACCCACTAATATAAACGCCTGATAGATTTGTGTTGGCGCCAGTTTGAAATCCAACCAACTCCTTTAAAAGAAATTACGGAGCCCCATAAAGCAGAAGAATAATGGATGGGAATGGTTTACACGCTTGGAGGGAAATTGGAGAGTACTTAAGTGTGATAAAGCATTGTGAAATGATTTACAGGACTGTTTTGGGGTGGGAACATTTTAAATTATTTGCATTCTCATAGGATAATTAAACAGCTTACAGGACATGGTCTTTTCAGAGTGACTGGTCTGACTGTAATTCTCTATTACTGCATTTAGAAATATATTTAAACTCTGTTCTTGGCCATGAAGAATATTTCTAATAGCCTATTTAAATATGGAAGCAAATGAGGAGATATACTAGGTGCCAGGCTCTCAACCATTCTAGCCAGGGTTAGGAGCAAAACAGTCTTGCAAACAGGAATTGGAATTAATTTTAAAAGATTTACCAACTCAAGAAACTAGACAGAGGGATTTAATTAAAGTCAGAGGAGATGAGAGGTAGCTAGATTAATCTTGGAGGTTGGATTAGTTGATGAATGGAGCCCTTTTGTCTGTTCTTAGTTGATATTAATTTCTGGTGCTGTACTCTTTTTTTTTTTTTTTTTTTTTTTTTTTTTTAATGTATTTAAAAGAAATTCCACTGCTTGGGCTGGTTAAACACCTTTAATTTCACCTACTTTGTTTTTTAATATATTCTGTTAGTGGTTTATGATTGTCATCTAAGCTACAAGATAACCTTTCCAGTCCTTCACCTTAGATGACACTTTTTTCAACAGAAAGCCTTTTTAAAATCATTCACCAAATGGGGAATATCAAGCATAAACTATAAAAGAATGTCAGAAAAAAACCCAAACCAAAACCCTCAAAAAACCAAAACCCCAACCCTATTAAAAATTCAAATCAGAAACCTAACAAACCAATCACACAAGTACTTAAAAGAAAATCCAGTTACCTCAATGCTTCAATATTAGGTGATTCATATAAAAAAAACCGGCTGGGTTTAAAAATTTGTTTGGAATCTAAACAAATCCCCAGAAACCCAGAAACAAGTCTCCTTGAAAACAGGGAGATGTATAAAATGTATTGATATTTCCTATGGAGTCAAGTGTCATTGTATGCCCTTGACAATGCATTTCCATTTTCAGGGGAAAAAAAAGAAAAAAAATCTATATTTGTTTCAGAAGTGGTTGTATCTGTCCCTGGTAGGTAACCATAAAGGTGTTATTTGACCAGAGATTTAAGGAAAAAACCCTAGCCATAGTATATTTTATTTTGTAGGCTTATTATCCATAAGGAATGTATTTCAGTTCTGGAACAGGATACGGACAATTGTAAAGATATTATTAAATGAAAGAACTTAATTAATTAATGAATATCTGAAGTCCAGAAGTTGTCAGGAGAAGAGCAAGAGACAAAGAACTGGGAACAAATGAGATCATAAGTTATGTGCTGCCTAAAGAAGCAGAAATGCTGTGAGTTGGAACCATGGCTATGACACAAAGAGATTACAAACTAGTAATTCATATTAATTATTCTGTCCCTGTCAAAGTCCTTTAAGAAGTCTTTCTGAATATGCTCTGTTTTCTTACATACAATAATAATTTTGTACTTTTTATTAGCACTTTCATTGCTTGCTAAGGACTTAACATCCAAGAATATTTTTAATGGGATTTTTCCAGATGGTGCTCTAAATTTGTGCATCTTTATGCTCCATGTTGTCACAGTTAAGCAGAAGGCACGTACGGGTTTCTGAGGCTGGTATGTTAATTTCTCAGTATTGCTATTTATATTTCAAACATAGTTAGACATGCAAAGCTTATGCTGACATGTGTGTATGTGTATGCACACTAATTATAATAATTCCTCAAGGTCAAGTAGAGCTCATGTCAGTTTAGAGAGATATTTCCCATCCTTCTTCCATCTCTGGCTTTACCAGAGGGGTAAAGCTATGAGAAAGAAGGTTTGGCTTCTGTTTAAATTAACAATTCTTCTTGGCACATAATTACACACGCTGGAATATATTGCAAATTAACCTTCCCTAATATTTCTCAGTGTATTGTTGGTGGCACAGCACGGCCAAGAATGTGATTATTTCTTGGACTCCATTTCCAAACTTCAGTGACTGGCAGCAGTGAAATGCAATGAACAGGGATAGGAATAGGAATATTCTTCTCTTCCTGCCATTTGTTCCTTTCTCTTTGCCATCTTTGCTTCTTTAGCTTTTAGCTTATGAATGCCCAATGAAGGTTTTAAAGCATAAACATGCTGAATTTAGGGGAATATTGATAAGGTGTTAGATAAGCAATGGATTTCACGTGGTAACTCCCACTCTGGCATTAGAGCGCAGACAGAATGAACAGATTTTTCAGCTGGGGCAGAGGCTGTAGCCTTAGAGATTCTTTGCTTCAGCAGCTCCCAAAGTTCCTGCCGCTTCCCCAAATGATCTGATTGCAGTGGGCATGTAAAGCACCACTTAGCAAGACAGCCCAGCGTCTGTAACTTCCATTTCATGCCTCAGGGGTTCACCATTAGGTGCAAACTCAGAGAGCTTGCTCCCACTTGGGTGCTGATGGACATGAGAGTATCTGTTAAGGAAGATTTCATTTAAACTCTCTGCTCATCAGCAAGAACATTACATGAGCTGCTTGATTGCACGTGGTAGGAAATGTGCTACACCTGCATTTATTTTATTTTATTTTGGGGTTTTTTTTGGTGCTAAAAGTGGTTTAGCCATTAGGACTGCGGTGTTTCAGAGCAGTCTGAGCTGCTGCTTTTAGTCAGCCCCACAAGCTGTGAGGACTGTGCCTTCTTCTCGCAGTGTTGGAATGTGTTTAATGGACAAGAATAGAGGACAAGCAAGATTCAGTAACAGGCAAAAAGATTTTAGAGTAAATTATGGGAAAAAACAACTTAATTTCACCCCACACGATACCTGCTCCATTTTACACGTGTTAGGTAGAAGCAGCAGCCTTCAGAGCAAAGGAGAGGTTGAGGACAGTACTTTGAAAGCCTGACTGGATCTGTGTTTCTGGACTCAGGTAGCTATTCAGGCAAAGAGCTTGTAATTTTAAAAGTAAATTTTTCAAAGTGTACCATATCTGCCTAGGAAATGAAGCCAGTTCTCTTGTCTGCCTTTAAATCTCTTTGCTCCTATTTCTGGCACCAGAAATTATGCTTAATTGCCAGTGATGGAGTATGGCTGGCATAATTTTGCTTTTCATAAATGGATGATTCGGGTTCATTTTGTTCTGAGAATTGCCCTTCCTCAGCCATTGTGTTAAAGCTTGGAGAACGAGGTGATAAAAAGTGATATTAAACATATTTTAAAATCCTTAAGACTGAGGAGAGAGACTGTGCTGTGAAGACTGAGGTGTAAATGGATAGACTTGGACAGACTTAGCCACAGCTTTGTAAATATGTGCTCAGAGAAAAGTTACTGCTTTACTAGTAAGAAACTACACTAGAAGACTATATTCAGAAGAGGAAGCAGCAACTTTACTAATAAAAATACTGCCAAGAACTTAAGGCTAAAGCTCAAGAGCTGCTGCCACTGCCCAGAATTATATATTAAACTTGAATATAAGACACAGAAATAAAAGGTATTCTACCTTTGCATTTTCTGAGTCTGAAGCAGTAAATCTCATCTTGAATAGATTCATTAAAGAGGAGAAGGGAAAAGACAGCAGAGAATGCTGGGAATAAAATTATTCTTCTTTAACTTATCTATTTAGCTGCGACATTAATTTCTCTTACAACGTAAATCTGTGTAACAACCGCTATCTCTTGTCTTGGATCTTATTCTGAATTCTATCCTTTTAGTGGACTTCAGAGGCTATAAACCAACTTTTCAGAGAATTTGTGCCTCTGTACCCAGCAGAAGCCCAATCAGCAATCAAGGCAGGGCTCCAAGCTATAAATGAATACTACAATTAACACCAGTGTGTTTCCCAGTATATTAATCCATCCCTGTAGTCCAGGATGTCCTGGGAAACAAGGACAGGGACTTCACAGGCTGAAAGATGGAGAGCAGAATATAGCTTGCTAAATATTAATTAGTGTAGTAACAGCACACTCTTCACTTTCCTACTTCAGGGCCTCATTTGCCATGGCCTTACACAGAGAGAGGGATATGGGCCATGCACGATTCATCACAGGCATTTATTTGCCCTGGCTATTGGCAAGGAGCCATTTGAATGTTGTATGTACACTAATCCCCTTTTAGCGTGTGTATTTTCTCTCTGCATCTGCCTATCCTTAAGGTGTGATTTTCGAGCAAATTTCGCCTCTCTGGTGTCTTTAGCAGCGCAGAGGAAATGTGTTGTTGCAATCTCACATGAGGTGGTAACTGCTATGAGATAATTTCTTAAATATCCGTGATTCTTCATGTGAAATTGAGGCTCACTTACACCTAACAGAGCAGCCTTTTACAGCATAAAGCTGTTGAAAATTGCACTGTCTAAACCCATGCTAATAAGAACATCAACGGTCATAATAAAGGCTGTAATTCTAATTCTAGGCAGGTAATTCACAGGATTGTTTAAATATTCATTACGCCATAGGCCTAAAATGTCAGTACGTAGTCTTAAAATTCCAGTACTTGGGCTTTCAAGGTCCTAATTAAAACAACCATATGATGATGTCTTCTATTCCTATATTTTGCATATTCCTACACTATTTTTTGCAGTAAACTGTTTCGGGCTATAAGAAAGGTGAAAGGCTCTTGCTGTTTCCTGACAGCGTTTTGTAAAACCTGTATTGTTACTGAATGAGGGATACGTAGCAGTGGCAACTTGCTTTTTTCCTTGGGCACGTTATGCATTTCCTTCAGTAATTTGTTATTGTTATTAACTTTTAAGGCCGCCTTAACTTGGAAGAGAAGCACTGTGCTTAACTTGTGCTTGAAAAAATATGAAAGAAGGAAGAGAAAAAAAATATTTTCTTACTGTTAGCTATGTATTTTCTCTTCATTGATGCAGAGACTGGGATGGCAGAAAGAGTACATACACATATGAGGAATCTTACCCCTGCTAGGCAAACTTTAGGGCTTTGTAGCATCACAAAGGACTGTCACTGTCCTGACAACAATTTGAAGATTTTCCTCTGGGACGACTGCATTTGAAAATGAACTCAAAGCATTGTAGGCTTCAAAAAGAGACTCAGCCTATGACAGAGCAAGTCCCATTTGGCAGTCACAAACAACGTTTGTGGGATGTGAGGACCTGCCATGCCATCCTAAGGGAGTGGTAAAGCTTCCAGGGAATGGTGCAGGAAAGGAGGCTGAGGTAACATGTGAAGGACAGCACTGCCATGCTAAAAATCTATTCCAGAACAACAAGAAATCAAAATTGCCTGAAAATGTTCTTTTCAACTATTTGAAAATATTTGTCTTTTAATTACCTCAGTCTTCATTACCTCAACTAGTCAATCATCCAGGCAGCTGCCAAGCTGTTTGGAGCATGTACAATCCTGGCTGTGTGGCACTGTGCAGTGCAAGGACGGGGCCTTACAGTGCAGTCCTGGGCTAATTCAGCTGTGGGGAACAGGCTGTTCTCCCGTGTTCTCAGTGTGATTCCCATGTCCTCACACCCTGGATGCTTCTGTGGTCACAGCCAGAGCAGTAAGTCTGCGTGGGGATGAATTAGTATAATCTGTAGTATGCCACAGCCTTTTTCTAGGTGGTAAACAAATGTGTATTTCTGGGCTTGGACCTCCAGATACTTTCAAAGAGTAGTCAGATATGTTTGGGTCATTTTTTTGTTTTGTTTTGAATACTTGGGATGAGAGCTGGGCTAGGATTTTGAACCATCTGAAAGCTGTTTAATGCCTGTCATCTCAAACCAACTGCTCTTTTGCAGAACCCACCCAGCAGAGCATCTCTGCTGGATTTGCACCCCTCCTGCATGTACATATTTGGTCCTGAGAAGGAAGAGAGCAGAGGTGTGGGAGAAGGGAAAACAGGTGACCTGGCCCCTGATAAGTAACATCCGTGTTAATTACCCAATACAGCCTCACCCCTGATGAGTCACAGCTATAGCCAGTAAAGATAAGTGTGAGAATGGGGAGTGGGTGAGCTGGTGGGGAGGGAGGAAAGGGGAATGATGAAGAAAAAAGCTCCTGGGAGAGAGGATTACTACTGTAAGGTCAGGCTGTGTCTGCAGTTAGAGCCTGTTTTGGAACCTGCAGTCACAGCCTAGCTAGGTGAAAGCCTGCAGCCACAGTCTGCACACTGATCCCTGCAGTCACAGGCTGCACACTGATCCCTGCAGTCACAGTCTCCACACTGATCCCTGCAGTCACAGTCTCCACACTGATCCCTGCAGCCACAGGCTGCACACTGATCCCTGCAGCCACAGGCTGCACACTGATCCCTGCAGCCACAGGCTGCACACTGATCCCTGCAGTCACAGGCTGCACACTGATCCCTGCAGCCACAGGCTCCACACTGATCCCTGCAGCCACAGGCTGCACACTGATCCCTGCAGCCACAGGCTGCACACTGATCCCTGCAGTCACAGGCTGCACACTGATCCCTGCAGCCACAGGCTGCACACTGATCCCTGCAGTCACAGGCTGCACACTGATCCCTGCAGTCACAGGCTGCACACTGATCCCTGCAGTCGGAGTTCAGCAGGAAATACCCAGCAGAGGCTGCAAAGGAAACCTCCAGCAGGAGCTTGCTGCAGCAGAGTCAGTGAATGGTTGGGGTCAGGATGGCTGAGCTGGAAAGAGGAATAAACCAGGAGCCTTTTCATGCTGTGAGAAACAAGAAGTCTGTGCCTGGGCTCATTTCTCCCCTCTAACAAGAGGGCTGCTGCAACACAGAGGGATACAATTTACTGTACAATGTCTACAAACAGTTACACTGTGGTAGAGTTCTTTGTGGCTATGCAGGTGATTTTCTGTGCCATGCATGGGTGTAATTCCCAACCCCTCCTGCTGCTTTCCCTCTTTGCTGTACTCATCACTTACCGGGAAGGCTCCAGGTCTGTGGTCAGAGGTGACACCTCGATTTCTGTGATTTGGTTTTGTAGAGCACGGCACACATTGCAGCACCTGTTTAATAGTCCATCTATGACTTCAGGCAACAGAAAAAAGTGATTTGTAGCTTAAAAAGGGCAGTTCTGGAGCAAGCCAAGCATTAGGAACGTAACCCTATGGCTGATGCAGCACACTGCAAAGTTCCATCAGGCACCAGGTCCCTGGTGCTGGAAGAGTTGTTAATGGAAATGTGCAATTCTGCTAAAGAGCCACTCCAATCTGTTAAAAATAATTCTTGCTGTTTGAGAGACTAAATACAAATATAGAGACCATCAGGATGTTTCTGAGATTTTTTTTTCCTCACATTTATTTTGCTGTGAATACTTTATTGTTATGTCCAATGGTGAACTTTGATATGACTTAAATTTTCAGTCACATAACAGCAATGTAAAATTAGCTTTTAATGAAAAATAATCATGAAACCTGAGGGAAGCACATAGCTAATAAAGTGACACTTTATGTAGCTAATGATTAGCAAAAAAACTCAAACAGCTTGAGACGGATTAACTGCCCACTCATCTCCATTGGGAAGTTAATTTTTGAATGTATAAAGTAACTCTAGTTTAGTATTTTTGTGCCCTTTTCCTTAACCACTCCTATTTTATTGTCCAGAGGACGCCTTTGATTTCTGTGCCTCAGCAGTCCCAGTGACTGCAGGTACGATTATATCCTCCAAATCTGTCCAGTGTAAATATTATCAGATAGAAATCCAGACACATGACAGAACCTGTGCAAACAGCACAGATGACAGAAATAATGCAGGTCACTGATCGGAGTATTCTGTGATTTCTTGCCAAAACATTTATTTGATTTTAAGAATCAGCATATGCTTCTACCATAATGATTTAGCCATCAGTGGGGTGGTGATCAGGAGCTCCCAGCCCGATTCCATTCCCAGTAAATCACGAGAAAAAGGGCCAGAATGTGAATCTTCCGCGTGAGGTCAGGACCACACAGTTTCCATATTTAACTATGGAGTAATCCATCATGCCTCACTTCAGTCGAGGAAAAGAAAAGATGAGTAATGAGGAGGGATAATTGGGAAGTCAGCAAAAGTCATCATAAATTCTACACCAATCAGTGCTCCCAGAAGTCAGCACGGTCAGGCAGAGGAAATTTGCCTTTGAGAAGGTGAATTAGTCTCTGCATCAGTGCTGTCACCCGTCCACCACGGGAGATGGCAACTGAACATAAGAGAGCTGGGTAATAAATGTATTAGATGTTAACATAAAGATTTGTGTAAGTATGTGCTTTGAGAAGCCATTTTGGTTAAAATTCTTGTTACTTGCCAATTGTCATTTGGATGCTGATGGAAGCTCTCCAGTAAGGGTGAGATCCCCCGTGCTGCCCAAGGAGTCTTGCTGTCAGAGCACGCCCTGGGTGCCAGCTTTCTGAACAAGCTGAGTCCCCCTAAAAATGGGCTGAATCAATCCTGTTGTGATGTGAGCAACAGGGCACGAGCTGGGATGGCTCTTCCTGGGTGACACCAAAAGAGGAAATAAACCCTTTTTTTGCCTCTGTGTTCTGAGGATGGCAGGTGGAGATGTGTGTCTGAGTGACAGATAAGCACAAGCTGGGCTCCTCACCTGTCTTCTCTCTGAGTAACAAAACTGCTTGACACTTAGTGATGGCTGATTTATTAACTGGGTTTGACCTGCATTTATTGAGTTAGCACAAGCAAAATAACATCTGCCAGCTTCTGCCACTGTCAATGAAAGTTAATGTTTTAATGTGGGTAGCTGAACCACAAACATCCTAAATCTTTCAATTTCAAGACTAGCCCATGCCTGAAAATTAAACTTCATTATTATACATTGATTATTTTGCCACTTTTATTTAAATATATTTATGTATAAATGTGATATCTAGTTCTATTTATAGTGTCTTTAAAAATATATATATGCAGCCTGGTGCAGAATTGCAAAGCTGTTGATAGCAAGCAGTACAAATATTTACAATCCAAATGAGCAGGAAAAACATGTGCTGTTATGCTAACTTACCATTGGAAGCGTGTCATGCATGGCTAAACAACTGAGCATTAAAAGCTGAGAAAATGCTAAATGGTGCTGATTAAAAAAAAAAAAAAAAAAGAAAAGGTCCCTAAAGGCCAAGGACTCAAACAGATTTATACCATGAAAAAAGCAATCTGTTTTCAGACCCATGTATAACAGCAGCCTTAATCTGTTAATCAGTAAGATTTAAATAATTATTTTTATTTATAACAGCACCCTAAATATGTGTTTAGCCATATGGAAGCAGAGTGTTTAGAGACATCAGTCACTTCATGTATTCTACAGGGGATAAGGACAGAGCAGAGAACACCAGCCAGACACAGGATCATGGGAGGAGAGTGGTGGCATGCCTCTCATGAGAAGCTAAATTGATGCCTTGAGTTTTATCTTTGCTGTATTTCACACTCTGTGCTGCCCAGGGTGCAGCTCTGAGCTCACACTCAGGGTCACTCAGCTCTCTGCACACAGCAGCGACACAAAACAAATCCTTTTCCTGCTGCACACCAAAGACAAGTGGTACAAGTTTTCAGCCCCAAAAGCACAAATGGTGACTGAAAAGAGAAAACAAGAAGGATGGGACTTCACAACCCAAAAATTAAACCCTAATATGTAAATGGACCACAACTGATCAAAGTGTGAGACCTCGTGACCCTTTGTCCATTTTGTGACCATTTTGGGTCCACCTTGGGTGCAGCCCTGGCCAGGCTCTTGTCCTGCCCAAGGTGTACCCTAAAGGCCTTTCAATAAATATCTCCTTTATTCTCTGGCTCTGTCCAGTCTCTGTTCCAGCTCAGCTTCCCAGGAACAGAGCCAGTTCTAGAAAAGGCACTGGACTGTGAGACAACAGCTCTGGATTTCATTCCCCTCTCACCTGGCAGTATGATTAAGTTCTCCAACTTCCTGCAGTTTTCTTTCTTCCTAGTCCCCCTCTATTTTGCAAAGAGAGTTGTTTTTTGTTTTTTTTTTTTTGTTTTTTTTGTTTTTTTCTGTAGCAAAGCCTGTTTGACACCGAGCGTGTGTGAGCTTTTCCAAGCCAAACTGAAACCAGATTCCCAGCAGGGCTGTTGGTGCTGCTGCATTTCTGTGTTACAGAAATTATCTTCTGCTGAATTACCACTGTCTACAGTTCCCAGTCCTAATGAAAACTGAAAATTGGTGTTTAGTGACTATTTTTTTGTAATAAAAATGAAAAATGGGTTAATTTGGGGTACTGCTTGTAAAACTAATTATTAATGGCACCCCACAGGGACACTGAAATGAAGAAAAGTTTTGGTAAATATTCCCAAATTAAGGTGGCATATCTGCAAACCACAGCTGGCAATAGGTAGCTGAGATTTTCATAGCTGTCCTAGGTACGTTGTGAAAGTCTTCTCTACGTGTTTATTCTGCATTCCTAAACTGGTTTGCAAACCCTTGCCCACTGTAGCAGAAAAGGGTTTATCTTTAAAGACAATTAAGTTTCTCTTCATATGTTTAGCAAATGAGGGTGAAAGGCTGCTGGGACCATTGCCTACTTCATAGGTTAGAAATATACAAATATACTCAGTAAGAAGTTTTGACCTCTTAAGCAAGGGATGGGATTTGTTGGTCCTTTCCCTCAGTAATAATAATCTTCTTTTCTAGAACCATGAAACAACAGAAATAAAGGATAGATTCTATTATAATGTCATGTATTATAATATAGGAACATTTAAAACATCTTTCTTTGGGTTTGGCAGAGTTTACTAGAGATATAACAAAATGAAAAGCATTTACTTGAAGACAAATCTCCTTTCTGAGCTCTAGGATAGGTTGGGGTTTTTTGTGTATTTGACTGAAAAGAGAACTTGTCATATTTAGGTATTGAAAAATCAAATCCAAGTCTCATTCTCTACTCCATAACATGATTAATATACTGTTGCACAGTACCACGATGCTCAGGTTCTCCGTTACAATGCCATTACTTTCCCTCTATTGCCAAGTACCAAGGAGCTGTACTTCTCTCTCCGAATGTAGCTGAGGCTTTCTGGCATCCAGTCTCATGGTTTTTTGTGTGATAAATCTACCATTTTTACAGAGAGCCTGAGTAAGGTTGCTATATATCATTTCAAATGTTTAAATATTTTATTTAAACCCAGACCTACAAAGTAAAGAGGAAAAACACAGGGATGGTGTGAGCTGAAGTGCTGCACAGTTGCATAGAATGAAAAGCAGTGGGGAAACAAGAGCTCAGAAAGGTTAAGGTAAAGGTCAGTACCACATTACATGTACTTTTCTTGTATACCATCATGTTTCCTGTAACTAGAAAAAGCTATGAGCATGCTTAAAGCAAATCCCTTGGGAAAATGTAGAGTTCAAATCACAAGGAATGGGCATTACCCTGAACTGGCATTCCGTAATAAAAGCTAAGCTGATTTTTATTTCATTATTCTTTTTCAATAAACAAAATGTCCCCTGTTCTGACGTCAGAAGGTCACCTCAGTAGTACTGCAGATGGCCACTGAGAAAAATCAGAATTGGTCAGGATCTCTAAAAACACCCCTGCTTCTTTGAGTGAGCCACAGTGCCAATTCAGTGACAAAAGTTCACACAAAGGCCCTTACTTTTCAGAATCTCTCCTTACACAAAAATATGTATTTTCACTTTTGTTCGAATATTTTAAGACAAAGTTGTTTGTGTTGTTGTTGTTGTTGTTGTTGTTTAAATTCTATTTTGCTTTGTTGAACAAATAGGTGTTTTCTGTCCATGTGGCTTAAAATATTTGTGATGGGATCCGCATTTGGAAGTGTGTTGTATATTCCAGCCAGTTTCACTGAACTCCAGATCTATTACCATTGTGTTTATGACTGCTAAGGCGTTATGGTTTAACTAGCAATGACCTGTCATCTGCACAGCGTGCTGTGCCTGAGTTTGCATGGAAAAGCACTGAGCTTACTACTGGATAAAGTAATTTCACGTTCCATACCTTGGTCAGGGTAGATGTCTTGTGTTATCAAGTTGTCAGAACTTCTAGATGGTTTCATTTATTTCCTTTGTGGTATCTGAAAGTCATGCCTGCGTCTGCTGCTGTGGCTTAGTTTCTGCACAGCTCTTTAATTTGCAGAGGTCTCATTGACAGCAAGAAAAATTAATACTGGAGCCGGTGGAATACATAATGCCTGCCCTGCAAAATGGTGTCTCATCACATCCAAACAAAGTTGGGAAGGTGAGGGGAGGCATTAGAATTCCCCAGGATAACTGGATTGGAGAACGCAAATGTTCACGGTTAAGATAAGAGCGGCGTTACCCTCAGTGCTGCAATAAGGTTCCACATAAACTTTGTGTTAAAACTGGGCTCGTAGGAGGAATTTGGATGTATTTAGGGCATTATGCATCCGAGGTCTGTTTGGCTAAGATTTAAATGGGTTATGTGAGAACCTGATAAATGGGAGTCCCATGCGACTGGAGGGAGTGAAGGACAGTATAAAAATGAGAAAGCAAAATAGATAAATACTGAAATGAATAATGTAGTACCTTGAGGAAGGCAAGAAAGTGAGAAAAATATATGAAATGTCTCTCAAAAGGGAATGGTGTTGTCATCTTTGTTTCAAGGCAGGGAAAAACAGGGTTTGAAATTACAGCGAAGATATTCAGCAAATGTTTGTTGGAATATTAAAAGATTTGTATGAAATCAGATTTGGGTTGATTAAAAAGGTATTTTCAACAAAGTCCTAAATAAAACTCTTCACAACCTTTTTGAATGGGTGGGGAAAGAGTCACAGAGTAGGAAATTTGCCCATGGCCCTGAAATGTCAAAGTGGAAAGAGGGCAGGCACCACTGCTTGCCTTGGCCTTTGCCTTTGAGAGTGCACATCCCTGCTCGCCAGGGATCCTGAAGTTCTACTTGTGTCTTTGACAAATCTGGGTTTTTTTACTTTCTTCTGGGGCATGTAGTGATGGCTTCTGTTGACAGCACACTAGAATAATTGGATTAAGAAGGTGAGCCACTATACTTATTCTCATTTTCCACTGAATAAATATTTCCAAAGCCTGCCCAAGGCATTGCTCTGTCTGGTTCCACCTGGAATACATTCATTGAATGTATTTAATATAGATTTACAAACATAAAGCCAGCAGCAGAAGTGAGACTAAGTGGGTTGGTAATTCATACCTCTTTCTGCCACGTAGGCTGTGCCCTTCAGCACAGAATTGATTTCTGTGTGGAGAATCTGAACTCTATGTGTGACAGCACGTTGGGAAACCCAAACGTTGTTCAAAAATGTGCACAGATCAAAACAATCTGGAAGTTACCTAAGAAGATGGGGTAAACACAGATACCACGGGTTATTTTAAATTTCGTGCTTATTTATTTTAAAAAGCAATGTAACTCACTGTATTCAAATCATTTTTCCTCAAAGCCTTCATTCAGGAATCATATATTTCCAAATAATAATAATAATAAATTTTGAATGGTTTAATGATTTCATAGCTCTCCCACTTGGTTTATTTGCTCAAAGAAAAAAAACCTAAAAATCATTTGCTTCTGAATTCCAAGACTTTTAACAGGACTCCATGGCCTATCTCCCTCTAGTACTAAATTACAACTGCACATATATAGCAAAATAATTTATCAATGTTTGCATAGCACTTCTCCTTCAGAGGGATCCAGAAGTGCTCAATAACCTTGAAAAATTACAATACAAACTACACCAAGGCATAGTTTCCCCATCATTGAAATGCAGGCAGGACGCTGCTCTTGACAGAACAATCTCCTGCTCTGATCTGGCGCATCCTGCATTCCTGGGTTATTGTGGGCTGCTCTGGGAAAGGCATGCACAGAATGGCAAATGAAGCACTGTGCTTTGTATGTTATTTTTTATTTGGTGCTGTTAAATATAAATATTGCAAAGCCATTTCTGTCATAAGCTTTCCATACTGTAATCATTTCCTCTGCTTGACTGGAATATCAAGTGTTTGGCTGGAAGTGTTGTGGGTCATTTGCAGTGGCTGTTCAGTTTGATACAGACCTGACCTTCATCTGGCTAATTCCCTCCTTCAGCCACAAGCAAACACTTGTGGAGATTAATGAGAATTGGCTGTCACCTTTCTCTGAAGTACTAAAGAGTTGGTTTATAAAGTGAAATTGTTTATCAGTTTCATTTGGTGGATTTAGATGAAGCATCTTCTAATTTTCGTGATTCCTAGAATTAGGAGTTCAGTGTGAACTCGAAATGTTCTTGTTAATATATGAGTGGGCCAAAGAGACAGTGAATGTCATGTGGTAGTTCCTGAGCAGATTCAGTGTGGGATTTCGTTCATTGCTCTGACAAGGTAACAATGCAAATAGGTTGGACACTGAAGTAAAAAAGACAGCATTAAGCTAGGTTGCATTCAGATAATTTTTTGATGCTTATGATGGGTTTATTTTTGTTTATCGCTTCCTCCTCCTGTGTCTCCATAATCTCTGTGCAATTGCAGAGTTAACTTTTCCTACGCTCACTCCAAGGAAAAGTAATGCAGGAGAAATAAGACAGCCATCAATGACAGACAGTGTCAACTCCTTCTTTCAGACATCAATCATCTCTTCAAAGTACCTCAGAGACAGCAGGCTTGGGGTGAGCAGTAGCACTTCATTATTTTCTTTATTTCCCATGGAGTTTCCCCTGGTCAAACAAGTCCAGGCAGAAATGACAGAGTCCAAATGGACGTTTGCACCCTTCCTGGGGGCTTGACCTGCCTCATGGTAAACTGACCTACCTCTCTTGGTAAGCTGAGCCCTGAGGGTTTGCACATGGCAACGCACAAATACAAAAACGAATGCCAGCTGTGTCTGTGCTCTGGGGCACTTTGCAATTACCCGGGGGCTACAAGACCACGGGAACAACATTCTATTGCAATTGCTCCCTGTGGGAGTTTTCCAGAAGGGTGCTGTATGTTTGGAATTCTCAGCGTGTCCAGGTTTCACCAAACTCTCTGAGGCTTCATTTAGGCAAGGGTGTTTCAGAATTCAGTTTTATGTATCTCACTAATGGTGTTAGAAATGCCTTTGGACCATGCCTTGGGAATGGTCTGGGACTTGCAGTTTTTTTGATTCATTTCTTTGCTGAATCACCCTGTCTGACCCCAGGCAAGTCTCCAAACCTCTCTGGGTTGGATTTATCCCACCTAACTTCTGATATTTAATGAGACACAAGGTAGTCATGCTGCTGCCTAAGGCTCCCTGAATAATGAATGGGCAAATGTGTGGAATTTCTACACAACTGTACACAGCTCTTCCCCCGAATAAAGAAAAAGCTTCAAGCTCCTGTTCTCTCAGCTAAGGTGTTTCAGTTGGTTTGTCTGTATTTGTGTGGGATGAAACCACTGAATTCTTTGCTTTTGCTCCTGCCTATAAAATGAAGAGTGCTTGCTTTCACTCCTCTTTTCTCATCCTAGTTATTCTCTCAGACAAGTATTGTTTGCAATAATACAGGTCTATTCAAATGCAGCCTTGATTTCCATTTTCTAAATTCAGTAGTTGAGCCCTTTCTTTGCTGTAATAACACAAATAATAACAGAAGCTCTCCCTGCTTCTGCTTTGCATCAGTCAGATTTCATTTCCTCTGCCAAACTGTGGGGGCTATCTAATTTATATTAACACAGGGGCAGCCGTTAATGATTTTGGAATTAAAGGTAGAACCTCATTTCCAGATTAAAGTTAGTGTATACCCCTGGCAGGGCTCTGAGTGATAGGAATCTGTCCAGGAGGATGATTGGCACGTGCATTACGTGGAAATGGTCCTGTTCCATGGGTGTTGCTTCCCTCCCTGTTAAGCAGCCTTCAGTCATTGTTCAAACTGAGCCTCTATTGCTGATGCATTTTAATTCTTGTTACTGGGTGCTGAGGGCTTGCAAAAGTTCCTGAGAACATACTGTATTTCATGGAAATACATCGAATGAGTGAAGCAGGTTAAGTGCAGAGTTCAGAAGTACAGCCCTCACCCCCATCCACCCCAATTCTAGCCAGAGTTAGTTAGTGCTGTGTTTTTCAGAGTTCCGATTCTGCAATTTCCTTACTTTTTCCTTACTTTTTCATTAACTCAGTTTTATTAGATTTTTCTCCATCAATTTAGGTACAAGACTCTCCACAACTTGCCCACACTTTTATCATGCCCGAAAGCTCAAAAACCCAATAGGAATTTTCTGGTAACACAACGGAAGATTTCCATTTCAAATGTCACCTTCCCTCAACAAATTGATCCGAACTATGAGATTCTGAATGTTTTGTTATTGCCACCTTGTGCTGTTTTTTTTCCTCCCAGTTTTTACAAGGAGACTGTAATGCCACAGCACTCTGAGGATGCAGAATGCAGAAAATGACCATGGTACCTGCAGTGTTTGTCTTCAGATCAGGCTGACTTCTAGACAGTGTTGTCAGGAATAAATAATAGAGTGACATATTTTGTAGGCTGAGCCAAGAAGATTCTCTCATTTTAAGACAAAGGAGAATGACAGCTACTGCTCTCAGAAGAAAAGCTTAATCAAAGCTTAATTCCCTCTTATAATTAAGTCTTCAAAATTGATACATGACACATTCAAGCATGGCATTTTTAATTTAATTAATTTTCTAAGGACTAAAATACTAGCTCTGATTAAAAAGCACAGTATGCCAAGCAAAACTTCCAGAACCATACCAAGAATTCTCTGCCTGTGACGCCGCAAGAACCGAGCAGGGCCTCGGAGTTACAGCAGAATTACAGTAGGAACAAAATACGACCTTGTGAATGCCAGGCTGGCTCCTCTCCCTGCATTTCCTTGGGAGCTGGGACACAGGGCTGAAGGTTACACAAAGGAGGACAGGAATGAGACCTTGGATTGCTGCGTTATCTTTAATTATCCCAATTTGAAAAGAGGTTCCCGCTGTTGTTTTGTTGTATCAGCCTTGTGTAAGGCAGAATGGATCTCAGTGAAAATAGTTCCCAAGGACGGATTTTGTTTACTCCTATGTTTCTGATGCTTGCTGCCTTTATCCTTACCATCAGTTCAAACAATAAATTGAGTAAAAGTACAAAAAAAAAAAAGGTACAAATTGTGTGATGCAAATCATCCGTTCACATGCACTGTCCAGAAGGGTTGGTGTCTGGGTGTCTGTCTCCAGACGTTCTCCACCTCCTTTCAAGGACTTTCCATCCTGTCCCACAGCTAGGTTGGGTATTTTGGTGCTTGTCACCTCATGAAGGCAGCACAAGGAGAAGAGTGAGAGTGCATTAAACCAGACTGTGACTTTGTATTTCTTCTAATGAGCTTCGTAAGACTCAGTCCTTGTAAGACAATCAGCCATTGTTTTTTGAACTGGAGAACGCTCTATGGGGTCACAGTGAAACTGTTCACATCAGGAGTCATTTGGAAGCACCTTTATCTCACTCATCCTCACTGACCTTGTTCCCCTCCAGCAGGTGTCCCAGTGTGGTGATTCCCAAAAGAGGAAAGGACCAGATGTTGGTGTTGCTGCACTGAATTCAGCAGAGCGAATGCAGGCTTGTCAGACACAGAGCGTAGGGACAAACTGTGAGGGGTCACAGCACTACCAGCTCTCCTTGTGTCATCATCATCAAGTAAGTAATTTCATTAAGAAACTTGAGAGAACACGCAGCAGGTGGGTGAGTGAATCCCTTTGTCTAGATTCTGGAAAATTTCAAACACAGTTGTCTTTCTTTTGAGAATGCTTGCAATACGTGGCGTTTCCTTGAACTGGAAGGTGGCTTTTCTTCTCTTTTTTTAGATGTAGAGATTTTGATTCACACACTGATGTAATATTTATATGTGTTTTCACAATTCATTCCAGGAAAGGAATGTACTGTGCCTAGAGCTCACTAAGAATAATCATTCTTTGATGAACAGATATTAAGTGCATATTCTCACTGGAATTGCCTCAGGAGTGTCTTTGGTATACCCTGCACATTGATTTGAAAAGTTTCTGCTTAAGAACTAGACTGTGCAGGTGGGTGACAGTGCTGAAATGAACTGGAATGCTTTCCCAAAGTTTTCTCCAAGTTGATTCACACAGGTAGAAGTACAGTTTGTTCTTATATAAAAGGTAAAAAAGAACATTTGGGTCTCAATTTATTGGAAAGAACTGAGGAATTAGAAATCCAGCATGAGGCATGGGTTGTTCTTTACAAGCCCACATATCTTTGAACACTTGTCTCGCTTTTTTTTTTGATGCTTGTACTCCCATTTCTTGAGTTACAGACAATTGAGCATTTCTGCCAGCTCCCTTCAGAGAAGGTAATTTGTGTTTTGGTGCTGCACCCTCTGAGCAACAGCAGATTCTGTTAAATTGCTGGAAAAACATCTTTTGACTAAGTGATGTTTTCCAGTTCTAGTTCTCCCTTTTGATTTAAGCTTTCCTTCATATTTTCAGGATGTCTGTGATGTGATAGCTCCCAAGTAAATCTATGTGTATTTGTGTTCTTGGAAACATTAGAATCAGTTTCAGATAATAATCAGAGGAGAAAGTTTTGCAGAAAGGCATAAAACCACTCTGTCTTAAATCATATTTGCACGTGACTGTCCTCAGATTGAGGATAAATGGAGATTTTATGGTTGCAATGTAAACCCCGTGTGCACCTGGCCTGATTCCTTGGAAGCTGGTGTAAACTGATGGGCAGAATTAGACATTTTTGTCATTGCTAGCATTAATGTTGGGTTGGACATCCGTGTACAGCAGAACTGGAAGGTTCTGCTGCTTCTGGTGAGCAAGAAGAGCTGCATGTACCCTGAGATGAGTCCTTCATAAGAAGTTAGGTTCTGAACTGCTACACTAAAGGTGCTATCGCCAGTTGTTACAGTCCAGCAGGTTTTTATGACAGGGCACCTCTCATTTCGATGGAGGTACCCCTTCCTAATGAGTTAACTCTTTTCACGGTAAATATCTTACTGTATATATATATTTGAGGAATCTGAAACCAATTTTTTTAAAAATCAGAAGCATAGACTTGTAATTATTTGATATTTAAAAACTCAGTGCTAGCTCGGCATCTTTTACTTGTTTTTTTATTTCACTTGAATGATGAGTAGCTCATAAACTGTGTTGATGTTACTGAGAAACACAACTGGAGCAACTCTTACACTCTGCATCCCTGGTGCTAAACCTGGTCTGTATTTTAAGACCTGTGGTGTCACAAAACAAGTGCCAGCAGATTTATTTTCCTTTGTCTCACTTGGGCCTGAGATCCTCTACTCATAGGGAGTTTGGCAGGTATTGTGGTAGGAAAGACAGAGAGTATTTTGGACCTGATTAGCATAAGAGATCTGATAATCAGGATGCCTCGGCAAAAACAAACAGAGCTTTGAAGATTAAATCAAGACTGGCTGACAGGAAAAGAAGATTGAATCAACTCCTGCAAGCCAGAGATGTTGCAAAATGAATACGTTTGTTTATATGAGGATTAACCCAATCATTGTAGTAAAGAATTACTAGATTTCCTAGGGTGGTATATAAGCATCTGTAGCTCACAGTAAATTTGGATTCTGATCCCCAGCCAGTCTTCTCTGTCTCTCCCAGCTGCTGACAGGCAGGTAAAAATATGTTGTATAATTTCCTTTCTAATTTTCTAACAGTTACCAACACTGTTGAAAGTTAGAATATTGAGCGGAGTTTGCCCTGCCCCATCTCACCTAAGTGGTGTCTCTGCAAAGGGGCATCTTTTATTTTTCCACCCTGAGGTAATTCTGACTCTCGCTGGCAGGATGCATTCTCCTCCCTCCAGCACAGCAGCTCTGGGACAGCTCAGGGACAGTTCAGGGCTGCATGGACCTTGCAGGCTCCTGCTGGAAGGCTGGGAATGCTCCACGGAGCAGAAAACAAATCCACTCTGGGTCTAGTATCCACACCACCAGCACAGTGCAGCATTAAAGTGTTTTTTAATAATTCTGAGCTCATAACAGAGGTGTGGCATATGTGTAGAATGCATTTAAATGCCATTACCTCTCAGTAAAAGCAGTTTCATTACATGACACGTGTATCCCTCATAATTTGGTTCAGATCTGCACAAGATAAAAGGTCTTTTGCAGAGGAATTATCTCCAAGGGGCTTTAATTTGGAAGCAGCTTGAAAGGAATGAAGAAAGAAATTCTTTTATAAATATATTTTTATATGACACCTTTTAATAACCGAAAAAACCACACTAGAACAATTAATAGAGGTTAAAATGAGGTATGCTAACAGGGAAGTAGTGCTCCATCAAAGAGAACATAAAATATTAGCTATTTGCTGGGATTTGCCGTGACAAAATGTATTTGGACAACAAAGATCATGAATGGCTTCTGGCATTTATAGAAATTACAATGAATGAATCAGCTGCTAATCCAGAGCTCGAGGCACTCTGCTTGTACAGATGACATTTTGAATAACTGACAGTCACGTTTAAAGCACATGGACTGCACTGAATTTCATATGGAACCTTTTTCCAAACATTTTGCTCACCTTGCAGTAATCCACTGTCATTCCAAATATATCTCCATTTCACTGGGTCCCAGACAACCAAAACATTGATAAAACACTTCTAAATTATTACTTCTAAGCATTTCTGAGGACTGGGAGAGTGTGAAATGAAAGCTTCTGAAACTGTATTTATGTACTCCACTGAGTTCCAATAATGCTGGGCAGCTCTGCCTTTTTAAATGTGTCACTACAGCTATTTGCAAGACTATTGCACTTGAACATGGAGGAGGTCAAGAGAGGAGAAGATGAAATCATTCCAGAACAGAAATATCAATTGAAATAGTAGACCTTTTTTGGAAGTTTATATAAGTACCAGTTTAACAGTAGCTGCCCTTTCAGTTCATCTCAGTTATGACCCGCTAAATAAAAATGCTGTCTGACTAGTCTAGAGATGATTTAATTTCTTACAGTGGGAGTTGGGGATATTGTTTCTTTTTTCTTTAGAGAGGAAACTACATAGATTGAGTTCAAATCTCATGGGCAAAAATTTTCATTTCAAATTTCCAACTTTCTGGCGAATAAACTGAAATAATTCTTTATGACTTATTTAGGAAAAAAAGAAAGAAGCAAATAATATCTTTATTATTAATTACAAATATTCTCGAGAAAGCATTTTTTGCATAGAAATCATTTTGTCTGCCATAGAGGGAACAAATTGAGGGCAGGTCAACTTGTGCAGCTCTAATTCTGATATTTACAATATATCTTGGAAAGTGGATCATGAGATTTCAGTTATCAATTGATGGGTTTGCCTTTGTACATGTCAATTGAAATGATGAACACAGTAAATTTGGTGGAAAAACTCCCAAGGAAAGCAAAATCTCACCCTGCATTTTGTCCAGGGAGTGAGCTGGGAGTGAGCACGTCTGGGTCTTGTGCTGATTTTGGTCTTTGCCAGAAAATCCTTGTGGAAGTTTTCTTACTGTCTGATGAGCTTAGATAATGGTATTTTCTGTGAAAATAATATTGTGGTTAATTATTAATAATGTTGCACAGTGATAGCGTCTCTTTCATACATCTTTATTATTTTTTGGAATTGTGTTGTTCTTCACTAAACCCATTTTTTAAAAAATAACTTTTTTGAATCACAGTTGAAAATTAAAAGAACAAAAAGATTTGCTGGAAATTGTTAGGGTTATGTAACAGGTTTCTGATCCTTAGTCCTGCTGAAACATTTCAATAAGAAGACTTTGAAGTAGGCTTGAAATATGTTTTAAATTAAAAGTCTCTAAGTCAAAATGAGATCAGTTGTGTGCTTATTGAACAGCATTTTTATGGGTAACAGACTAAGTAATCAAGGAAAACGCACACTTTCTTTTGTAAATAATGAATTCTCTCATATTCCTAAATTACTGTGTCTGTCTCCATTTTTTATATCTGAAGGACTGCATTTGTTTACCTCGACAAAATAAATGTAATACAATCAGATTCTAGAAATTACATGAAATATGCGCTATTTAGTAATTTTTAGTGTTACTTGAATGATCTGAATACTTTGTCTAGTTTTAGATAAAGTGTGTTTCGCTTGCTTATCAGCTTTCCTTTTTTGTACAAATGCAGATTAAATTTCCAAGTTCTGCACTCCCCCTCGTAGACTGCAGAACAGACTTTGCTTTTACACTTTCGGTGCTCAGAAAGGCTCATTCCCCATCGATAAAAAAGCTGCCAGGCTTTTGTGGTCCTATAAACACTACATCAAACAGCAGAGCACACAAACAGTGGCAAAGCATTGCAAATTCTCCCCCAGCTGCCTGGGCAGGAACTTTTCATTTCGTACATCATTCAAAACTTGCTGGAGCGATTCCACCCATGAGGCTTGAAACAGTTAATGGGAAAGAAAATCTTCCTTTGGGCTTGGGATAGTTTTTCCCCCTGTTCTTTTGTCTGTGCAGAGTAACAGAGCTCAGATTGTTGTGTTCCTCCTCCTGGAAAACTCGGAGTTTGCTGGAAACCAGAGACATTTTGCAGGGGGTGCAACATTGAACCCACGGACTCTTCCCTGCATTCTGCTGCGTCCTTCCCCTGCTGAACCACAGCACTTTGTGCCTCAGCTTTGCTGAAAATGTCATTTAGCAGTTTATGGGCTGTATTTTAATTTTGGTAATGCAAATAAGTTATGAACGAGCAGCTGGATATCTCTTACTACAGAAAGGATATACAGCATTAGGAATGCCAGGGAACGTGATTAATAGAGTTCTTAAACCCCAGATCTGTGAAAATACTGGGTACAGAAGGGAGTAAAGCAGGATTTTGCTGGATGCAGAGAAATATTAAATTCCTTAAAGTTGGAATTTAAAAGTCAGTGATTCGGAATTTGACCTAAATCACGCCAGCATAAAAGCAGAATTAGTTCATTGAAGCTAATGGGATTTTCTGGAATTAAAGTACTGTAAATAAATTCAGTATTTCTAGGTAAGCAATTAACTTGGACTCATCTTCGTCTTAAAAAGAAAAAAGAAGTCTGAATCTTAAATTTGTACAGCAGTGCCACCTTTTATCTTTCCAAAGCCTAGTGTAACTTTTTACTTCAGGACTGGACAATAAAACAGTCACATGTGCCTCACTATCAAAGCTACCCATTCTGCAGGAAAATAATCACCTTTATGTCTACTGGTCTGAAATTTTTTTAATGTCTGTAACTGCTCATCTCTTTAAAAAAAAAAATTAGAAATAATTCTCACCTTTTAAACATGCATTTTGTTAAATCCTGTCTTTGTGTACAGATTTGTTAGGATTAGCTGTGTGGAACATAGGAAAAGCCAGGCATAGGGTGCTCAGTGTTTGTATGCAGCAGAAATTCACCAGAATTAAAAAAAAAAATAAAAATATCACCATAAAATTTATGAATTTATTTTGGCAACTTATTTTACAGCAGTTAATTATTTATATAAATGAGGCAGAATTATTGTGAAAAATCCAATAAAAAAGTTCAATTAAAAGCCTAAATTATAAGTTTAATCAGAATCTTCAGCAGCATAAAACCTGATTTGCATACAGCCTCACTGAAAAATGCTTTCTGTAAGATGAATATTGCACTTTTGTGCAGTCTCAGCTCTATTAGTTATTTCTGCTGCATAAATGATCATATATCATTTTATCGATGGCAATTTTCTCTGCAGCTGCAGTTCCTGTAAAAAAGAAATCAGCAGCTCTCCCCCCTTGTACTGAGAATTCAGAAGGTTCCTTTTTTTTTTTTTTTTTTTTTTAATGTGTGAGCAGTATGTGAATCAGCACAAATTAGAAAATCCAGAGTGTTCCAAGGGAAAGCTGTCCCTGCCCATCCATTTCCTGTTTAGTTGCACTGAGTTGTTTGCCTGCCATGATAAAAATCACATTGCTGCCGTGACAGCAAGTTTCAGAGAGGCTTTCTTGCTATGAGTAAAAGCACATAAACCTCAGAGTACCAACCCCAAGAGGGACCAAGAGGGGAGGTTGGTGTGCTCAGGGACACCTCAGGGGAACTGATGCCATTGACTGTGGAGGGAAACTGCGCTGGAAAACTCCACCTGGCTCCAATCCGCTTTGTTTAGGAAGAGAAACAAGGTCATGCCAGAGAGAATTCAGCCCCCTAATGGTGGAATGGAATGGGCTAAGCCCTAAAGAAAACTGCTTTTAGCAGCATGGAATAGTCAGAATGGGAAGTGGATACAACCTGCTGCAATGATAGAATGCATTCTGCAGAGTCTTCACAGTTTGATGTGGTTTTGGTTTTTGGTTCTTTTTCCTCTTCCTTCTCATGCAGTATCCTCAGGCTTAATGTTTAGATCCCAGGTATGTAAATGTGTATTTATTGAGATTGAGAATAGTGAGTGAATGGAGACCTTGTTCCACAGACACCTGTACATGACTCTTTGGTTATACTTGCATAGGAAAGTGATCTATTTAAGAAAAGCCTTTGTCTAACAATGATTGGTGAACAAAAATAAGCATAACGCAATAAGTGACAAGCACATCTGTATATTCATACTTGTGTGAAAGGTTTCTTACTTCAGGAGGAAAAATGACCCTACAGTGGTCGTGCTTTTCCAGAGCAGTACTCTCTGCATTCATCCTCCAAGGAGGAATCACCAAGGAACTGTGATCACTCCCACCTCCTTCTCTTTGTACAGCCCCGTGTTCCATCATTCAAATAATTCCCCAGCTCCCACAGATAAGCTGCTGAGGAGGAGAGAGAGTTTCCCTCTCATCTCTTTTCATCTGGCAGCAATGCAGCAGGCTTGGTTGATCAGCGCCTGTAATGAGGGCTATAAGAGAGCACAGATATTTGGATCAAAGGGTAATCTCTCTCTTTTATGTAACTGCAGAGCCTCACATATCACTAGATTATTCTCTGCACTTGCTGTAAATAATTCTCCCCATCAGAGCTAAGCGCTTTGCAACCATTGCCTCTAAATTATAAGATGATCTACACCACCTCCACCTCTGTGCAGTTCCCTGACCTAAGGTTGCTTATTTTCACACTGCTCCAGCTGCAGATTTATGATCACAGGATTACATTTTTTCTCAAGGGGACATTTTTCTTATCAAACAGAATTTGGTTTTTATTCAACATCTCATCATCACCTAATTTTATTACTGTAGTTTGGACAGTGTGGTGAAAATATGAATTTATCTCTGTTTATTCAATGCATAGCTTAGAGCTGTAGCATGGGTGGGACCAGGGGTAGTTTCCTCTGGAGGGGTTTCAAAAACCATCCTGTCCAGGTTGTCTGTGTGCTCAGCTGCCTCTTTAGGTGACCTCTGAGGTGGAGAATGGACACTCAGCACCAAAATCTTTCTTTACTGTATCCACAAAGAGACCAGAATGCCATGATATGGAATGTATGGACATTCAACACCTCGGTAACTGAAGAAGCACCCGAGGTTGTGCATTATCCTGACTTGGAGCCCACTCCTGTGGCTGTGCAGCTGTGGGGACTGAAATTAGCCCAGGGCTGTAGCTTTCCATCATTCTGATGTTACCCCACAACGTCTAGAAAAATGAATATGCCAAAGGAATCTGGGAAAGGAGGATTTGTGAAGGCCCTGGGAGTGGTTTCAGAAAATCTGGAATTGTATTTTAGCCTACTCATACGGCAGGATCACAATCCTTTAGAAAAAGAATGAACTCCATTTGAGAAAATCCAGCTCATAGCAGTTGTTGGTGTATGGCCAGTGCCACAGAGCAGAAATAACCTTACCTGTCTGCAAACCGAGATGTAGCAGGTCTCAGGACTACTGTGCCTGTTCCAGGTTCAGCATGTCTCAGGGGTGAATAAGGTGCTTTTCACAGCAGCTTTCACTCTGCTCATTCCACAGGAGCAGACAGATTTACAAATTGCCTTTCCATGGGGAGTGTTGGGGGGGAATGACCACAGCAGCAGTGAGTCCTGTGCCTGCCTTTCCTTTGATTCCATTCTGTTTGGTTCCATTCTGTTTGGTTCTATTTTGTTTAGTTCTATCCTGTTTGGTTCCATTCTGTTTGGCTCTGTTCTGTTTGATTCTATCCTGTTTGGTTCTATTGTATTTTGTTTAGTTCTATCCTGTTTGGTTCTCTTTTGTCTAGTTCTATTTTGTTCAGTTCTATCCTGTTTGGTTCTATCCTGTTTGGTTCTGCCCTGTTTGGCTCTATTCTGTTTGGTTCTATTTTGTTTAGTTCTATCCCGTTTGGCTCTATCCCGTTCAGCTCTATTCTGTTTCACACTTCACACACGTGCTATCACTTGCCCTGAGCTGTTGGCCTCTGCCATGCCCCTGGACTCCAGGCCAGTTTTCAGTCAGGTTCATTGTAATCATCACCTGGCACAGTGAATTTTCTCCAAATACACCTTTGTGTCAGGCTTTGCTGCTCGGTTTCAGATGTCATCACCCTCTTGTGACAGACACTGTGATAATGAGACAGGTAAAGGGCAGAGCAGAAATTCAAAGGGTAATGAGAGGAGTGAAATACAGAGCCTACACCTCACAAAAGGAGAAAGGAATACACTGACAGGCCAAAAAGAGATGGACCTCTAATGCTTCAGCTGAGTGGAGCTGTGTGATCATGATTGCTAGTGGCCTCTTCACTCACCTCTTACTGAAAACAGATGCACTGCTTGTGTCTATTCACACAAGGGTCAGTGTGCGTGGAGAGGAGAATCCTGCAAAATGCACACCCCGAAAGGGTCCAGAGTCATTTATACAACAGTCTGGGAGGCAGAATGCAGCAGGGACAAACGTGTCACAAAGGTACTGAGGCAAAAATATTTGTGACAAAATTTCAAAAGAGGAATAAATTCAGGAGGAGCATAAAGAATTGCAAACTCTTTATATTGAAACCAAAGAAACATTTGATGAGTCGCAAAGAAAAACAGAATTTGCTCAGTGAGCAGAGTTTTAGCTGTGGTGTAACTAGAGGTGCTCTTTTCATAGACTTGTTTAAGGATATGTAAGGAATGAAGCTCAGAGTTTACTCCACAATGTGCTACTTGTCACAGATGATAAAGGGAGGGACAAAAATCTATGAAGAGAAACATAATGCTTTGAGCATCTCACTGAGTGTTTAAAATCACACTCCATGGATGGAACATGAGCTTTCAACTGAGATTCATGGAATCCTAAACCATATGTCTCAAGTAGACTAACAAATACCAGGCAGGCAGATGATAAAAAAAAAAAAAAAAAAAAAAAAAAAAAAAAAAAAAAAAAAAAAAAAAAAAAAAAAAAAATTAATGTTTAAAACCCAAAAGGTCTGGTAAGACAGATCAGAAGAAGCTTTTGAAGTTAAGTAAAGTTGACAACATCCATTTACACAGTTCAAATGGTAAATGAAAAACATCTACAGTGAAGCAGAAGGGGGAGACCCATCTTTCACATATAATTGAAACACCTGAAGGTGCAGTGCTCAGACAAGAGGAAATAAAACAAAATGCCAGATGTAAGGGGTATTACTCGTGACTTCACACCACCAGATAAAGAACTAACATGAACAGGAGGGAAAACAAATTTAGTTTAATATTTCCCCATGTATAAATGATGCTGAAGTTTGCTGATTGTGGTGTTGGTGCCATAATTATTTCTTTCTTTCTTTCGTTTGCCGTACTGTTGATTGGGACTTTGTGCCACAGTGTGTGTCTGCTGAGCTCTGGGCTGGCAGAGCATTCCAAACCTCATGCAGTGCCAGAGAGGCTTCACATCTTACTGAGGAATGACAAGCCATAGCTGACTGAAGAGCAATGCCTTCATTTCTGAGTTTGGGGCTTCTTATTCCAGCACCCTTCGCATTTCCGTGCCTGTCCAAACTTTGTAACACAGGAATAACACAGCCTGCGAGGTTTCCTCTCTCCTCTCTCCACACAGAGAGACCCTTAATTCCTCCAACTGGGAATTTAGACACCAAACTCAGCTCCTGCTTCGCTGCACATTGTGTATCCTGCCAGTTTTTCACTGAAGAATAAAGGGATCTATTCAGTGTCTGCCTAACAAGTGCATTTCTGGGACTGCCTGTGCTGGTACCAGTGCTCAGTGGATGATACTTCCTAATCCAAAGCTCCTGAAAGGTTTCAATGATACAGCGAGTGCAAGAGCAAAATGTTGGACAAGACAGGCTCTCTAATTCCCGTGGTAAATGTAGCATTTTAGAATATTAACAAAGAGTGGAAAGAGAACGGATGAAAGGAGAAAGGAAACATTTAGTCTGGATAAAACTCACCCCAGAAGAGGTGAAAAACACTGTGCCCATGAGCTGTATGAGCTATCAAAACAGGAGGGAAACAGGCCAGCTGCCTCTCGAGATGAGACATGTTGTCAGTTGAAAGGAAAGGAGATTGTTTTTTCCACATTCAGAATGCATCCACACATGATGCTCTAGCTGGTGGAGGGGACAGCTCTAAGTTCTGCCTCAATTTCATCATTCTTTCCAGCACAGTCAGGTTGGACAATTTTTAAAAGTTTATCTTTATTTAGCTAATGCAGTGAAATTTAGCGTCATACAAGTTACTCCTTGAGCTTAGACATGTTTAAATTACTTACAAAGAGACTGTTTTTATCTGTCAGTCAGGAACCCATTATAATTGGTAGTTTGTTCATATTTTTTAGGAAATATCAAGTAGAATCAGAAGTTCTTCCCTTCAGAGAGTAGTTCAATATGTCTTTGATATTTCTGACTGTAGAACTTTGTGTTGTTAGTATGCAAACTCACATTTCAGCTCTCTACAGCCTGACACTGAATTTTAATGGAGCCCAGCTAAAGTACTGGAGTAACTGAGTCATGATAAAGTACTAAAAGAATAAAGTAGGGAGAAAAAAAAAAAAATCATAAATTTTGCCTTGGGTATTCCTTAGCCTGTGTCCTGGTGTGGATTGTACAGGGTGTTGTGGCTGTCTTCACTTGTGCCACAGCGTGAGAGGAGGAGGCTCCTGGGATTTCACAGTCCCGCAATCAGAGAATACCAGGGCAGCCATCAGCTGCAGACTTTCTCCCAGAAAAGCACTGTACCCATCAGCCTGGCTGCTGAACCTGCAACCAGACACTGCTGGCCAGCCTCTGGTGCTGGTTCAAGACTGGATTATTGTTACCCTGGTTTTTCTGAGCCTTTTGATTTTCTTAAATAGAGTCAGATCTTTTTAGTTATTGTACAATATTAAGAGCAGTTTTCTACCTTTCCCACAGATGTAACATAAACAAATCCTTTGTTTTTCATTCTCTGTCCTTTGTTTGCATATTTCTAACCTGAAAACAATTGTAACTGACAGTTGGTCTGGCCACTGAGGCTGAGAGGTGGAAACCCCAAAAAGCCAATCTTCTGCTAGACCCACAAATGTATAAAAAGTAAAAAATAAACAAAGGGGTCTCTTCCTTCTCTCGGCTCTCTCAGCTGGGAGCTGGATCGGAAGGACCTCTGCCTTGTGAAAATCTCTTGTCTGCATGTGACTGCTTTGTGTGTCTCGGTGACAGATTATTGCAGATGCTGGAGGAGCAGCGTGGCTCACACGTATGTGGCCTGTCAGAAATATTCAGCAATTTCCAGATGATGAGAAGGGCAGAGGTTGCTCCTTACAGAGGGGACTGAGCAATGTATAAATCTGTCAGGAGAACACATAGAAGTGATTGAGTTTTTGTTTAATTTTCGTGATCTTGAACCAGATTTCAGACACCACAGAATACTTACACGTAGGTGTCCACTTCACAAGCCAAAAGTGATCTGTGCCCATATTTATTAATTTCTGGAGATTTGGTGGGTAGGGACTGCAACAGTTGCACACTGAACTTTAGGCAAGATAACACTGAGCTTGATTTAAAAGCTGCTGGAAGGTCTTCAGGGTAATTTCTAATGGTAAGGGAGAGATTGTGTAAGGAAAATTTCTGTTGCTTGTAAATAAAAGATGGAAATCAAGGGCTGAATTTGACCCTAGCTTTTAGAGAACTGACAATAAATGAGGCCCAACCTCATCTGTGGTGTCTTATAAACATACATTTTGTTAAAATTGTCAGTAATGAGAAGCAAAATGAAGATTATCTTCCTTAAGATCAGTGCAAAATCCTTAAATATTCTTAACTGAGAGGATGCTAAGAATGTTCAGAAATTTTCTCTCATTCTGAGAAGGAGAAATCTTCAGGCTTCTTCCGCTGGGTGTTCTAGATTTGACAATAAATTGAACTCAGATTCTTAAGAGTAAAATCACTGTGAATTTATTATTCTACTGTTAACTGCTGTCTCTCACAATTTATGACAGTTTCAAATGTTCTGTTTTGAACATGAGTGGATTAGAGGAGAGGTGTTTGAACAGTCAAGATTTAAGTTTTCAAACACCGTCTTGTAAGAATTCAACGTTTTTCTCTTAAAAGAAAATCAAAGTTTTTTGCACAGTCCTTATAAGCCTCAAATATAAATTCTTCAAGAGGGAAACCCAGCATTTTTTGATGATTTGCAATGGAAGTGTTGGCTGTATATTTATAGTGTTCTGTACAATGGGCTAAGACTGGAACCAGGCCATCCTTTTTCCCCCAAAGATATAAAGACAGAATGTTCATGTTTTCCAGGTGCTATTTTCCTCTTTTCCTACCTGCCTGTCTCTTTCTATGTATGTGATTTTAAAAGCAGACTTTCAAGGAGGAAGGAGTGGGGAAGGGCAAGGAAGAATTATGTGGAAGATATTATCTCCTTTTTAGAGTTAAGAGACATGACCACAGATATTAAAATAAGGAGGAAACAGCTACCGGTGTTTGCTTCTCCTGCATTAAACCAGAGGTGTTTGAACAATCCCATTGCTTGGGTTTATTTAAACAGGGGGGATAATCTGTCTTGATCAGCAGAAGATCCACCAGCTCCAGCGCTGGGAGGCTGCAGAGCCATTTCAGCATCCCGTGCCCGTGGTGATTTCCAGCTCTCACCAGAGCTCCTCGGTCACGGTGCTGGGCTGACAGGAGACACCACCTCCTACATCCATGTGAATTTATTTAACAGCATCCCTGCACATCCCTTCTGTAACCACCCACACCCACAGCAGTGCTGCTTTGCACAGGTGTAGAGCCCAGCAGATAAAATGTGCTTTTGATGAACCACAGGAGATGGGAATGGGGAGAAAATCCCTTCTGTCTGGGCTGGCTCTAAAAATTTTGCTCTGCGCTTCTTACAACACCAAATGGCTCTCTGAGAGCTCAGGAATTACTTTACAAAATTGGCTTTTTGGTGTGAAAATTAAGCTAGCAGATAAAAAGACTTTGTTGTTGTTGTTGACCAAATCTGTTATAATGCCATGGAATATATCGAGAGAAAATGAAAAAAAGGACTCACTGATTTGTTTTGGTCAGAAGTATATGTCATTAATCTAGTCTCAGGGTCAGTTGGAGGTGTGAGCAGAAAATAAACTCCTGTAACATAATAAAAATTCTGATATTACCTTTCCTTGTAGCATTTACTGTCTCCCCTAATGGGAAGTCACAGTTTACATGTATATTAAAAAATGTAATTTATCTCAACTTATCTCAGAAGTTTCTGTGTAACTAGGAGCTACTCTGGAAAGCAGTCTTAAAAAACCCCTTACTCTGGAACTTTCCAAGAAGCTTAGTTTATTATAGAATATGTTTTATCAATTGGAAGAGGTTTTTTTCTTTTTATTTTATATTTTTTGTCAAGAACAAGCAGATAAATTGGATTACTTTTGCAGGAATAACCAGCTAAATTGGATTAACCTGACAAACTGATAAAATCCCTTCACACTGCCACAATGCCCAGGGATTTCTTCCTGCCATCTCTATTTCTATTAACATCTTCTTCCTCCTCGCTGTTTGAGATGCTGAAACGTGTTTCCAAATTGTGTTGTGAAGTGACAGCATATGGTAATTTGGGTGGTATGTGACCAAAAAGCCTGATGACCCTTGCTCTAGGATATGGGAAAAGATAAGGGATATGCTCTAGGATATGGGAAAAGATAAGGGATATTCTCTAGGATATGGGAAAAGCTAAGGGACATTCTCTAGGATATAGGAAAAGATAAGGGATATGCTCTAGGATATGGGAAAAGATAAGGGATATTCTCTAGGATATGGGAAAAGATAAGGGATATGCTCTAGGATATGGGAAAAGATAAGGGATATGCTCTAGGATACAGGAAAAGATAAGGGATATGCTCTAGGATATGGGAAAAGATTTGAAGCTCCATGTCCCCCACCTACCACAGGCTTCCTTCAAGAATGCCATCCTTGAAGAACTCCAGTCAGCTCCTCCCTGTTTACCCCTTGCTGTCCATTCTCCCTTCACCCCACAACAGGAATTGTTTCCCACCTCTGATGGGTCCTGGAGCCCTGAAATTCCCTCTGCCTAGGATCTGGCAGCACATCCTTTTGTTGTTCTCACTCCTGTTTAAGGAAACTCGTCCCAATTCAGCAAGACTCTGGTTTCTCTGGGAGTTTTACAGTCCTGGCCAGTGTGAGAGAGTTTCAGATCGTTTGATGGTAAAATTTGGAGTGTGCCAAGCGCCTTGGGAACGTGCTCAGGTGACAAACCACAGCTGCACTCTGCTCCCAGTGGGAAGCACCACTGAGTGGGTGGGCTGCTGTATCAGGCACTGAAGTTTTGACACTCTGCTTGTTAAAACTCAGTGGCGCACACCTCTCTGAAGTGACTTCTTCCTGAGAAAGGCGTGGAAAACAATCCTGGGCTGGTTTGATTGTACCTGCAGTGATGTGACCTGAGAGGAAGGAAAACTGGGAGTGAAAGCCAGGACTACACAGAAGTATAGTGTGTCCCCGCTTCTGTGTGAAATGCTGTGCAAAGCTCAAAGACACTATTTACAGAACATTAGCTGCTTTTGTTCATTCTTTGCTGTCTCGAAGGCATTTCTATTACCCATTCACCTGTGTGCTCACCCTCTATTTCAGAGTTGTTCTGCAAGGATGGGGCCTTTCGCAAAAAAGACCTTTTATCACAATTCACTCTTATAATAAAAGGTGAAAACTGATTTTCACAAATTCATATTCAACCCGTGCCTGGATTGAATTAAAACTACAGAAGCACAGTGAATACATTTTAATGTCTGTCTCCATTCCTAATAGTCTAATGGGATCCATGAAAGTGTCTGAGGTGTGAAACCCATAACAGGTTATTGTGCTAAATATGTGTTGCCCCTTTGACTATCTCAGCCTCATGCTTAGGCTGTTGGTGGTTTGGGGACTACAGTTTTTATCTCTGCTCTGTGATGAACTCATTATGTTGGTATTTGTCTTTAAATAGTGTTGAGAATTTAAATACAATTAAAACTCAGTTCACATTGTGAGTTCTGGGCTTAAAGCGAGGAACGTTGAATGTTGCCTGCAGCTTACATATAATTTCTTTTTATAGGTTGAACCCTTCAGAAGCACAAAGCTTTTTTAGAGTTTCAGTGAAAGCTGTTTGGCCAGAGGGATTTTTCAGTGCCACATGTTGCATCCTTCCACAGAAGTACAGTGCTGTCATTCCAATTTGTCTCGTGTGTATCTGTGTGTCTCCTGTAACGTGCAGACTCAGCTCCTGAATCTGTTATCACTAAGTGCTAGTGTGGGACAAAACCTGACTCCACAAACATGCTGGACAAAGGAAGACTGGGTAATAGGTAGGATGGGTGGGAAGTGGCACAGACCTTCAGGATAATTTTCACCAGACTAATCTACCTCCCAGTCTACACGGCCCAGTTTTTATGGAGTTATTGAAAGCCTCTATGAGTGCTTCCTTCCACATTCTCTTCCTTTTGTTCTTTACACTTTTTTTTATCCTCTTGCTTCTCTTCCTTTGACACCACCTCTCTGAGGTGCCTATAAATGTCCAGTTCCTCTTTGCCTCGTTGTGTTTTGAAGTCAGCAATCATTTCTTTAATGACATTGACACAGGACTCAAAGAAACACTAAGTTTGTGGCAAATTGGGAGGAGCTGTCCAATCCCTGGAGGGCAGAGAGGCTCTGCAGAGGGGTCTGGAGATCACCAGATGGGTGAAGTCTAACAGGAACCAGTGCCAGGTTCTGCACCTGGGACTGATGCCTTAAGTTTTATCTTTGATGTATGTCACACTCTGTGCTGCCCAGGGTGCAGCTCTGAGCTCACACTCAGGGTCACTCAGCTCTCTGCACACAGCAGCGACACAAAACAAATCCTTTTCCTGCTGCACACCAAGGACAACTGGTACAAGTTTTCAGCCCCAAAAGCACAAACAAGGGTGGCTAAAGGAAGGAACAAGAAGGGTGGGACTGCATAACCTGGAACTGGAATTGGACAATTAAATCCCAAGATGCAAATGGACCAAAACTGATCAAAGTGTGAGACCTCATGACCCTTTGTCCATTTTGTGACCATTTTGGTTCCACCCTGGGTGTAGCCCTGGCCAGGCTCTTGTCCTGCTCAAGGTGGATCCTAAAGGCCTTTCCATAAATATCTCCTTTATTCTCTGTCTCTGTTCCAGCTCAGCGTTCCCAAGGCACCAGGACAGGTGTCTGTGTTTGTCCTGGGGAATGCTCCCAGGCACAGGCTGGGATTGCTGGCTCTGCTCTGCCCAGGGCCAGCAGCTGCACTCTGTGATCCTCACACGTCCCCTCCAACTCAGCATATTCTGTGGTTCTCTGATTTCCTCCCAAGACAGGGTTGGGGGAAGGGGAAAGCACATTTGGCTGTAGGACCAACTTGTAAAATGGGTTGAGAATCCACATCTGGACAGGTTTGGACAAGTCTGGAAAGTTACTGGGTGCTTGCCCTCCACACTGATCCAGTTGGGTAGGTGTTACTGGTTTAGAGGGACTTTACCCTTCTAACCTGCCCCTCTTTAAAATTCGAATTTTTAAACTGTTTGTTGAAAAGCAGGCAAAGTTAGAAATTGGAGGATTGGTGTCATTATGCTTAAGTTGCCTTAAAGCTGGGTATTTAGTCTCTGCCAGCTGTCTTCAGCCACCTGTTTTTCTGTGAATATCCCATCCTTAGATTGGTTCCCAGGGAAAAGAAATGAGCTCTCCCTGCAACCAGGCTTTGATGTGAACAAAATAAGACTTAAACATACCTGGTAGGGATTATATTTCCCATACTCTGAGACATAAGTTAGTGTTTTCCTCCTTAGCTGACTGACTCAAATCCAGTTTGATATCTGTTTCTGTGCATTGCATTGTTTACACTATTTGCTGGCAGGTAATGGGATTACTTAGATAAAACAAGCAAATGTGTTTTATGCAAGTTTCCTGCCAGTATGGTCATGTATATATGACAAGTACTAGACACATGATTTGAGATGAAAGGAGAAGCTGTACAAGTAGTTTCTCTCACCGAGCAGAAGTGCAAAGCAAAAATATTGCATTGCAGTATTTTAGAAACATGTAGGAAATGTACTCTCAGAATGTTGTGGATTTGTCAATTTTTGCTAGAGGTAACTGACTTTGCTTTTGCTGAAACACCACAGGAGCCAGAGATGAATATCCAGGTTTATTTTCCATTTGCTCCTGCATGTTTTCATAGACCAAATTCTGGATGGAAGGTCAAGTCTGGGAGGGAACAAATAGACATCCAGAATCTAAATAGAGAGAAATCCAGCTGGCAATTTAAGAGATGTTGTTTGAGAAAACAGTGACAAGGCTATCAGAGGCTGAGAATACATTGTAGTCTTTATTTGCTAGTAATTTTGTTTCATCTGCTGCTTTATTGAGATGGAGATATGGAAGAAAGAAATGAGATAGGGAGTATTATGGGGGTTATGCTACAAGATTTTTGAGAGGAAGGAGACACAAACACAGTGATGACTTGCTTTACATAAGCTGCTTGAGAAAATGTGGCTCCAAAAAATCTGTGATTGGTGAAATGAGAAAGGAGGGTTGGAAGATTAATTAGGCAGGGGTTTTTATGTTCGTTTTTTAATACTGAAAAAGTAATCCCAGGAAAATTAATGGTTCCATTAAAGGGGGACAAAACAGGGGAAAAGAAATGTGATGGCAAAGCAAAACATCGCTTTTGCCATACCTGCTGCAGCTGAACTGCTGTGCTGAAGCTCGGGCAGCCAGCAGGACCTGAGATACAGGAGAGGAGCAGGTATGAGTGTTCAGAGAGGTGGTGTCCAATTCTGATCTCATTCACATCAGTTAATGGCAGAAACTGCTCCCCAGGAGTCAGAGGAATTTCACAGCTTAAAACTGGTGGGGGGTTTAGGACTTTTGACTGCTGGTTGAAAAGAAATGTCCTGACTGAGATCTGAAGCCCTGGAATGGAATTTAGAGAGGAATGATGATTCACACTTGGAAATCGTACTGTGGATGCCTCAGTACTGGCCATACAATATTCTTTTACAATATTCACTATATTCTTCTCCTGGTTACTGTTATGATGACCCGAGACCTGCACAAAGCCATTATGCAGCATTGGTAATTAATGAGGCTTTAGGAGTTGTGCTGGTTTAACTGATATTAGTTTGTAAAATGTGACAAAGCAGCAGCTGGGTCAGGGGGCCTCTGTGTAGAGCTGGAGCTGCTGTTTTCTGGTATTCTTGGGGTGAAAGGAGAGCTGCCAGGGCTCTTGGATACAGCAAAAGGGGGAATTATCCCAGGCAAATCTGCAGGTTACAGGACAACAGTCCATCAGGGAAATGAAGACATTCATGTTCTCTTATGCCATCATTATTACAGTGCTGTCCCAGGTAATTTTTTTTGGAAGAAGTAGTAGCAATTCTTATTCTTAGGCTGCCTGACACTTCATATTATAGAGGGTTCTTGTAACCTTTATCTGAATGTTTTCAGCACCTCATCCGCTTGCAAAAGACTTTTGAAATTCAGTGAAGTGGAAGCCTTCAGGGTAATAAATGCTCACGAGTAAAATCACCTGGGAATGCTCTGTAAAAGATTTAGAGGTTTTCTGTTTGAAAATTGCTGAATCCCCTAAACTGAATCTCTCCTGATCCCAGACTTTGGACAGATGCAGAATGGAAGACCCGGTCAAAATGAGAGATAGGAAAAGACATTCACCAAATGGCCATTATCAACAAAGAAAAGGAGACAGAATATTGTCTACCTGAGAACAGCCAGGCACCCAGCACTTAAAATACTTAAAATCCCTCATAGGGGAGGCTCTCATTTTACTTGCTGCTCCAGATTAATAGCCTGAGCCTGTACTTTTAGTGTGCAAGGTGAACGCCATGGTGTCTGAGCTCCGGGGTTTGTAGTAATTCCTTCCCTCCTCCATTGGAAATGAGAATTTTATCTTTGACACACCTGATTTTGTTAACAGCGTGGAAACTCCTAGGCAGCTGCAGGTTTCTTTGCAGGTACAAAAACGCTGGCAGAGCTGAGAGAGGAAGTTGCAGAAAAGTGGCCTCCCCAAAAAATGCGCTGAATTACACAGACCTGAGCCGTGTCACCTCAGCCAAAACAATTTTAAATCAGTGTGGTTCCAAAGCTGGAGCCACTGCTAGATGAGCCCCAGTTTGTAATGCACGGGGCACAGTCAGCCCAGAGTGGGTGGTCTATTTTCAGCACAGATAGTATAGTTCTTTCTGTGACAAGATGTTTCCAAAACAACTCATCTGAAAGACGAAGGCATTCTGTAACTCAAATGACCAGTAGGGAAAAGTCTGTCGGTTCATAAAAGGCATCACTTCTAAACTCCAAATTATATGGCTCTTAAGGTGACTGAGTCTATTCCTTATTGATTCCAAAGCGTCCTCCTCTACAAATACTTGGATATTTCCACTTTGGTGGTGTATCTCCGATAAAAAAATGAGCTGGGCATTTCTGCAATTGCTCTTTTGCAGCAGGAAAAATCATTTATCACCTGCAGGACTCTCCCACTGCAGCGTGCCTGGGGATAATAAACACCCATTAGAAACCAACAGCACCAGACTGTTCTCTTCAGAGCTCTGTGGTTCCCTGCAATGAAAATGTTGCTCAATAGAGGATATTCTACCCCATTGAAATTCTTTTCCATTTGAGACACAAATTTAACTGTAAAGGAAAGTGTTCAGGTGATGGTTCCATAAACTCCCATGCTCTGTGGTTTCACTGCAGTCACACAAAAGTGTTTTTGCTACTTCTGGTCTGTTGGAATGACTTCAGAAGTAAATTTTTTCATGCGGCTCCCGCATCTTGTCTGTCCTCAGAAAAATACAGAGGAGTATTACTGTGAGGAGAGGGGACTCATGTCCATGAGACAGAGAAGTCAATCTTTCCAATTATTCAACAACCAGAAAGGAAATTGAAAGGAAACTAACTCTGATACTTATTTTTTATAGTTTAGTTTAATGTGGGAGTCACAGGTTCAAGTAAATACTCCAGAGTGATGTTGATGGGTCCAAGTAATCTTCCCATGTAGTGGTTTGGGGTTTTTTTTTTCCCTCTATAAAATAGAGAAAATGGCATTTCCTTACTTTTAAAAGACCGAAAAAGTAATTGTAACAGTGAAATACTTCAGGAATTTGAGTCTGAAGAGCAGCATTCTGTAAACTACTTGCCCCAAGTTTATTCCCTTTAATCCCACTCTTTGTTTATTAGATTTTATTATTATCAATACAGTTTGCACAAAATTACACGGGAGGCCCCCTTAAATCCTTTCCAAAGCAGATCCTGCATCCTCTGAGCAGTACTCAGTGAAACAAAGGTCCAAGAGCAAACGAAATGAGGAAAACCTCGGCAAAATGTGACTGGAAACATTTTCAAACCAACTCCTATCTGCAGTGTGATGCTGGTGGTTGCAGGGTAAGTGAAACAGATATTCACAGCAGTTAAAAAATGCTGGTTATCAACAGAGGGTTGGCATGTTACCAGTGTATTTTAATGTTCCAAGTAATTTTCCTTCCTTCTTTCTTTCTATTAGAGGGCAGTGTTTTCCCTCTTTTCAGAAAATAATAGCAATACAGCTTGGTTGATGCACCAAGTTGCCTTTAAAGGCCAGAATTTTGATGAAAGCTGGTGAATTCTTTTTCCAGCAGGAGCAAGTGTAGCTAAAGGAATTAAAAAAGAAGAAAAAAAAATTAAAGCCATAAAGGCAAAATATTAAAATACAGAAATTAAATTATACACTGCAATAATGGAGTAATAAAAGTTAATTCCCTGAGTGAGCTTAGCTAACAAAAACTGGATCTGGACATCAGGTGCTGAAGGAATTTTAGACGTTTGCAATTCTGGAATTTGCCACTGAAACTTGGAGACACTGGAAATTCCCAGCACCTGTGTTTGACGTGTGTCTATGGATTCACTTTGGGACAGCACTGGCCACTTTCTGGTTTTAGGTCAGGAAAAAGTCTCACAAACATTCTAAGTACCTTTTATTTTCTTCCCCTCGCAGATTTAAGAGCGTGAATTTGTTCATTAAAGCCTCCGTGTTTATAATTTTGTAGCCATAAATTCTGAGGCCTTAAAAATGTATGTGAAAAGTTTTAGAGAAATTTATCTTTGCAAATTGGTCACCTTTTTGTAGATTCACTGGCATAAATCAAGTGAACTGTGCATTTGTAAATGCTGTTTATTAAAAACAAAATTACAATAATGGTAATTCTGTTAGGAAATTCTAAACTTCCAGGAATAAATTAAAGTTTTCAATGCTCTTTACTTCAAAAAACTGGTTCAAAGAATCTTTACAGTGGTCTGTGATTTGCTTTTCCTTTCATCTAATAACTTTTAACATTCTTGCTCAGAAAATGGAAAACATTAAACATCCAATATCAAGATTGCATCTCAGGCAGACTAATAATTTCTATAAACTTTCATTTTACTACAGATATATTTCTGATGAAAATTATTGCACTCTTGTACCAAAATTATACGTCCAGATTCCCCACTTCTTCTATTTTCCTTTGGCCTTTCTTTTTCACCCAGGAAGAAAATGAGATTCAGATTAAACCTATAGTGGAAAATAATCTTTTACTTCTACCTCCAAGGTCACTCAGCAATGGTGCAGATTATTAGCAAATTTCTTTCCTTGCCTATTTATCAGGAGTGTATTCGTTGGAACCTTTATTTTAGTCAGATTTGATTTTCTTTTAAAGATGTTTTGTCTCTGGACAAAAAAACCTCCAGTATAGCAAAGTATTTAAATTGTTTTTGGAGCTAAAATGTGGACTACAGGCAGATTTCAGCTGCTACAAATCTTTTTTACCTCCACAGAAGTGAAAGGTTAGTTTATTTCAACGAGGTACCAGGCAAAGAAGGTTCTATGTGAAGTAAAGGAAGATGAATTGTTGGCAGCACATAATTTTGTATGCGTAAGTTATTTGTCTAGGAAGTGTCCATCCTAAGCCATGAGTTCCTAAGAAGGTTACTCTGTAGAAGCATCAGCAGGGTTTGCTCACAGCGCCACTTTTCAAGCCCCTGCCTGAACCCAAGCAGCTTTGGGAAGGTGCTGGCAGCTCCTTGTTGTGAAAAATGAGGTTTATTTTTTTTTGGTAAAATTAAAAAAAAAAAAAAAAAAAAATACAATAGGAGACAGAAATAAAGCGAAGGGTTAAAACGGCTGGGTGCTTGGCATTCAGCTATGAGCACATTTATTATTTTTGGGAATATTTCTTTTTTTATTGCATTAGCTCATTGCATATTTATAGATTATTATGTATATTCATACTTGTCGATAAACTAATCTTTATAATTTAGGAACTGCTTTTTATGGCTACTCTTTGGGTTTGCTTTTTTAGAGTATGCGTGTTTTTTGGCTGTGGTTTTAAATTTTTTTTTTTTAATTACTTTTAGTTTGGGCTTTGGTTTATGCTTTTTACAGATGGTAAGTGTTTGATAGCTAGCTTATCAGCAGCAGGGTCCTTATGATATGTTCACAGGATGTCATTTAGGTTGAGCACACAGTTTAACCACACTCTATCAACTATTATTATTATACTTCGTTTTTTGCTAATTGTTGAAATAAAAACTCCATACAGCAAAGATATTTCAATATTTTTTTATATATAACACTTCTTTTATTACTTGTGAAAAGTCAGCAACACAGTATGTATTTATAACATTGTGCTCCTGCCTGCAGCAGCAGCACTCCTTTCTCCTGGGGTACGTGGGGAGCTCCTGGTGCTGTGTCCAGCTCTGTCCCTCAGTTTAGGATGGACATTGAGTGCTGTGTCCAGCTCTGTCCCTCAGTTCAGGATGGACACTGAGTGTTGTGTCCAGCTCTGTCCCTCAGTTCAGGATGGACACTGAGTGTTGTGTCCAGCTCTGTCCCCTCAGATCAGGATGGACACTGAGTGCTGTGTCCAGTTCAGGATGGACACTGAGTGCTGTGTCCAGTTCTGTCCCCTCAGTTCAGGATGGACACTGAGTGCTGTGTCCAGCTCTGTCCCCTCAGATCAGGATGGACACTGAGTGCTGTGTCCAGCTCTGTCCCCTCAGTTCAGGATGGACATTGAGTGCTGTGTCCAGCTCTGTCCCCTCAGATCAGGATGGACACTGAGTGCTGTGTCCAGTTCTGTCCCCTCAGTTCAGGATGGACACTGAGTGCTGTGTCCAGCTCTGTCCCCTCAGTTCAGGATGGACACTGAGTGCTGTGTCCAGTTCAGGATGGACATTGAGTGCTGTGTCCAGCTCTGGGATGGACATTGAGTGCTGTGTCCAGCTCTGTCCCCTCAGTTTAGGATGGACACTGAGTGCTGTGTCCAGCTCTGTCTCCTGAGTTTAGGGTGGACACTGAGTGCTGTGTCCAGCTCTGGGATGGACATTGAGTGCTGTGTCCAGTTTAGGATGGACATTGAGTGCTGTGTCCAGCTCTGTCCCCTCAGTTCAGGATGGACATTGAGTGCTGTGTCCAATTTAGGCTGGAAATTGGGTGCTGTGTCCAGCTCTGTCCCCTCAGTTTAGGGTGGACAGTGAGTGCTGTGTCCAGCTCTGGGATGGACATTGAGTGCTGTGTCCAGTTTAGCGTGGACACTGAGTGCTGTGTCCAGCTCTGTCCCCTCAGTTCAGGATGGACATTGAGTGCTGTGTCCAATTTAGGCTGGAAATTGGGTGCTGTGTCCAGCTCTGTCCCCTCAGTTTAGGGTGGACAGTGAGTGCTGTGTCCAGCTCTGGGATGGACACTGAGTGCTGTGTCCAGTTTAGCGTGGACACTGAGTGCTGTGTCCAGCTCTGTCCCCTCAGTTCAGGATGGACACTGAGTGCTGTGTCCAGTTTAGGATGGACACTGAGTGCTGTGTCCAGTTTAGGATGGACACTGAGTGCTGTGTCCAGCTCTGGGATGGACATTGAGTGCTGTGTCCTGTTTAGGATGGACACTGAGTGCTGTGTCCAGCTCTGTCCCTCAGTTCAGGATGGACATTGAGTGCTGTGTCCAGCTCTGTCCCTCGGTTCAGGATGGACATTGAGTGCTGTGTCCAGCTCTGTCCCTTCAGTTTAGGATGGACACTGAGTGCTGTGTCCAGCTCTGTCCCCTCAGTAATCAGTAGGAGAAATTGTTAATGATGTTTTCAAGACTGCAGGATGGGACTTGGTTGCTTGTTAGGTCCTGGCTGAGAAGATGCTGCTATTCATAAAATTGCTGACTTTCAGTAGGAGCTAGAGCTTTCAGTGATTGATCTTCAGACTGCTTTCATTATGGGGCCTCCACAGAGGAAGAACACTGTGTTTGGTTTAGTTTTTTGCCTTTTTGCCAAGGATGGTTATTTAAAATGTTCACTCATGAATAATGGCTAAAATAGATTGTGAAGCTCAGAGAGCTTCATCCTCAGAGCGGTTTAAGCTCAGGGCACACTGAAGATTACATTAGGTAAACTTCCCCATGCAATTCTTCTAGACTATTTAAATGTCTCTCCTAATTTTTTTTTCCCCCAGCATTAAATCTCTCTGTCAGGACCTCTCCCATAAAACATTATCACTGAAGATGAGCTAGCTCTAGGAAGAAACACATTTATTACTGGATAAATATTTAGCATATTTCAAAAGAGGGATAATCTTTGCTCTATCTGCTGGGAAAATGACCTTTTCCCTCTCTTTGATTGCTTTTAATTGAACAATTGCTACATTCCTTCACAATTTCTTAAGTATTACTCCTTAGTTAGTTTTGTGAGTAGGTTTTATGATATTTCATTGAATTTTTAAGGGTTATTTGAAATACAGCTTTGTGAATTCTTCCTAGTCCATATATATTATCACAGTAAATTTTTCTGTAGAAGATTAGACAGAGTTTAATACAAATAATTGTGGTAGCATCCAGCTGAGTTAATTTCCCAGTGGTTTATCAGGAGGAGTAGATCACATCAAAATTAATTACAAAGTCTTCTATAACTTATTTAGCAAAGCCTTTGCTTATTTGCAAATAACAATTGAGGTACTATCAATAATAGGACGACCTGAAGTCATTGAAAAAAAAGAAAAAACCCTAATTAAAAATTTGTTTACATTTAGTAACAGCAGTTCAGATCAGAATTGCCTTTCCAAGTGATAATTCCCAGTCAGTTTCTTTTCTTTCATATGTTAGCTAAGGCATGCAGTGAATGATCCAGGCTAATTCAAACTGCTTTTGAAATTCACCAGCAGCTGTAACCAGGGTAATTCTAATTTTAGTTCACTTGAAAGTCTTAAACTGTTTTTATCAGAACTTGTGGTGAACTCTTCCTTTAGATATTAAACATTCATTTAATCAGTGAATCTTCTGTCCAAGGAACTGTCAGGTTACTGCAAGACACAAGTGGGTGTTGTCTCTAGATTGTAATTGTTGAGGCTTTTAAAAGGTGAGTGTTGTTTCTAGTTAGTTTTTCATTACACACAAGCAAAGCATTTCAATATATTAGTTTGGTAATTGACTGAAAAAAAATATTTTCCCATTGTCCAAGTATGGGAAGGGGAATGACAGAAGTTATAATATTAGATTGGAAATTGAAGCACAATAACTGCACTGATGCCTTGGGAAGGCTGAGCTGGAACAGAGACTGCACAGAGCCAGAGAATAAAGGAGATATTTATTGAAAGGCCTTTAGGGTACACCTTGGGCAGGACAAGAGCCTGGCCAGGGCTGCACCCAAGGTGGACCCAAAATGGGCACAAAATGGACAAAGGGTCACGAGGTCTCACACTTTGATCAGTTTTGGTCCATTTGCACATTGGGGTTTAATTGTCCAATTCCAGCTCCAGGCTGTGAGGTCCCATCCTTCTTGTTCCTCCCTCCAGCCACCCTTGTTTGTGCTTTGGGGCTGAAAGTTGTCCTTGGTGTGCAGCAGGAAAAGGATTTGTTTTGTGTCCCTGCTGTGTGCAGAGAGCTGAGTGACCCTGAGTGTGAGCTCAGAGCTGCACCCTGGGCAGCACAGAACATGAAATACATGGAAGATAAAACTTTAAGCATCAGATACATTTAGAAAAGCAAATGTTTCCTCTGCTCCCTGTCCCCTGTATTGTGCTGAGCCATGTGGGTCATTCCCTGTCCCGGATAGGGGTGGATGTGGCACACCAGGAGCACACCGTGGGGTGGGGCAGCACTGAGTGGGGCTGACCTGGAGTAAATGTGCCCCACATGAGCAACTCTGCCCTGGCTGCTGGAGGCAGAAGTGCCAGTGTGCATGGGCAGGGGGAGTGTCAGAATGCTGCAGCTAATATGGCCAATGGGTTAAGATTGGAACAGAAATTTGCTTACCTCCATCAGGAAAGCTTTCATAGACACAGAGAATCTCTCAAAGAGCCCTTCCTGTAGTGACTTGGTCATCTGGAGTAGCATCAGTCCCCTACTTCCATCCCTTACTGGGGACACTTGCCCACGAGCAAGTCTCATGCCCATCTTGATAGCTAGATGGAAGCCAGAATGATTTAATATGGAAAGAATATTTCTTTTTTTTTTTCACAGTGTAGTTGATTAACTTCTGTTTCCAGTATTTATTTTTAGCTAAATGAAAAAAAGCAGTAGTGATTACCCCAAGTTGTTACACTGCTCATGCATGATGGATATGCTATCTAGAACACAGTTAATTTTCCTTCTAACTGCATATTGCACTTCCTGCAGTGTCAGTTATATTGAAAGATAAAGTTAAACCCACTCTGGGATTTAATCTTTTTTATTAAAATTGTCAGCCATATGAAAAGGGAACCATCAGCATCATTGGAACCTGTACTGGTCCCAGCTGCTTGTTATTTATGTGCTCCTCTGGTGTACCACACACATTGCTGAGCAGACTCTGCATAAAGTCACACATTCCTGAAATACAGGCTCCTGCCAGGGCTATTAATCGAGTTTTACATAGCAGTCATCTAAACAGAACAGGAAGAGACAAACAGTTATTCTAACATTTGCACAGAATGCACACTGTGTTATCATCATCTCTCTTTCCTTATTTCTAATCAGCTGTTCTGATTTGCTTTAATTCACAGTAAATTACTTTTTTTTTTTTTTTTTTTTTTTTTTTTTTTTTTTTTTTTTTTTTATAGAGATACTACCTTCTCTTCAGATGTAGCCTGCAGTACAGGTAAGACTTGGTAAACCAGTTTTAAGTCTATGCATTTGAAAGCTTTCACTGCTGACAGTGCTGAAAAAGTGAGGAATGCAGCCCTCTGTGGGCTAAAGTAAGACTGGGATAACTGAGATTTTTGTTTTTGTAAGTTCAAGGTCTTGAACTTCCAGTTATGACTCTTCTAGGCAGACTGAGATGCTGATTCCAAGTCAGCCTTATTATTCTAGAGCATAATGGAAGCTGTGGAAACCAACACTCAGCCAACAGTGACTCCTCTGCAGGGACAATTAAATATATGCACACAGCCAAACGATGGCCTCACTTCCTAGGTGGTGACTGCTTAATCTCCTTCTCAGGTGTCCAAAAACATCTGAATCCCCTCCTGCAGTAGAATCCATTTACCGTTGTGCAAATATTCTGTATTAATTCTAGACCACACGCAGGTCTGAGTGACATCAGGGTAAGACTGCAGTAACCCCAATTAATTTTAGGAGGCTTATTCCAGGTTTATCCTACTCAGAGATAAAAATGTGTGTATTTATCTTTGAATTGCACGGCACAGACTATTATAATGAGGTACATTGAGCTCCATTCTCAGCATAAATTAATTTGGGGTAGTCAGTTGAAAAATATCGTTGCACACCAGATTGACAAGCTAGATGGTCCATTATCACTTCAGTTAAGGAAAATATGAATTTTAATGAATCTATTTTGTTCTATCACAACTTCTGAAAAGAAAATTCCAACACCTATTTTTTTTTTTAATTATTTTTATTTTTATTGACTACCGAGCACTGAGGATATTGGCATTTGTAGGGAAAAAAATTTAAATTCTAACTGGTCAGGCATCTTTTTTGCTGATAGGAGTTGGATCCTTTCAACAGAACATTTTGACATTCCTTAAAAAAAAAAAAAGGAGTCCTTTAAAATATCCATTTTATTAGTCTGTATCTATAAATTTTTGGCAAGTAAAGGTCAGTGGTGGTGTCTGCTTCATCCTCCTGCGTTCAGATCTGAGGCAGATCCTTCACCTGTGCTCTGTAAGGCTTTGCCACTGCAAGGAGACAATGACATCCAGCCGTAGTGGAAGAGTGTGCTTCTCTGGGAAACCCTGCTGTGACACACATTGGCACAACTTCTGGAATAAAACCACATTTTATGGAGGAAGCTGTCAGAGTTTAGGTGAAAACACAGTAATTTCCTTTTCCTTGTACCTCTGTGCTCACATGGCAATTGGAAGGGACCTGGGTGACTTCTTTCTCCACGGTGCTCTCCGTGCCCTTCTCGTGTCATGGGAACAGCTTGACAACCTCACTTGGGCGAGAAATCTCATTTCATGGGAAGGATTCACTGTGCACACCACGGAGAGGATACTCAAGGTACTCTGCAGTGCATGGTTCTGCCTGCTGGACGTGTCCTGCTTGGCCCTGTCTTTTCTATTCAGTCAGGACAACATATTTTAAAATGAAGCAAACACCAAAAAAAAAATAACCAAAACAACAAACCCTACTTGCATTTTATGAAAGGGAATATCACAGCCTCATTTACTGTGCTGGGAGGCTTTTATATGAATGCTGATAGAACTGTGATTTCACTCATTCATTTTATTATTTTTTTCTATATTTTCATATTTTCACCTGTCGTTTATGTTGAATTTCATCATGTTTCATTGCTTGAATTTCGGCTGTGGAATGGGTGTCTGTTCTGTTTTAGGCTTGGCAAAGCACTGCACAAAGTTATGAAGCTATTAGAACTGTGTATTGTCTCATTTTAATAACAATATGGCCTTTGGTTCAGATAATTTTATTATTTCGCTAAGTGCAGTATATGGAATCGGTGCCTTTTTGTCTGTGGCTGCTATTTTATGACCACTGAATAACCATCAGTTTTAGGAAAGGGAAAGAAAACTGCAATGCAGTACAGTATTCCTCTTCAGCTCCCTTTTTCATCAGTTCACTTACTTAATGATTGGAAGTCCAATTGATGGTCATGTATTTCTTCTAAAACCTTCTTTTTTTTTTTTTTTTTGTCCAGAGAAATTTAGGAAAGAATAACATTTGACATTTTAATAAAGAAATTTGGCTTTATGCTGCAGTCAGTATGTTTGTCTAGAAAACAGCAAGCCATTAAAGGAAAATAATAATGATTTTTTTTAATGTCCTTTACCTTGAATCCAGTAATCAGAAGAATGATGAAGTTTTCAAAAGACCTAATTTGAATATAAATTTGTAATTATGTTACTGAAAGCTTTAGTAGTTTTCTATTTAAATCCCTAGGGCTCAGTCTGCTCTCCAAATGATGTCATTGCTCTACTATGCCTGAGCATTTCCAGTGAAATCTTGACTTATGACCATTGAAGGAGGAAAATACAGGACTCAACCCCCCCCCTTGCTGCATTTATTGTAGTCTGACCATGTCCATGCCTCCAGATATTTTAATTTTTCATTTCAGACGGAGATGAGCTTTAAAACCTGCGACACGTTCAACAAATAGGTTTTGCTCAGAGAACAGACTCTGGATCACAATAGAGAAAAATCAGTTTTAAGGCAAACTCGGTGACATTTAGTAAAGTTGACAAATTATGAAACAAAGCTCTTAACATCTGTTCCACCAAAGAGCATATTCCCATATATCAGAATGTCAATTAGTCCTTTCAGTTATGTAGATGATTTGCATAGGCTCAGAAAGCTTCATGAGAGCACAGAAAATTTGCTGTAAGGGTCCTTTTAAGGCATTTTCAATCTGGATTTTTTTTTTTTTTTTTTTTTTTTTAAGACTATTTGTTTAGAGAGTTTTCATTCAACATCTGTGTGGCCCACACTGGTAATATTTCAGGTGTTGAAGCTCAACATGTTTCGGTCCCAAAACTTAGATGATGTAGATCTCAAGGGAGGTCAGAGGGAGCCTGCTGCACTCAAGGTTTGCAGGTGTTTTGTAAATCATCTCTTTAAAATATGTTCAGCAAGCTTGAGAATTCGAGTGTTTTGTCTGGTACTGTAGAAAGACAGGAAAAAGTGAAGGTGGTTGCTTTGTGTCTAAACTCATTGGCCTAATTTTAATAATTACTTGAATCATCTTAAGAATATATCTTATCTTTTGGCCTCAATGAGTTCAATATTTTCATAAATTCCATGAACTTTCAGCCGGGATTTTCTTGATTTTGCTTGTTTATTACAAAGAAACCCCACATTTTACTTGCTGCAGGTTGTTTTTCATGCCTTTTCTTTGCAGGCAGGGGGAATTACTGTAATTTTCACTGCCAGTCCTTAAATGCCTTACTGCTTGGTGTGTGATGGCAATCAGCTTCAGCTCTGTGCTAGCAAGAGCCTTTACCTAGATTAGAGTTTAGGGAACTGGAAAAGAAAATTTTAAAAAATTGAGGTTCTGCTTAAAAATGAAACAAGGACTACGCCTTCCATGGGTGTCAGACTAATCCAGTTCACAGTGCAGTTTTTTATGCAGCTAGCAGCACAGTGTGGTAACCCTGAGGTCCTTGTGCACTTGCACGTTTGCAAACGTTGTCAGTGAGCGTATGCTTGTGTCAGACTTGTGAGAAAGCCGGCCAAGCACAGTGAATTGAATTTGGCAAGCAGTTCTTAACTTTGAATGCTCTGCAAGCTGCATTTTTATGGCATTTTTGTGGATTTGGTGAAGTACTACAGAAATGCTGCTCCTGAGGTGTGTTTTGTTTGGTTTTGTTTTTCCCTACATGAAGAGATCTGCGAGCTTGACATGATATTTTTTTTGAAGCAGGAGTTTTGTCACGCAGTCTTTTTCGGAAGAACAGAAGGTGATGCTTGAGTTAAGTCTCTTTCAGTCATCTTTCAAATTAATGAGAAAATGTTTCCAATTAAAATCAGCATTTGATTAATTAGTAGTTGACTTATTAGGAAGGAGACAAGAAAGTCAGGAGTGTTAGGCTGCATTCAGTGCAAATCAGAGGAGGAGAGTGTTACAGGAGAGAATCCATCAGTGCCTCAAAGCGTGCTGGTTGTTTTTCTGTAGGACATCCTTCAGCAGCCTTTTGAAGTGGATTTGAACAAACTAATAAAGAAAACAGCTATGATTTGTAAGCACTTTGAGGTTAATAAGGGCACCTATCCTTCAGCATGAGCATTATGTGTGACTGGATATAATATTGTGCAGGTTATCATGCAAACAGATTTGTTCAATTTTATTGTTTTAAGAGACATATTTTCATTTTCTGTTTTGGTACAGCGGAAGCAACAAATATATCAGATTTGAAAGCGGCACAGGGAAAGAAATAGCAATTAGTTTTAGAAATTCTGTGGCCTGGAGACACTCTTATAAATGGGTACAGTAATGCTTTTCTTTCTTGGTCTTCATGTGGAAGTTGCAGCATTCAAAAGTGAGTACAATACTCTGCAAAGTGAAATTCATCTTTCACAACATTTATGCGAAACTGGCCCCACAGCCCCATCCATTCCTGCAGATGAATTGAATTTTTTGGTACCTGGTTCCTTGATCTAGAATCACAGAATATCCTGAACTGGGAAGGATGCTCAGGGATCATGGAGTGCAGCTGCTGGCCCTGCACGGGGCATCCCCGAGAGCCCCAGCCTGTGCCCATTGTCCGGGCGCTCCCTGAGCTCTGCCGGGCTGCGGCTGTGAGCACCGCCCTGGGGAGCCTGTTCCAGTGCCCCACCACCCTCTGGGGGAAGAACCTGTCCCTAATGTGCACCTAAACCTGCCCTGACACAGCTTCAGCCCTGCCCTGGGGTGCTGGCACGGCTCACTGCAGAGAAGGGATCGCTGCCTGCCCCTGCAGACCGCTCTCTGTCTCCTCTCCAGCTGAAGAAGCCAACTGCTTCTCCTCTGGAGGAGCAAAATAGAGGCTTTCAAAGAGCTTTATATCCCTCTGATATCGTGGTGCCCAAAGCTGTTGGGCAGCAGCAGAACCGTTCAAAAACCTTCCATGACGTGTATCGTGTGCTTGTTTACGTTTGCTGTATCATCACAGTCCAAATGTTATTAATAGCACGCGTAACACAAAGCAGCTTCATGGTTTCTGTTCCAGCTGAAATATCAATGCAAAACGGCCTCAGCTCTAAGGGAAGCCAGAGATTGACTGCTTGGTTCCGGTTATTTAAATTAAAAATTTCAAGTAGAAGTAGCAAAGGTTCTTGATATATTACCCAGAATTCAGAGGAAATCAATACAAGCCTTAATGGCCTTCCCCCACTGCTCTGTAGCTGCATTAGTCACATCTTGAGAGAGCACTTCGGCCATCAATCAAAGAAAAAAATCACTTTATTTTCATATTGTGAACTTCATGGCAGCTTGTGTGTAATCTTGGCAAGCGATTTCTGAAATTCTGCAAGAAAAATGCAAGAGGAAAAAGTTTCTGAAAGGATGGTAGGCTTTAAAGCATATACAAGCACTAATTCAGACACAAGAGAAACTTTAGATAACCACCTTTTATTTTTATTTTTGATAGTGGAATGGTCTGGATAAGTAACCATGAATGTTTTTGTGTTGAACCAGAGCACCAGAGAAGAGCTCTGCAATAACAACCATACAAGATTGTCATGAGTTAGCACTGTTTGGTTTTTAGTTAAAGAGGAATAGAGAATATTGCCCTGCCAGGACCTTGGAATTCTTTTGGAAAGGATAGGGACCTATCAGTAAACCAAAAGCAGAGCAGCTACCCACCCTCAGAGATCCCTGTAGGATGCCATATAAATAAAATACTTCTAATAATAAAAAGGGTTTATTTTAAGTCAAACCTCTGCTCATACTTCACTATGGGGTAAAGTCTTGGTTGGTTCTGATGGCAGCGATGTGTCCATCGATGGATTGGACAAGAAATACCTACCAAAACCTTGTTTCATTCCTGAAAATGGGAGGAACCTGTGGCAGGGAATGAGGTGGGACAGGGAATTCCTGGAGCACCAGTATCTGGCACATGAGCTCTTGAGCTGTGCTCTCAAGTGGACAGCATTTTCCTGAGTCCAGCAGAGATGGAAAAACAAACAGGCTGTGACCCAGTGAGGGGGCCTGACTTTCACATCAGTTTCTTTACAAAATTAGCCAGGAAAGCTTGGCAGCACCTGATAAATTTTATTCTAAAGAAAACCCCACTTAAATTGTGAGAAAATGGTAAGAAAATCCCACTTAAAAGCTCTTCTGATCCATGCCTTTTCATGTGAGCTGATTGTGGACTGATGTTTCCACAGAGAAAAGCACGTGAAATAATTATATCTATTTGCCAAGAATCAAGTTTTTTCAGAAGGCTGAGGGATTAGGCTGAGGTGGAGAATACTTAGTGATTTAAATACATCTTGAAAGCAGTTCAGCAGAATTAAGTACTGTGATGTAAAAAAGTATTTCGGTCTCATGTCCATCAAACAAAAGAGGAATTGACTTGGCTTGAGTGACTCTTTCAAATATGGAAATTATGGTGCAATTATGGAAAAATGCCCTCTTAGCAATCCCACCGTGTCCAGCCTGGTCTAGCAAAGATAACAATTGCTTCAAGAAGTACTTAACAGATTAATGTGGGTCTTGCAGATTGTTCCCCATGCCTGCAAGATGGTAGAGATACTGCAAAGGTTAAGAGGATCCAAACTGTATTTAGACTGTAAATTCCACTTTGAGGATGGATTTCTTTCTGCGCAGCTTCTCTGTAATTCTTGGTCTAGTGGCTTTCTAAATCTTGATATTTATCTTGGATATTAATGTAAGACAAATAAGCATGAATAATAGAAGCCAGAGCTGTGCCTCCCATTATACCCCTCAGTCCCTCACAGTGGGAAAATGATTGTAAATTGCTTACTCTGAAAATGAGCCTGACCCTCAGAAACGGAGCCATGTCCTAAACAAAACAGGAAAAGAAGTGGAGTTGGGCAAATGCCTTCTAAACAGCACCTGAAATATAAATAGTCAGGAGTTCATGTGTTAATAATTTGTCCTGCATTTGTCCTGCATTTAAAATCTAAATGTGCAGAAAATAGAGCTGTTAATAAATTAAATTCAGCGTAATTTAATAATAAAAATACCCCATCCCATACCACAACAAAGCAGGGATTTTTGCAAACTAAGTATCCTCTCAGCATTGCATTATGGCAGAGTGATACTAATTTGGCCTGCAATTGGAGAGGAATGAATTTAATTTAATTACCTCTTTAAATACAACACTTCTTTTGGCCATAAGTAGTAAGCTGAGGTTAGTGTCAAAGTAACCAAGTTGCATTTATTTTGTTTGCTGCCCAGCCAAACAAACCCTGCATAGTTAGGTTCCTCTGCCCCTTTCACTGCAGTGAACAAATTTGTGTTTTTTCTCTCTGATGGAAAGATGAGAAACCAGCAGGTCACTCTGGGATCAAATTAGAGATCTTATCTTTGTTCCTGAGGGACAGAAGACCTAAATTTGACAGCACAAAATCTTCAGTTTCTAATCAGAGCAAGGCTTTACAGTCATATTCCAGACTCTGGGTTTGACTGGGCAGATGTTTTTACCTTTTTACCAATGCAAGTCTCTCCTGAAACTGCAATGATACTCTTCATGGCTGTTTTAATAAAAGAAGAAAAGACATTTTAGGGTAGTATTTTTCCCTTTGAAATTTCTCCCGTGTTCTAGTCTGTCTTTGGTATTCAATTTTTTCATCCTGTTTTGTTAGAGCTGTTAGGAATCTGGTGGATAAAGCATCATTCATGGTCAGACCCCAAGAAGTTATCAGGGACAAATGTCTCACCCTGGTCATCAGTTTTCCAGATCACATAATAATGAGCACCCCCAGCCTTCCCTGCACTTTTACTGTCCTGGTCCTAAATCCTTTAGCCTGTTTTAGGCAACTCTCACTGCTGAACTCGTGAACTGCCACAATCTCCCTGTACCACAGTAGCTGCATTTCACAGCATTTAGTGCACTCAGCATAAATTCTTTGGGGTCTTTTTTGTGGTGTCTGAAGAGTATTTCATGCTGTATTCTGCTGATACTGCTGCAAATAAAATAATGGTATTATCTGTTTTTTCTAGCATAATGAAAACTCCACTGGACTCAGTTTATTGTGTCCCATATTGCAGTTAAAGATCTATGTATTTAATTTTCTCTTCAACTTCATTCCAGCACAGGCTTTTAATATGGTGTAGGAAAGGGAGGTATCCCTATCTTATCCAGAGATTCAGGTGAAATTCATAGGTTCCAAAGAAATTTTGTACCGGTGCAATGATTAATGGCTGCACATTTGCTGTTCCTATTTGCTCCAATGACCTTCATCCATGATCTCTTTAACTTGAAGTGTGTAATACCACCATTTCACTTCTCCATTTATAAAATATGTTAAAATGCTTCCATTTTTGAAATGTACATTTAAATTCAACAGATTAAAAAAAAAAAAAAAATTACAAAAGCTGTACCTCTGCTATCATTACAATGGGGATGGGTGCCACACCTACACTCTACACCCTCTTTTGAAAATTTTGTTTATTTTCTCTGTAGGCTTTACGTGGATTATTTTGTGCTTGTGGAGTTTAATTCTGAAAGAGTTGCAACTTGGCTATTTAGAAGCTTTCCCCTTTTTTGACATTCTTTACCTTGTCATTTCACCTGCAGGAAAACCGCTTTGGAAAGGCAATTATTTCTGTTGTGATTTCTTAAACTCGTGATCTAGGGTAGCAGGCAACACACTGAGACGAAGTCAGTCAGTTATGAACTGCAAACTGTATGCCTGGATTGGCTTATAAAGCACAAAGCAGTTCAATTATAATCACTTACACGTGTCTTTCATGACTGAGAATTGTATCCCCTGCACATGGTAGCTTGGCACAAATAGTCCAAATGAAAAAAAAAAAAAATTAATGTGATCTTACCTTCAACTTCAGAAATAATGCCATTCCTCTGTGTTCCTTTTGCCACTTGTTATAGTTCAGCTGTGTACCCCTGAGTGCTGCAAGTAAAAGGTTTATTGATTAGTACCAGTAAAATTTATGTATAGGCAATAAAAACAACCATATTTCATTCCCTTCCCCCTCACCCAGCAGATGCCAGTGAAAGTTTATTTGTTCAACGCTGAGAGATAAGTAAAATCACAATGAAAATCTCCAAGTAAGTCAAAAGATCTAATAAATGAGCAGTCAGTAGAGCTGTGAAAAATTGGGGGAGGCATGAAGAGCATACACTGCCAAATTTAATTTCTTACGCGGTGAGACAGATCTGCCTGGGGTTACGATAGACCCAAAAGATGGGTGAACGAGAGAGATTCTCTCTCAAGGCAGCTCAGGGCAGGGGCTGACTAAAAAATGACAGCAAATGATGATAAAAATGGACTCATGGATTTTTGTTCCGGTGATCTGGCCTGTATGATTTCCTCCTTACACACTCCTCTGGCTTGCTAGGAGACCTGACAGCTTGTCTACCTGAAAACACCTCTGGTTCTGCCAAGCTGGGCTCCTTGAACACGTTATTATGGAGGGCAGATTTCATTTATTTCAGAGAAGTCACGATCAAGTTGATATTTGTTAATAGACATGGTGGGGGGAAACCGCGATCACTGTTTTCTCATCCTTGCTGTGACATTTCAAGGAGGTGAGCAGTTCACAAGAATCTGAGTGAAACATTAGTCATTTTTTTTTCTCATTTGCATGGTGGTCTATAACTTGGAAGTGGAAGATTTCCAAGCTACATGCTGCATAGGGATCTGTGAGCTAGGTAGAATTTTTCCAAAATAAATTCACTGGATAAGTTTGAAATCATTTGGAAGTTAGGTCATAAAAGTTCTGTTGACAGAAGGCAGAGTGAGGCTTTCCTGTTTGGCCTTGTAAAGCAGAGATGACAGAGCATCCATCTGTGCTCAACCTGTGCGTCATATTTCAGGATTCAGCAAATAATAACGGGAAGCCAAACTTAACTGATTATGATTTAATGTCCTTGGTGTGATGTGATATTTTTTGCATTTAATGCACTGCCATCTGACTCATGAGTCAAATTTGACAGTGTTTTTCTGAAGCAGTCCTCAGTATCAGCCAGAAAGGTGGCTCCAAACAGCTGGGGAAAAGGGGAGGTTCTTGGGGCCAGAGGAATGTTGCTGGGTACTACAGGGAGAGTTTGGTGCTGATTCCCTCCTCAGGGTTTCTGGTCTTGGTGTCCTACTGATGAAGTGAAGCATTTCTGATTGAGTTTTCAGCAAGCCCCAGTTTGTGTTTCTGGCCATCTCTTCTGCCTGCTGTGGACAATACTTTTTGTTCCTTTGCATGCTATTAAAAATTTGACCTCTTCATGACTCTCACAAAGGGGAAAAATTTGGCCTCTTCATGACTCTCACTAAGGGGAAAAAGAACCCAAAACAATTCAGAAAATAGATTCAGTCAATTTCTTAACATCACTGCATCCTGGAGGCTGAAAGAACATTCCTCCCTGCTCACAACTCTACAGCACAGATTTATTTGGCCTGAGTTTAGTGCTTTGACCTGACAGATAACAATATAAAAATATATTACAAATGAAAAAAGTTTGCACTCCCTTTTTAAGCATCATTTGCTATACCAGCATGAGAAACACCTATAGAAACAGATCATTAAGCTCAGTTTCCTGTGTCCAGACACTGAGTTAACCAAGTGAGGGCCAAAGTAGTATCTGAGCTTCTCAAATGACCTTAATTTGAACTCTAATGCATGGCAGGCTCAGAACATTCCAGGATAAGCCAGTCGACCAAGACTGTTCCTCTCCAGTGCAAGTGAATAGTCTGCAGATATTGAAAGTCTATCAAGCAGCCCACTGGTAATTCAGGAAGTCAGGTCAAGTTGAGAGCAATTCTACTTTTGAACTGGCTGAGGCTGGAGATAAGCATTTTACACAGCTGTAATTGAAATACCAAACTTTAAGAAGTCAGTCATTGAGGGCTTCTACCATGAATCAAGATTATTTCACGGACTTAAATCCTCTTTGAGCTTTTACCATAAGCGAATCTTGGGAGTTCATCTTCATATCAAAGTGTTTCACTCTTGCTCAGACGAATCCTTGTCCTTCTAAGTTACAGAACAAATTCAGGGACCTAAACAAAGTCTCATTAGAAGTCCTCCAGCTGCGGTGGAAGTGTGAGTTTGATTGTTGCACTCTCTGTGAACTGGCTCAGGCTCTGTCATGCGCTGATAGGACTTCAGCTGTCAGCTTTGACAGGTGTTCTACGTAATATCTGCACACCTCCCATGAACCTCTTGTGGAAATAGTGCAAACAGCGGCACTGGGGCTCCCTCCAGAATCACAGCTTCCTCTGAATGCTGAAAATTCATCAAGACTTTTCCCACTGACCTCAAAAGACTCTGAATTAAATGCAGACAGTTATGCCACACATAAAGCCATGCACCGGTCTGCTTATGAGTCCCTGTGGTTATCCCCTGATAGTGATTCTCTTCCATTCAGTATTTATATCCTTTCCTTCCCACCTAGCTTAGTCATTCTAGAAGAAAAGAATTTTCTCCTGTACTCTATAACCTTCTTTCTCCTTTCCCATTGTTCTTTTCTGGTGTGACAAACAGCAACAATGTAAGTCACCTTTGCTATCAAAGAATTTAGTCTCTTTTCATGGTTACCCGGGCCATGTATTTCTGTAGTGTGAGTGCAGGCATTTGATATCCACACAAAAAAAGCACATTGATGTACTTAGGGTTGGATCAAGTGTTGTCTCATCATTAAACAGCCGTAATGGGAGAAAGATGAAAATAACTACAGAAACACGAGGAACAGCAAAGATGAAAAGGAAGATGTGAGAACGGTACAAAAACATGGTTCCTTATTTGTAGGGTAAACTTGAAAGGTACCCTTCTCAACCCACCTGCCTTATAATGCATTCAGAAATGGAAATTAATCAGCAGTTGTTTATAGCTGTGCAAATCTGGCACAGGGATTGGATGTGATAGTTAGGAAGCAGCCTGCAGATTTTAAGGCTAAACTGCAGCTCTTCCACAGAGCTGCCTTTTCCCATTAATTCTTCTCCAGAGTCTCAGTATCTGAGTTTTTTTCCCCTTGACTTTGATGTATGAACATATTCCTCACTCTGGCTGCTCAGAGTCTAAGATATTATTCCTTTATATTTGGATCTGTTAAAATGTTTTACACTTCATGTGAATTTCTCTATTGCTAAACTGTATTGATAATTTCAGATATTTTCTGAAACATAATAATCTAAGTTTAAAAACAGAAAGATTCAAAGGAAAAATGGTCTAATAAAAACTCAGTTCAGTCAATCAGATGTGGTTTAGTGCAATTGTTTTTCAGTGGGGCAGGGTATTTTCTTTATTAGCCTCTGCCAGTCTGATCCAGCTGACATTAAGAATGTTGCCAATCCTTCCTGTGACTTTCAGAAGTTTTGGGCCAGACTAAATTCATAATTTCTCTGCAATTGAGCACATTATTTTTTTTGACAACTGATAATTTAAATTGCTAGTTTAGACTGGTGCATGTGTTATCTTAGGTAAAGATTGCTGTGTACTTCACTATAAATAACAGTTCCTTCAGTTAATTGGAGGGGTCTACCAGTGGTAGAAAATGCCTTTCTCATTGCTGTATTGAATGGTTCAGTAAATGACATTCTTGGCAGAAGTTCTTAAGCCCTCAACACTTTCATAACTATTGATCTGTTTTTGAAGCACGGAAATTCTGCTCTGGTGATGTTATGCACACAAAAACTTGTGTCGTGATCTCTGAGCCATTACTTTGTTTTACTTAGTTTGTATAAATGTCATTTTCAGCTGTTCACGAAATTTTCCTCAGATAACACTGAGCGATTAAACAAATTTCAGGATTGCAAAGAAACATCGTCCAAGAGAAATATTTCACAGATAAATTTATTTGTACAGTATTACATCTGACTTTTCATGCTCATTTTCTTGAACTCATTCGCTGTGATTCTGGTGGGGGTCATGTTTCAAATATGATTTTCCCCTCAATGAAAGAACATTACTAATTTACATTCATGTCTGATATGCACAGCTGAAAGAAGCAGCGTGCTTGTTTACCTGGAGGACACACATCAACCACAGTGCTCTTGATCAGTGTCACGTTCTCTCCCAAGGACACAAGCTTTGGACCCACAGAACAGACCTTAGCAAAGGGTTTATTTTCCTCCCTGATTGTTCTGTCTCATTACTCTTTCCTTCATTCAGTTAAAAAAATGCTTCACACAGGTGTCTGGGTGTGTATGGTAGCTCATGCTGGTCTCAAAGACTATTCAGCTATAACATTCTGCAGCTGAAGGATAATTGCAATGCCAGGAATTGGGGGTTATTTAAAATGTGAATGGGTAATGATGAAATGGCTTAGAAAAGCATCTCACATTCATAATGGTCATTCACATAAATAATACTTTACCATTTCCTATCTGTCATCCACTGTGAAGATTTGTGGCACCCTTTGATCAGACGACTTGTCCTTGAAGTACAGTCAGAATTCCAGTGTGAAGTACCGACTGCTCTGCTGACAGAACGAGTTCAGCCAAAAAGCATCAAACGCTCAGTGTGGCACCCATCATGGGAACCCAGGACAAGAGCTGGCCGGGCTGGACAGGGCTTGGAGCACCCTGGGACACTGGAAGGTGTCCCTGCTCAGGGAAGGGGTGGAACAGGACGAGCTTTACGTCCTTTCCAGCCCAAACCAGATAAAGATCAGACAGGTTCCCACATGAGTTCAATGCCTGCTTTCATAACAGCTCCTTCCCCAAAGAGTCTCCACAGCAGAAGAGAGATGCACTAACTCTACTCCTCCCCGTGATGCTAATCACAATTATTATCACCTCTTTGAAAGGAAGGTAACAGGGCTGAAAGCATCTGTCAATCCCCACTCAGGTACAAGAGTTGCATAATTACCAATGGATAGAAATGATTTTCTTAAATCATAACATTTATTATTCATGTTAGTCTTCAGAGTGACTTGGACTCAAGCGACAATCTGTCGGAATCATTTTCTGTGAAGACGAGATGTAATTTTGGCCACTTTTTTACATGACAATTTCTTTCTTTATTGATCACTGACAGCTGAATTGCTGAAACTTAGTTCTTAACAGTCTGAAACAGTCCTCATCAGGGAAAATTTTCAGGATAAAAGCAGGACTTCTGTTTTTGCCCCACATGACTAAGGGACAACAAAGAGTTGGTTTTTTCCCCTCTTTTGAGAGGCTAGCTCCATCACATAAATTTGATCATCCTAATACTATTAATATTTAATAGCTGTTAAATGTTCTAGGAATTTAGACCCTGGAGTATTTCTTCTTTTAGCTAGATTTCGTAGACACAGGCCAGTCTTCTTACTACCCCAAATAAAATAATATATGGGTCCGATTCTGCATTCATTCAAAGACCCTACTGCCTTAGTGGCGTGGGTTCTGACTCTTTGTACCATGTGTGTACGTGTAAGGTGAATACATGCCTAGTTTTTCAGTCGAAAGCTACATTAAATTTCCCTGGTGCAACTCAAGCTCACAAAAGGATGGAAATTCTCAGCATTAAGCTTCTAAGGCTTCACTGCAGAAGCATGACTTGAAGTTAGGTTACAGCGGTTCCCTGTTGTGCCTTGATCCCGCTCACAAATGTCTGTTTTTCTGTTGGCACAGACAAAAGTTAAAGCGAGGTCTTTTGAAAAGTTAGGAGGGATAAAAGAATCCCCAAGCTCTTCTAGGGGTATGAAAGCATAAAGGTCTGCAGCAACTGAGGATCTGAGAATCAGAAAATTTCCTTTGTCTGGAAGTGGTAAATGGAGCTGAACGAGGGGAGCTCTGTCCTGAGGACACAAGAGCATTATGAAATGTAGTGTTGTCACCCCATGAAGAGCCACGGAGAAGAAAAGTGTCTGTGCTGCCTGTTACAACACCTCAGAGAGCCTCCATGGTAAAATGACTTTCATCTGATCATTCTACACTATCTTCTTATTTCACTAAGCCTAACAATTTACAAAATTCAGTTTGACTCTACATTACTTTAAAACTATGCCTTTTCAAACACATTTTTCTTAGGGAGGGGTGGACTGAGAAATGTTTATCCCATAAGGGGATGAGTCAGAGCACTGTGTCAGAGTCTGCTGTGCAAATCAGGAGGCAGATGGATCAAGGCAAGTGAAAATGCAGGAATTCATGTGGCACAGGCTTGGTAGCTACAGTGTTAGTGTGATGGGAGGAGGAAGTTCCTCGTTGGGTAAATTTGCATAAAACACAACCGTTCTTGTGTGTATGTGAACTCTGCAGCGTTTTGCTTGAAGGTCTCTGTGTAATCCTGGGTAGCAGATCCAGCAGGTGATGCAGGTAAATTGCAGGACTCTTCCCCTCAGGGATGGAAGGAGTTCAGCAGTCGCTTAAGCCCTGAGGTAACAGTGTCTTGTTCCTAGGGTCATCCTATTAATATTTATAATTTCATAATTAGTTCAGAGGGAGTTGCTGTGGAGCCAATCAGTAGAAACTGATAAAGAGAAGAATTTTTATTAAGACCCATTTAAGTGCAGCTCCTCCACCCCTACCACACTTAAGGGAAAGAATTTCTAATTCAGACATATTTTACCAGTTTGAAATGGTTATGCTGCTAAGGCCACATTAGGAGTTCAGTGGGGCATCCAACCTAACAGAAAGTGATTCTACACATGTGGAGTGTATTAGATATTAGAATACAGTAGAAAATAATACAAGAGATAAGACACCTCACAGTTACTGATTCAAAGTCACCCTAACATTTAAACAACAAAAAAACCCCTTTATTTTTACTTTTTCTTCTCATTTTCCTTTTGAGAACATATACTGTGAGCTTACAGATGTGTAAATGAAATGCACGCTGACAACCCATGAGTCAAACTAAAGGGATGCTTATTAGATTGCACATAAAAAAATGTTCTTAATAAATTGTTCATCAAGAAAGCCAAGTGGCAACTGTGACTCAATCTTAAAAGCAGAAATGGGTAATAAAGGGGAAAAACATCTAAGGACAAGTGCAAGATGCTCTTTCATGCTGCTGGAAATTCCACTTAGTCCTTTTTAAACCAGCCTGTCTATTGGAAAGAGAATTTTGACTATTCAACTTTTAAGGTGATGTTTCCTTTCACATAGAAAACAATCCATTGACTGGATTAAGTTAGATTAGTTAATTGTTTTGATATAGATTGCTTTTCACATTCTAAAAGGGATTTCCATTGGCTTCTTTATCTAGAACAATTTATTTTAGTGCCATTTCATCCAGCTGACTTAAATTGCCTAAGGTGACTTAAAGTATGACCTCCTAAAATAATTTTAGTTATCTGATGAAATCATTTTCTAATTTATACTTGGGAAAAAAATTAGACAATGGATTCGGATATCTGGTTAATGTTTTGGAGTCCCAGTGTGTTCAACCTATTGCATGGAAATTACAGACAATTACAAGTGACCTTGATTGAGTGTTGCAAACTGAAAAACGTGACTTACCAGGGGCCCTTTATTTTGTTTTATTCTTCAAAAAAGTCATTGGTGCTTTTAACTTTTTCTTTCATGCATTTGAACCATAACACCTTACCAAGTTCTGCTCCCAGCAGGGATTAGGATGGCTCCCAGATCCCAAATTTCACTGCAGTCCTCCTCGAGCTGTAATATTTGCTGTACATTTCCCAGACATCAGGGGAAAGGCACAGCCCATAATCCCCTGTCAATGACACAGAAAGTGAAGATTGAGCCTAGATCAGACAGTTTTACTGCACTCAGCTTCCACCTGATGCTTTTGGAGAAGGTTTTGTGACGTGGTCAGATGCTGACATTCCTCTTCCCAACTCCTTCCGTCTTTCTGAGCAGCACTGAGCAGGTGCTCATGGAGAAATGAGATCTGGAAATTTTATTTGCCTTGGCTTTTTACAAGTCATTCACCTTGTCTCTCACTGACTTGATTCCTCCACTCTTGTTATTTCTGACACTGCAACGTTTGGCATCTAAATAAAAAATTACTTTCTCAATATTCCATTGTTCATGAATGAGCCAATTAAAGAGTTTCCCTCTCCTTAGTAAAATACATTGAGCTACCTACTCCTGCCTTTGTTGGGAACTGCCCCAGATACGTTTCCAATGTTTTATTTGTAACTATTTTACAGCTGACAGTGCAATAAGACTACTTTGCTATATTAGTAATATTTTGCTTTATTAGTAATAAAGCTATATTTTGTTTTATTAGTAATAAATAAAGTAACTAATAATTAACAATAAATAAAAGTAACTAGTGTGGCAGTTCCCAGGCACGATTCACACCATTTCCCCGTGCCTGGTTAGATGTGTACAGCAGCAAGGCTGAAATTGCTTTTCTCAAATCTGCCACATCACATATATACCCAACCCAACTATCCAACTACCTCAGGTTTTGTGCCTCACCCCTCAGAATTTTTATTAAATGTTGGAGTTTCCCTCTAGGCTTCCCTGGGTTTAACCCTGAGTTTTATGATCTGTGCAGTAAACAGGATCCCATGAGTGTCCTCAGGGCAGCGAAATGCCTCTCAGAAGAGAGGTCTCACTGAAGATGGGCTGGTTCTGGCAAACTGGGCCAGCAGCAAAAAACTCACAATGTTTGTTCAACTCTGTTAACAAGGAGCCTGACCTCCAACTCTTTATTGCTCCTGGGAGAGATAATCTCTTCCTAACTCAGTTAATTGAACACAAGGAGGAATTAGGATGAAAACTCGTGGTGGCCAAGGGGTACTGGGTGTCTGGTGATCCTGTCACAAAGAGAGAGTCACAAAATAAGCATTCCTTCTTACTTCTCTGTTATAATGATGATAATGGAGCTGCTCTCTTCTATGATTTTAGGTCTCTTATCTAAGAAATCTATCTGTGAAATAGTCTGTCCTTTACCAGACAGAAATCTCTTTTGATCAATTTATATTTTTTATCAAAGATAGTTATTCTGGGGCAGGCTGTCTGTCTTTTAATTAGCTGAAAAAAACATCAAAGGTTTTGGATTCCATCCAGCACAGAACAAGGACATTCTGAAATCTCAGACATTTCAGCAAGAAAACCTCCTCAGTCTGAAGGGAAATTCGTGGCCAAATGAACGTGCTGAGTGAGGAGCTGCACGGGCTCCCCAGGAGGCCTGGAGAGGAGAGGAAGACTTCTGAGGAGGAAGGATGATGTGAGTTAGAGCTCATACCCTTCCCAGAGCAGAAGTCTTGCCCGAGGAGCTGAGCTTCAAAGACTTTCCTGCAGATAACCTTCTACTTAAGGCAGTGGTTGTGGAAAAATCCTGGGAGGAAGTTGAAAGAAAATAATCTTTTTTCAGTGGTAGAAGAGTCAATGGCAGCTCTGACTGAGTCTGTGTTTTCATTTGTTTGTCAAAAATAGGCTCACATAATGATGACATTGATTTTGTGACTTTTTTTTTTTTTTTTTGTCTCCTGGCACTTTGGGCAATTGGTCTCCAGAGTGCAACAAAAATCCCATATATTTTTTTTTTCCAGGAATTACTAACTAGAGCTGTCTAAATGACGGTGAGGACGGATGCTGGTTTGGAACATCTTAATTATTCTGAGAAAAATGTCATGGTCATAATTTAAATTACGTGCAAATAAAAAATCCTGTTAAAGGTGCAGGGAATATTGAATTAGTATCTCCGTTTAATAATGGACAGACTGATTTAGATAAAAGTTTGAAGGCTGAGCAGGCACAGCTAATGGAGTCAGTAAGCTGTGAGAAGGAAACAAGGATCTTGTGGGAAATGCATACAACGTTAATTTCATTTGTTTTAGATACTGATTGGCCTAGAAAAGTGATACCTATTGATTTAGCACTAATGATGATCAGAGACTGGTGGAAGCAACAAAAAGCAAACACAAATCCCAGAAAACACTTATGAAGTTACTCAGCAATGAAAGTACATCTGTAAGAATTACTGAAGGAGGACAGTTTTTCTGAGATTCATCAGCACAGTTAGAGCTGATGAGCTCAGACAGAGGCTTAAGGACGTGTCTGTGTAGACAACATTTACAACTCAGTTGGTAAGGCTGGGGCTTTTTATTTGTTTTAATGATCTTGTCAAGGAAGAGGAACTGTGAAAAAAGATATAAGAGAAAAGGGCTTGCTTTGCTAGAGAATAAAAAAACCTCCATATGTTTCTCTGGTTTAGTCCCTCATTTTCAGTCTGATTTGTTGTCCCCATCCTGACGTAAGGATTGAAGAGAGATCCAGTCTGATCTGCACTGATTCATGTGCAGTTTGTGGAACATGGGCCTCCAAAGGCTGATCCAGAAGTCAGCAGAATAAACAGGAGCTAATGAGGTGTTTCAGGACATATCTGCACTCCCAGGCACTGCGGAATAAAGCCCAGGATTACTGAGTGATTTCACAGTTTAGCATCTATTACTCTAAACAGTCATGAAGGGATATCAATACCATTATCCTAAGGAGGAGAATTCAGAAGCCTTTCATTTGTGCATGGAAGATCTGGCATTTAATGACTTGGAACGTTCTTGCTTGGAGCAGAACATGTTTTATAACACACCATCACCTCTCCAAGCACTGCAGACTTTTGGGAAGTGCTGATGCACGGGAGCTCACAGGGACCTGCAGGACACTGGGGCTTTTGTGCTACTTCCAGCTGCTTATTAAAAGTTTGCAGTTTTGGTTCAGCTTCTGTGGATTCAAAAAAGCATAATCAGCTATGGCACTGCATAGAGTAGGCTAATAAGAAACAAAACAGACTGTCATTAGGAACTTGAAAGGGACTCCCTTTCTATCCTCATTTCACTCTGTTACATATGTATATTTCATTTTAAAGATACCTTTGATCACTGGTGGTGTTAAACCGTATAGGAGTGTGCAATATCACGTTGGGTTTGCCTTTTTCTGCAAATTGCAACCACAATCAAACATGGATATGGAATATTTGTTGCAGGGAAAGTGGCTTTGCTCTGCCTCAATCATTGCTATGTATGTTTATTTATCTTTCATTATACGTTGTTTCTGTCTCCATGAAGGAATGACAGATTGCTTTGAGAAGCTAAAATGAAGATAAAAGTTTGATTCAAGTGGGTTTATTTTCTATTAGCTGCTATCCAGGAGGAAAGGAAGAAGGTATGAAGCAGCCCTTGAGATTTGAAGACTCACGCATCACTGAGTATTCTCTCTCTTTCAAAGGAGAAAGTAGGAATAAAACTTTAAATTTCTTTTACCATCTCTCTCTGCTGTGTAAGGAGTTACAAGAACCTATGTTTTGTTTGGGCTTTTAGAGAGAACAGTCTTTCTTTGCTGGTACATTTTTTTGCCACAAGCTTGCTAGGTTTCTGCTCTTGTCTCACCATTCTCTTCGAGTACCACTTAGGTACAGCCGCAGGCCTAGAGCTTTATAAAGACGTGACTCACATGTTCTTTGAGATTGGCCTTTGCTATTTAGGAGCACCGGGATGGTGGTGCTAAGGAAACACTGAGATTTGCTCAGCTCATATCCACCACTGTCTGAGGGAAGCTCCTCTCAAGACAAGCAATCCAAAATGGTTTTTGATACGAATTTGTCATTTATTAGGTAATTAAAATGCCCTGTGTAGAGCTGTCGCTGAGCATTGTGAAGCCCAGCACAAGGCTGCTTGTGGTGGGGCAGGTTTTGTGCAGCTTTTGTGCAAGAACGTGCACTGAAAGCTGGCTGGGGGCACTCAGTTCGTAGCCAGCAGAGAAGCAGGGATTTCTGTCCTGCAAACCCTCTCAGCTGAAGGAGCACACTGGAAAAGGGTGATCCCAGCATTGCCTGTCTCCCTGTGCTGCCCGTGAGTTACGGATTCCTGGATCAGATGTGGGTATTTGCACCACGATGTTCAAACCCATTCCTGTCCACGCCTGCAGGAGTAGCAGGAAAAGCAGGTCAGGCTTGCCCAGACACCATTTTCATTCTGTACTCATGGAGATGCTTTAGCTGGTAATTAGAGCTGACCCAGCTCACCTGGGAACGCTGAGAACACAAAAGCTGCTCATGTACATTACTGTGCTCAATTAGCCAAGCAAGCCCTGTTGAGGATCGAGCTATTGTCTAAATGTTTCTAGAGCCAAAAAAGTACAGAAAGGGAGAGTTGACAGCTGAAGAACAGCAAGGGGATTGGAGCCCTCAGAGTTCTTATTCGAGAGACACTTGCATAGGAAAACCTACTCAGAATTCTGCTAGGAGAGGAGCTAAGGTATTTACATTGTGGTTGGTTAAGGATGAAAGGGGAGCCCAAAGATCTTTCCCAATTACCAAGAGAATTCTAGTTTCTGTTTCTCTTCTTTTCTCCCCTGCTCTATGTTGTAAAGCAATACCTTGTAGAACCTACCCTTGAGTTTCTATTTTCAGACTTCAGATGCAAACTGTTAACACCTCTGATTTAGGGTGGTTTTGGATTTGGTTGTCTTCTGTCTGCAGTGATTTTCTTAGGAGGATGGTTCTTCCAGCTAACAATATTCTCATTTTGTGGGAGGACACAAGCCAAGAGTGGATCAGGACTACTGTACTCAAGCTAAGTCACCTCCTCCTGGCAGTGCCATATTCTGTTGAACGTAAAACTCGAGAACTGAGGCCTTTATTGATGTACCAGTGACTCTGTCCATATTCCAAGGAAACAAACAAACAACCAAAAAAACAAACAAAAAACAGCAGTAAAGAAAGGCACAGGTGCCTTCCAGAACTCAAAATCATAGAATTGTAGAATAGTTTGGGTTGGAAGGGACCTTAAAGCTCCTCTAGTTCCAATCCCCCTGCAATGGGCAGGGCACATCCCAATGGAGCAGGCTGCTCAGAGTTGGTACAAATCAGCAGGTTAGACTACACTTGAACATTTCCATGAGATGTTTGAATCAATTACTGCAACCAACGGCATAGGGCAGACAGCTTTTGCAAGCAGTAAAAGAATGCAAATCTGGTAGCTGGACACAGCAAATGACAGCATGGTTTCTCTCTTGATATCAAGAGATTAACAATCTGTGGCTGCAGAATAGGCTGTAGGGTAAAGTGGCTAATGCTGGCAGATTTAAGAGCTCACAGTGTGAAGAGATGTGATTCACAGCTGGTCAGGACTGAGGAGCCAGGGAGTAGATCTTACGGCCAGCTGTGGGTCCCTGAGGGCACACATGAAACAGTGTGAGTCATTGTTAAAATTATGGACTGACAGTGGAAAGAGATTGTCTGATCCCATAAAATTCTTTCCTGAGTGCAATCTTTCTCCTCTTTGTTCTCCTTTGATGATGAAGTCCATGTTTTGGAATGTTACTTTTCCTGTTTCTGATGGCTTGTCATTCAGACAAGTGCCATGATTAGAAAACTAAACATGTGTATTGCAGTACAAAAGGTAGCTGATGCCATGTAGACAATCAGCTGGAGTTTGCTGAAGCAGAGTTCAAGGATTCAGCACCAGAGAGGAGGTGAGATGACCTCTTCTGAGTACCCACAAAGCGATGGGAAGGGTGATTGTCAGCAAAACAGAAAACAACTGATTGAAACAGCAGAATAGAATACAAGCCTTCCTGCCCTCTTGGTGTTTTTTGGGTTTTTAAATTAACTACATTTTTGCCTCTGGCCTATATTTGTGCATTTGTGCTGTGTGTTTACAGAGGTAAAATATCTCTGATAGTACTCTGAAGTATTAATTTGTACTTTGTTGACTATTTTCTGCATGTTTAAATGTGCACATGATGTAATTTACAAAATCTAATCAAGGGAAGTGTTTGAGTCAGATGTCATCTGAATATTTAGTGTGATTTCTACTTATGGCATTGAACTCAATACAGTTGAAGAGAACAATTTTTGTTCTTGTAAAGAGTAGAAAAATTGTAAACAGTCATGGAAACATAGGGAAAACTTCACAGATTTTTGTGGATGCACTTGTGTGTGTATAGAAGCCATTTACATCGAATTGCTCTGGAGATATTGCCTCAGAATTAAAAGGTTAAGGTCAGGTCTTCTGATGCCAATACTTCTCAGATAGCACCACTAATGGATTGTTATATTGGAAATCTAGTAGTGGATAAGAGTATAGTTATTGTTTTTCCTTCTCAATGTATTCCTTCTCTTTTATTTCTGCAGCATCAAGAGAGTAATTGTAGCAGCAGTCCAGGGGAGAAGAGGTCTGGTAAGGTGATGATTGTTTCTTCTCTCAGTGTTTCACACACCTGTATGCCAGTGCTGTGTACACCCCTATAAAAACCCTGAGTCTATAAATGATGTTAGAAATTGATTTCTGAATTCAAGACAGTAAAAACCCAGTTAAGACAATCTGAGTAGTGTAAATGAGAACACAGTGTTACACAGCTGAGTGTTAGTTCATTCTGCTTTCTAATGTCATGTTGAATCTAGTTTTGAAAAAACCAGAATCCCTTAATAAAGGGTGTTCTTTCTACTTCATCTGGTAATATAGTTTACATACTGGAAATGTAACCAATTTGCCACTAAACTATTCTTCCAGTGTTCAGTCTAGAATAGAAATGATTGCTGCAATAAACAGAGGCAAAGTGCTTGTTAAGTTCTCCCTTCCCAGGCCTGGTGAAATATTGTTTCCACATTTGAAACAAAGGCATGTTTATGTTCTACAGTACTGCTGCGTTCATTTCATGAATGGATAGATTTCATCATGATTTACAATTGCCATAAGGCTCATCAATGCTACTAACATTTTAGTCTTGATAGAGGAAGAAAATATATTTTAAAAAAGGGTAATAAAAGAATGACTAGCTATTTCTTACCAAACCATTTGGAAAAGGTGAAAACTGTTTCTAAGTTGTCACAGAAGCTGATGGAAGCTTCAAAAAATAAAAGGCATTTGAATATTTTGGAGATTAAGGGGAGTCATAAACTATGTTTTGTTTATTTTATTTAAATTTGATCAGTTTTAACTGTAATGTGAGTTGAGAGGTCTTCGTTTGCAACACTTCTGGATATTTCTGTGCAAAAGAATGGATTTGTGTTTATGTAAATTATGAGTTATTTTTACAAACTGAAACTGAACACCATCTTGTTCTTTAAAGGGTCTGGTTATATCATCAGAACTATTTTTGGAAGAGAGTCCTAATTTGGCTAATTTGATACCCTTAAGCCCAATATGAGATTTAATTTTTAAGTGTGTTCTATGAAGAGAAAAAAAAAAAAAAAAAAAAAAAAATCCAACATTTTTTTGATATGTGTGAAAGCCAATCTGGACACCTCTTATCATGGAGAGGCTGAACACCTCTTGCACAGGGACTTAAGCAAGCCCAATAAAAGAAATCCTTGGAGGCAAAGCCCTGAGTCTTGCTCCAAGTCAAGGGCTTTCAATTCTCTTGGAAATTACAGCTGTGTCCTGTAAGAGCCCTGCATCACTTACTGCAGCAGGAGACTCCTGGTGCTGCAGAGAGGATCTGTGCCTGATGATTCATTTTTAAGCTTTAAACAAATCAATGAAATGTAAATTTGTAAGACCTGTTCGGTCCCATGGAGAGAAAGGAAATGATGTTTCTGCCCTGACTGCATGACTGTATTATCTTCTGATAATTGGCTTTGGGGCTCAGTAATAAAATTTTTTTCTACTCTGTGCACAATCTGACTCTTCACAAGGAAATGACAGCAGTGCAGAACATAAAATGTGGTGGAAAAAAGAGCTGTGGAAGGCAGTGCATTAACTATGGTGTGCTAGCAAAAGTAGCTTGGAAGAAGTGACCTGAGAAAGAATGTCGAGCCAGGAAGCTGCCTGCTTGGGTGCTGGTGCTTGTCACATCACTCCCGTGGGGAGCTCCCCTCGGTTTTAGAGCTGGGTACAACTCCAGGTTTGAGAGTTTCTGGAGCAATGTTTGGTGCCGTCTTCATATCACTGCACCCTCTGAGATTTCTGCAGTCAGGTTCTTCAGGAGTCACTTAATGAAAAAGAAAGTGTTTTCACATTTATCTAAGTGCATAATAGTGTTCCAACAGCTAAGCAGGAAGTGCCTGCTGACACTCATCCCGTGAAAAGTTACATTTGCACATCAACCCCTCTCTAGGAGATAAAGCCAGACAACGATACCTTCTCTTGCATTTCAGTAACAGCAGAGCACTCTTTGCCATGGGGTTCTTTGCCCATTGTTTTACACCAATGGAAACATCTGAGATTGTCTCAACTTACATTTGACTCTGAGGGAAAACTGAAGAAAAAAATAAATAGTACTTAGTTCTTTATATATTGGTGTTTGAAAATTAAATGCTCTCATACATCTCTGAAAATCCAATCATCTGCAATGACTGATTTTTTTTTTTCTATTTGGAAATGGGTGAATTACTACAGATTTTTCCTATTTTAGCTCCTTATGCCATTCCCTGTGAAAAGTTATATGTTCTGTTATGCATTTACCATGCTTTTGTGATGGATTTTTCAGATATATTAAATGCCCTTACATCACACAAACGTCATAAATATTGTGCTTTGTAATCTATCATACCAGGAAATAACAGATTATTTCTCAGTTGAAGAATCAGCTGTGCTCTGTAATAATACAAGACTTTTCTGAGGTTCAAAAGGCAACTAACAACAGCTAGTAACCATTTCTGACAAGTTGGCAAGAATTTAATGATTTTTCTTCTCTGCCATCCCATGTCCATTGCAGTGCATGTGTAGAATCCAGTGCAGTACGGTGATTCTTTCAATACAACATTAAAAACAAAGGTATATATGCAAAATTCAAGTAATGCAGTCACAACCTGATGTATATTTTATTTTGTTCTAGAGTTATTGTTGAAAACAGTTTGGGTATCTTACAGAAACTTTTATTGCAACTTGTATTGCTAGTGGCCCTTCACTCTGGTGCGTTACCTGTCAGGGATTTTGGATCTATTTCTTATGCCTCAGTAGTCTCTTTAGCAAGAAGACTTATTTTAGTAAAAATGAGTGAAAGCCAGGTATTTAGGCACTTTGAGAACATTCTTTAAACATATTCTAGTATTTAATCCTCTAGTTTTGAAAGTTGGAAGGAGTATTTCCAAAGTATGCTGATACATTTTGTTCATTCTTTTTCTAGTATAAGAACATTATTTGGCAAAAAATACTCAGGAAACAATATAGAATACATCTGCGTGTGTGCTTTTATGCCGCGTGGCTTTTAGAAATGTAAAGAGAACCTGAAATTAAGAGCTTATTTTTCTGTTGTCCCATCATTCTTAAAATCACCTGTTTGGGAGATAAGTCGGTGCTGATTCTGTAAGTGGTCTCTGTCTTGTGTGATTTATACCAAAGAGACATGATGAATCTAAATTGAAGTCACTGGCAAGCCCTTCCATCTCTCAGGCAGGTTAAGCCCTAAATCAGCATGGTCTGATTTTTAAAGCTTAAGTGTTTTCAGAAGTTGTGTTTGTTCCGTGTCCTGTAGTTGAGTAAGAATGCATTTACTTCAATGACGCTTACTAAGACCAAATACTTTTGTTTATTTTATTTTTATTTTCTAAAGTTAAACAACTGCTTAGAGTTGTTGCTGGAATGGGCAGGTGAGTAATGTTTTATCTTAAATAATGTCCTATATTGAAGCCTTGTTATTTTATCCTAAGGGCTTTGTATCCCTTCTGTCCTTGTCTTACACACCGAGAGCTGACATTGTTTTCCTGAAAGAAACAATGGATCTCTTTAGAGAGACTTACCTAGCCTCAAGTGTAAAATGTTCAAATCCATCAGGAAGACTCAGGTGAACTCACACACAATAGAGATGTGTTTCCAGGACAAAAGTGTTTGCTTCTTACCACTGAAGTGTAACAGAAATTAGAAGAAAAACTCAGAGCTGAAAAGCTGCCAGGCTTTGTCACGGTTCTGTGATACTTCTCTCCACACTTTGTTTTCTGTGGTCGACAGAGTTCATGAAAATCTTGGCTTTCATTTTCAGTGGAATTGTTTCTGACCATTGTTTGGAGGAAGCCTTGAAAATCTGAAGCAAGGCCACCTAAGAGCATCAGAAAATAGGAGGCAGGGAAGAAACTTTACAGCTTTTCTTCAAACAAAGTTTCATGGCTTTTAAGGCAGTTACTATGATTTTTGCAGGGCACTGAATAAGATTTAAAAAAAAAATCTTTGTGCTTGGCAGTGCTAAAAATAATATGTTGGGACACGTTTAAACACATTCTGGGAATAAATCACAAGGGGATTTAAAGCTGCAACAACCAGTGGGCAGCTCCATTTGGCCTTTCTTGGTCTCCTGTGAGAACCTCACCTTATAAAAAGCAACAGTAATTTTGTCTGTCATGCAAAAAAACAGCCATGATTTTAATAATGATTGAGTGTGTGTGCAGAATTCTGCTACTGCTCGGTAACTGTGTCTAAGACATAGATCCAGGCCATATCAGAGTTAATATTTTCCTGTTTAAAAAGTGTGACCTTGATCAAAAGACCTGCGTGTTGAGATTTAAGTGCCCTGAAGTAATCAAGCTCCAGCAGCCAAACTCTGGCCTCAGGTTGATTGTGTTGTTTAATAGTTTATAGTCCTAGAAGGAACTGCTGGGATCCTTGTGATGTGTTTGTTTTGGCTGATGGGGAGTTGTTCTTTCCCTTATTGAGGTTATCATAATTCATCTCTCTAGAAACTAGCAGAGCTGTACTAGCTGCAGTAGCCATGAAAGGAAAACCCAACATGTTCCTCTTTGTAATTCATTATAATTTAGCTTTCTGTGAAATTTTAGCAAATTCACATTGGAACTACCATTAATAAAACACTAATTCCCAGCTGTATGTGAGCCAAGTGGTTATTGCAAGGTAAACACACAGCACAAAGAATGTTGGAATAGATGCAGAAGCCCTTTCAGCTGAAGGATGGTTAACTGTAAAAACACAATTTTCTGCAGATTTCAAGCATTCCATTCACAGGTGTTAAGAGTTATTTGGTGTCAGATAACAATATTTTTAAGCATGAGATTATGGGGGGAAGAAAACGGAGAGGAAAAGGAATTGTGTGGTCTTGCAGTTTTACAGTTATGTGCTTGCAGCATCTCTGTAACTGGGATCAAGGGAATCTTAGCTGCTCTTCTAAACAATTCCTCAGTAACAGAGGGAACAGGCTTGGAATTTTCAAGATCAGCATGGAATTATTAAGGGGTTGTAATAATGCCTGACTAGTGAAAGCTTTATCCCAAGGCATAAAATAAAATCTTCTCCAGTGTTTCTGAGCTGAGAAATCACATTGAAAGAGCTTAGAAAAAGTATTTTTTAATGACTGAGGAAAGTTATCCATTGTGAATAAGAGCTGGAAAGCTGCACATTTTAATTCTAAAAGAAGCCAGATTTGCAGCAGGATAGAGATACTTGAGTTTGACTCTAGCTCTGTTTTTTCCAAGTAGACTACGGGTTTTACTAAATGGAAAGTCATCTGCTGGCAGGAGCTGTCAGAACAGAATGGAATAATGCTTGTGTCGGTTCAATGCACTCCAGTAATTTGGGATGAATTAATTTAGAGAAAATAAGTTGTGGTTTTTTTTGTTGTTGTTGGGGTTTTTTTTTTTTTTTTTTTTTTTTTTTTTTTTGTGGTGGTGGTGGTGGTGGTTTCTGCTGATAAAAAATGAGATCTTTGACATAAAACTCTTTAAATGTCAAAATTCCAGCTCTCTGTTTTGTGCCAGTTCATTTTGGATGCCTTGCTCATAATCAGCACCCTGATTTCTCCACAGATTATTTTACTATAACGTAGGAAGATTACCAGTACAAATGCATTTAATAGGATTTTGTTTGTTTCACAGAATGAATCTTCCAAAGGCCTGAGGCTCTCTGGCATAATGCACTCAGTACTCTTCACTGTTTAAAACACTGGCAGAACACACACAGCACCACTGCGCAGGGTGTTAATGAGATACCTTGTGCTCCTTTCCCGGCCTTGGATCACCAAATCCATTACGTGGATGCGTTTCACCACGTTTCCTTAGAAGTTCAGAGCCCCTCTGTAGGTGGCAGTTTGCATTAAGAGGTCAGCCAGGGTGTCCCAACGCTCGGGGTGCTGAGGGGACACAGAGCAGTGCCCAAAGAAGCCAAAGCTCTGTCACTTGTGGTTCCCGTGAGCTGCACTGCAGTGTAAGCACAGAGCAGAGTGCGGGTGCAGCAAAGTCAAGCAGCCCCGTTACGGTGGTGGAGGCAGAAAGGTGCCACAACCTTCCAGAAACGTCCCCAGGCGGAGAGCCACCAGGAGTCACAGGCACACCAACACAGTCACGCGACACTCACACCGGATAGCTGGGATAAATCCCTCGGCAGTGAGGGAAGGAAGGGTCACTGTTCAGAGCTCCATGGAGAGGTTTTTATTCCATCTCCACAGGAAGGGGTCCAGGGATGAAGTCAGGGATGCTAATGAGGGACCAGGGTTTATATAGGGGGCGGAGTTGGGAACAGGAGCCAATGGGTGAGGGAGAAAGTGGTGCAGAGGCGGGGAAAGGTACAAGGAGAACCAATGGGGGAACAGGGGCGGAATGTGGGCGGGGCATTGCACCAAACCAGAGCCAATGGGGCCTCGGGGAAGGGAGAACATTCTAGAGGAAGGACATATGAGGGAGAAAGAGCGGGAAAGCCAACGGGTCAACCAGGAGAACAGAACTGAGGGACATTTGAATAACAACCAGAGAACTCTGGGAGGAGGCAGCTTCTTCTCCTCGTAACATGAAGGGACTTGTCCCGATGAAGGGACATCTCTCCAAGGGAGCCTCAGGTGCTCTGGTTCAGGAGGTTCACTGGCCTCCACAACGCCCTAGATCAACATGAGATTTCTACACCTGATTGTAACGCCCGTGGTTATCTACACCTAGCACCAAAGGCGTGCCTGCTGCTATCCGTGAAATCCCTGCTCTGCTCAATAATTCTGACATGGTCTGAGTGCTGCTGAATGCTCTGTACAGAGCACACCGAGATAAGCAGTGTGGGGGGGTTTGCAGCCAGAGCTGAGCTGGAGTTCTGGGGATACCATTGCTGTCTGCAGCTCAAAGGTTTAAGGGGCAGGAGTTAAAATCAGCAAGTCTCAATCTGACTTTAATGGACTGGTCAAATCGTGAAGATGGGTGATGGACTCTGTTGAAAACACAGCTTTGTAAGGGGAAAAGATGCCACTTTTTTTGAGTCTATGTACTGTTGGCATTGGGAGATAAGGAAAGTCTTGAGAAAGGAAGTTTGGAACAAAAATGTGGGAATAATGGTGTACAGAGGAACTGTGAATCCAGTCCTAAGGAGGAATCAAAAGCAGGGACCCACCTGGCTCTGGAGAATGCAATAGTGTTTATATACTTTCTGATTAGATACAGTAAAGGAAAGGAGTGAAGGGGTGGAATTGAGGTCTTCCTGAACTGATGTGTTTCAGTTGCTGACAATAAACATGTTTATTAAATTTACTGCCAGTGGGAAAGACTAAAGAAGCAGACCATCTAAATACATTTGTGCATTATTGTGTTTTTAGTTTTCTTCCTAGAAGCTGTTTTGCTTTTAGGAACCTCAGGAGGTCAAAACTCACAATTTACTTCTCCAGCTTATAAGGTTGGCTTAAAACATAATGAGATTTTTAAAAAGCCAAAGAATTTTAGCCTTCTTATTTTTGAGCCTTTAGGTTTAACTATATGTTGAGAAACATTCATTAAATAAAATCTGTGAAAACATCTTGGGATTATGATTTCAGGAATCAGAGAAGCAGCTGCTTGAAATGTGACTTTATTTAGCATAATGATTTCCTGAAGTTGAGCACTTGTATATACTTACGGGAGTTCCAATGAACTTTGAAGAGTTGTGTTTTTCAGCTTTGATTTATACTATATGTGTCTTCTGTTCATACAGAAGGTTTAACAGTCCTTTTTTGAAATGGTACTGCTCTAAGAGGCCTCAGTGGTCATTCACAGCTAGCTAGAACCACAAGTTCTAAAAAAAAAAAAAAAGCCATTTACTCCAGGAAATGAGGCGTTTTTGAAATCTGCTCTTTATCTGAAACCCTAGTTGTGATGTGAAGTGCTATGATGAGCTCTCATATTATCCTCTTCTTGCAAGGAGCCTGCGCCATTAATTTAGTGAATGATTCTATTTATAGTTCTTATTCCACTAAAATTAAGAAGCAAAGAGTTCCTTCCAAAGTTTAATGAAGTCTTTTGAATATAATTAGATGTATTCCCTCAGATAAGGATTGGTTGACCAGTTGCTCTTAATCTTGGCCTGTTGTCCTTATTTTAACTCCAGTGTGTGGCACATCTTTGCTGAAAGGCGGGATGACCACTCTAAATAGGGCCATGACCTCCTTCTCATAGGGGAAAAGGTCAAGCAGGACTGCTGCACTACAAATACCTTATTGGAGTAACTCTGGCAGAATCTTCAGTCTCTGCAACCTCAATTTAGTCACCAGTTACATCACAACTGTCTTGTGAGTCACGGCGAGAAGCAAAGAGCTCCCTGTCACTTCCTGTGCTTCAGTTCTGGAGAAACTGAATGCAGTTTGGAGAAATCTGGAATGTGGTTGGTGATGTGGTGTTGGTGTGCACTGATGAGCTGAAACATTGGATGGAAGAGATCCAATGCTGTTGGAACATTTCAGAAAATATTTATGAAGATTTAACACAAAGTTATGAAATATGTCAATGGATAAAAGTAACCTGAATTTGGGTGATATGCCTTAGTGTCCTTTATGTGCTTGGTACTGCTTATTTGGAATGAGCAAATGGTGGCAGGCAGCTGGAGAAATGTTTGAAGCCACGGTGCTTGTCACAGGTTTAATCCTGCCTCAAGGTGTGCAATATCAGCGTAGGACTCATTTATTCTCTTGGCAATCTAATCTTCTATAAATGTTCTGCCTCTTCAGGGAGGGTGCTTTTGGGTTACTAAATATTTATCAATGCTAACGTCTTTTTAAAACTGTGTCCTTATTTTTATTGCATGAAGATAACATTAAATAGCCTGGGGGAGAGGGACACGAGGGAACTGATTGTATTCTTTTATTTCTCCCAAGACTCAAGCAGAAATTGTTTAAAATGTATTCCTAGCTCTTGCTGTTGCAGAGAGAACTTTTGGCCTCTTAAAAATGATATTTGGATGCATAATTAAATTTGGTATAGCTACAGTATTTTCTTGAAGTTTGCAAATTGTTCTTCCAGAACTTTGATGCAGATTATATGATATAGCTATTAAATATGGCTTATCTTTTGAATGGAAAGCAAAGATTAATGACTCAAACTAAAATGATGCATTAGATGTGTGTGATGAGATGGAGGCAGACTTGCAGTGATGTAAGAATTGGAACCAGAGAAGATGAAAATGTTAAAATGAGATTAATAGAGGCGCATGCTGAAGTAAAAAGACAAAAAAAAAAAAAAAAAAAAAAAAAAAAAAAAAAAAAAAAAAAATTAAAAAGCTACCTATTTTGTACAAGGGAAAGAAAATAAATGCTTGAAAAAAATGTTTGTCTTGTGCACATATAATGCACATATAATAACTCTTCAGAACTCTGTCTCTCAATTGTAGTCTTTGTAGTAAGCCTGCCTGCAATTTTAAACACAAAAGAAAAACTTCCTGAGAAGACAAGAAACTCTGCAGAATCTGTTCTGTATTTGTATATACAGAACAAAATATATATATGTACAAGTTCCAGAGAAATTTTAGAAATGAGTGCGTATACAAATAAATTTTATTGGTAAATTTTAACAGATCTTAATCGGTTGCCAGGTGTGGCATGTGGAAGGAATCTCTCCCCAGTCAGCTTGGTAATGACCTGCTGGTTTTTATTTTGCTTTGCTAGGCAAAATATGTATAGGAGTGAGCAATGAGAACTAGACTTTAATAGCAAAATAAAGAAATAAGCAGTACATATAGAGCTCCTTCAAAGACCTGGAACTGAGGAAAACATGACATTGTACAGGAATTATCTGAGGGCAGGGAACCAATGAGCAATGAGGACTAGAAATATTACCATATATGGAGTGTGCTACCAACCAATCATAACGCAGCGTTCAGAACATTGCCTTATAAGGGATTGCTTTATTAGCATGACCACACCCATAGTCCTGTTCTCCTTGCCATAACCCAACGAGACGTTTCTTTTCTTAACATTTCACTTCCCAAGGCCTTAAGTTCATGTTAACAGCTTCGTTGTTGATGAAGTCCAGCTCACCGTCCATCCCAACCAGCCGAGCTCCCATGCATCACTTCAGAGCTGCTGGGAGAGGCTTTTTTTGTACTGACTCCACCACCTGAGCAGCTGTTGCTCTTATGGAAGTTAATTCTTCAAAGATATGTGATTTCTTCCTCTCTGTGAATAACGTTAACCCACCAAAATAGAAGATTCTTTGTGTTACATATGAAGTATTTGGTTATCTAGTCGTGTGTTCTGCTCAGGTGAAAGGGTGGTATGGTTAGTTTGGTTTTGTCTAAGGAAAATTTACATGAAAATAATCAGTTCTTTTATCTTTGCTTTCAACTGACCTATCTGGCAGGCCTATTTTGGATGGAAAAGTCAGATTAATTTCTAAATTGGTTGAATATGACATAAATTAAATTGGTCTTATGAAGTAAATTAATACTTGTAGATACAAATTAAGATACTTTAATCCCTAGGTAAATCAGGTCATAGACAGGAAGATTTTCCGTGATCTGTCATCACCTCTCTGCGGGTGCCTGCTAAAGGAGCTGTTCACATGAATATTCTCTAAAACTCCTTAAATGTGTAGGTTTAAGCTGTTGAAAGTGGTGGGCTGATTTAGCTCATTAGTTTCTTGACTGCATGAGGTGAATCTGAGAGCACTTTCGCCAGCAGAATCTGCCAGGTTTGTTGAGTGTTCTGTCCACTGAAAAATATTCTCAAATAGATGACTATTATACCAAATTACCTAGATCTGGAAGAGGGAATCTACCTGCAAGCTTTCTTTTAGTTCCCATTTCTGTTGGTAATTTTGATGTCTTATATATTCACAGTATATTTTTCTGCAAAATGGGAGTAATGGGTGTATTTTTAATGAGCATTTCCTTAAGTTGTCTTGAGTTTGGTTACCTATGGAGGGCCTAATTCATAAGTAACATATACTGGGCTGTGATATAAATGGTATGAGAAAGGAAACACCAAAAAAAAAGCTGCAATGGTAGTAAAGGTGGTAAGTTTTGAAATATTTTTAAGCTGGCACAGAGGTAAGTGGTGTGGGATAGTACTGGCGTATTAACAGACTGCATGGTTTAATTTTTTTTTCTTTTCTTTTTTTCCTTTTTTAACCTGAGGATTGAGACCCATTTTAGGGTTGTGGAGAGATCAGCAATTTGGTCCCATTAAGGTGTGGGAGTGAGTAAATACTTGCAGACAGTAATTACAGTCTGGTTTTGTTCCCCTATGGAGGAGAAATGGAAGTGATGGTGATGCCAGGGGAGGAGGAGCGCTGGAGGGAATGGAAGGGTGGCAGGAAGACAGATGAGGAAAAGGGGCTGCATTTCAGAAATGTTTGAAAAACTGTCATAAGTGGTTAGACAAAAGTTTAATGTTAGATTGCAGTAGAGGAAAACCAGCACAGAATAGCTGAGTGATTGATGACTCACTCAAGATTCAGTTAGGAAGAAAATCATCTTTAAATAAACTGTATAGCACTTGAGATCCTCTGAGACTGTACTGCTTCAGGTACAGAGGAAACACTGTGCAGCATTCCAGTTCGGGATGAGACTGCTCTGCAAGCTCGATCACTGCTGGAAGTTCACTTCTGGTCAAACTCTACCGGCCCAAATCATCATGATGTTCATGTATCCCTGTTCCAGAAATTTGGATGTGGCCAGAAGGGTGCATTGGCCATCTGCACACTCTGCTCTGAATGTAGCTTTTGCCTGATGGTTTCTTCTCAAGAAGAGCATAATGAAACCTGCAGTAGATGAACCAATGACTCCCAGTTGCACAGCTCAGCACACACTGTGCCTGTCTCACAAACAATAGGATTCCTTCGTCTGGGTTAGCTTTTAGGTCAGTATCATTCACTGCTCTTAATAAAGAGCTTACAGTGAGATTTCTCCTGACAGGGTGATGACAGAACTTGTGGAATGCTCTGAAACACTCCTAAAAACACCTGCATACCAAGTGTGAGGGCATTGGACAAAGAATAAGAAAAAAACCTGTTAAAAAGGTTTACGAACAAACAGTATGGGTAAAATGTTGAGAGTGTCTCCACTTTACAGATGAAGTTATGAAGCTTGCAGAGCTTGTTTAGAAATACCAAGAATGCTGAGAGTCCTGTTGAGAACCAAATCAATCTTGAGATCCAGCCTCTTTATCCCAGACACTGTGGAACCAGGCCATGAAATATTTCCAGATTCCTTCAGAAGGCCGCACCAAAGCTTTTTTTTTTTTCCCCTACAGGATTTAACCTGTTTCCTGTCTGGCATAGTGGTGGTGTTAAAGCTCATTAGAATTAATCATAAGTTTAAATGCTTCCCCAAGTGAGTGTCACCTCCAGGATGTGGGTTTTTGAACCTCACATTTTCTTGCAGTGACTCTCAGGGCTGCCCCTCAAGGTTTGTTGTCAGAAAGGCTGAAGGATTCCTGTGGTGCATTGTGGAGTGGAATGTGCAGACAGCTAAACTTTGTGTGGATGCTTTTCTCAGAAATTCTTCGCAAAGCCTACCCGAGGGTATCCCAGCTTCAGGAATGTGGGACGGGAAGGCACAGGTGGCAGTTTGCCATGGCAGTTTTGTGACAGGAGAGATGAGGACTCCAGTGAGAAGGGGGAGGCTGATTCATGAGCTGTTGGCATCACTGAAACATGTGAAATTCTGCTGCACAGTTTTAGAGTTTGGGGTGTCTCTGCCTTTGCCGAATCCTAACAGAGATTGCTGCTGACTCATGCCTTTTAGTGGAGCTGGCTTTTCCCTGCCTTGGGGAAAGTAGGAGTTTAATCTTCCTGCATAAATTACATGTGGTTTTTGTTGTTGTTGTTGTTGTTTGTTTTTATTTCAGTGGAAAGATTTCCTATTTGGTTATCTTTAAAACTTAAAAAATAATTAAAACCAAAAGAACCTGTTTGCATTGTGTGCAGGTAATTCAGGTATTTTACAGAATACAAGTGAGTTGACTTGGGAGTGGATATTCTCATTTAGACTAGTTTAAATCTGATTTAAGCTTCCAGGGTCTACAAGTGTCACTGCCTCTTGAGATTCAACTCAACTCTAGGACTGTAACTGATTGTCCATGATCAAGTGTTTTAGTCCAGACTTGCACCTCAGGTATATTTCTCATTTCAGTCTCATTAAAGAGTTTCTTTATAGATGAGTTTATAGATGGTGAGATAATCTCACTGTGTAACATGGTATAATTTGTACTCTGACACAAGTAATACAAAATCCTGGATCTGTTTCTTCCACAGGTTATGTAGAATTATAACATGACAATTTGCATACAGGAGTAATGTGTGAACTAAATTTAAAAAGACCACCCAAACACAAGAAAACCCCAACAAGAGCTATTTATTTTCAAAGCTGCAGGAAGTAGAGCTGGAAACAGAATCTTACTGCTTGTGCTCTCCTCCAGTGTCTTTCTAAAATTATTAATGGATTCTAGAAGTAAAAGACATCATTTTACTGCACAATAAATAACCCAATTATGCTTCTTCAAATAAATACCATGAGAGATTTTTTTTTTTTACACTTAATTTACCAAGAATAACATAGATACAGTCTAACATATTTCCTTAGCAAAAAGCGTATTGTGGTTTGTGTTTTAAGATGATTTTTGCTGTGCCCACATCCCCATCCCCGAAATCCTGAAGCTGTTATAGTTATGAGAGGTGTTGCCAGTGTTCTGAACCCTCGCCACATTATTAATTCAGATAAAACATTTGTGGGTGCTCTAAGATCACACTGACTTTAATGAAAATTTCAGTATTGGCCCACACTGTATTTTTGGTTCAGAAAAATAGTACTTTATTCTATAAAGAAGCTATGGGACAATCTTCAGATCATGTTAGCTTGTTAATGGCTGAATAATTTCCCATATCTTCATCTGTCCAGAGAAGCACTTAAACTGGTTTAGAACTTTGAGCAATCAAGTAGTCTGGAGAGGCTTTCCATGCTCTTAATTTCATGTGTAATTAGGATGAAATAATCCTTCCATTGGGTTCCTTGAAAATGTCCTTTAAGGAGAACAGTAACCTGAGTCAACAGCAAAATAATCGACTTTGTTATGACAATAAGTCAGCATGTACCGGCTGTGAAGCACTGCCAACTTCTTGCCTTGCATCTGACGTTTTAAAAGCAAGGAGCTAGTTCTCAAAATATTTCACGTCCATTCTATCTCACTGTGGATTGAATGGAAGTGAAAGAAAAATCCTTCAGACTTTTCCCAATGATTTTACAATGTTTGATAGAAGGAGAAGATAGGGGACAAGTATAATTTGAAGGCATTTGGCTTTGGTTTGTCATTTTCTGCACAGTGTCTCACAAGACACCTGAGACAGTTCCTCTGCACTCCACCTGCAATCTCAAATGCCCAAAAGGCTTTTTTCCCTCACCTTTAAAAACAAACTCTGTCTTGATGTCTCTCATTCACAAAGACAGATGAAAATAGCTACAGGGCAGTGAGCTTGCTTTGGGTGATATACAGGGAACCTGCTGTCAGTAATTATTACTTCAAATAATAATAGAAAAGGCAAAGCAGTCAACTTTGGATGTGAACAAGTGCTGAAGGTTTGCATCTGCTGGCTCAAGCTAATTGGAACTGTGGGTCTCTGCCCACGGATTGGGACAATTTGTGCTTGGAATAAATTTAGTAGCAAATCTCTCATTGACTCCAATTATGTAGGATGAAAGTCTGAAGTGGCAAGTAGCCGTGAACTGTGTGTAGGTTTGAAAAGGGAGATTATATTAGGAATGTGGTCAAATGGAAATTAAGAAATTAAGAAGGTCTTCTAGTTGTTCTTGCTGGATGCATTTAGATATTAGTGCAAAAACTACAAGAATAATGCTGCAGATTGAGCCCTTGGGGTGTTTCTTAGCCCCTTCCTCTGGTTTTGCAATGAATAAGGACAAAACTGTTTGCCTGTGAAGTGTTTAATATTCTGGTACATCTGGTACTGAACTCCTTTGAAGTGATAGAGCCCTCTGCACATTATAAACAACAATTAAATTATCCTGCTCTGTCTTTCTAAAATGTTTTAGTGCCTATAGAGGGATCTGACCCTGCTCTTGACCTCTCGGTTTTGGTCAATATATTGTTCTGTTACAAAACCTGAAAGAGACTTCCTGCCCCTCTGAATATGAGTTTTATCTTCAATTTTTAAGTAAAAATTTTTGGGGTTTTTTCAGAGCTAATGGTTACTATCCAACAAATTTTGAATTGTTTTAAAAATAATAATTGAACACATTATTTCTAATAGTCTTGTTAAGACACAAATTTTTTGCTTACATTCGCAGATGGGTTGGAGTAAGGAATCAGTTCAATCTGAAGGTTAAACTCAATATCAAGATTTCAAAAACTATGATAAACTAGTAAGCAGAAGAAAAGTAAATTAGTGAGTATTACAAGGAAATAGTAGTTGTTCTGGATCTGAATGCAGACCAATTAAAATGGTATTATGCATGTTGACTCCATTTTGATTAAGTCCTATCACTGAAATAATCTGGGGTTTTATGATTTATTAGTATTTCTCCATCTATATTTTTGATGTATCTAAAGGCTGTGAATTTCCAAACTCTGCAGTGGGGCCAGAAATGAATGTTCTTTGACTAGGGTTCTTTTTTTCCCCTAGTGTTAATTTCCAGCACCATCCAACAGTAACAGCCTTTCTCCTAAGAAAAATGTTAATTAAAATCAATGATGTCCTCAATTAAATTGTCAGATTACTTGAAGCAAGTATCTCAGCGAAGAAGAGAAGATGCTAATTAATACAATAAATTGTTTTAATTTCTGTCTCTTAAGCAGATCACCACACTGTTACCATTGTGACTGAGATGGGAATTACTGGCAAACCATTGTTTGAACCCTATAAAACCTGCTAAATGAGCTCACCGAGAGACTTTATACTGAACCCATAACTAGAGATTCATATTGTACATTACAGCTTTTCCATGGGAGAGTAAGAATCTCAGCCTCTTTTGAAGCATTTCTTATTGGAAATTTTTTATGTTTTCAGCCTGAAATCCCCTCTGCATGTGCAGAAGCTGCATTTGCATGCATTTGGTTATGGAAATAACAGAGGAAATTTACCTGCAGTCCTAAGAACTGTTAGCACTAGAAGAAGTTCTGGATTGCAGATGTTTTTACCAGTGTTGAGTGAGAAATTCCCCTTTATAATTCTGCTTTTGATTTCCTGCCTGGCTTGACAAACTTCCCTCAGCCAGTCAAATTTCTGTGACAGATGAGAACATCCTGGATGCTGCATGTAACAGATTTTTGCCTTTGGGGAGTTTAACACTTGAGGGGTTTAACACTTCAAAATGCCAATGTGAGAGGTGTGCACAGCCCATTTCTTATATAAAATTAAAATGTCACACTTGCATCATTGGAAGTCATTTCAATTCCATATTACTGTACCCTGTCTTTTGAATAAACAGCTGAGTGTGTGTTAATTACTGGGGGAACTCAGGGATCCAGCCAGGTGCCCCAGCTGTGACAATGTCAGTGCCAGTGCCAGCTCATCACGTGCTGCACGTTGGGTTTGCCTGACTGACGGAATTCTGGACGTGACTCAAAGGCAGCCATCGTGGATAATTCTATAATTTGCTTATTTTAGCAGCTCCTCTTTCAAAATTCACAGCACAACAGTAAACTTTCAGTCATTCTGACTTCATTGCACGAAAAACATCCATTATGTCATTACTGTGCTGACCAAGCACAGGTTTGTGGCTGGTGGTTCCCAGCCCTGACCTGGGCTGGATCTCACACCTTTGGAATCCCTGACGTGCTGGGAGGGTGGGCACTGATCCCACCAAACCACTCCGTGCCTTTCACACTTAGGTTTCTGGTTTTCTTAGGCAGCAACCTGGCTGGTTAAGTGGACAAAGCTGCACCACTAAACAAAGAGGCAGAATGAGTCTTTGGCATTTCTGGCCACTGGCTGAGAAAGAAGATGAGCAGATGGAGTTCTGTGCAACTGCCACGAGCCAGGATCTCTGTTAAAAGTGCTTTCACTGTGCTGGGATATAGAAGCTATATCTTCATTAATGATTTAATTGGAATGCTTAAAGACTCCACCTCTAACTACCGGCTGCATGAAATGGAATGTTAGAAAGCAAATACAGAGAAAGTGAAATTCTGGACAGCTTTTGAAATTAAAAGGAACTCAGGGTGCTTAACATGTGTATACTGCCTTAGCTTTCTGAAAAATATCATCAAGGCTGTGAGGTAACTCAGAGGGAAACACAATCTTACTTGGCCAAATTTACTGTTCCGTGATTTATTTTTTTTTTTAAAGTTTGTGTAAAGTTCAATTAGCAGTTTAAGTTTTGGAACAATTTCTTGCTGAATTTGCAACTGACATAAGAAAAAAAAGTAAAGTAAAAGATGAGGGAATGAGTCTCCATTAGCTGTTTTCTCTTGGTGTTTTCATACTCCGAAGCCTCAAAGGTGGAATTTTTCTCTCCTGTGTAGTAAACCTAATACTTTCATAAGATAGGTTTCAATGAGAATAATTGCAGATTAGTGAATAATTTTTAATAAAGATTGCTTTTAAGAAAAACAAATTTAAGGATTTGAGTGAAAAATAAACCCTTTGGATGCTTTGATCTTCTAAGCTGCTAATGCTGCTCAGCTTCTAACTTGAGATGTAAATGGAATCCAAAGCACATACTTGGGCTTGTTCAGTCTTTCCAGTTGGGCTGCATTCTGTGGATTTTGATCACAATACTCTTATACATGTAGACAATCTTCATGCTACAAAATCACATTGTTTTGGGCAGTCCTATCTGATGCCACCAATGTACTTCCTGATGGACTTTTAAAATGTTTGGATGTTTTGTGTGCTAAGTGAAAATTTAAGCATTCAGATTGGTAATTCAGTATGGAATCAAAATACCAAGAGTGCCTGCTTCTGTAGTAGCAGTGCTCAGTTTCTTACTCTACAAATACCCTATGTTTTTCTCACTTTTGATTTACTGAACTTTCATCTGCTTGGTCTAAACTTGCCGTTGTTTTGGAAAGTTCCACATCCAGCTAACTCCATGACTTACTGCATAAGAATGTGAGGAAAAGTGTATTTTTCTGCTCTTCAGAATATGTTGGCACTTTGTTTTTTTTTTGTGTTACATAAAACTAAAAGCCTCTCTTAAAGCATCAGGCTCAGCAGGAGGCAGGAGTATGAGTAATCTTCACTTTGCCTCGTTTGAGGCAATTGGTTTTGAAATAACAAAGCCATGCAAACCTGACAATACCTGTTGGTGGGAGCCTGGCAATATGTTCATTTACTTGACATCAGAGGGAGAGAAGCACAAAAATGCTGTGAATTTTTCTTAAGTGCTGGAGAGAAGCTGAATTGTTTTTCTTCATGGGATTATTGATCATTTTAATTTATATAAACTCCTCTTCCATACTGTCTGCTGAATATTATGCATGGAAATTGTAATAATTTAATATTTAATGATTTAATTTAGTCTACCTCAGAGCTAGGGAAGGATGGGATGATGGAACAAGAACTACAGGCAGTGAATTTCTCAGCATGAGTTTGGGGTGGCTTCACAAGTGGGAGTGCTGAAAGTACGTTAATGTGGGTACAAGTTATGTACCTGTTAAGCACCTGCATTCATGTAACAATTTTTTCATTGAAAAGTGCTGTGCATTCAGTGAAACGAGACCTGGTAAGGAGAAGTAATACCTTTCTAGTTCAGTAGGAGGGGAAAGATATCCCTCTAAATATTTCTGAATGTTGCTGGAAAAAAAGAAGTACATCAGTTTGAGCTCTATATCATCTCATCCCATATAATTGCCTTTTGCACATTTTGAAAAATCAAAATCAGCTGAGCCCTTGTGTGGGCGAGCAGGCAGAGATGGTTCTGGGGGCACTCTTGCCCTGGGTGTGTTGCAGCTGTTAATTACCCAGCAGTGGGAGCAGCCTTGCCCTCTCAGCTATGGGTGTGATAAAAGAGTTGAGTGGGTTGGTGCAGCGGTCAGTTGGAGTCTGCTGGAGCTGTTGTGAGGAGGAAGGGCCAGGAGGTTGTTCAAGGGACAGAAAGGGTCAGGCATGGTACAAGGGACAGACAGGGTGAGGTGGCCGTGCCAGGGACAAGAAGGAGTGAGCTGGAACTGCAGAAAGAAGAGAGAAAAGAGCCTGAGCTGTGTGGAGCTACTCATGGGACTGCAACATAGAAAAGGTATGAAAGACTTTTAGATAACAAGGTACTGATACTTGGAGCCCCCTGAAGTTTTTAAAGGAGCTCTCTTGAGTGCTGTGGCCATCTCAACAACAATGACACCCTTGCAGGAACTGCAGGATAAACCCAAAAGTCTGGCTCACCATTGTGGACATGCAGACCTTTCTTCTTTGTTGAGTCACATTCAGCCGCGGAATAATTAGAAGCTTATTGACCGGCTATCATTAGGGGAGGTTCTTAGCATTCATTACTAAATCTTTAATTATAAAGTGGTTATTGAACAGCACTCACCTCTAGTATCATATAAAATAGAGGGTTTTTTCCTGTTTCACTTTTAAGTTGCCATCTGGCTCTCTCAGGTGTGGTGAACTCATGTATTTTGGAGTTCTGATGAGGCACTTGCTGAGGATCTTTATATTATTGGCAATATACCTGAATGCACAGAACAAGACATCTGCTTGCAGAGCTAAAATTGTATCTGTCAGACTTCAGGAAGCAAAACCATTAATGCTGGGAGATAATTGCATAATACACTCTGATCAATCTTAGGCTTGCTGTGGATCTTTAGCAGGATAAGAATCGCAGATCTTTTCAGTTCTTGTTGTGTTATTCATAAAAGTGTTTGTTCCACTAAAAATTTGGCTTCCTAAGACAGGTTCTCTGGTGCTATTAATTGTGTCCTATTATCTGGCACTGCCTGGATATTGCTGTTTCTAGTTCCTTCTAAGGCTTGTATTTCTGGAAGTTGAAGCCTGTGGAGCTGGATCAGTAAGAACAGGAGTGAAATGCAAAACAAAAAACCCCCGAAAATTTTAGTGTCATAAATAGAAAATAATAAAGACTCACTGCAAATTATTCTGTTTCTGCAGTGAAACAAGAGCAGAAGCTCCTTTTAGTTTCCACAAACCTTGGATTCCCTGTTTATTTTTTTGGTTTTTTTCCTGACTTCCTTCTGTCTGAATTCGGAGAAACCTGGGTTCTAACTACAGGGCCATAAAAATCCCTGTAAGGTTAAATTTAGTGCCACATGCAGCTTTTTATCCTTTTTCAAGCATTGTGCAGAACCAAATGTATTGAAAGCGGGTTCAGGTAGTTGTGCAAAGAAACTGCCCCAATGTGTTGCTCTTTGCTTGCTGTAATATCTTCTTCTGCTTCACGACAAGATTTTGGACAACACAAATTTTTTTTTTTTAAATGGAAATAGGAAGAAAAGCATAAAAAAGAGCTACTGAGAAAGTCTGGAATTTTACAAGGGTTTTATAGAATCAGCTAGCATTACTACAATAAGAGTTTAAAGCAACTGTATATAATTTCTGCTTCCTGTGCTATGCTTCCATCATGATGCACAGAAATTGAATTGGGACACAGGCACTCAAGTAACAGCATGTCTGGACTGTGAACAATTTGAACAATTGCCTATCTAGGCAGATATGACTGCAAAAGAAGATGAATGATGCCTGGTAAAATGGGAAACTCAGTAATTCACAGAATAACCCAGTCAGAATAACTAAAAAGCTGAAAACCCTTAGGCAAAGCAAAAAAAAAAACAAAACAAAAAAAACCAAAAAAACAAAACCCACAAAAAAACCCCACCAGACAAAAGATGAACAACAAAGAAGTTTAGAGTAGAAAACATGAAAAGAATGGCTTTAATTTTGATTATTCATCATCAGGCTTCAGTACCAGATACGATTTATTAACGCCCGCTGCACTAGGTGGAGAATAAAGCCAGCAGGGAAGAAAGTACCACAAGAGGATTAGTCTAAATCATGTTTTCAAGACAGTCTGAATCCAGCAGGTCCTCCAAGTGGAGCATGTAATGCAGCTAGCTCAAAAGATGAAATCTGTTTGAGTGCCAAGCAAAAGATACTCTAATTATTGTTGAGCGTGTGATATCTCATTATAATTTTACATCATGTGGTCATTACTTCAGAGACCTCTGGGTATTGTGGTGGTGTGCATGTGCTGTCTCCTCTGGCCCCAACAAATGGAATTTTCTTTATCTCCTAGTGATTAGCTAACTAGACTTCTGCAGCTTGAGCAGTGGCTGTGATGGAATGATGAAGTAGCCATCAGTGATTTACACAGAATCATAGAACCACACCTCCTTTCTTAGCTGTCTGCAAATCCCAAGGAAGAACTATAAAGAAAATAGTCACAGCTTAATTTTTGGATGTTACATTTAAGTGCTATCCTATAGATGGCAATATAGTGTAAAATTTAATTAAAAATCTTACTGCAAGAGATTCAGTGGCTGTTAAAAAGAAGAAATATTATTTCCCTTTTACATGTTCTCCTTGTTTATTCCATTTGAGCATAGTTGGTTTCAAATGTAAGTTGAGACTTCATTAGGAAAGTTCCTGAAAAGCTATTTATACAAGCAGTGTAAAATTCATTATTTTTATGGCACAGCCAACTTCACCCCTGTGTTTCTGTTGTGTGTTTAGATGTTCCTAAATACATCTGTGAGCATTGGTAGCTGTCGTGGTTTAAACCCAGGTGCTAAAACTTTGACTTTCAGTCAGGAACTGTTTACCCATACAGTTGCATTAAAATGTGTTGAGTATTTCACTTAAAGGTAAGCTGGTTTTGCAGATGTTTATCACGGTACCAAGAGGCAGCATATGGTTGCACACTGAGATGAAAATACCAAAAAGCGCTAAATGCATCTTTAAATCTTCTGAAAACAACTATTTTCTCTCTGCGTGCAGGAATGCTGGGAGGTTTTTTATTACAGGGAATATTAATCACAGCAGAATCAGGACTAAATATGTTCCTTGATATTTTAAGCAACAACCATTCTAGGAACAGACACAAAAGGTCTGGTTTTAACATTAAACTTTATCCATCTTTTTTGATCATGTTTGCTTTTCTTTTTTATTTTTCCCCTGATACTTTTCAAATAACTCTTCCTGTATCCTCTGATCCCCTTCCTGCTTTCATTCTGGCCCCAGCCCTTTTATCACTTTGTTACACTTCTATGCCTGTGAGTTCTGTTTTACTTCTCGTTCAAAGGACCCTCATTTTGATCCAGAAGGGAGGGAGGAGAATCAAGAGAGGCTTCCTTTCAGTTTTAAAAACTTACTGATAGGAGATCTGAGAGCTTCTAACAAGCCTCTTTTACTGTTCTTTGCAGTTAGTTTTCTTCAGATCTCAAATAGCAGTGATCTTTGTTTCCCTCCTCCTTTTTTCCTCTCTCTGTATCTGTCAAATGGATGAAGGGTCTCTTAACCCTCATCTGTTGTTCCTCCGTTTTCCAAAAGGTTCCTCATTTATTGTTCTGAGGATGTGGTGTGGTCAAACTGCACCAACAAGGGGCAAGCACCTTGTCTACAACAGCCCTTTGAGTTTCCCAAATAAGAATCATCTCCGTGCCCTTTTTACTGTGGAATCCCAGTTTTTCTTCCTCCACCCCCATGATGTCTTTGGTACCTGAAGAAACTTCTCTTATTCCACAGAGGATCTTTCATCCTGGAGGAGAGAGTCGCACATAATTAACAAAAAAATTAACAAAGAGATGTGAGATAATGGCAGTGTTGCATTATATTTTTTTCTTCCCTCTCCCCACTCCACAGTCCTGTTTGTATTTAGTTCAAGTGGAAGAAGGTTTTGGGGTATGTGTGTATACAAATATGTATCTGTGGATATAAGTTTTTGTGTGCACCGAAAGATCTGTCAAATAAATTTGACGGGCAGAGCAGCAATCAGTAAGCTTCGAAAATTTAAATATAGCCAGCTCACAGCTTCATAATTTCAGGAATTCAGATGTCACAAGTGATAGAATGTTCAATATTTTAAGCCTCAAATTGACAACAAACCACCTGTGATTTAACAGATGAGCCAGCAATGTTTGGGGTTAGTGCAGTATATCTTTAAAACTTAAATACTGAGGAGGGGGGAAAAATAATCTTTTTTCCCCCCCTGCTCTTGCTGTTTCTTTTCCCTTTAGAAGTCATTACAGCTCATTACCAACAAGGATTAGCTTTTTCAGTAGGTTATTCTTACAATGTGTCATTTTGAGCTAAACTCTGAACAAATGCAATCATCTAAAAGAGAAAACAGAGATTAATCAGCTAATAGTGAAAGAAATTTGATTACACAAAAGTGGCAAAGCATAAAACCCCTCGCATTTGCAACCCATACAATATTAATTAAAATAATTACGATTAGGGCGCAGTGCCTGTAAAAACCTTTGTTTCCTACTCCACTTTTATTTTAGCAGTCTCTTGATTTGCTTTCCTTGGAGGGACACTTGGACTGTGCCAATCACACCCTGAAGCAGCCTGAGATAATCTGAGTTCTGTTGTTCTCAGCTCCTGTGAGTAATGCCTTGGAAGACTCCATCTGGGGCTGGGTTGCTTTCTCTCATTTTTGATCGTGCAGGGATTTTAGTGTTAATACCGTGAGGAGATGAGAACAGCGCCAGGTGAGAAAAGAGATTTCCTGTGGATGAGGGCAGTGAGACAAATCCAATTACCTTTAAAACAAAAACCTTCAAAAAGCCCCCACAACCAAACCAAAACCATCCCCATGAAACTCTCCCCAAACCCTCATCACTCCGACATTACTGCTCTCCTCATGTCATGGAAGAAACAAAAAGCAGATTTCCTGTAGAACAGAAAGAGAAGACAACCTTAATCTTCCTGAGGGGGAAGAAATAATATTTAAAAAATGATACCTGAGAAGCAGGAGGCAGAGAGAAGAGAAAGCCACGGGTAAAGGAGGGAACAGAAGGAGGGCAGTGTAACAGAGAGGTTTTTGGGAAGTTTTCCTGGTTTGCAGTGTGGGTTGTGTGGTCTGTGATGGTGTTTTAGTGCCCCAGCTCGGGGGCTCTGGACAGCTGGGCAGGACAAACCAGAATATTCCCATGGCGAGGTCAAAGTGGTAGAAAGGAGATTTGAATTCTTCCTTGATGTGGGTGTTTTCTGAATTAATGTCTTTTTTCTCAGAAAGATTTCCCCTCAGGAGTTTTAAGGATCATTATGGAGAGATTAACACAGATTTCAGCTAATCACAGCAACAGAACATAAAATGCTGTACTCTATTTAAGAAACAATTTTTTTATTCACTCTGATAACCTTACTGAAAGTGCATATTTTCTGTCCTAGTAATTATATAATTTAGGTTTTGTTATGTCAGAGGGAGACAACAAACTGTACAATATCCTACAAACTCTGGAAGAACAAAAACTGAGGGAAAGGACAGTAAATGTTCTACAGGTATAGAACAGAGGGGAAGGAAGAGATGAGAAGGTTATTGTGTGTTGTGTGAGCTGTGCAGGAGGGATGACACAGAGAAACTCCTTGTAGAAAACACAAATTGATGGAGATGTTTTCTTCAGGTATTTTCTGTCCATTGCTTCTTCTAATCCACTTTATGCAAAAATCCCTTGAAGGCAAATGTTTTATGTCTATAAATTATACTTAGTTCTCTGTAGCTAGGAAAAAATCCCCAAGGCAAAAATTAATCCAGTTCCCTATTCTTCTATATTTATGACCAAGACAATCCTAAAATATGGGTGAGTCTCTTCATTCAACTCCATTGGCACTTATTGAGACCCTCCCAATCAATTTTCATCACTTAACTGTTCCTGTTGAAGAGCAAAAAATGATTAATTACAAAGTTATTGATATGCCATTTAGTCTTAGTAATTTATAGAGACAAATATTGCACTGTTTCAGTATTAAGATATTTATTTGGTAGAAACATTGATGTGTTGATGAACTTCGCAGTGAATTTGTTTTCATACCCCAGCTGGCCATTACACTTGAAGGTTGATTAAGAGCTGGTGCTTTGTTAAATAGCAGCAGGTTTTCACAGACAGAAAATTAACTCTTAGGGGAGCAAAGCTCTGCTGCATATTTAAGTAACACTTAGATGTGTGCAATTCATTACAAAACAACAGCAAGAGCAACAAGACACCAAATGTTTAATTTTCCTGGAAAGCAAACACAGAGATAATTGGAACTTGATATATTGTTGGTGTAAGTAGAGGAGCTTGTACTTAAAGCCATAAAACTTTTTCTTTTCATATTCAAAAATAGCTTTTTTTAAATCTTACTTGCATTATAGTTTTATACTTCACTGGTACAAAATGATATCTACTGGATATCATTTTGTACCAGGGCCGGTAGAATTAAGCTTCTCCTCCACTTTATGTCTCTCTCTTTCTTTTTTTTTTTTTTTTTTTTTTTTTTTTTTTTTTTTTTTTTTTTTTTTTTTTTTTTTTTTTTTTTAATTTTTTTTTTCTTGTGATGGAACAGCCTTCATCGAATCTGCATTTTATTTTAATAAGTAAGCTTTTAAATTTAGATTACCGTGCCCAGAATTTTGCTCCCCCTCTAACATTATCAACATATAATGGAAATTTATAGTAGCCCCAAACAGTTTAAGTCCAGCTACCCAAGCAGGCACAAGGTGAAATTCTTGGGGGGGTTCTGTGCACTTTGTGGTCCCTTTCCAGCTCAGGATATTCTATGAGTCAACCTTATTAAAAAAAAAACAACAACAACAAAAAATCATTGCAGGGATAAGCAGGTTTGGTTTTGTTCCTCCTCCTACCTATTTTCTTGAATATTAATACCTTTTCTCATTTCTCACTTTATTAGGCATTTTATACTCTGATTTTTAACAGTATATTATGGCTTAAGAGGTAACTTGTGTACTGGAGATGAACAGTCAGATTCTGATATCACCTGCATAGAATCAGCGTAAATCAGCTTGGAATTCTGCTGTAGGGAAAGATCCCTTGGTCCTGTGGACTTAACCAGCTGTATGTTAGCTAATTAATGCGCCCCCCTAAGTGGGTTTAGGATGAAATTACTGGCTGTCCCAGATGAGAAGCTATCCTGCTGTCTTGCTTGGTATCAAACACATTTTATTACAGAAACCTGTTCTATTTAGATGAAACCTGCGTTGGTGTTTATCAGAAAATTGGAGAGAAAACCCGTGTGTCTGATCTGGAAATTCTTTGAACTTAGGACTTTTTAGCATAAATCTTTGAGCAGAGTGAAAGATTTTTCTCCTCTTTTCTTGCCCTTTTTCCTGTACTCAGAGAGTGACTCTGGCAGGAGTCAGTGATGCTCAGTGTCACTGGGAGCACATCCACCCATCCTCTGAAGCCCAGGGCTGCTGGAGTGCCTGTGCCCAGGGAAATGAAACCACACAAGCTGGTTTTTGTTTTGGTTTTTTTTTTTTTGATACAGGAAAGAGTTAGGATTTTGTTCATGGAGGCTTTACTTTCTGAAGTCTGGTTGTTTAGCCCAGGAATGTGTCAGAAATGAGATGAAATTGAGAGAGTTACATGAAAACCACAGTGTTTTTTACGCTTCAAGTTAAGCAGAAGTGAGTGGGTGAAGTGCTTTCAGTGACTAACCAGGTAGCAAGAAAAAAGCCATTTGTTTTTCCCATTTTGGAGGGTGCTGTAGAGAGGATGGGTTGAGATTTGACTCTGCAACTTATGCTATGAGCAGTAAAAGATATAATGCACATCTGCAGGCTGTGGTTTTTATTTTGTATACTGATTTTCCTCTTCATGGGGACCAGTTCTTCACTCAAAGTGCAGTGAGCTAGAGATAAAAAGGCTTAGATTACAGCTCTGTTCCAGTCCTCCTAATGGGATGGACAGGTGGAAAGGGCAAAGCCACCCGAGGAAGGGAAAGCAGGAATGCAGAAACAAGCCCTAATGGACTCTCCATGGATGTTCAAAACCTCAGTCCGTTTAAACTCTCAGTATTTGGCCTGCCAAGGTCTTTTGGAGCCCTGGCCTGGGGTGAGTGCAGTGCCCACAGAGCTGGATAAGCTCACTGATGCTTGATCTATTCTTGAGTCACCCATGGGCCCCTCTCAGTTGATTTTTTTCCTAAACCTCTGCTGCTGTCAGTCGTGCATGCCCTGGGAGCACAGGATTTTTTAACTTTACCCATACTGATTCTCCCCGCACAACTTGAATCAAGAAGTGAAAAAATCTAAGAAATCTCTGTAGAAATTCTGTTTAATATTGACAAATACCTTGAAGCAAGCTTACTTAAGGTGCTGAAAAAGACAACAAGTGCTAGCATTTTATTGATTGCAAAATGAAGAAAAAAAAAAAAAAGCCTTTGGCAATGCTAAACAGGAAGTTTTCACTAATGGTTAAAAAACTAATTTGCTGTAGTGCAATGCAATCTCCAAATCCCTATTCTCCTCTGGTGATTGATCATTCTTCATCCCATGGCTGGCTGAACAATTACTGATCTTTTTTATTTGGCTCAGCAGGATGCTTCCTTGCTGTATCTGGGGCTGTGGGACTTTGTAGCAGAACACATTACCGTGCCTCTGTAAATCAAAAAATGTGCTACCTAGCTCCCTGAACACAGGAGACCCAGGTTCATAAGGGCCATTACAGGAAAAGATAATCCATGGCAGCCAACATGGGGAGTGCATATGGAATTTACCTTTCACCATTCATCCAGTGCACTCCAGTAACAGATTTTTGGCACAACATCTTAATGCACAGGCATTTTAAAGTCGTGCCCAAATATTTTCCACTTTCAGAAATAATTGATGTTTAATTTGGCTTTATCTCTCTCCGTCTTCCTGTTGATCTTTGGCAGTGAAAAGTGAAGAATGGCCGAGGCAGTGACCTGAGAGCCTCACGAAGAACAGTGCTAGGCGCAGAAATGTGATTTTATTTTACCCTTACACTGTGGTGCCTGGGATTTTGCTTTGATGTTTCACACTCCGTGTGCTCACCGTGCCCTCTGCAGCAGCTCTAAAGGAATCTCTGCAGCTCTGCAAATTCCAAAATATTTTAAGTTTCCTGCAGCCTTGTGAATGTAGGGATTCCCTGTTTCAGTGAGATCGCTCTGAGCACTGGGTCTGAGTTCTGACCTGTTTCCAGATGAGCTGCCCTGCCTTGGGTGTCTTGCTCACTGGGTCATGCCTGCTTTCCCCCTCTGCCCTGACAATCTCTCAGTTCTGTCTTGATATTTCGATTTCTCTGTTTAGACCCTCTCTGCTTTCCTTTTCCTGTTCCATCCCACTTTAAGCCAACTATTATTTTATTTACTTCAGGGCCTAACAACTGGATATGATAGAATGTATGCAGTGGTATTTTTTCTGTATCTTACTGAGCCAACATAATAATAATAATTATTGTTATTATGCTAATAACAATATTGAGCACATTTAAAACAATTTGAAATAATTGCACAATGATTAATTAATTATTCAGCACAGGGGGTGAATTAAGATAGAATTATCATTCATTTTTTAAGTGGAATGAAAGCTGAAGTGATTTGCTCAAGCTCTGCAATGAACTGGGGTGACAGTGGGTACTGCAACTATTTTATTTATTTTTTGAGAAATCAGCTTATAATGCTTTTGGAGACTGCATTTTAGCAGTTTAAAATGTCAGGGTAGTCTCGATAAATGTATTTCTCATTACAATATCAGTGCTGTTTTAGCTGAGCACCGATGAAGCATGAATGTTTTCTATAATTAAACCTGTGAACACCTAATTCAAAAATTACTGGATAAACCTGATTCATTTTGATTATGAAGGAAGTTTAGGCTGTGCCAATACAGACTGATTGTATAAATAATAACATACAAATAGATTGATTCTAGTTTTTTCTTTGGTTGCATTGAAAACTATCATCTTTATCATTCAGTATGACACAACCACTACTTCAAAAAATAATGTACATTTCAGAAAAACCTAACTACATTTCAGTCTAAGGCATTGCTAAAAGAAACTTATTAAAAAGGGTTCTAAAATAAAGCAAGTTCTCCCTGTTTCCCATGCTACTATTTCAGGACACTAAAACATTTCATTAACTTTAAACAAAATTGGTTAATTTTACATGAAGGTGTGAGGAAAAGAACAAGATTTTATGCAGACTTCTGCCTGGAGGCATAAAGCAGTACCTGGGATCCCCAGAGCAGCCCTGCACTCTTCAAAGGTTGTGGAAAATTATTCTACACTACTGTTTTGCTGCAAAATAATGTTCTGGGCATCTTCCTAAATGTAGTAGTTTGTGAAATCACTAAAACTGGTGACTGGTGTGTGGTTTTGTGTGGTGGTGTTTTTTTTTTTTAATCTGCTTTGGATTCAATCCACTTAATCCATTAGACGTAGTCTCTTGGTTTGTGAGTGAGCATGGTATTTTCTCCAGCCTGCCACAGAATAATTGAAATTATGTGTAGAAGTTGGGCGCAGGACTGACTCATCTAGCACTGTGCTTAAAAAGCTGTACTGGTTGAAATCAAACTGTTGGTTACTGCACATTGATGAAGTTTTGTGCCCATCTCTTGTCTCCATCATCCCCAAATTTCCCAGTGCACTCAAGACAGTGTCCAGAGGGATGGCATCAAGTGCAGTGCTGAAGTCAAGACAGATTGTCTCCAATGCCTCCCCCTTATCTGCCAGACCCATTATCCTGTCATGAGAGGAAATTGGATCGTTTTGATGAGATTTGTTCTTGACAGATCTATGTTAGCTGCTTTTTATCACGTTTACTATCCTGTAGGTGCTTTTAAATTGACTCTTAAGTGATTTGTTCTGGTATCTCTCTCTGAACACTGAAGTGAGAGTGGCTGATCTATAATTTTGGGAAGTTTTGCCCTTCACCAGTCCTTCAGAAACTTCCCTTTATATCTTCAACAAACTCTAGAAAATAAGCTTTAATGACTCAGAGATTGCATTGGCTGGTTTCCTGTGTACCCCTGGGTGAACTGAATCTGGTCCTGTCAACTTGGATGCATTTAATTTATCCAAATATTTTTCACGGCTTCCTTTTTCTTTTTTCTTCATTTTTTAGCACCGTGGCCAATTCATCATCAATTCTGCTCCAATGCACAGAATCTTTTAAACTAATGATATACTGATATACTCTTTTAGAGCTTTACATGCATGTATTATAAAGATCCCATTGTACAACCCATTTTATTCATTTTATTAATGTTCATCCCATTTAAGCCCTCAAGGTGAGCTTTACAAGGCATTTGAATTATGTTACAAATTATTTTCAAATCATACAGTTACACACAGGAACAAGGAAATTGCATTACTGGGGAAAACAGAGTTACTGAAATCTGTCTGTGATCCAATAGCAGGTGACAAAATATTTTAAGCAGGGGTGCAAGTGAAGAGAGGATAAACCCTCCATCCCCAAAACCTTTCCAGGGGTAACTGAAAAGTAAGTTTAATTCTGAGCATGTGGATTTTCTAATCAGAACCCAATTTATTTTCAATACCTGCTTCTGTCAGTTGTAAAGACGGATTCTTCTTGAAGTTAAGTAAAATGTTGACTGTTTAACCTTAAACTTTAGCTATAACTTTGTGTGTATTAACAAACAAACAAAACCACCAAAAAACCCAACAAAAATCCAAGCAGCACTTACAGCTATTTTAAAATTTTGGGACAGGTTTTGCTTTTGAAGAGCAAACACTGGAAAGAACCTTGTAATGTGCTGTCTGGTGGGATTTTTTCCCCTTTGTTTCCTATATGCAGAAGGGATTTCTATCTCTGTGTGGGTCTTCAGACACATTCTCTATCACTTAATTTAGACAGAACATTTGTTACTGTGAGTATTGCTCAATTTTCCAGGCCTGTGCAAGAATCCCCCCCTCCAACCCAATGCAGTTTTCCAGCATTTCTCATCCGGTGTGCAATGCATCATTTCTGTTAAAGGTAGCCAGGAGAGTGTGCAGCGTTCCTAAGAGTCCCAGAGATACTTCATGGAGCAAACAAAACCCTCAAGGACAATCTGTGTGCAGCCAACACTGACTCAGCAGAGTTCAAGGCATCTTTTAAAACTCCACGCAATCGCTGTTTATTTGAGCACGTTGGTTTTCAAAGGCAATATAAATTGGGGAGGATGTCCGTGGCTTTGTGGTGATTCCTAAAATTTTCAAGATGGGTACATAGTCTGGAGCGCAGAATTCATGCGTGAATTTAAACCTCATTACTCTGGGAACAGATCTAAAAACAATGCTTGTGTGTTCATAGGTGAAAGGTTCTTGCTCTGAATTCAGTCTGGAGTAGCTGTGCAGTGTAATTTTTTGAAAAATATCCATTTATTAGGCCCAGAAAGGCCCCTGAGAAAAGAAAGGGATGGAAACATCTCTTCCCTCACTGCATTTTGTCTTTCACTGGTAAAAACCCCAACAGTAGTGCATTGCCTGTGCTGCAGGAATAATAATGACAACATTGCCAGGTTTAGCAGTAACATTTTAGAAGCAAGATTCTCCCCAGCGTTTTGAAGGACTCTTTAGTGATAAGCAACTGTTTAGATTAAAATAGAGAGATCAGCCATCACACTTCAGTATCTTTGACATTTCTGTATTAAAGTTCTGTGTATTTTTCTGGAATCATACCTGACAGTGAATGCTCATCTTGCCGCTTTCCCCACGTGATTTGTGTGCTGTAAACTGACCCAGCAAAGCCTTTGCTCAGCCTGAGCTCCCTGTGCCAGGAAACACCTCTGTTCATCTGGTGCATCTATTCTGCTTTTGTATTTCTAGCTGATTTTGTCAGGGTGGGGTCAACATGAGAAAGTTGGGTTGTTCTGCTTTGCACCATATTCTGGAATTTTGTAGGTTTGTTTTTGGTTTTTTTTTTTTTTCATCAGATAAAACTAGAAAAAATGGCACGTTTTGGTCTGCAAGTGGTGACTGGCTGGAGAAAGCTGTGGGTCCTGTGGATGTGAGAGATGCAGGAAGATCTGGAATACGATATTCTGGCTGAGACACAGCAGGGTATTTAATCCACTGATCTTAAATCATTCTAAGGAAGGGAGCTGAACTTGGCTTTCACCCAATCTAGGATATGTTTTATCTTTTATAGTGTCTTTCACACATTTTTGCCTGGCAATCAATATGTGCTGTTGAAACAGAAATATTGCAGCTCTGGTGAAATGTCCCCATGGCAGAAATGGTTCTGTCAGTATTTTCTCCTTCTTTGTCAGCAGTCCTTCAATCTGTTGGAGATTGCAGCTGAAAAGCACTGAAAACTGATGAGACTCTGCAGCCTGTGTCAGGCTGTGGCTGCCGCCTGTTTTACAAATTCAAAAGTCTCACAGTCAGGTTTGAATGCTTAAGGAGTGAGATAGAGACCTCTTAAGTTGCTGAGAATCCCAAAAGTTTAGGGATGAGTTTGCTAAGAGAGGGAGAGAGTGAATATCTCAATTCTCGTTGGAATAATAGTATGGTAGGCTAAAACATTTTTCATGTAATTGCTGAGATTTAAATTTTTCATTTCATATTCTGCTTGAAAGGTAAGCTGTACTTGCAAGCTGATAAGTTGTCTTAAGTGACATAATCACTAAGGGCATTTTAAATTTCACATGCAGTGGTTTCCTTCCCTTTTCTAGATGGGGAAGGTGGCTGTCCATGGAAACATATTCTGCCATTCCTTTCAATATCTGTGCACTTCTAAAGATCAATTCACTTGTGTTCTGTGTAGTGGGAATGCAGATCCAACCTACAGCGTGACAGAGCTAAATAAAGGATATTTTCACCTTGCTTTTGGTTCAGTGTGCTGCTGAAAATTGTAGCCTTGGCTCTCATTGTGTCATTATCTGCTTGCAGTTTGTTGGACTTGTTCTTCCTGGAGGTAGAGCCCTTCACATTCACCCACTTACTCTCTGAAAAATGAGCAGAAAGTTTTTTGAATAACCAGTTACTGCTCTGTGTTCCATTAGGGAACTCACTTTTCCCCACAATTGCCGTGCTGTTCGTTTCCAGCGTAGCAGTAGCCAAAACGACAGGTTTACTTTGTGTTTTATATGCAAAAATATAAGTTGTGTGTCATATCCACGTGAAACAGTCATGGATTTCATGAGTGTTAAGAGGAGTATTCAGGAGCCAGACAGTGTGAGGGGATTTGTTAATCAGGATGTAAAGAATACAAGTATTAGTATGAGATAGAAATAGAATTGCCTAAAACTCATATTTTTTGATGGATCTCCTCTATTTTTATTACTTTTTTTATCCTTGGAACTTGGAGGAGCCATTTTGTGTATTCATTGGGTCACGTGCCAGGTTGAGACTTTTTTTAACATTGCGTACTACGGAAAAACAATTAGGTTAAATTCCAGTTGACATAATCTCCTTGTCAGTTCTGCTTTCACCTTCATGTTCTGCAAATCAGATGGGGTGGAAATACATATTAATACAGTGAGACCAATGGCAGGTACTTGGTGTTTGTATGTGCAGCAAGCCTGTCCATCACATTCAGGAACGTTTTCTATAAATATAATATGTGTATAATACATTTATTAAATATAATGGCTAGCTGCTATAAACATAGAGTTTAGGAACATGTAGGAAGAGAAATTAGAACCCTTCTCATAAGTCCATCCATCAAGATTCAATCTTTACCTTTTCTTAAATGTTATTTTCTTTTTTAAAACTGGTCACCAGCTTTTACTGTGATATGAGAGTTTGTGCTGTTAGATAAAATATTTCCCTATCTTTCCTTTATTGTTGTATTTTATAAAATTAGATTACTTTGTTTAAAGAAAAAAATCAATGGAAAGGAAAGAATAAAATTCAATTTATGTAAGTTTTGTTTTGTTTTACACCAAGACAAATATTGTTCAACCTTCTGAACTAATTAAAAGTTTGTTCTTGGATATGGAACATGAGTGACTGTAAGTGTTGGACTCATTCTGCCGCGCCAATTATGTGGACTATTGTTGGATAGGAAGTCAGGAGACAGGGCTGCTGTGCCTTTTTGTAAGGGATAATGGACAGTAAAAACTATAATAAGATAACTTTATACAGAACATAATTTCAAGTTTATGTATTGTGGCTATGTCACATTTTACAATTTTTTTTTTTTTAACAATTTTTTTTTAATTGAAATGCCTATATTTAACACTCCTTTTTATTCAAAAAGTATCCAAAAAGAATTAGGGTGTGATTGCCTGGAGGAGCTCTCTTTCTGCACACCTCACTGCATTGCACAGTTGTGCTCTTGGGACAGACAGGTCTTGGAATGATCCAGGGGTGTCACAAAAACATGGAAATGGCTTTGGATTTAATTTATATACAATTTGTGATAGAGATGGGCACAGGGGGAAAAAATGTGTTTTCTTATCAATAAACTACAAATACAAAATGTAATATTCTTAATATATCTGTTATAATTTTTAATATGTGCCACATAATGGATATTTAGCAGTAGTAAATTTCCCTTAGAACAAAGTTTCAAGGACACGTAACTCTGGAAAGCTCCCAGTCCTTCCTGGAAATTAGAAATTTATTTTCATCTAGGCAGAAATCAAAGGGGAGCAGCTTCTGAGGGCCCATGGCTTTTCTAGCACATCTCTCTTATCTAAACATCTTGGAAAAGTTTTGCATGTGAAGAGCAGGAATAAGAATTACTGCCCAATGTCACTGTGGAAGTGCAAGCTTTATCAAAGTGATTCAACAGGGTCTTTCTGAGACAGGGAGATCCTCAAACACCTGAGATGGTGTTTCAAATGAAATGTGTTCCTCAGTTGTTCCCATCACCTCCATCCATTGCTTGAGTGCTTTTGGAAAGATCCTTAAGCAAGAAAGTCTCTCTTTGTCAAGCAAAAAATTCATAGTTAATAATTGTCATCAACCTCTTTGTCTTTAATTCCAAATCTATATCCATCAACAGCTTTAAGCTCTTTAAGAAGCAATTCGTATTCTTTCCAACGCTGTCACATTTTCGAAAGTGACTTAGGAGCCCCAGGGCAAGATTTTTCCTGTTTTGATTTCAAAGAGAGACAAGTCTCTGAGCTTTTTGAAATTCTTGCTATATCTTCAGGTGAAAAAGAACTTGGGAAACATCAAGTCTTTTTTTAAAAGTTAATGCAGAGATCCAAAATCACTTGTTACTTTTCTAAAATGCAGAGATCCAAAATCACTTGTTACTTTTCTAAAATGAAGCACAACCATCTTCCAGTTAGCTCATTTTGCTTATTAAGTTTTTTCTCTTTTTGTATAGGAAATATTTCAGAGAGGTAATTGAATTTCTTTAAAAAGTGGAATTTAAATTATGAATTTAGGGAAGACAGCTCTTTAAAATAGGAGACAGTTAAGGAAATGTTGTTGAAAGTGCACTATAAACTGTGAAGGACTTCACAGAAATAATAATAGGACAAGTTTGTGTCAGGTAACAGAAGCCCAGAGGCAGAATCTGATATATTATAAAAGACAGAATTTATGGCTCATTAGATAAAGTCACAATTTCAAGCACATGATGCTGGTGGGGAAAAAGGCATTTAATTAATCAGGCAGACAATTAAGAGAGAAGCCAGATCTAAAGTTGACTGTGTAAAAGTTTGTCAGTGCAATCCCTGGCTCCTTCCTCTTCCACCTGGTGAGGAGTGGGGTGTGCGAATGCCCTTCATTTCAGAGCAGTCCCACACAGCAGTGCCAAAGAAACACTCCCACAAGGGGTTAATGTTTCTGCATTTCTTCCAGAACTTTCTGCCTGGAGCCCCACAAGGCCCTGTTGGGCTGGGTGCTTTTTATTTTTGCACATTTGGAAAATGCCTACAAAAGAACTTCTTGTCTAAAAGGGGAAAGGTGTTGAAGGGGCTCAAGGGGATGCAGCAGAGCAAGGGCAGAGTTGTAAAGATGAGGCTGCAGAGAATCTCCTGTCGCTTTGTCACCAAGGAGGATGCACTGCCTGGTCTGCCTTGTTCCAGCCTCCTGCCCACCCAAAACTGATGCCTCCTTGAACTCTGAGCCTTTGCCTGGGATGTTCAGTGTCTGCTCAGGAAAAGTGAGGAAAAATGCATTGTTCCATATAGGAAGTCCTTGGGGGGAAAAAAAAAAAAATCTGCTTTCTGGCTGTGCTGCAGTTTATCTTCTTTTTACCAGGGTTGGGATTAAATGCTCAAGATGGTATTTCTTGTCTGGACTCAGATGTTTATTAATTCTTAACTATGTTACGGTCTCACAGCTGTGAGTTCTATAGCACTTGTAGCTAACAACTAAAAATGGCCCCTGTCTCTCTCTACAAGGTCTTTTAAGGATAAACTGTCCAATTAAGAAATGACAGCTGAATTATTTATACTTTTAACCCAATAACCAACCACCCATGGTCCATAATGCAGACTTTTCTCTCCAGTTACGGAATCCCCCCCAAACCCATGGAGAAGAAGGTGTAAAAGGACTGGCCTACACCTGAAAACCATCCTGCTTTATAGATATATAACTATATTCTAAAACTTTAAAGAGTTTTGCACCCTGTGGTATCACACACTTGTATTTAACTCCACACCCACAATCCCAGTGCTGTCACTCGATTTTGGAGCCTTTTCCACAGCCTCAGGTCAATGCAGTGTTTGTTTGGGGGTCAGTGCCTGGCAGCACACAATCTAGAATTCTCAGTGCCCAGAGTTCCAGCGCGGCTGCTGCCCTTGATATCAAGTATTCATTAACGCTGCAGCCTTACTCTTTGTCAGGCCTGTCATGTTTGTGCTTATTGCTGAGGTTATTTTTGAACATTAATTGGCAGTTTAAGTAACCTTGTCCAATGCTCTTTTGCTGCTTCTTTTCCCTCGGTTGCTTTTTCTCTTCTCGTTCTCTACACTTCTAATAAATATTTCAAAATCAGTTGTTGCTTTTTATTGCGCTTTGGTCACAGAAGATGGAGAGCTTGGCTTAATCTGCACTCTGGAATGTAGATAAGCCAAAAAATAAAGAGGGAGCAGAGAATTCTTGGGTCAATGATTTTGGGAATAATGACATAAACACAATAATGCAAGAAGTCTTCTATAACTAGCTTCAGTCAGTCTGCAATGGTGCATTTTGATTTCTTTGGCAATGTATTATTTCTTAAAAAGGCAGTGGAATTATCAGAAGAGGGAATTGTGATGTACTGGAAAAAGAGTAAAATGAGGATTACTCCCCTTTTTGACATAGTTTTTATCATTTGTTTAATATCTTTAAGTCATTTTTGGCTTTTGGCTGTTGTTCCATTGTGAGAAAGCTAAGAAATAAAACTCAAGAATGGATTTGGTATTTTACAAGAGGACAAGAATGTATGCATGGGGGGGATGAGTGAATTCACTCTGACCTTCAGAGCATCACTTTTGTAGGCATATCCTTTAAAACTGGGTTCAGGTGTAATTTCTTGTTCCTTGTCTATCTGTACAGATTGTAAGCTCTTTCTGCTTACATTTGGTCATTCCACAGACAAATGTTGGGTTGCTTCTACAGTAGAAATTCTCCCAATGGCAGATATGGCCCACTGGGACAGCATCTCCTGCAGGTATAAATCTCTGCTGATAATGATTTGAAATCATTTACTCAAACTAAGCAACCCAAGTTACCTCACAAGGCTGCTCTCATGTAAATGTTTTCATGCAAAGTCTGATTTTTTTTTGTTTTCTTACTTGATATGGTCAGACATATTGTGAAGTTAACAGTTTTCTGACAGCCTTCATGTCTCAAGCAGAGGGAAAGTCTTTCTATAGAAAGCTGTAACAGACTGTTAAATATCATCTTTTAGCTGATGTTTATTCAGTACTAGAAATGTCTATTACAGGCAGTGATTTTTTACTTTTTTTTTCCCTCTGTAGAGCTGCCATAATTCCTGTCTTGTGTTTCCTGTCTTGTCCTATCTTCTTGTTTCTCTGTGTATGGTTCTCTGGTCTCTTAAGAAGACAGTGGTAGTGAATATCCTAAATTCTCAAGTACATAGTATCCCCTTCATTTTCTAATCCAAGCATTAATTGGAAGGGTGCTGAAAATACTTAACTGAGTGAATAAAACCAGTAGTTGAATACAATTTTACAGTTATTATGCTCTAATAATTTCTTCCTTAGGCAACAAGGCATGAATTATAAAGTAGTAATTTATAGCTAACATGGTTTAAGCATGAGGCCAAAAGCCAAGTGTCATTGACAGTGCCATGGATGAATTATTACATCGTCATTCAAACTCTGAAGCTGCTTGTGTGATCATAATCTGATTATTAAAAAGAATGAAAATCATATTCATCAATGTACTTAGTTTCTTATTAAAGCATAATGCTCGTGGAAATATGCATTCCATTACACCATCTTGCAATATGGAAATAAAAGTAATTTTTATTGCGAAGATTAAATTACACAGTGCTCGAGGAATTTCTGTATTTCTGGCAGTCATCATCTCACATGGTTTTGTTCCAGTTAGACAAGGTTTGTCCAGCTGTTTCTAACAGAATGAATGAGATAAAGATACAAAATTTGACCAAAAATTAAAATTTGTGAGAGATAATTTTTAAATTTTTGTAGAGTCTCGTTAGAAGGAATAAGTAGATAGACCTAAGGACAATAAAACAAGTTGTTCTTTCTTGCTTCTTTCTGCATCCCAAGCTGGATACTTTTCCCCCACAGATCAATGAAAATTCAGTCATCCTCCTTCTGTTTTAAGTAGTGTGTCTACTGTGCATTTGCTTTGTTGAAAGGTTTGAAACATTTTCCAAATGATTCCAAGGAGTCTAAGATCCCTCCTGTTTGAAATAGGTGTTAACTCAGTCCTACATCAGGAAGAACCTGGAAAACGAGTGTGGGAAATATCCATGACTTCTCTTTTTTCTGCTGGGTACAGTAACTGTCAGGTGCCAACTTCAAGCTGACCTGTGTTAAAATGAGGGTGTTTGCAGCAGAGGTATTGAAAGCAAATAAAGAAAGATTAACTACAGAGCCTGGAAAATGTCAAATAAAAAAAGGTCTCTAGCAAATTCATGGCCTTACAGCATTTGATGATGGTCATCGGTGCATGGGATTTTGTGCTTCTTCAGGATAAGAATAAAGGTCTTAAGTGGAAAGTTTTCTTCTTGAAATTGTATTTGAGTGACAGCTACAGAGACCACAGAGAAAGCACATGGCTATAAATGACAGGTAACTTCTCTGCAGCCAGTGAAATGATGTGGTTTCATATTTGGATTGAAATTAGAAGAGGACTCGACAAAACTGATGAAACTAAGAGGGATTGCTCAGCTGCAGTTATGTATATTATCTTGCAGGGAAACTCTACTCCAGTCTTTTTGATACGGGTTCTGAGTTCAGGTGCTATGGGTAATGTGCAGCGTTTGGAGTCAAACTTTGAATAATCAGGAGAAAATCCTTGTCACAGTGGTTTCACTGGAACTGATACCACTTTGGAGAGCTCAGTTGCCAATGAAGGTGGAACAATTAGCTGGCACTCTGATTTTGGTGTTCGAGGTGGGAAGGCATTAATGATTTCTTATTAATACTTAAAACCTGCATATTTAGAAAGGGGTGGAAGGATCTTTATTCTAGGAACCTTTGAGTTAAAAAAAACTATGGTGAGAGGGGAAAGCTCTTGAAGCAGGAGGTCTGTTTTAGTCAAAACTACTCATGAAACTAATTCTTAGTGTATGACTAATGAAGTTTTCCTTTTGTGACATGTCTGCGCCTTATATAGATTTCTCTGTCTTTATTTCAAGATAAATATCACAATTCTAGGTTATTAATTTTAAGTAAGAACAAAATAGGAAGGGAAAAAAACTCATCATTTTGACTTATCTGAATCTACTTGGGATAAAAAAGCATGGAAACTGACTCAATGCACTTTAAAATTGATATGTGGTAATTGTATAGCCAAAATAAACAATCTCTGTTTTTCATTTAATCAATGTATTGGATAAAATATCTCTTTTTGATGTGATGTATTTCACAATGAAGTGATAAAACAGCCCCTCTGTACAAGAAATACAAATGTGTTAAGAGTTTAAAAAAAAGTGCATTTCACATCTTTCCAAAGGCTTGGTTTCGGCTCATATTTCTTCCTGCCTTGCTAAAAGTACCATCCTGATCTTTCCTAATAATAATAATAACAATGTAATCCCTGTGGAATTGCCTACCCTAGGCTTGCTGTCATGACTTTAAGATGAAAAGTCTCAGGTTCAGTGCTGGTTGTGCTGGCATCAGATGGATCCTCTACAGATCAGGTGCTTGCTGAGCAGTCCCTGGAGCCCAAGAGGTCCCTGGATGTGCACACAAAATGCATTTAGCACCGGGAGAGGATTGTGGAATGTGATAATTAATAGATTGTGGTTTAGCCAGATGCCACAATAGCTACTCACTAGTGATGGGCTCACAGAGAAGGTGTAAGAGGGCAAGCCATAAAGGTTCACAGGAGGCAGGGCAGATAGCCTTTATATAATGGGAAGGAATCTTTTATTAATAAATTAATAAAAACACCTGGTTTTAAGAGCGAAAAGTAATGTCAGAATGAGGTGGATCTAAGAAGAAGCTGCCAGCTGATGTGAAAAAATATTGCTTTGTTGTTGGTTTTTTTCCTTTGTATGCTCTATGGATTTGGCTTTTGGCGATTCATGTCTTGGCTGCCCATGTTTTTACATGTGTACCTGCTTTAAAAACCACAGAATTGAAGTAAAATGACATTTCTCTTCAGGGGTACAACAGAAATCGCGTTTGAGAGGATTAGAACTGCAGGGGTTAATTTGGACTCTTTCACTTCGGGGTTCAAGGTCCTTCCCCCCTGCTCCCCACCACCTGCCCAGCATTTGCACGTGCTAAATTCCACACGGATCACAGAGGATCTGTATTAGTGCAAACTTGCTCAGAGTGCATTGGAAGCAGTGATAACTTGAGACAAAACCCCTCCAAACAAACAAAACAGCCCACAAAACCAAAAAAAAAAAGGCACAAAAGAAGGAAAGAATAAATTGGAATGAAAAGAGGTGATGTAAAGCAAATAAAAGCCCCTAAGAGCAGCACTTCAGATACTGCTATCTAATTAGACTATCTTTTTATTCCTTCCCTTATTTTTGACACCGCAGGTGTCGGTAGCTGGAGGTACAGCTGAACATCCAACACTTTATTTTCTGTTTTGTTTTATATGTGGCCATTGGACAGACAGTCCCAAAGGGGTCCTTTTTATTATGGATTATTCCCAGTGAACACCCTGGCTGTAAGCACTTTGTGACAGCAAGGTTATTGTAAAATGTTGGGGTTTTTTTTCCCCCCCGTTTGAAGTAGAACTGTAATACCGAGAATAACTTTTATGAGGCCTTGTGGGAATCCTGTTCTTTATGAAACTCAGTGTTTATGTTCAGAGGCTGGAATAGATGTTCCTGTGAACTTTTTAAAAATGAAAGGAAGAGGGAAAAGGGAGGAGATCATTTGCAGCTCTAAGGGTCAGGTACCCTGTTAGATGTAGTTTATTGGACTCCCTGGCCCAACTCTCACCCTAAAGTAAGGTTGGACATGCCCATGCTCTGAAGAGCAGAGAATCTGGGGGGCAGGAAGTATTTTCATCAGTTCTCCCAGGCAGAGTGGAGGGGTTGGCAAGGGCCTGTCCAGGCTGGTGGATCAGCAGATGTTTACAGAGCTGGTGCTACAGCCAGGGGTTCAGGCACTTGGACCCTGGGAACAGGGTTTTATGTTTGTACAGAAACAGAAATCCTAAGGAACTCTGCTCCTTCTCAATCTGGGATGAAGTAGCTTCAGGAAGGTCTGTGATGCCAAGTATTTTGAATGCGTGAGGATTTCCAAATTCTCAGTGGGCCCCTGGTAGCAGTCATGAACTGGAGATAAACATGGTCCTTCCATAAATTATCCAACCTTCCCCTCAAATGCACCAGTTCCTCCCAAACCCGAATACTCATTCACAGTGACAGGCTCTGGAGTTCTGTTTCCCTCTTGTCTTACACACAAAGCATTTTTGTCAATAATGGAGAATTGTCTCCCATGGTAGGTGAAACAAATCTGAGTCCTCACTGCCCTCCCATCCCTGTGGTTCACCAGGAGTGGAATCCAAGTCAAACATTTCAGAAATGAAAGACATGGGTTATGTAAGAGAAATGCAGGAAGAGCCTTTGGGAGGTGTGCAGGGAGGGTGCAGCAATTTCTTTGTCATGCAGCTCATCAGCACCTGCCTGAATGAAATTTTATCCTTGTAGCCCCTCTCCATTCTATGTGAATGTATGAAAACCCTCAGGAAGTGAAGGCCAGGGATGAAAAGAAATCAAACATCTCAAACCCAAGTTTCATTTTTCCTGGTGCTCACAAAGATTAATTGAAATACACTTCCAGAAAAACCAACGCGAGACCCTGAGAAGTACCTTCAGAAAAATAAATGCAGAAATGTTTATTTACAGGAGAAAATAATTTGTCTCCAGATTATGTAATACGTGCAAAAGAATACAAGGAAAGAGGTGGGAAATAAAAGGCCACTTGTACTAGAAGTATTTTAAACTTATTGTTATGCTCCCCTATTTTCTGGAGAAAAATAAAATATTTGCTGAGCTGAGGAACATCACTGAGTTCAGTGCTGAAGGAATATGCTGACGAGTCCCACGGTGTCAGGGCTGCAGAGGCAGGATGGTTAAACAGCCAGCAGAGCATATCTTCACAATACAGTTATACACAGGTTTACATTTTCATGGGAGATCTTAAAGAGGAGGGAAGGTAGATAGAGAAGAGAATGTTAAGACTACCAACCAGAAAATTTAATGAGTTTTAATTTTTGTTTGATTTTAAAGGGAAGCACTCATTAATTTCTTTTACAATAAGACACAAAGGGCAGAGGAATATCTATCTGGGAAGGGCACTGACAGAACTTAGAGCTGGGCCAGGCCACCAGTAACTCATTCACCTGCTGAGAATCAGCTCGTGAAGCCTCTTAAACCTGGTTTTCTCCATGCAGAAATTCTGATTTATGGTTATTTTTCATGAGAAAAGGAACTTCTCCCTTGTCCTATTTTACCAAGTCAGATAGCAGAGGAGTCTCCAGCTTGAGGGTGCAGGTCGAGATGCAGTTTGTGTTGTGCCCACGCTGGTGAATGTGGTTTCATTTCTTCCAGGACTGATTTCCCCCTGCTCACTCAGAGCACTTTTCCTGGCTCCAGCCTCCATCATGTCCCATTGAAGTCTTTGCGGTTTAGTGCGACGCTGAAATTTCAACATCTGCTCAAAACTCTGAGGATTGATGCATTTCAAGCCATCAATTCAGAGCGTGTGAAACCCTTAAATCAGAGAAAATTTCTTTGTCAGCTTGTTCACTGGATGTAAGACTAGGAACATGGATTTCGTGGGTTGTTTGCAGCATGTACTGCTAAACAGCTGCTGTTTGTGCCGCGCATTAGCTGTGTAAGAGCAGCTCTCATCTGGAAGTTGCTGTAGCAGGAGCTTTTGGAAGGGAAAATGCGCTTTGCATTGTATTCATTAACACATAAGGGAGGGAACTTTGGCTGTGAAGTTCTGCAAATGAGACACCCACGAGTCTGATCCCAGATTTCATTAATCTGCTGGGATAAGGCAAAGCTGTTCTCCACATCAGCTGCTAATAAACGCTGCTGCATCCTTGGGTGATGCATCGCTGGTCACCCTCTGCGTCCTCGTATTTATGAGCTGATGAAACCCGAATTCACTGAGCCCTCAAGAGAGGGAGCCAGTGGTGCAGAAAGTGCCTAAATTCTGCTGCTTTCTGACAGCACCAATCTCATTAGTCTCCTCTGTCTTTGGAGGAAGCAAAAAGTAGCAGAGAAACAGTGAAGGAAAACCATAAACGATAAATTATTCTCAAGCTAGAACTAAAATGTTGGGTGTTGTAAAATATGTGGCGTGTTTTTTGCACTTTTTCTAACAAATGTGGAAGCTTGCAGTGATGTATCTGCTTTCTTAATAGGACTTGCACTTTGCAAGAATGAATCAGTCATGTGCATGTATTTCCTCAATAGCTAAGTCAGTGTAGGAGACAGATTTTAAGTTCATGCTGTTTCAAAGGTATTCCATGAGACAGGTGAATTTCTGTGGATTTCTATAGAACCTCTGAAGGGAATCTTCTAATATTTTTTTTCTTTGCTCATATTTTTTCTCTAATATGCTGTTTCTTTGCATATTTTTATATAGGTTATTTTTTTTTTTTAATTTAAATGCCCTCAATATTTTTTTTTTGTAATAGGGAAGAACCTGTACAGAATTCTACACAATGATGTATTTTGGCCATATGTGTGTCCCAGTATATTTGGAAATACAAGTGAGCTTGGTATTCAAGGACTAAACATGAGCTTGTTCTCAATAAAAACAACCACATAGCTCTGTTCTACAATGTGTAAACCTTTCCTGAAAACTCTTTGTTTCTTTTCTCTTTGTTTCTTTCAACCTCTTCAGGGCAACAAATATTTGTAGAAACTACCATTCCAACTGGAGCTAAAATATAGTGAAATTACTCCCCCTGCTCAGAGGGGATATGAGATGTACCGCTATAGGTTATATTGAAATCACATGAAGAGAAATTTTTGGTGTTAGTGGGAATGTTGTTGGCCTTTGTCCTCAATTTCGAGTTTGGAAATCACTTCCCTGTGAAGCATTGCAATTATTGCTGTACTTTGGGATCTCTTTGAAACGCTTTTAACAGCAATAATATTATCAGAAGGCTAAAATGTGTGCTTCATTAGAAATTCCATCCAGAGATCACGGCAGTTTGTATTAAAAATGTGTTTTAATAATCTCTTCACCACAACAAGGAGTCTCTTTCATATGCTATCACCAGCTAAAACAGCCTTTTTTTCCACTCAGCTTTTAGCTGCTGTGTGTGATGTAAATTTGTTGCTCATTTCCATTAGGAGCAAACATAATATTTTGGCAAACTATTCTTACAATTGAAACTTTTTTTTTTTTTTTTTAATCAACGAGCTCATTTGATTTGCCAAAGGTTGTGTGCTTAGAATGACTTCACATTTTAATTAGAGCTGCGGCAATCTGTTAGCTAACTCTGAACTCTGGAGTCTCTGGGCATGTTTGGGAAAAGTCATGAATTCACCTAATGAGCTGTCGGGAAGTTTCCATCAATAGTGTCAAAAAAACTTGTTTAAGAACCCTCCAGATGTATTCAAGAAGCTCGAATGAGCAAGGGCTAACACAAAAAAATGAGTGCCATTGGGCTAAATATTTCTGGAAAGGTCTTCTGCTCCTGATTCAGGGAGAATTAAAGGTCACGCTTGAACCTTTGCTTTGGAGGGGGTGTTTTTGGAATATGGCTGTCAAACGTAGCTATTAATAGCTTCACTGTTGTCTCTGGGTAGGACTGTGATTATCTCCTTCTTTGCCACAAAACAAGGGTAGAAATGGTCTTTTCTGTTCTCCAGTAAGCGCAGCTCAGGGGTTTGGAAAAAAAAAAAACAAAAGAAAACTTATTGGGAGGTTCTTTGAAACAGAAAATAACCCTGCAAGAAATAGAATTGTGATAGATGATAATTTTTTAATGGATCAGCAAGTCAGTGCAAACCTGATGCCCTCAGCATTTCCTTGGTGTCACACGTAGCACTCCATAGGAGGGAAGAGTCTTTTTGGGAATCTCTGCTCTAAAGGCACAGAGAGGCACAGGGCGATGATCTGCTCACAGGTCACTGGCCTACAATTCACCTGGGGATTCCCAGAGAGCCAATAAATCCTCTGCATTATTATTCACAGCACCAGGGTGATGGCACTGCATCCTCTCGGAGCTTACAAGGTGTGAGGATGTCCCTGGACAGGGGAGGTGTGGCACAGTAATCTGCTGATGGGAGCAGCCCTGTAAATCATTTATAACTACAACCTTTTGACCAGATAACACCTCGAGTTAGAAAAGCAGGCTTCTGTTCTCTAACCATATGTCAGCAGTCTCACTGCTGTCGCTGATAGAAATATTCCTAGTTTGTAAGGAGAAACATATGTGTAAATATTTAAAAGTGAAAGAGCAAGCACAGGAATATTTACTTCTGATCAAACAGTGAATAAAATATCAGCTCCTTACAAGGCAAGATACAGGGACCTATGAGGTTCCAGGGAACCCCAAGTCACATTAAAGCGACCAGATTCTAAGAATTTTTTATTTTCTCCTGTTTTATTATTGATGGTTGAACCTTGATCTGCAGCAGAATGAACAGTCAATTAGATATTTCTGATCTGAGGAATCAAGGATGGTTTATGGAACTACCTCATTTACTTCTTGCCTTACTAGCTAGAAATGCAAGTTTTCCATGGCAAAAACTTAGTTTTACTTCTCACTTGCAACCTAGGACACTGTCAAAATTAATTTAAAAATAGCCTGCCAGTGTTATAGGCAGTTCTGAAAGCAATACGTTGTATTTAATGCTGAAAGGGAACACTGGACACTGCAAAATCTTTTGTATTGTGTGCATTGCCAGTGTTGTTTCCTTTAGTCACACGCATACATTTTCCTTCTAGCTAATTTTCAATTAAAAAAAACCCAAACAACCCCAAAACAGAGGGGGCAACAACTGGGTGTCTCAAGCTTTCTGAAAATGAAACTTCTTGTTGGGAATTACTGGGCTGAGTTCCCCTTTCCTTACAGAACTCAGGTAGAGACCGTGGTAACAAGGGTAATCTTAAAATTTTTGGTAAATCTCAGGTAATCTGCATCCAAATTGTAATAAGTAATTAAGTGATGAAGCTATACTATGCATAAAAAAAATTATCTGTTTGTTTTCCAAATGTAAGGAGGTTAATAACTCTTAATGAGATTTGATTCACAGTAAAAATGGGCTTTTTTTTCCCCCTTCACTCTTCTTAAGTGCAAAGGACAGATTTTTGTCTTAGATTTAGCTGGCACAGTTTTCTCACGTGCTGGTAGCATTGTTTCAATTAGGCAGAAGGAATTAATGTTTCATTAAATGTCATCTGCATACAGAATTACCTTCCCCAGTTCTGTGATGAATAATTGCCCTAATTGAAAACAGGGGGATTTCAGTGAGGCTACACAACAGAATTTGATAAAAAGCTGTTGTCATCTGGTGATTATGCCTCTCTATCTGTGCCATAACTGCATCCATAGAGCACTGAGATACTTCATTAATGGCACAGTAATCAATTCTCTGTTCTGGGGACTAACAGTGCCAGGGATGCTCAGATATCTGAGCCACGGAAATCTCTGCACATATTTTGCATGCAAGTGTGTACCAAAAAGAAGGCATTTGCTACCTGATTTATTTATTTATTTATTTATTTTAATCACTAAAAGAAATAAAATTCACCACAAAGAAGTGCATGGGGCATTGGTGGAACCTTTGTGTCTTAGATTAAAATGTTTCATGTCGCTGTTTGCTGTGTGAGGAGGGTGGGAGGGATCCTAAAAAGCAGGTTTCAGGAGTGTCAAGAATATAATCTAAATATAGAGGATAAACAATATTTATTGGCTGTTATCAGACCGGTTCCATGACCTGCCTATCCTTTTTGAAGAGGTGATTAGCACTCCTCCCTGGGAGTATATTGTTAAAATTGTTGGTTTTTTTTCCCTTTTAAAGGTACCTGAATGCTGACGTTCTTTGCTCTAAAAAGTATGACGACAGCCTCTGGCCTGTAACTGCAGTTTGTGCATGTGCAGGCCAGAAAAGTTTCCTCTTTAATACAAATGGAAATCTAGACTAGGCAATCAGGTACATTAGTCTCCCACAAATCATATTGATCAATGCTTTCTGTATACAAGTAGCTTCTGTTTTGCTTTGTTGCTCTTTCCAGGAAGATGTAAGGATTTCTTTTTTCTTTGATTCATCACTGTCATTTAGATCAATGTGATGAATTACTTTAATTTCAATAGAGTGTGTGTACTTGGACCTGTTGCAGAGCACCAGAATACATAACTGTATTATTTTTGAAAATATCATCTCCGCCACTGGAAAATTTTGCTGCTCTGCCTTCCCCATTAGGAAAACCAATCTCAGAGTTCTCTTTGGTTCTCTGTTTGCAATACACACACGTGCATGTTTATAAAATGGAAGGATGGAAATATTGAATTCCAATATAGAGTTGGGGATTTTGAGGGCAGTTCTTTACAAATAACTGCAAAATACTGCATGCTGGACAGCTGAGTGACAGTCCCTTGGCCTCTTGGTATCCTTTTGATACTCGGCTGTGCTCTGTTTAAAATACAGAATGCTTCTAGAGTGTTTGCTGATTTTATTAATGAAGGTTTGTCAGCACTTGTGACATGGCACTGATTAATCTTCATGCACTTTCATATTTCATGCAGGAAAAAAGTATAAATCGCTGGCTTTACCAGCCTGACACTCCCCTCAGATAGGAAACCCAAATTAAGTACCTTGCATGGGTTACCAGATAGAGCTTCAGTGCCCACAGCAGGTACAGAAACCCTACTCTGAGATATCCCTATCCAAAGCAGGATTTAAAAGAAGATTTAAAGACAAAGGAGTGAGAAAGAGGGAACATAACAGTGAAAGAAATTAAAGGGGTACTTGGCAGCAGTTCAAGTGCTGTGGCTTTAAGGAGAATAAATCCTGTATTCCTCTCCATTTCTTTATCCTAAGTGGTGAGATATTCCCCTTGCAATGCAATTTCATTAACAATGTGGGGAACGGGGCTGGTGCTTTTTTGCTTGTTGATATAAAGGCTGTGCAATAAGGTAATATAAAACTGGAAGCTGACTGTGCAGTAGGGCAGCACCCGTACTACATCACACCAAAGATCAGCCTGGTTCAGTGTCTCTGAGACAGGAGCTAGTAGAAGGAGTGTCAAGTAAAAGAAAGGAAAATAATAGCACCAAATTATTTAGGTACTAGCTCTCCATGCCTTAAGTTCTGGCATATCTGCCTGTGGCTTAAACAGGCTGAGGATTAGGGTTTTAGAAGGTGATGTTTGGTTTTCATTGAGTGTTTCAAGTGTTCGTCTGAGAGGGTGTTCTGATGATGAACACCTCTGGTAGCTATTCCTAAGGGTCCTAATGACTTAAATGAGTGGGAACTGATAAAACCATCTGTACTTCCAACAGCTTTCTCCAAAATTCCTGACATTTGGCTGTAACCATTGTTTACCCATTTTAGGAAATTAGGGGGTATAAGCTATGCCTCATTACGTTGCTGCTGCAGTTATGATTTTAAAAGCAGAGCAAATTAAGGTAATTAAGATCTTATCTCACTAACTGAATACTACTGAAAGTTTCTTTGAGGGGAAAAGAACTTTCTTGGCAGGGTTGACAGTCTTGAAAACAGATACAGAGTTTTAACAATGCCTCTTAGTTATAATGTCTTTAATACACTTTGATATGTTTTGTAGAGTTATGTTACATCACAACATCATCTGGTGTTACTGTGTCCATTTTTTAAAAAACTTAAATGTCTTGTTACTGTATTCCCATTCAGTTGGTAGTTTTTGTATTATTTTGCATAACTTTTTTCACTCCCTTTCCCAGGTATCATTAAATTCTCTGTCTTTCCTCAGGCTAATGAGAGTCTCAGCGTGAACTGTCATGTTTGAGTTTAATAGGCACAAGGGGATGTTTTCCTTCTGTGAGTTTGTCTAGCCCCTTTTTGAACTCAGATAAAGTATTGCTATCTGCACCAATCTTCAGGCAATTAATAATAACATTTAACTACTGTGGGTGTGATTAAGTTCTGCCATTTCTTTACTTGAAACCTTCCATCTAAGATTAGCTATTTCACATTAGAACTTATGAAGATATCTATCACACCTCTGCAGTCTTTTCATATAGATGCTAGAAAGTCCTAATTTGTTTTCCCTTTCCAGTGCTTTGATTGCAGGCAGATTGCTGGTCTATACACAACAACAACAGCAAAGATTTTTATTTTTTAAAAAAAATTCTTTTCTTAAATTGGCACTTTGAGTACTTCTGGGTAATTTTGGACTTTGAGCTGGTTCCTCTTTCATGAGTCTTCCACTGCCTTTCAATGCACTGCTTTTTTTTTTTTTTTTTTTTTTGCTTTTAATATTAATCACCATGCAGGTTTTCCTGCTGTTTTGTCACCTAATTGTTCAGTATTTTGAGGTCCTTTTGCAGTATTTTTTTCAGTCAGGCCTCCTTTTTTACCACTCTAAAATACTTCAATATTATTAGTAAAAACTCTCACACCTTCATTTACCTGCTTTTTCTGCGTTCTTTGATGCTTTCTCCATGTCCAGTACATCCTTGTTTAAGCAGTACTCATTTTTAAACCTTAGAAAATAATCAGCACTTGAGTTTCTACAACAAAACCAGTCCTGTCAAGACCAAATCCCTTTCTTTTTCAAGTGCACATATCATGGTTTTATGATGTTGGACAACCTTTTCTGAGGGTTCTATCAAGTATGTAGCCTCATGTTTTCGTGACTTCCAGCTCTCACTCAGTTCACTCGCTACACAATGAAAAAATGCCAAGCATTTAATAAATGCAGTGCTAGCTGTTGCCAGTTCTTCACTGCTGCTGGGCTTGGAGGATAATCACTGGTCAGTGAGGGTGGGAACATTGCAGCCTGGGGTTCTGGAAGAGCCTGAGCTGATTACTCCTCCTAGATGTTCTTTTTTTTTCTGTGAAGTTAACGAATAACTTCAAAGTTTCTTGATTTCTGCTTGATAGTGCAAGCAAATGTGGTTAAATAGCTCCCAGGTAAGCGGTGCTCACTACCTAAATGGAACATCTGAGCTGCCATCACTGAGAAATTTCATTTCATCCTTGGCTGAGGAGTCCAGCAGATTTTATTTGGCGCTTTTTTACAGCGCATAATATGCGAGCAACGTGTGCTGTGCTTATAAGAGATGCACCACTTGATATGGAGTATTACCCACCATTAGAGCCTCCATCAGTCACGTCTGACGGGGCATAAATCAAAGAGAACAAATTCCCATTTTTGGAATAAGAATTGTTTTGGCAAGTGCACCGCCACACAAACATTGTGCTGGAAAACAATTAGAAACAGAGCAAGTGTCTGAAACGGCAAACGTAAAACTGCAAATAAAACTGACAATAAATGTCAATATAACAGTGGGCAGCCTGTGTTCCTGCAGGAACCCTGATGTGACCTACAGTGAAGAAAATATACCTTAATAAATATATATAGTGGAGTACAAACAAACCCACCATAATTTAGAGCCAGTTTGGCAGATTGCTCTAAGTTAATGCTTGTTATGTGTTAGTGTGTGGTGCACAAGTATGAATCTTGGTAGTGTGGGGATCCTCATGAATAAGTTAAGCAACTTTCTTTTTTCTACGCTTATCAGATGGCACCCTGTAGGTTTTAGCTGCATTTCACATACCAGATTGTGATATTTTTGGGAATTACTTTTTCAGTAGCATCTCCAGCTAAGAAAGGATAACTATTGTTTATGCAATTCAGAGTAAAATGTAGTGTTCTCAGAGAACTATCAGTTTTGAACCTTGTAGACCATGTTATTTGAGCAAAAGAACCTTGTCAGTATCTATGAGATACAAATGTCCATATAACTACAAAATTTAGCTGCTTAGCTGACTTTTTTTTGCCTTTCATGGATGACAAGTAAAGGCTTTTTTCAGATGGAGAAAAACCTTATATTTTTTTTTTTTGCCAGTGTAGGTAGATGTTCTTTATCTCTAGACAACAAGAAGTCAGAATATTTCAGAATGAAATTGTAAATTTTCCTCACCTTTATTTTGTGTGGAGCTAGCTGATACTTTAAATGCTCCTAAATCTTCATCGTGACCATCTGTGAACGCGCTTCCATGTGAGATACTGGCACTCCTGTGTTTTTCCAAAGTCAGGCTCTCATCATGATATTTGATCTAAGAACCAATTACACCAGTGCTGAGCAGTTTTCAGCTATTTGAGGACTGAAAACTGAAGTTCAGTCAGCTACAGGTGCAGGGTGCAAAACTTCATGAACCAGCTTAGCTTTGGTAGGAGTGGTTTCATATAAAAGGGATTTGGAGTAGGATTTTTTACAAATGTAAATGGGTACTGCCACCACTGTAATCAGCCTGTTTGAAGAGTTCTCCTATACAGATGAATAATTTTTGGGTATAAGGCTAGGTTTCATAGAAAATTGGTATGTTTACTGTAAATTTAAATAATATGGAAACCATTTACATGTTTATTGGGCTATTCATTAAGAAGTTGAAAGTGTGGAAGCACTGACAGCTGGCTTTTATTATTGAAGAACATTTATGCATATGGAAGTCAAAATCAACAGGAAATTTTTGTAATGGAAATGAGATTTAATGCCATACACACACATTTGTAGGTATAATTTAAAAAGAGGAAAATATGAACTGAAAATGGGCCTTGATGATAACGAAAAAATAAATGAAAACCATTTAAAAATCAGTGTTATTTTATATACTGAAGTATCTTTATTACCAAATACAAAGGCCAACTTTTTGACATCAAAAGAGTAGCGGTAGCTAGTACACACTCATCCATGAAAGTGTTTCAAAAAGCTTGTGAAATTCCAATCCATCAAAACACAATGCATGTTTAATTAAAGGAAAACACCCTCCCCCCAAAAAACAAAAACAACAACAAAAAGCCAGTGCCTGGCATATCAAGCAATTAAGCCCTTGATTGCAGGATTGCATGGAAAGACTCAATGCATGGCAGAATGCATTAAAGTACATTATTAACTACAGTGTTTTATAATACCTACTATGTAGAAAATAAACTGTTAGTGCATATGTAAACACCTTAATATGTAGGTTTAGGATATAGAATGGGTGCAGCTGAACCTTTGGAAAGGCCTCTGTTGGTGTGAAAATTAAAGTCTAGATTTTGAAAAGACTTCTCAGTAGCAGAAAACTTGGAAATCTTCAAGGTTCTTGGAAAAGAAAAAAGTTTAATTTTTGGGTTTGGATTTTTTAATGCTTTTTGAATTTTTGTGTTTTTTAATTTAAGTAGACAGTGAAATAAACATACAGATCCACAGTACCAATATTTGAGTTGCATCTCATCTTCGTTTATATATTGACTTTTGGAGCAAAATTTTTCCTGCAGTCTCTTGAAGATGATGCAGTCACAAAGTTAATAACAGAAAACCATTAACAATAATAGTTGTAGGAGTGAAAGAAAAAATCATTTGTGATCACAGCATTCTCCTACATAGATTGACAGTCAAAAGAGGAAAAGAGATATTCAGATGCAAAAGAAACATGTAGTACCTTGGGTCTGTTACAAAATCAATTTAGTAATCAGATAATTGAGCCAGAAGAAAGGTACAAGGAAGGAATAAGCTTTTTAAAAGTTTGGCTTTCCTGTCTAAGTAGTGAAACTTGGGGACGTGCCCTTTCTGGGAGATAAATTTAGCTTGGCTGCAGGTAGATCTGTGACTTCCCTAAAATTATATCGTTCTCTTCCAGTAACTGGCATGAGAGCTCTCTCTATTTTTGGTTTTAGAAAAGAGCAGGACTAGTTAGAACCAAACAGACAAATGCTTTAAAGTGTACTCTAATGCCTTGCCTTACATAAAGAGAGCCACAGGTGCACAAAATAGAGAACTTTCAGAGAAAAGTTGCTGGGCAGTTTAGAGTAGCTGCATCGTTAAAACGTCAGATTTTTCTGTGCTGTGGGACAGAATTTGAAAGTGATATCAAAGCTAGCAGGATAAATTGCTGGTTCCACGGGTTCTCTCAAGCAATTACTAGAAGGACAAGATGTGAAAGTGGAGGAAGATGTGAAGGAATAAATATAGATGACATTGCAGAAGGTAATAGCAGCTGCAAGTGGGGGCAGAAGCAGAGAGTAATGATCTGGGATCTTTTGAAGAAATGGTTGCTTGCTGCAGGTGTGATCTTGAAGTGATTTAACTAAGCAACTTTTTAGCAAGCATTATGACAAACTGAGCTGCTGCAATGTTCACAATGCTTTGTGTAAGCTGCAATATGTTTCTTGTAGAGGTCTGTAACTATTAAATTACCCATGTGTTACCTTCTGAAAAAGCAACACAAGAAGCAGCTCCAGGATATTTCTCGCTGTCCTCAGGTGAACTGCAGAGCCACAGAAAAGGAGATTGCTATCACTTACAAAATCTGCAGGGGGAAACCTCTGGAATTCAGGAAGCTGCAAGGAAGTGGGACCTGGATGTCCCTGTTGTTTCCTTTCATGCATCCTCCCACCTCCCCTCTCCTGCCACTGCTCTGGATACCTCAGAGCTGTAATAAGAGCTCTACTGAGGAAAGGAGAGACCATGAAACGAGCACACAGAAAACCTGAAACAGGTGATATGAAGTTACAAGGTTCTGCAGGAAGAGGTATTCTTAGAATAAGAATTATTCTTTTATCTTGTAGGAAAAATTAATTATTTACTCATAAACCCTGTGTGATGAGTTGATCCGTACCTTCATTTCCTGCTAAAAGAGGACAAACCAAAGTTGTAGCACCTGCCACAATTCCCATCACTGCTTCCCAAAGCTTTCCCCAGGAGTGTGCCCAAGAGCTGTGCTGAGCTGGGGGACAGTGCTTCCTCTGATCTCTGCTCTCACAGCAAAGATGAGAGCTGCAAGAAATTGTGTTAGTCAGCTCTGTCAGTGGCTCTGAGTAAACAGATGATCATCCTGTCAGTTCTTAGCAGCAGCTTTGTTGATCTCCCATTTTCGAGTCTTTTGGGTTCTTGTAAAAGGGAGAGCTGGATTGTTCTTTGGTTGGGTCACAATTGTGGCAGAGGGTTTTTTTTTCCCTGTGGAGTTTTTTACCCAGTTTCAGTCAAGGGTACAGAACTTCTGTAAAGCACTGAAGAGCGCCGATCAAGGGAATGGTGGGTGCAGAAAATGTGTAAATTGTAGAATAGGTGATGTAAATCAAGGGAAGTGTTTCATTTTCTTCCTCAGTGTCATCACATTTCTTGCAAATGTACTGTGAGATTGAAATGTAATAGAATAGAATATAATAGAATATTTCAGTTGGAAGAGACTTAAAACAATCATCTTATCCAACTCGTTGACCAATCCAAGGCTGACCAAATTAAAACATAGTGTTAATTTGAATTATCCAAATGCCTCTCAAACAGTGGCAGGCTTGGGGCATTGAACACCTCTCCAGGAACCTGTGCCAGTGTAAAGAAATAAAATTATATTCATATAATGTCTGAATTGTTTGAAGGAAAAGAATAAGAGACAAAAATCTGTGATACTATGGGCGTGACTAATGTATGCCTTGGGAATGGAGCAGTGGGAAGGGATTCAGGTAGCCCAAATAATATTTTGAGATTTTTGCATTTAGTCTGCCTTGTGAAGTCAAAAAAATTCGCTTTGTTTCTGTCTCTGTTACTCTCCCAACCATTTATCTTCTCAAGTTAAAGACATCTTTTTCAAAGGGAGTGGTTTTATATTGTGCAGTCAGGAAGAATAATTATATTAATGTTTCTAGCTATAGTTATAAGCTGAATAACATGTAGTGGAATTTTTTTGGCCTTTAAATCCTGATGTGAGAGTCCTTCAAGTAGTTAACAGAAGTCTGGAGCATCGGTATCTTGTGGAGATTTTAGACAACACTTAAACAGCAGCACAGTTTTTAATAGTGATGTAATTAATAACATAATTTTGTGCAGGGTGGTAAGTCCCTTGTTGCCCAGTGAGTTCTGCTGTGCAGATCATTCTGTCCATGCAGTTTCTGTATGCCCACATCCCATGGGGCATCCTGAGGAGCCAGTGGTAGCATCAAGATGCTTTTTCAGGAGCCTGTCTAAAAAGAGAGGGAATCCAACTGCTCAGAAGTTGCCCATGCCACACACATCCTGCAGCAGGCAGGAGCTTTAAAGGCTGTACCCATGAGGGACTTGAATGATTGCAGCTGAAGAGGCAGGTCCAGGAAGGAGCCTTATTCTAAAATGCAGGGAGGGCTCGAGCAGCTGCTGACATTAAAACAAGCAAGGCATGGCCTGGTTGTGTACAGAATGCACAATAGGTGCAAGGGATGGTGTCCATCACCAGCAGCGCTGGACAAATAATCCATCTCCTCAGCTACAAATATTCTCTGACTTCCAAAAGCCTTCCAGAAGATTGGGAACGAGAGAGAAATAAAAACAATTGAAAATTTCTGTATATCTCAAGGATTTTCAATGAGAACTTTCAGTGTAACCTGGCAAGGAGAGGACCACAAAATGCACCTAAGTGCAATGTTTGGCTGCACAGAGAACCGCAGATGTTGGCTCTGTGTCACACCTTACCTGGATTTTAGTGCTTGGCACACGTTGAACTTGGTAAATACATGTTCATTGCTGCTCCTCTGCCTTTTCTTGCTGGATCTGACAAGTAAATTTGTGTGAGCACCCTCGTGCCTGACTTTGCATTACGTGAGAGGAAGCTGAGTTGTGTGGGCTTACATGAGATTGAATAAAGGAACTAATAGCTGAGAGGAGTATCAGAGGGGGAAAAGCTTGGGAATATTTGGTGAAGATCAATTAGAAGTTTGGAGTTGCTGGAATGAAGCCCTCCATGTGGCTGTCTGTGATGAAGAAAACCACTCTTCACAGGCATGCAAAGTCAATTAGCACTCAATTAAGGCGGTACAAAAGCACTGCTGTACACGCAGTAAATAAGATGGAGGAGGTTCTTAGGCTTTTGCAGTGTAATAGGGGTAACATTTTCCTTCTCATAATGCAGTGTTCTCCTCTCACATTAGGGATAGCCATATTCTAAATTTGAAAAGAATCTAGTTACATTTTGATTAGAAAATTGTCATAGTAACTTAAGAGCAATTATTTTTAATTTGCCTTGCATTTTTCTAAATTATAAGAAGACTAAATTATGTTGTCCCTGTTTATTTCATTCAAATTAAATATTACACTTTGTCAAATTTATCACAGCTGTTATCTTACTACAGCATCGTCCTTAATTGCTATCAGAGGTTCACAAAGAATTTTGAGTAATTAAAGAAATTTAAGTGTCTTTCTGAAATTAAGCCAAGTTGATTGCCTCCATCTACCTTATCAGCAATGACTCTTACTCCACAAAATAAATATGTGTATATATATGTAAACTCTAAAATGGACATTTTATTCTGAATAACATAGAATTTCCTTGCATTATAATATAGATAACATTTGCTGTTATTAGTTTCCTTAAGAAACCTGCAGTTACCTCTCTAATTCAGTTATTTGTACCCTGTTTCAGCTCATAAACAGAGGATATTATTTCTATGTACTAAGCTTTCTGACTAGAGGGTGAAGACAGAGCAGAGCAGGAATCCTCTCTGCTCTGTTTCTGAAGTAATTACTGAATTATTGTCCTCCTATTCATGCGTTCCTGACTGCCAAGTTTAGGAGTTTCCTCTTCTGTGAAATATGAGAGAGCAAAACATGCAAAACTGCAAGCCAAGGAGAACCTGCCAATTCCTGAAATGACGTTTTTGCATGTCAGATTCTCCAGCAGACAGAGGACTACTGAATTTGAATTTCCATCTCATTTAAGACCCCGTGGAGCTGTAGTTGGACCATTGGAGTCGCTGCACCTCCACTGCAGACTGTGATTCCTTTAAAATGCTGGCAGGAGCAGTAGTAGCTTAGTTTATGAAATATTCTGTTGCCCTGGAAAAGAAGCTGTGTGAAATATACTTGCTGGTTTTTGGCCTCTGTAAGGAAAATTCGACAAAAACAGTGGCAATCCTATCAGCACCTCCTTTCCAAGCCAGATTCCCTCTGCAGAGAAAACACTCATTGGACGTACTCTGCTTGCATATGAAGGATGATGACTAAGATGCTGGAGATGAAAAGTACTTAAATTGTTCTTCTTTTTTTTTGCCTCATAACCCAGATAAGGAGCCAGTTTGCAAGACTTTTGAGTCAGTTCACAACATTTTCCACCCTTATCAGGAGATATCTTTGGCAGGCTCTGCAGTCGTCAGCGCCAGCTGAGGGTTTTCAGAGTCAGCGTCGCTCCAGCAGGATATTCTTCATTTCCAAAGTTGCTGAAGCAAATGGGAACAGTCACAGGGATTTCAGTGGGAGCTGGATCGTGTCCCTGCCCATCACCATGCACAGTCCTGATCTTTTCTGCCTGCTGCCAAAAACTCTCTCTTCTAACAGAGCCCCCACTAGGGCGTGATGTCACTTGGGCTCGTGAATCATGTGTTTGGCTGTTATCACTCTCCTCAGTGTGAAGAAGGCTGGAATTATGTTGCTGAGTGCACAGCTAGCGATTTTTAAAGCAATGCTTAAGTCTAGTCTCTCTTAAAGTAAATAGGTAATGCAATGAAATGGGACTGTGTGGCTTGACAGAAAGGTCTTTGCTTATCCCTCTAAAGAAATTAATTTACTGCTCCTGGCACATCTGCAGCAACTCTGAGCTTGCTAGATGTTTAATTTCAGCTTTGACAAGGTTTTAAAAGGGGAGGGATTTTCTAACAATCATCTAAAATTTATTAAGAAGTCTGTTACAAGAGGCTCTCAGTCATTTCCATCTCTGACACCAAGCAGTGTTTATGCAAAGTGCTTATAAAGTCAGGCAAAAAGTACTGACTCAAAAGAGAAAAGACACTCCAGAGAGTGCCTGAATAAGAAAAAATTGAATTGCTTTTCATAGGTGGTTTTTCCTCTCCCCTGACTACACGAGGACTGAAGGAAAACCGTAATTTGTTTTAGGCATCCTAGAAGATGCAGGAAATTCAGTAGAATTAAAGTGTGTGCAGTTCTTTTGGACTGAAATGGTGGAGCAACTCATCACGACCTTGTGCCTCAGGCCTCACAGGACACCTGCAGAGGAGATTTGCCTGAAAGCCTTAATTGAGGTCCAGGCTTCTTAAAAACTATCCACCATCCCTCTCTCACAAAGTTTATTAGGGTGATTTGTTTGTTGCTGCTCCTTTGCATGCATTCCACTGGGAGCAGAGCTAGAAGGGAAAGTTCTAAATTATATTGACTTTTTTTCCTTGCTGAGTATTACTTTCAAGTGCTGAACTTTGCAAAGTATTGGTTATCCTTTTGTCAGGCCAATCCATGCCTTAAAAAAACAAAACCAAACCCGATGAACAAACCAACAAAATCTACTAAACCTAATTACTTAAAAAAAAATGTGCAACTTGAATTGTAGGAAATTTTAAGTGTGTATCCTATTTTTTATGTGAGATGTGATGGTTTTGCCTTTGTGAGCTTTGATATTTCAGTCATTCATGATTCCGGTGATTCACTAATTTTTAATTTTTTTTGAACATGAGCATTCAAGGGATTAATCAAAAGGAACCACCGTTCTCTTGAGTGCTTTCTTTTGTATTTTAGTCTTCTTTCTTTTCTGCAATCTGCACTTTCAGAAATTTGCTGCGACAAGGTCAATCTGTGTTGGAAGTGCTATTAAGTTTCATTTTATATCCTAAAATTTTCCTGCATTTGAGAGGATGAAGTTCATGGCTGGGACTGTGAGTGTGGTTCATGAGATCTCCCAGCCAACCATTAAACAAGACATTATGAAGTTAGTGTTTTCCATCTTCGTTTCGATAAGTTAAAATCAATAGGAGTGATGTGTTTACTCTGGTGGAATGGAAATGCTCACATAAATCTCCAGGGCACTGATGTATATCTGTGGAAATGTCAAAGGTTCAGTGCATCTTTCATTGCACTGGGTTGGTTTCTACACAGCCTGGATAGATGACCTAAATAAAGATGTCTGGAGTTAGATTTGCTTTTTGATCAAGGCTTCAGGAAACATTGACCTTTGTTACAAGTTGCAAGATCAGGAAACTTTTGCCTCTTTTGAGGAGCTGCAATGCAAATATTATTTTATATCAGGGGAGGGAATAATAAAGGATGACATTAGCTGCTTTTTATTTCCATGGCACACCACAGTGTGCAGTTAAAGAGAGCTTTTATTTAAAGCAAATCTTTACGTAAAAATTTCTGCATAAAAATTTGTCAGTTCTGAGCTAAATTAGTGGCATATTTACCGCAAAGGTTTTCTCTCAGTCTTTGATAAACAATGTGTCTCTTAAAATTGTAGAACAGTTTTACAAACCTTTTGGAAATACAGAGAGGTACCTAGGAACAGAAACTGAAAAGAAACTGCATGCCACAAACAAGTAAGCAAAAGGCTGGCAATTTTTGGGTCCCTCAGAGGGAAGTGTCCAGAGAAGGTCTGGAGGATAGGGCTGATGAGGAGCAGCTGAGGGAACTTCAGCCTGGAGAAAAGGAGGCTCAGGGGGGATCTTCTTGCTCTCTCCTGCCTGAGATAAGCTTGTAGCCAGGTGGGGGTCAGTCTTTTTTCCCCAGGAAAAGCTAGAGGACAAGAGGAGGTGGCTTCAAGTAGCGCCAGGGGAGGCTGAGATTTGATTTCAGGAAAACGTCCTCACTAGAGGGTGGTCAGTCACTGGAAGAGGGGCCCAGGGCAGTGGTGGAGTCACCATCCCCAGAGGTATTTTAGAGGTGTGAGGGTGCGGCCCTTCACTCCATGGTTTGGTGGTGGACTGGACAGAGCTGCCATTAGTGCTTGGACTTGGTCTTGGAGGTCTTTTCCAACCTAACTGATCCCATCATCCCATTCTTTTTCCCTTGACCCTTTCCTGCTTCTCCTGTACTAATCCATCAGTGCTTTTCCTGATCTGTAGGTATTGATAACACATCTGTCCTGTTTCGATTCTCTGGTGTCCAGCACAGACCAAAGGATGCTGCACCATTTTCCTTACAGGGACCTTGAGCTGATGTTTATTGTTACACTGAGTGGTTTCAGGGATTTTTTGGGAGGATGAGGGGGGAACTTGCACTTAGATGTCTGAAAAATTTACCTTTTCTAAATTTGGTCTGTGGAATTGAAAGTTACTATGGGTATTGCCAGGCAAAGGGGAAGGAGGTGGTGAGCAGAAGCAGTCAGATGCACTGAGTATTGGTTGTATAGATATTTCCTTCTTTGAGGAGGACTGTCTGAAAACTAATTTAGACTTACAGGCAAAATTCAGAAGTAGCAGGACTTATCTCAAGTGTCTGTAAAAGAGTCGGTGAAGGAAGTCCACAAATATGTTTGGTTCCTTTTTAATACCATTTTCCTAAAATTAGGGTATAAACTAGTCAGTTATGGAAGGATTTGCCTTCACAGGATTCGGTTACTGTGACCCAAATTCAGTGTTTTCCAAATGAAAGGAATGAAAGGAAGTGCACATATTCTCAGGCAGTACTGCAATATCTTTGTTCAGAAAAATAATGTCTTCATTTCCCATGGAATACTTCTTTTCTTCTGGGATGCCGTGTTGCAGGGCAGATCACTAAAGGCCTACATGTTGGTTGATTTTTATGCACAATAGCTAAAGCACTCATCAGCCTTTAGTTTGAGAAGAGAGGGAAGAAAATTCTTGAGGGGATTTCTGGTTTTTTTCAGTTTTCAATTCCCATGCATTAGAGTTACAAGCCATTGAATATTACCTTGAGAAAGCTATATCACTGTAAGCATATTGCGCATCAAAAGCAAAAATTGAAGCAAATACACTTTTGTTCCACAAAGTTCAGACCTTCCTTCTATCCTGAAAGTTCTAAATTTGTTGTATAGCTCGTCTATTTTGCAGTTGCCACCCCAAAAATGCGATACTGGATTCCAGCCTTCGTTCATCATTCATTTAATCAAGAATAAGACTGCCCCAAATGTTTTTCCTTACATTTTGGTTGTGTAAAAACACTGAGTTGTGTTGGTTGTCAGAACAGAATTGTGCTAAAGGTGCTGGAGGGTGAGGCTGAGCTTGCTTTAATTAGTAGGCATTTTGTAGTTAGAAATTGCATCAAAATCAGTCTTCATGGTAATCTGAATCATATTTCAGAGCAATATCTCATTAGTTCTATTGTGCTCTAAAGGACTTTTTATAAAAGCAAAGTAGTGCACCTTTGTTGACAGTCTTTAATTTGTATTAGCTTTTCATAATTTTTCTATATTGTGAAAAATGAAAATATAGTAATAGTGTTACCTCAGTTAATTTAAATACCTAAATTATTATCTATCTATATTGAAAGGTCAGATGACAAGGCAATTGCAGAATGACACAGGAAATTAGGAGGGGAGAGTAGCTTAACTGTGTCTCTTGGTAAAATAATCACAGAGATAAATTGTTTTGTTAATTACTAGCGAACATCCGATTCTTTAGGGCCACTTAGGCCCACAAGCACTGATTTAAGTTTTGATTAAGGCTTGGGCTATTTTCCATTCCATCTCCATCCATGTGAGCATTGGCCATAAGTTAAATGTGGCCTCTCCTGTCACTGCTAAAAACCAGGGGAGGTTTCTCATGCTGTACCTGGCTTCATTGAGCTTTTTGTCATTTCCTAATTGATTCCCAACTGTCATATTTCTTAAGTAACATTAAAAATAACCTTTCTCTCCTTTCCCTTCTGGCTTCTAAAACTAGATAAATCGTTTGTCATTTTCTCACTTACAGCAGAATAAGTTAATTGCTTAATGATCAAGAAATTTTAATTTAATAAAACCCGTATATCAGAGAAACACAGCAATTTTCAGATTCCCTTTCATTGTCACATTTTTCTGTCAAACCTGGAGATGCTTGCAAATATCACACCACACTGACGTCTGGTTTCCATGGCACTTCATAGCAAATCTAACTAAGAGAAGAAAAAGATATTTAAGGAAGGAATTGCCTTTTAATAGCTGACGAGAAGCAGATTTTACTGTCTGAATAAACAATCTTTACTTATGTTAAACCGTATAAAACAATAGTGTTTAAGAATTGTAAACTGCCTTTCTGCTCGCTATTGTTAATATTACAGAAAACTTTGGGACCCACTTAGGGAGCAGTTCTCCTGTCAAGCTTTCAAAACATTTTCAGAGGACTGAGGGAGTGGAAGTAAACTCTACCTGAATAATGGCCATGATTGATGAAATGGCCAGCAGCTAACTTAAGGTCAGACTCAGCTCTCAAGACACCACTTGAACTGCTGTCAGAATTCTTGCTGTATCTCAGTTTTTGTCATGGTTCCACTCTGTGATTGTGTGGAAACAACTTTTTCTCTTTAAAGATCCTAGCCCATATACTTGGGAAAAAATCTGAAGGAGTTAATCTTTAGAAGGTAAACCAAAGAAATAGAAGTAACCTGCTTGATACTGTTAAAAATGTGATCTCTCAATTTTTTTTTTACACAGTCATAGTGTGTATATGTGTATATATATATATATATAATTTTTTTTTTCCCCACCTGAGCAGGAAGAAAATGAACAGGGAAAAGATAAAATCATTTCAATTTCATTTGAGAATGTTTATGTTGTTTTAGAAGTAGACCAAGTTGTGCTAATTGTCAAGGAGTAGCAGTTAACCAATTAATCTGGAAATGATCCATTCCTAGGAAGGAACACTCACCTTTAGCTGTAAATACAGGTCTGATCACAGCAAAGTAGGAATCCATTTTACAGCAACATGCTAGCGCATATTAACTTCAAGTTAGATAGAATTGCCATGCAGATAAAAGTACCAGAGCATCCTGGAAATATCTGTAATCACCTAAAACTGCATTTTACAGAGGGCAGCTGTAAAATCTGGGTATATGGAACACAGAACCAAATTCTTCTTAGCGACAACTGTGTAAGCTCAAACAGCTCTGCTGATACCACTGGAGTAACTCTGGATGTAAATTGTAATAGCTGCAAACAAACTTTGTCCAAAAATCTTTTGGAAAGTGTGGACTCATAACTTTCAGTGGCAATAATAGGCAGTTTTGTTTCTGTAAGAGATTTCTGTAAACGATTCCTTTACTGTGTTTGAGAAGAAAGGAGGATGAATTGAGGTAATTTCCTTGCAGTATTCAGATATCCTTCACTGGCGTGTTTCAGATAGATACTCTGTATATACTTTTAAATATATCTGTTGGAAACACCGTGTTCCTTTACTATTTTATGCTTTGGAGACCATATATTGTTGAGTTTGCCTCTAGAGTAATGTGTTAAGCTATTTTTTTCCTGCATCCTTGAAGTTAGAAGAGTTCCCTGGAAGAATATACACTTGCATAAATTTACTTTGTGATGCCATTTCTCTGAAAATGGATTTAGCTGCCAGAGGCTGGAGGAATGTTTAGGAAATGTTGTTTAACCAGGTGTCTAGTTGGCATCTGGGCCTGGAGCAGCACATGACCTTGAGTTCATTTTACCTTTTGTCCTCTCTTTGGCACTTAGGCAATTTTGGTGGTAAGATAATGGAGTTGTGCCTCTCTCACTATCTATAAATCCCTGTCACAATCAGCCCTGTCACAGGGCTGATTTCAGCTGAGCTCTCCAGGTGTTAATGTAATTCAGATTCATGACGTGTGCAAACCTGAACTTCCAAAAAAACGTTCACAGTCCTGCAGTAAAGGTTTTGCTCCAGTTTATGACAGAAGGTTCATTGATCCCAAAAGTTCCACAAATGTCACTCATTAAAAATTCCCTATTTTGACCAAATCTAACATTTTTCCTTTACATAAGGTGGTGTTGTAAAGAACCTAATCAGCCCTGACTGACACGCTGCTGCTGACTTAGAATAATTTATATATCCCCTGCAAGAATATTTATTTACACTTTCACTTACTGTGAGAATTATATTCTCCAGAAGTTTTTAATAAAACATAGTGTACTTCCTTTAGAGGGAGATTGATCATATCTGGAATGAAAGTCTACAGTTGCACACCTATAAATAAAAAGAACATCTTCCTGCGTTCCTGATGCACTGAACTTTGAGCTGTTCCTTGGTGATGGTGTAGAATGTATAAAAAAAAATTTGGAAATACACCTGAAAAGCAAATGTGCTGCCATCAGGTGCCTTTGTACGAAAGAAAACAAATAGTTTTCTTACAGGAAGCAGGAGATACTGATATATATATATAAATATATGTGTGTATGCATGTGCATGCTCACACATTTATAGGAGGATTTTAAAATGCATGTTGTTAAAGGAAAAATGCAGAGGTCTACTATGATATTGTGATCTAGTCCAGAAACCACTACAGCTTTTGCAGTCTTTATTTTGCGGTTAATGTGAGTCAAAGGGGTCATGAGGAAAGACTTTTGCAAGGCATATGCAATAAAATGGAAATATGAATTTGCAGCTGAGCAGGGCGGTGTGTGACAACTGCCATAGGAGTGAGTGATGGGGAAATAGAGAGCAAGGAGAAATGAATGGTCTTTTATGAGGGCTGACACTCTCAGAAAAGCTTTTCATTTGCCTAATGGTTGTTATTGCTGTCTGGCAGGTGTTGATGATATCCTATACCACCAAGAACCTCCCCCAGAGGGAGGAAATCAAGCCAGAGGCGTCACTGCTGAAAAGCCAACCATACTGTTGATTGAATTTTTTCAAATAACTTTTATACATAGGTTTTATTGTAGTTATTTTCTTGGTGTTATGTATTTTCTTTTAATTAAGATTCTCTTTAGATAGAAACACCTTATCTAAGCAATCATAAAAACTACTTCTTGCTTTGCCTGAAATCAGTAATATAGAGCATCAGTTCATCCACAGTGATTTGGGGTTTTGTTTTTTGGGTAATGAATGCTAGCATTTATCATAATTAGCTCTGGTTTAAATGGGCCTTTACCTGTAGATTTCTCTGTATAAGGGTGGCTTTTGACCCAGGTCTAACAAGAGGATGCCTACCAGGAAAGAAACACTTTTGGAAGGAAAAGGCACTGGTGACCAGCCCTTTGTTGTTTTCTGGCAAAATCTGAGATACTAATTTGCAGGCTACATGCCAGCTAATGAAAAATTGGAATGATATTTTTTAAAAAAAAATGAAACAGCAACTGGAACTGACATCTTTCTGCACGATAGCTTTAATCTTAAGGTATTATAACCTGAAAAATGCAAAAGAGGGTGACACCACCCTCAATAAACTGGTGGAAAATACCCAATTCAGACAGTTTTTTGATTCTCCAAAACCTCCAGCTTTATGTGCCTATAGATGTCTGCCTGCCCTCTAGGTACACCCCTTTCTAGCAGGGAAATATCCTCACTTGGTTGTATTTTCCCGTTTGATCTTTGAATCTCCTCTTTACCTCACAGCATCTGCCCAGCTTCTGCTGGAACGTGTGGAAGGCTGCGTGGTGGCTGTGCCTGCTGCTTTCCTTTCCCATCATTGTTTGTATTGTTGGAGCCCCCAAGAATTTCTTCACAAAGAGAGATACCTTTGCTAAACTCTTTTTAAACCCGCGGTTTATCCCTGCTCATCTGAATTCACAGTCGAGGTTTGTACTCCTCTGCACCGTTGCACTGGGCACAATGTGCTTTGTGATTCTGATTCTTTTACTGTATCGATCCTTCCCTTCAAAGCTGATTTTTTTTTTAATGTATTTATTTTTAAATTTTTCCTGCTTTCTGGTAGATAATGGGAACGAACATCAGCATCCATCACCATTAGCAGTTCTTTCTTCAATTGAATTTAAGCATGATCTACAAAATGCCTCAGCTCTTGGGACAGGAGCAGATATTGTTGTTCCCGAAGAATAATTTTCACATCTGTCTGTTCTTTCCCTTCCCTGACTCTTCTTTTTCCATTTTCCCACAGAGGTGGCTTTGTCAATGGCCTTTTACACACACAGCTTGACATTGGTGGCAGCCTTCCCCCTTACCTTAAGTAGCTTTTGTTCTGGATCCCAAAACAGGACAATGATGAACCTTGAGAGGAATATTTAAGGTGAAATCCCTAATTTTGTGTAGAAATTCATATGCAACCTGCTTAGCACTCTGAGTTCTGAAATACAAAAAAGAAGGAATATCTTTCCAGTTCTGAGCCTGTGTATATATAGGCTTATGCTAAATTAATTCTATCCAGCATTCCTGTGCATGCTCCTAATGAACTCTGAAGAGAATTTAAGTAACTCTGCTTCCGAACAGAAATCACATTAATAGGGTGAATGCTGTTTCTGAGTTACAGTTTACCTTTGCATTTGCTGCCCCACTGCCTCATTTTTCTCTAGAATAAAGCTTTCTGCTTCAAAATTAGACACATTTCTAGGTTGTTCTTCATTAGCAGCTAGGCTGTGTCTGTGGTTTCATCCACTGAGATCTGGAGCAGTCACGTTGACTCCAGCACATATTTATGTGGGAGCTCTTTGTTGTCATTCTAGGAAATTCTTAATGATGAAAACTGGTTTTAATGCTACACTTTTTATTATTAGGTAGCCTGAGGCTTAGTCTAGGAAGTCAGTGTCTTGGATATAGCTTTGAAATTCAAGAGAATTACATGCAGGAAATTAGAGAAATAGATGAAAATCAACCTTCTCTTATGGTTTTTCAAGCAGCAGCTGAATTCAAATTAAGATATGGATGTCCTTATTCTGAGCTTCTCTTGCAGCAGCCTCTAAATTTTTCTGCCTCAGACCTCTGAAGTAAGCTCCCCTTTAGATCTGTTATTTTTAAACACTGATCTATTTTATTGTAATGACTTTAAGTTTAGCGAAAAGTACCTAATTCCTTTGGCTTCTGTGAGTACACCCAAGAATGTTCCATCAAAGTAAATTTCTGACCCGCCAGTGTTGGTAAAAAAAACAAACCAAAAAAGACTAAAAAAACCTTATTATTATTTAGTGGAGAGGATCAATTGATATGTTTCACAATGTTTGATTTGTTTCAGGGTGATAGCTTGCAGAATCCTGTTGTAAATGTAGACAGCAGTGAATACATTTTCTTGACTTGGAGCTCCAGTCTTAGGAAAAGGAAACGGAGTTTTTTTTTTTCTTGTTCAACAAGAGCAAAACAAATGAACTTCTGCCATAAAATATGGTCCAGAAAATGAGATGAGAATCAGAAAGACAGAATGGAGAAGAAAAGGAATGTTTATCCCAAATGCAAAGAGGAAGTCTGGGTCAGATGTGAGGTCTTCCTTTTGACAGAATGTGTCTCCAGAAGCTGCTGTGTGTTTGTTTTGTTCCATCCCAGTGCTCAGAGAACTCTGCAGGTGGGGAAGAGACCTTTGTGCTGCCCTGCGAGGACACTGCAATCTTGTTAAAAATGGTGCTTCAGCAAGGGAGGAAACATAATTAATGGAAACAGGTACATTTGTGATGAACAGCAAATATTGGCCAGCTTTCTTCTAAAAGGATTAACCTGACTTTCCCTGCACACTGAATTTTCACTTAGGAATGGGAGTGACAGTTCTGCAGTGATTTGTCATGAAGATTTTTTGACTGAACTTTAGCAAGAAGAGAAAATGTATTCTCTGTCTCATAGGTAATGCTAGGAAGGAAAAGTATTTTAAAGTTGGTTACTTTGATATTTGTAAAATGTTTTTTTAAAAATGGCGCATTATTTCAAAGAAATGTTTTGTAAACATTTATAGAAGGAACACTTTTCCCCAGATTTTGAGCTGTGGTTCTCTAGGGAGAGGAAGGAAAGAGAAGAAAAAAGGATTAAAAAATTTGGTTACCAACTATTTTTAGTGGAGTAATTTCTGATAATTAGGGAAACTAATTTAATTCCAAACTCAAGTCTCATCCATCAGAAAATCTGAGCCTCCCATTATTCATGATGATTTTTCCAGCAGCAGAGCCATTGTTTCACTCCCTAAACAGACACAGGACTCTTATAAGCACGGTGTGCTACATCCTAAACTTTGTCAGGAGTATCAGAGAAAATACCACCCCTGTCCTGATGAAAACAAAGATGCTCAGCACACTCAGGACCCGTCCTAACAGTGCTGTGAACGTTTGGGAAGTAAAAACTGAGGGAGGTTAACTGAATTTGATGCTCTTGTATCTCGCAATACAACTGAATCTTGTTTAGAGAATATCATCATCCTCTCATCTCCTGCTAGGGAAGAATGTTGATATTAGTCTAATTTTCTCCTTTTTTTATTTTCCCTATAGTTTACAGTTTGAAAATCTACACAACTTGTCTGATTTATATCAGTCTGGAGGTTTTGATAAAAACACTGAAATGTGTTGACAAATTCCTTATCTTAGGTGATGTGTTGAGCTGGAGGTCTAATGGCCAAACACAAGCAAACCAAAAGAATTTAACCTTGTTTCCCTCTTAGATCCTGCAGAATGTGGCATAACTTGTTCTTGACTCCACTGTAGAGTTATTTGGGTATGTAAAGGAGATAAATGTCCTGTGAAATGGATCTTGCTGCTCACTTCAGTGGAATCAGCTGAGTTTGGGCGCTGCTCAGCAGACAAAGTTCACCCCTTGTCACGGTGAGCGTGTGAGGAAATGGGGATGGAGGGAAATAAGCAGCGTGGGTTTCTTCTACGTATGTGGCACTTTTATTAAGAAATATTTTTAAATGGAAGGATCTTATGTGTACAAATTACTTTTTTCAAAACATTTTTTTGGTGGTCGTGCCACCTCGTTCTCGTTTCCCTGCCGTTTGGGAAGACCGGGGAATAACAAGCGGAACAGTTTCCTGAAATTTGTCCTGGCAGCCCCAGAACCATCGTTACAGAGCAATTTAAAACAAAGCTGGCAGTGCACAGAGGCTGATTATAACTCGTTAAATTAGCTGGTGCTTAGAGCAGCGCAGCCATGGCAACCAGGAGTAGAGTGGACACCAGACCCCTGAACTGGGGCAGGGTTTGTGCCCCGCATTGACTCCGGTGCTGCCATAGCAACACTCCCACCTGCGGCAGGGACACAGGATGGGCTCAAAGCCAGCGCCAGCCAGCCTCTGCTGCAGCCCTGGCCACTGAGAATTCTACATTTCTGTGCTGACAGGCACTGACCCCCAGGAAAACACTGCATTGACCCGGGGCCGTGGAGGAGGCTTCCAAAATTGACAGCACTGGGGTTGTGGGTGTGTGGTTTGCATAGAAGTGCGTGACATCACAGGGTGCAAAGCTTAGAGTTTAAGGGTTTAGAATATAGTAATATATTCTATAAAGCAAGATGGAGGACTTAGGGTGTAGGCCAGTCCTTCTTTTTCACCTTCTTCATGGGTTTGGGTGGTATTTTGTAATTGAGTAGAAAAATCCACATTGCGGGCCACGGGTGGTTGGTTATTGGGTTAAAAGTAAAAATAATTTAGGTGTCATTTCATGATTGGACAATTTATCCTTAAAAGGCCTTGTAGAGAGGGAGATAGGGCTCTGTTTTTAGTTTGTTAGCTATAAGTGCTGTAGAACTCACAACTGGTGAAACTGGAATATAGATAAGAATTAATAACTATCTGAGTCTGAAATATTGTCTCATGCTTTTAATCCCAACCCTGGCAAAAAGAAGATAAAACACAACAATCCTCCATAAATTATAGCTGAATTTCATAACAACTCTTAAAGATAGTGGCTGTCCAGCAGCCAGGAGAAGGAAGCAAGTCTTTCTAGTTGGCTGCAGCACTCAGGAGATGTTTATGGTGATAAAGAAAGGGAAATTAGCTGGTGTTAGGTGTGCATGGAGGTGGTTTTGTCCAGACTAAATACACATTCTATTTTTGGTGATGAATACTGGTTTTTGCTTGATGAAAAACTGCTCAGACGGGTTGTTCTCCTTGAATAGATTGCATTGAATACACTGACATCACTTGGCAGCATTATTTTGTGACGAGGTAAATATACCAGAAACCCTCAGGCTGCAGTTCTGCACTTGTAAACACAGGTGTTCATATATAGTTTGAAGAATGATAAGTTAAAATGCAGTTTAGGGAAAGTAAGAAACTTTGGTTCTGTAAATAAAAACCCCAAGGCATAAGAGTGACTTACACGTCCTGGAGTTCATGAAGCAACACAACTTTATCTGAAACAGAGCTGGATTTCTCAGTAAACTGCTCAAAAGCTCGTAACCATTTCAAGAAAAAGTGATGTGATTGGCATGGAAGATGGCGGCAAATGAAAAGATTTAATCACGTTTTTGAGTTCGCAGGTTACAGAAATTGAAACCTGAGGTTTTCTTAATCTCACCTGGTGGATGGATTTAGTTCATCAGCCAACAGCAGCTGCCCCATTTCCTCTCCGTAGCCCTCTGGTCTAGCTGGGATTTTCGTGGTCTCTCAGCGCTGACAGCTCGTTGGAGTTCAGGGTTTGCCAGGATTCCCTTTTCCAGCCCCACTCCTCCGTCACATATCTCACCTCCTCTGCTAATGCATTCCTGGGGACGTTCCAAAGAGTTAATACTCTGAATATAATACAACATGGAGCACCTTCTGCTAATTTCTTTTTCCACCATGCCCATTAAATTCCAAGTGCTTGAATTTTTGCCTTTTTCATGGGGTTCTAAGACAGAAAAATATTTTATGATTAACATGTTTTGATTTGTAGTTATTGAAGGAAAGACTAAAATAATAGAACTTAACAAGAGCGTATCACACCTGACAGTTGTTCATTATTAATGTATGAATGGCCAGCTAGGAAAGTAAGTAGCATTTAAAAAAAAAGTTACGTACTGAGAAGTTAATTAAAGTGCTGTTGAATTTAATTGAAGGGAAAAAAGTAATATGAAACTCCATGTTAAGAACTATTATGAAGTTTAGAGTAATGTGTGATCCTGGAGGCCTGAGGGGAAAATTGACAATTATAAACTAAATTAGAATAATTAGGTTATTATTATGGCAAATAATACGGCAGAGTTTCAAATTATCACCTGCTACTCCATGCTGAGGATGGAACTTGCTAAGAAAAGTACCAAGGAATATGAAAGGATTTTTTTTTTCCTGTCAGCTTTCCTTTCTATCCAATGTAAACATTTTGTTTCCATGATGTCTCTAGGTCCTTGTGCTGCTTTTAACCCTGCTCCTCTGTACTGTGTACTGGTCTTTTGTGCAGAGCACAAGATGTGGAAACTTTTCATTTGTGCTCTTTTAGAAGTGTTGTCAAATGTGTTGAGCCTGCACATCAAATATTTCACTGTAAGTGGTGGCAAGAACAGAGTGTTTTGTAGGGACTAAGGGAGAAAAATTAAACCTGCACGTTGTAGATGAACTCTGTTGTTTTGTACTAGTATAGTTTTAAAAATGTTTCCAGTTCTAGTCTTTATTCAGATATCCCTCATTGCCATGTAAATATGTCTGAATTTCCTCAATATATGGGGAATGAAGGTGATATAATGCATGTATTTATGGATTTTTAGGTTTTTATTACATTTATTTATTTCTAAAATACTGCTGTTCTCTCCATCTCATGTCAATTTGCATCAAACCACTCCAAAATGGTTCCCAGTGACACAGCACCATTGTTTCCTGCATAGATCTAGAATTAGTAACCCTGAAAAATATGTTCATTTAAATTTTAAAAGATTACTCCCATCAAAAATATAGGGTTTTTTAAATTGAATAATGTATAAAATCTCTTTTCACCTCATACCACTGGGTGATATTCCTAGAATCTTTAGTCCAGAAGAAACAGTTCATTTTCAATATTCTGTCCCTAAAAGAAGTGGCTGTCAATTGAAAAAGGACATTTGTTTGCAAGTGATTCAGTTGCAATATTTTCACACTTAATTTTCGGCATAATTAGATAGAATGATGGATCTGTGAATCTTTTATAGATGGAAATAGTACAAGTTAGCCAAACTATCTGATCTAAGCAGGAGGGTTTATTATGATTATTTAAAACAGAAACTGACCACTCCAGTGACTTGTGCTACTTACAAGATGTGTGTTGTGATCCATATAAAAACCAGCAGTGGAGATTAAACTGCCCACTGAATTTGCCCTAGGGAATGTCCAAGGAGCTTTTAAAAATAGGTAGTTTGAAACAAGAAATTTCTCTATTGACTTTTCTGTATTGTTTTCCTTGTTAATGGAATCTATTTGGTGAAATCCTTGAGTGGTTCAGTGCTCCAACAGAAACTGAAATCTGCCCTGAGCAAGGCAATGAGTTGAGCTGTGGTTGTGGGGACAGCTTTTTGGCCAAAGACTTTATTGCTATTACAATAAAATATATTTATCTATGAAGCAGCACCAGAAGTAATAAAAATGAAACCAGGATTTTATGCATACTTACAAGGCATGGACTTTTTCTGGATGACACTATGATTTGTTTCCAGCCTGCACTGAGGTGAAATATGTAGCTAGTGCTTGAGGTTCAAATTTTAGAGCCTTCATTTTAATAAAAGATCAAATATTTATTTTTATGACTGTTTGTAGTCTCTCTGTTTGGTGCTTTTCCAGATTTAATCAGATAAACCAGAAGACAGATGCACAAAATCCGTGTTACTTTGTCATGCCTTTGCCACAAACAATTGCAAGATAATTGTTACAAACAAAAATAAGGTTGGGGTTTTTCCTACTGACATTGCAACCCAGTCTTGTGAGTAGCATCAAAGATTAATACTAGGGTTAGTCTGTATCTGTGGTAATTATCACACCATTTTTTCCTCTTTTCCTGTAATCTTCTTATGTTATTTTTTTAATGTGGTTCTGCTCAAGTCAATTCAATTTCTCTGAAGACAAAATGCATGAAGCAATACTGAGTTACTTTGGATCTACTGAAACACAAACTGGAAAACTCAATTTTCAAGTCAGATTTTTCAATCAGAAGCATATGAGAAGAGCAATAAATGAGTTTCAAAACATCTTTATTTACAGAAATGTAATAAAATATACAGGGAAAAAAAAAAGTGCCAAGTGGTTGGGTTTTTTTGGTTTTTTGTTTGCTTTTTCTGGCCAAGCATGTGCAAGCAGGGTGTGTTGTATCTGTGGCTAGAGAGAAGGATTGAAATGCAGATTGGGAAAACAGAAAATTTAAGGGGCAGATGCAGGGAAGGCCCATGGGGCTCTCCTTGTCTTCTCTTGGACATGGGGATATGTTTTTTATGACTGTCTTTGAATCCATCCTCTCAATGACACGCTCTATTTGTACAATGTTGCCTCAAAAAATTATCTTTTCCCTGACTGTAAAATTAGGAGAAGAAGTTGACTGAGCATCTTCCTGTAGCCCTTTAATTTCTACTCTGCCACACCTGCAAACTTTCTTTCCCTTGCTGGAATCTGCCTCTTTTTGCTCACTGAGAAATGGAGCATGGCTGAAAACAAGCAGCAGCCTCTGAAAAGGGCTTTGCCCTGCCAGAAAGGGGCTGTAGGTTACTTTCCAACCCAGGGGTAATTCAGGTGTTTTTATGTCTTGGCTGCACGCTGTGATCCTGCTCATCTGCAGAGAAACAAGTTCTGAACATTCACCCTATATACTTTTTTTTTATTTTTATTTTATTTTTTATTATTCTTTCTGAATTTTTGGGCCATTAGCTCAGCTTCACAGGAAGGAACAAAGTATTTCCTTTTTCCTTTATCTTTTTCTGTGGAGAGTGTTGTTTCTTCTAACTAGGAGTTCTTGTGACTCATCCAGATACCCTGTAATGAAAAAGATTTATATCTGCTCAGTGCAAGACATATAAACACCCTGTGCTTAGCAAATATTGTCTTCTGCCTGGTCTGCCAGCAAGTTAACTTCAATTTCTGTGGTGGTCTTATTGCTGAAGTCAGGCAGCTTTTAAGAAATAGCTTCTACTCCCTTTTACCAGCAAGAGTGGCAGCGCACTCTTAATCCTTTCTTAGCTCTTACAGGTTTTGCAGAGTCTGTGAGTTAATTCATCCTCAAGTTTCAGACTCCCGGAGTAAATTATGAACCTTAATCATGAAGGTGATGGTTCTGCTGAGGAAATAGAGGCTGAATTAGTTACTGTGCCATGTCAAGGATGTGTGCATTGATCTGTTTGGTCTGTGCAAATTACATCAACTAAATAGGTGATGTAAACAGGCATGCACTGAAGTGGACTCATTTCCACTGATTTAATGTCCAAAATATTTTGTTTCTCAGAGGTTTCATATGAAAGCTTCCTGGGAGGTTAAAAGCTAAAAATGGCAGCAAAAATACCCTACTCAGGCTTAATGTTTTCCCCATCATATTTCTCTCTGAGAAGTGTAACTGACAACCTGGGAAAGTCTATTGCAAAGCAAAGTGGTTTGAGAGATTGTGGCCAGCCACAAAGGTTAATGTCCAAGTTAAGTAGCTGCTGAAAACAGAAAAGTAGAGCAGCTTAATGGGTTGAAAATTGGTTGTAGGGGGGAAAATATAATCTTGAATGCAGCCTTGGAGAGAACTTGGTATTATGTGTTCAGTGAAAACCTTGTTTCAGTAAAGTAGGTATGTGCTAGGAAAGTCCAGTTTAGAGCAGATAAAGCGTACAGAAGACACTGGAGAACATTTATGTGGTTGAGCTTATATTTTTATTCAGAAGAGTTGCAAAGCCCAGATAAATATATTCAGAGGGGAGCTTCCAGAGAAACTGCTTCACAATTATGAGCCTGGGAGTTGTCGTGATTCACAGAGTTCTTGGGGGAGGTATACAGACACATGCAGTTTCATAACATTTAAGCTTGGAATTGATAAGGAAGAATCCTATTAATGTGCAGAGTCAGAGTAATCCTATTAATTATATAAGCACTAATCCAATTAGTTTCAACGTCCTCAAGACATTCCACCAACATTTTCACCAACCTCTGTAGCACTGACATGAGAGACCACCGATGCTCCATTTTTTGCTTCCCAAGGGTGAGAAAATTAGTGCAGATAAAAGTGTTCTGAGTGTTATAACCCATAAAACTTATAATGTTCATTTTAGTGTGGACCATTAGCATTAGTTTATTATCCATCCTGACCTGTTTTATCTTGTTAGTCTGCATGCTACAGTGTCAATAAGCCAGCAGATACCATAACCACAGGTTCTTTTGATTCACCAACTTTTTTCCAAAATGAAATTCCTTCAGATTTAATGAGAATTAGGCAGGGCAATAATTAATCTGATTGCATGGCACCACTTCTAATTGAGGCTGCCAATCCAGGGCACAGTACTGGAGAAGAGGGGAAAGGTAGGATTGATCCTCTGAGCTGACTCTTACTGCCAGATCTCCCAGCCACGTGTGAAGGTGCAGAGGAGAAACAAACCTCACACGCACGACTTTTTGATGACTTTTGGAGCTTTAGGGTCCAAATGGATCTAATGTTGCTGGGCTGCATCAGTGACTCTTTACAGAGTCGTGTAGGGGTTTTCATGTGAGTCAGAACATATGTGTTCATCTTTCAGAAAGTGAATTTTCAGCTGGTTTCTTTGGCAGGCTACACCACGTAGTGGAAACACTCTCCAGCATGCCAGGAACGTGTGGGTGGCTCGTGTTTGATGTGACTAATGATATTCTTATCTTCCCTCTGTGACATGTCCATAAGAATATTATTCTGCTTTCTGGAGCTCTGTTTAATTTTGAGATGGTTTGTCTGAAATCAAGCTTTGAAATAACATTAGGAGGAAGATGATAATTTGTATCAGGCTTTGTTGCCTGATAGAGCAGATTTTCTCTAATGATTCCTAGATTTTCTCAGATTCAGGGATGTGTTTAGGTAATGGATCACATTCCAAAGTTGCTGTTGCTTGTTTGGCCACCTCTGTTTCTTCTGATATGGACTATTATTTATGTGCCTTTCTCAGGAGTCCTCAGGGTGACTCTTCTGTGAGTGACCCGTGTTTATGTCTGGGAATTGTCACTTTTTGACAAGTTGAACACGTCCAGTGAGTGTAGCTGTTCCTGCCTGTACAAGTGGCTTCCCTCTGCTGTTCCCAAACGCTGTGATATCTCCCATTGCACTCTCTTTGAGGTTATTATTTATGCTTTAGTAGTCACTGGTACTCCTGAGCCATGGGAGAAATGTTTTAACCGCTGTACCTTTAATCTCAGTTGCTTTGATACAGGTATCTTTTATAGTGTCAATGACTTGGAGAAGTTTGTGGCTGCCCAGTGTCAATTTAACAAGTTCTTTTCCCTTGTTCCTTTCTCCTTGGATGGGCACATCATGTAAAAAGAACTCACGGGGTAAAACATTTAGTTCCTGGCCTGATATATCAGTGCACAGATGAAATCAAGCAGATGTTTACATTAACATTTAATTGAATTTATAACAGGCTACCACATGTTACATACATTAGTAATAAGCATTAAACAAAATAAAAGAAAACATTATGCATGTGCTCTAAGTAGCAGCATGACACGAGGAAAAGATCCCTCAGCTCTTGAAATCGTTGCTGGTGGTGGGATGAGAGGTGCAAGCCAGCTGTACCTGCTCATGCTTTTTTTTTTCCTTACTGTTCCCATTGGAAAGGGGATTTGGCCTGTCAGAGTTGCTTCAAGGTCTTCTTGAGCCCATTATAGGGAACCTGAAACCTTGACAGAATGAAGAATAATCACAGTGAGTCTCAGTGTATTCTGGAGAACTCTACAGACAGGGCTGGATTTGAAGCTTCCTGAAGTAAACAGGAGATTTTCTGTTGGCATTACATGGTTGTGGATGCCAAAAAATATCTTCTGTCATTTATTTAAGAGACACACAGACTGTCTTGAGGGAGGATCCCATGGTGAAAACAGAAATAAGGAGAGCTGATTTTAGTGTCATCTTTCAGCATTTCCAGGCACTGATTTCCATCTTAGCTGTGTTTCCAATATAACCCATCTAAAATTCCATCGTGTAAGGAACAACTCCTCATCGAGTGACTCGTTTTTATTCACCACAACACTCAGAAATCACCAGCACATCTCTACAAGGTGGTGCTAAGCTTTTCTTGTTTCCTTTTTCTGTGATGGAATTCTAACTGCATACTCACTGACTCTATTTTTGGCTTAAATAAACTTTAGGTTTAGCATTTCCTAGGCCAAGGCAATTGGTATGCCTGACATCCCAAGGTTTGTTCAGTACCAATTCAAATTCTACATTCTCCACTTCTGCTGTGTAGGTTCTGGAGAACAGGGCTGTTTTCAAATGAGATTGTGAATCACTGTAACCAAACCCAAATGTCAGTCCATGAAATAAACAATTTCAATTAATTTCAATTAGTCATTTATATTTTACAAGAAAATATTTTGGTTTTCTTTTTTTTTTTTTTCCAATACACCCTCTACTTCTCATAAAATTGTTTTCCTTAAATAACTGAATATAGGTTTTGTTTATTTTCTGTATAATTAATAAGCATAAAACTCACTGTAGCTGGAGAGGTCTGTAAAACTCAAAGTATTTATTTTTCTGTTTCCCTTTTAAGCTATATTGAGTATATTTTGTTTCTTTCCAACCTACATGATGATTCCCTATGTTTCCTATTACTTGTGCCATCCATATATATTTTTTGTGAAGTTCTGGCATTAAAGGATGTAAGATCTCTTAGAAATCTTCATGAAGTTCTGTTGAAGAGCAAATATGTTATTTGTGTGTTGCCCAAATTTTTTTTTTTTTAAAAGCAGGAGAGTTACAGGTTAATTGCAGTCTTCTGACATTTGGCAAAAAAAAGCAAGATGTAATGCAAATCTGCAAAGTGAGTCTTTGTTCTACAAAGCACAAGTATTAGAAGCGAAAGGGAGTGTATTAATAAGTCTGTAGATAAAATTGCAAAGACACTGAAGATGCAACATAGCTAATCTTGTTTACTCAATTAGTAGAAATCTGAATATGAAACGTATTCTAAGACTTAGAAAATGAACATTTTATGGTCTTTGAATTGGGCATCTGGAGAAATTATACTGTATAATGAGATACTTTGGGTAATTTTCTGGTTCTTGGTCTTATACCATACAACTATTTGCTTAATAATCATACATAGATACAATGAAGTCATATTGCTTAATTTTTTTTGTAGAGATGAAGTAATTCAGCTACATTTCTGTGACTTCAAATTATGCCACTGATATTGAAATTTAGATATGAGAACTGATGTCTGGAAAAAGTACTTCTGCATCAGCAGTAGAAAATACACTGGGAAAAATTAAATTACTTACATTTTTCAATCCTGCAGTTCCTACTAAGCTTCTTATTTTTAATTAAAAAAGATAAATCAGCATCATTATATTCCACTCTTTGTCATTCCAAGCAAAACAAATAAAATAGTTGCAGCTACTATTTATGTAATTAATTGAAGGCTGAAAATGCCTCGTAGTTTTAAAGAATGAGCTAAGTTACTAAGCAGCAGAGAGTGATAAGAGTAAGGCAAAAGGTCTGATGCTTGTGTTACAAAGGGGAGTTCTGGATGTCAAAGGGAACTGAAGTGAAAGGTGGTCACCACATGTAGCAAACCCAGTGAATTCAGGAGAGTTTAGGAAATAGAACTGCTGAATCAGTAAAAGAATTTGTTACAGTTCATCTTATCGATTCACCCTGAAGTTTTTTTCTCTCTGCTGCTAATGGGGTTTGAGGTAGTTCCTCCTTACTCCCCATCAGGAAAGGCAGTTCCAGGAACTCCCTTTCTGTGCTGCAGATGCCTTGGCTCACCAAGAACACAGCAGCTGCCAGCTCGCTCCTGTCATCCTGCCAAATGTGGATTCCTGCGTGAGCAGGAGGAGGGAACACTGTTCCTAGAATTCCCTTTTTTCTTTTTTTTTTATTTTCCACCTCCTATGCAGTGAAAAAAGTAGTGAAACCTTGCTGGATCTGAAAGAAGGGGTTTGATCTTCGTTCCCAGGGGAGCAGTGAGATGAGAGACTGCACACGGTGTAGCATCTCCCCACGCAGCTGGGCACATTTACCTGGGCTGGGACAGCTCAGAGCTGTGTGAGGGAGGGGGTTATGTTCTGCTCTGGGTTGTGTTGTGTTGTGTAGGGGGCTTGATGCCTTGGGAGGTCTGAGCTGGAACAGAGACTGGACAGAGCCAGAGAATAAAGTGGATATTTATTGAAAGGCCTTTAGGGTACACCTTGGGCAGGACAAGAGCCTGGCCAGGGCTGCACCCAAGGTGGACCCAAAATGGTCACAAAATGGACAGAGGGTCACGAGGTCTCACACTTGGATCAGTTTTGGTCCATTTGCACATTGGGGTTTAATTGTCCCATTCCAGCTCCAGGCTGTGAGGTCCCATCCTTCTTGTTCCTCCCTCCAGCCACCCTTGTTTGTGCTTTTGGGCTGAAAGTTGTCCTTGGTGTGCAGCAGGAAAAGGATTTGTTTTGTGTCCCTGCTGTGTGCAGAGAGCTGAGTGACCCTGAGTGTGAGCTCAGAGCTGCACCCTGGGCAGCACAGAACATGAAATACAGGAAAGCTGAAATTTAAGGCATCAGACTAAGAAAGCAAAACTTCCTTTAGGAATGCAATCATGGGATGATTCTAGGGTGTATTGCAGAGACAAACAGCCACACACCCAGTGAAAAGAAAAAAGAGAAGCATCTCTTTGCAATGCTTGCATTTTCTAGTAAATTGAAATTACCAAAAGAGAAACCTCAAATCAATGAGAAATAAACCATGCAAAACTAAAATAAAAACAACCACCAGAATACAAGGAAGCAAATTCTAGTCTCCCTCCATATCTAGAGACTGTCATGTCGGCCATGGATGTGAAAAGGACAGGTTTGCTTGAAAGATTGGTGCCATGTTCCCATTCCACCTGAATTCCTCTTGCACAAAGCAGCTGAGCTCCTTCACTCAGGGGACTTCCCTGAGTTGGGCTTTTCCCTGAAAAAAGCTGCCAAAGTCAATCTTTCCAAGGAAATTACATACATATTTTTTAATATGATTTAGAAGCAAGTTTGTCCTGCATAATATAGACAGGTAATATTTTCTTCCAACACTTAGCAGGGTTACTTTAACTGATAGATGAAACAAAAGAATCAAAGCCAATGTGAATTTTTTAAGTCTGAATGTTGGAATTGTGTTTCTCCAAATCAATTGCTTGGGTTAAAATTACTGTGAAGTACTTTATTTTCTGTGCCATGTACTTCACTGTCTTGCTTTCAAGGCAAATTTAAATGTTTTATACTTATTATAAAATGCTGATCTTCTATTTCACTGTAGATGCAGTCACTAAGCCACAATGTTTAATGATTTAATAATAGAGAGGTAATCTATTCCTTTCAGTGCTGAGCCAGTGATTTTTGAGAAGTCTTGAAGGCTTTGCTGGATGACCATGGGGTGTGTGTGTTGTTCACGACAATAGAAAATAGTTCTGGTGTTGTGGAAATACCACAAATTTTAATTACCAGGGAAAGCCCAACAACAATTTTCCTGGCACTGGTGAAATCTGACTCGGTGATGTTTTCTGGTGTGAGCAGCTTCAGTGGTGGAGAGAAATTTTGTATTATCAGCGCTTTGCATCTTGGAAGAGATTAATATTCCAGCCCTGTTTTACATTACATTTATAACAACTATGATTTAATTTCTATTTGTGTTATTATATATGTGTGGTTCTCAGAATGATGCAAACTAATTTCTTGAGCCTGAAACTACAGCTTGTAAACAAGCCAGATTTTTTAATATCTGTTACTATTAAATGCATAATGAAGCTACCCCAATATACAATAAAAAATTAATTTCCTATGTCTTTTAAAAATTACGTAGGAATGTTTCATGGCACAGGAATTTCTTTATTCTAATTTATTTCTGGTAACTGCTTCATTCCCATTGCTTTTTCTCATAATAAGTGGAACAACCATTTATTTAGAAATTTACTTCCTGTAGCTGGAGTGAAGAATTGGTAGACTTTACTATGCAGCTAGGCCAATATCCTTTTTTTTATTATTATTAAAATTATTATCAAGACATGCCCATAATTTTCTGGCTTGACAATTACTAACCTTTGTACAGATAAGCTGGTGTTCCACAACAATAATTTTTTTTGCTTTAGAAAAAATAGATCTGTACAGCTGAACAGTATTTTTGATGGGTTTCTTTCCCTCGTGTAAAAGCAAAGCCAAAGAAAGCCCGGGATGATGGATTAGGCTGGAGTCAGGCTGTGGGAGAGGGAGGGAACTCCGGGAGCTCTGCTGGAAGGATAATCCCAAGTATCCCTGATGCTGCTGGCAGCACGTTCCCAACAGCATCCCAACAGCATCCCTCCATCCTGGCACCCTTATCTCCCCCAAAGTGGGCTGATTTCACTCTTTCTGCTTGGTCTGATTTTGGCTGAACACCACAGTTCAGTTCACCGTGTTTATGGAGTAGCCTGATAAGTGCTTTGCAGGGGTTTATTTTCCTTCCAAAGAAAAACAAAACAAAACTGTTCATTTGACCATGACACTCAAACTGGTGAAAATTGCTGGATTCACTACTGTTTGTACCAGCTGAAGCTGTGACTCAGTGCTTGTACTTTTAAATGCTATTTAGAAATACAGTTTATTTATGGCATTGATGCTTAGTGTGTCCATAAAGGGTAATTATCCAAATGTAGTTTTCTTTTATCCTTCAGCTATGTTACTGATATGAAATGTGTGGAAAATATTATCGGTTTAAATCATATTTTACATGGAGAGTTATCTGATTGGCTTTGCAGCAGTTTTTAATTTAGCCTTATGTATTTTTTACATGGCAGCTGGAGCACAGCATGCATATAGCGTATTAATAGAGGAGACTTCTAGTCAGTTCTGTCTGCTCTTGCAAAGAAAAAAGCAAGAAATAAGAAAAATATGTTTAAATTGCACGTTCTGGATAAAGGCAACAGACACTGCCTGGCAAACTGGGGCTGTCTGTGGGGATTATTTCATTTTTCCATCTCTGCTTTGTTTTTCGGTGGCTAGCTGGCTTTTTGTTTGTTTTCAATTGAACTGCTGTTGTGTATATTGAGAGATCTATCATTTATCTATCAAACAGAAAGTTGGGCTTGAAATGCAGCCTTACTTGTAAACTCCGTTTTCAGCTGCTCCTCACTTGGCAATCAAGAAGCCCTTTGGAACTGAAATGCCCTGCATTTGATCATAAAACATTTCGGTGCTTGTTTGTTTCTGCAAATCTGGGTCTTATTCAGCCTTTTTGAAGGTAGTGTTTAAAAACAAGCATGCACTAACTAAGAACATGAAAATACATGGTTTATTTTTTTATTCTGTTATACTGGGAAAAAGAAAAGGAATAATGTAGAGATACCTTTATTTTTAGAGCAAATAAGCTCACAAGCTTTAAAATAATACGTATTCAGTTCTCCCACTCTCTCATGATACTCTCAGAGGGATTTTTCTGGCAAGCTTCTTTTTTCAAACTGAATTTTAAAATGTATGTGGTTTATAGGTGATCTGGTACATGGAATTAGTTTTTTGCAGCTATTTTGATGAATAGAGTGGATCCAAAGTGAGCTCTTAAAACTAAACTTCATCAAAGATTACTGAACTTCAAGGAAGTATTAAAGACAAGACTAAAACCACTATAAAACGATGAGAAAAAGAACTAGAATTGCTTCCCATAGTTCTCCTTTTAAAGAAATAAAAGGGAATCCTAATGAAAAAGGCAAACAAAACTTGGTCAACAAAGAATTTAAATTTGGGGAACGCAGGGTATAGTTTAATAAATATATTTCAGTTCTGTTCTAAATTTAGCATAAATTTTCCTCTCAACTTTTTGCGTATCGAATAATGAAAAGAGCGATTTGCAGAAGTCTTCTTATTCAAAATATGGTTACAGACTCAAGAATCACAAATACTTCCCTGCCTTGTGATTTCCTCCCAAATTCTCTCCTTTTTTGCCACGTTGCAATTACACATTCTCCAGTTGTTTGGCCTGTGTGAGTCTGGTCTTGGGCAGCTGTGTCAGTTTAAAGTCCCTGCAGGGAATCTGCATTTTATTCCTGGCTTGGCAATTACAAACTGGCCAGCTTGACAAGTTTTTCTTTTTCACTAGAAATAATGAACCTAAACTGCTTTTGTAAAGCGCCTTTGAACATTCACACATGAAACAAAAATGCTATATAGCATTAGGTACGATTTCTTTTGGCTCAGAATAAAGTTCCTTTGCGGGACTGTGGTAAATCAAGGGAAGTCTGATTAAATGGATCTGTAGCTCGACATCCTCTTTTCTTAAAGTAAGCCAAGCTCCCTGAATGTAAATACATGAAATGTCACTCTCATTAAATACACATCATGGAACTTCTGAGGAGGATTAAGGAAGTGCAATAATCTTCATCTTACTCTGAATAACTGCTAATGGTCAATGTGACCTGGACTCAAATTTTTATTGAAGAAGGTAAGTAAAGAGAAAATTTTCCCTTTATGAGCTCAAGTTGCCTACCTTAAAGTTAATGACCTCTGAATCAACACTTGATGGTTTAGCACATAAGCAGTTTGGGCTGAGATGGAATCCTTTAAACACCTATTGACATTCTGAAGCTGTTTATGTTCTGACCTTTCGTGACAGAATGAGTTCAGCCAGCACGCAAGAGAATGTCAGAATCTGCTGCAGAAACTGACTGCAATTATGAGACTAGGAAAGGAAACAAAGGCCTGGGGCAATATTTCTAGATTGCAGGGTGGTGGGCAGATTATGGATACAGTCCTTAGTGGCGAGGGGACGTGCAGGTACCCTTTGGAAAGGTCACACCTGCCTGAGCTGGGCGAGGTTGGGTTTGCAGTGATGGCAGAGCCTCTTGCTGAAGTGGTTTCCTTTTGTGATTGCCTGTGTAATGTTCCTGAGTACAGAGGTACGGAAAATAATATTTCTGGAAGTTGGATTGCTGTTTGGCAGACTTGATGGAGTGTTAAATAAGGTTCATAAAATTATGGTAATATTCAGTCTGATGTCTTTACAGGCTCGGTGTTAAGGTTTTAAACTTGATCATCAGCTGGCACCAGTTGTTTGTTAATGTAAACCCATTCAAGCTCTGAAATCACCTTGTTTCTACTTTGCAACATGTCATTTTGTATAGAGATATTGCCATGTATTCAGATGTACTCGTACTCCTAGTAATGGCAAGAGTTTCCTCAAAAAATGCAGTGAGGATGTGTTGACAAAAATTGCTCAAACACGCAGATTCTCTGCTTGCTTTCTCTTCTCCATACTGGGCCACCTATAAAACCTGGAACTCAGTGAATGAGAATCAGAGTTTTTCATTGCCCTGTTTCAAAGAGGGTGATGCCACCACTTCGCTTGTCAATTGTTCTTCTTAGGAAATCTGAAAATCGAGTGAATGCTCTCAAACTTCAGTGCCCCTTTTATTTGATTTGTGATCTGAGGGATAAAAAGCCTTATAAGAACTGTAAGAAATGTGTCAGATGAATGTTGCATCCTTCACAACTTTTCAAGTGCTTTTGATCTTGGCGGGGGTTCAGCAATGTAGTAGAAGACGATGGGGCTCTGACAGCAATTATGTTGGAATTTTCGTATCAGGCATTGAGAAATGCATCCTCTTTGATTTACCTGATACTTGCACAGTGGATCTGATTAAAAGCTAAATGGTTTCTCTGCCAAGTCGGGGTATCCCAGGACAGCTGGAGTTACTCCTGACTGGGAGCTCCCCTGAGGGACCATCCCATCATGTGTGCAGCTGCAGTGCTGCTGAAGCTCAGTTAGGCAGGATTTTTAACTTGGACACACAGAAGGGATCTTGTCAGAACAAGATTCACATGCACAAAATGATCCCTTGTTTCCTTGACTTGCATCAAGTGCATTCTGCACAGTACCTGAGGATGTGAAAGGCACAGCATCTTCAGTTTCCAGACAGAACTGTCAACTTCATTCCACTCTTGTGAGTGCAAACTTCTTCAAACAGGCTGTAGGCACAGGCAGGCTTTTATAGTCTTTTGGACTTTTAAACAACATTGATTTAATATAATCAGCTAAAAAAAATCCACGGTGCTACCCTAGTGATATGACTAATACCTGAATTTCAAAAATATGTTCAGAATAGCTGAAATATTTTATGTTTCTAATGGGCTTTGGATGATGTTATATTTATAGAACTAATCCCTGAAAAAGTTGGGCTTCTGAATTCTTTTCCTGTTTGTTTTTTGGTTTTTTTTGGTTTTTTTTGTTTTTTTTTTTTTTTCCCCCTTAATAATTTCTGCTTCAGAATAAGAGGAAGTCTCTGCAGGCAAGGTACTTCTGGAGGATTATTTCACTGCTCAGGTGGCTGTATGCACTTGACCTTCAGCCCCATGTGACACGTACCTGAAGAATAGACTTAATCCTCTGAAAATGCACTATTTGTCGTGTCCAATGCTTTGAATATCACCTGCCTTCCTGCTTTTCACACCGTAAGAATTTCATTTAACTCTCGTTTTGCAGAAGGACAATGTAGTCGCAATGCCTACTGGAATTACTGTTTGATTCAGCAAATAGTGAGGATGGTCATTTTATGGCAAACAGAATGAAGGTGGGATAAGGGCAAGGAAGAAAGTTCTCAAGGTCAGGAGGAGAATCTCCTCTTCTGCTGCTTCATGGTGCCAGAGGACCATGAAGGCAGCTCCCTCCCCTGCCCCACTAATTCTATGCAAACCCATCTGCCTCCTGGGAAAGAGCTGGGAGTGCTTGTTCAGCCACAACGGGAAATTGTGGAGTAATGTTTGTGTTGGGAGGCAAAAGGCAGTGGGGATTTTCTAACTGCAGAGTTTGCATAGCAGATTTTTATTCACGAAGCCATTCTGCCTGCCTCGGTGTGACCCAAGTGCTGTATCAAGCCAGCTCAGGGGAGGGTAGATGTCACAGTTAAAGCTGAATTTCGGAGCCTGGAACGCTCGGGCAGGGTGTAATATTTGCTGAGGGACAGCGGTGCTTTGATTCCACGTCACAGGAGGGTTATGCACACTGGCAGCCTGGAGGGTTGTGCCACACATCTTCTCCAAATGGGATCTGTGTGCAAAGACTCTGTAAAGGGAGGGATGGCTCCCCAGCTGCCTCTGGACATTAGCTGATAGTTTTAAAGCATTCCTCCCCATCCTGAGAGCAGCGGTGCAGAACCACCTAGCAAATCCTCTAGCACAGAAGAATCTCTTTCTCTTTGGAGGGAAATGAGTGGGAAACCAAGTGAGCAGTGAGAAAAGCTGAATTCTCTGCTACTTCTTCATATTGAAGTGTGCAGGGTTTTTTCCCCTGTGTGTTTCTCCTTAGAGTGTCTCGTGCAGAATGAGAATATATATATATACACACACACACACACATATATATATATATATATATATTTAAATCAAATGCTGCATTCCTGCAGCAAACATCTAACTTGCACCACTTGTTAATGTCTAGAACAAGCCCCAAAGAACTTTTTGGGATATTCATCATGCCTGTGCTGCTGTCACCCACCTGCTGGTATTGCAGGTCCCCTATGTCCCATCAGCCTCTGTAAGACCAAACCAATCGCACTGAGGTACGACAATGCCAAATGATAACAGGGTAGCAAAAATCAGTGTTTTTAAGCTTGAAAGGATAGGTTTTCTCATGTACTGGATGACTGCACTGAACCACTTAGAAGCAAAGTGAGAAAAGGGTTTTTTCTCGGTTTGTCTTGGGGATGAGGTGTTTAGAAACACAACTGCCTTTGGAGCCAGCTACAAGGAGTTACCAGTCAAAATGCTGCTGGAGGTGTTGGCTGTACATCTTTGCACTTCAATTACTGGGCCCTGATCTGTCCAGGGTTCTTCTGTTGGTGGCAGTGATTTCTCACCTCACTGGTTAAACATCCTTACTCACATGTTGAACAGCATCTAATTAGGAGTCAAAATAAAACCTGTGAAGGGCTATGAAAAGGAAGTTTACCTGGAATTCTGACTTTATAAAAGATTGCCTGCATATCTAGAACTTCACAGGTAATTGAGTTCAGACTCCTGCCCTTCGGTGCAGGGGAATCCTACTAGATGATGAGTTTGCTGCTCTAAATCTTCACAGATTTTATCTGGCATTATTTGCTGTCTTTACAACTGAAAAATACTGTGTGCACTACATTATTTTGCAAAAAGAAATCTAAAATAAAAACAGCAGAGAGGTATTGGGTTGCAGCATTCTTGCACCTATTACTGCTACAATATTAATGCATTTATAAGGAAAAAGATTAAATATTTATAAGGTTTATTCTGACTTGGTGTGCTGGTATTAATCATACTGTCATGTGATAAGGTTGGAGCAGAAAACACATGTATCATATACATGCTGCTCTCTGAAACTCCAATTTACTCTACCCAGTAACTTAATACATATAATACATGGCATGTGAAAAACTGAAGCAGAGAATGTGGTGATTGAAAAAACAAAAAGCAGCAGTTTCACCAGCAAATCTGTGAGGATGATGCTGGGATGCTTCTCTTCCTGTGGAGGTTGTTGCTCACATTTATGCCTTCTTGCCATCACCTCTGTGTTTCCACCATAGAAGTGACTTTACCTATGATCCCTGCTCTTTTTTCTCTTTGCTATGCCCGAATGCCAGTTCTAACAGACTCTCAAGGTAGCATTCCTGTAGGAATTGACTGTTTGTATTGAGATGCTGGAGGCCTTTTGCTTCATCCTATGCCTTTGTCTTAGGCTGCAATGCAAGATGTAACCAGAGGCGTGTATTTCATCAGCAGCTGTTAAAACCAGCAGTGTCCTTTACCTCTTCCACCACCCATCCCAGTGCCTTCATCAAAGATCTGTGTCAATTTCTCATTTTCTGGAAATTTCTCATTTTCAAGTTCTGTTTTGGTGGGTGTGAAAAGTGAAAGCTAAAAGTAGTGCTCTAAAAAAATAGCACTTTTATCTTTGGACAAATAGTTGGTGCCAGATTGTTTTATACTTTAGAGCACCCAGACAAAATTGCTGTTCTTAGTCAAAAAAGAAAAATGTAGATGATATTACTTCTAGCCTCTTATCATTATGACTTTGGATTTGTGGGTTTATGTCTTACTTTGGTCAGAGATGTTAAACTGTACTAGAAAATCAATTCTACTCTTAGTTGATGTCAAAATTTTGACTTTTCTAAATGGTCTAAAATCTGCACATTAATTCTTAAATTACCCTGTAAGTTACTGTGACAGACAAAGGAACAGAGTTGAGGTTGGAGGTCATTAGAACAAGGGGCTCCTCAAACACATTCCCTCCAAATCAATTATTTTTTTTTTACATTCTTTCAAACTTCTTTGTACATCTCTAGGGATGACTCATTTTGTGATCCCATCTTCCACCCAATTCACTTCTCTTGCTTGCTTTCAATGCCAACTTTCCTAATATATTGGGCTGTTGTCATGATATCCCCTGGCTGGAGCCAGGCAAGATAGAGCTTTTTGCATATTGAGTTAGAAGAAGTTAACCTCAATTAGCTTAACAAGCATTTGTGCTTGAGCATCAGCTCTGGTGCAGGTCTGTGGCTGCTAAATCAGAGCTGTCCCCAGCTCTGCACGGCCTCAGGGCTCCTGCCAGTGAAATGCAGAAGGTGGCAGGCCAGTGTACCCAATAAATAATCCCTTCCCGTGTGAATTTGAACAGGAAATTATGCCCATCGTTCATTTGGAAAGCAAGGCGGGTTTTAAAGTGTGTTTTTCATCTCAGCGGAGATGCTGTTTAGAAACTAATCTACCTCAAACTAATTCCGCTCTGTAAGTAGAGCCTTTTGAGATTTCCTCCTCAGATTTTAACCTTTAATATGCTTCTCAGAGATTCGGTGTAGTTTATTGGAGTTACATAGGCCGTGCCCCAGCGTTTGTCCCAAGCCTGCAGGGTAACCCTGAGCAGGTCTCTGTTGGAGTCCAGAGCTCGTGGAAGATCCCTCAAACTGCCCTGGGGGATCCGAGACCCTGGCTGGGACCCCAGGGAAGCTTTGCTTTTGACCTTACTCCATGGGGAAAAAAACTTCCAGCACTTAGAGATAAATCAAAACCAGCGAAGATTTGAAATAAATAGTAGTTTAGTTTGTCACAGGGTGAAAATTTGTAGTTTTGGGTTTTTAGTATGGAGATAGATGAGGGCAAGATGGAGGATTTGGGGCAGTGTCTCATCATCTTCTTCTTCTTCTACTCCATTTTCTGCTGTGATGGTGGCACAGAGACATTGGTAGAATGAGTTTGATGCAGGAATTGCGTGTGTAAAATAGGCAGCGATTATTGCCATAATAATATAAATTAATAATAATAAATAATGTAATATATAAATGATGTATATATAAATTGATTAATATATATAAATAATAATGTAAATATAGTATGTTTTAAGAGTTAATTGGACTAGAAACCTTTAAAAGACCTTGGAATTCTCTGGCTGGCATTCTTGCCAGCTGTGTTTTCCAGCGTGCTAAGCTAGGTGCTAGCAGCATTTGGACCTTGAGATAAGAAACTGAATAAACATCTCTAAAGACCAAAAAAGCTGCAAGTTCTGTTCATCTTTTAACCCTGGTACAGGACTTTGTGTGAGAGAAAACTCCCGACTCACGCAGGTCACAACCTGCCTGTCCCTTCTGTTAACCAGAGTTAGCCAAAGCTGACACTGCCGTAAGATCTCCTGCAGAAAACTGGAGCTTTACTCAGCAGCTGAATGCTTTACATCTCCTCCAACCCATCTCCTAGAGCCTGCTTTTGTTTTTCTGCGTGCATTATGAACCTGAGGGGATCCAAGGGGCTCTGAGCAGCTGTCAGTGCTGCTCTGGGGTCCTGGCATGGCACACGTCAGTGGGCTTAAGCAACCCCTCCAAACCAGAGGATCACATACCCAAGTGTGTTTATTATTACCCTGAGAGCTTCTGACGCTGTTTAACAAGCTGACACCTTCCTATAACTCATCTCCAGGAGAATCTGCAGTGTGTGTAATGTCTGACTGACCAAACTCAGGGCTGAGCATGAGCTGTGTTGGCCTAATCCCCAAGTCCTCTTGTTAGCCTTGGACTCAGGTAAAGGAGATTACTGAGGGTTAACATTTGTCCTCCAACCTCTTGTTTATCTGTTTGTTCTTGTGTTTCATTACAGTGAATATTCCTAGTAACTCTGCCATCTGATGAAATAATATTGGCTTTATGATTGCCTGAGAATAGCAAATGTGTTATGTGTAATCGCGTTTGGGAGAATATAATTTGAGTTTAAGCAAGTTATTTTTCTCCCACAGCAGATGTATAATTCAATTAACATTAATGTTAAATCCAGATATCACTTTACCTCTGTTGCACCACACAGGTAATTACTTTCTGGTTGACTTAAATTTCTTTGTAGCTGCAGTGATGAAATTATTTTTAATTCACCTGGAGTACTAAGTTTTGTTTGTAGAACTAGTGACTCCTCTGTCTGATTCTGTACGTTCTAGCATTGAACTGCTTATGAAAATGGTCTGATTCCCTCTACTATAAATGATCTGTTTAAAAACAGTGTCAAAATGCATGGATTACAACACTCAGAGCTAAGGAACTATCCTGGTCCCCTCTTTTTTTTTTTTTCTGAAACAACTTACTAGTCACATTTAATTCTGTTTGTTATTTCAGTACAGCTCTTCTCAAAAGTTAGTCTTTTAACTGACAAGATTTACTGGAGTGATATGTTGATAAAAAGTCGGGGGGTCTGCCTGAGTTATTTTTAACTTTTTTTTTTTCCTAGTATTCTCAGAAGTGCTTTCAAAATGGAGAGCTTATTTTAAAATACCAATTGATATGTAAAAGCCACAAAATATACACTTCAAGGTAGAAGCCCAGTTTATTCTCTGATAAATGGCCCTTTGGGGAAAATCAATTGCACTGCCAGGAGATAGAGTTTAATCATGTCTTTTGAAAGGTCAGATGAAAACGAAAGGTCATACTCAAATTTATTCCCTCTCAGAGGATGAATATTTTGTATCTTTGGCTATATCTCTCTCTAGATGTGTGTACCTATACCTACATATATATTAATGTGTATATATACACACAACCACCCCCAAGAAATGCCCTCTTCAGTGCTTTCTGTCAAAGCAAGCTCTCCTTCAGATTCATGATTAGTGACAAATTGAAGGAGATATAGATGTGTTCTTGTGGGGGCATAACAGGATGACAGATCTGGTGAGAGCTCCTATTTTTTGCCTCAAAACTACCTAAAATTCTCTTTGAGGAAGAGAATTAAGAACGAGGAGAGAAAGTTACCTTGGGGCAGCTTTTTCATAGCAATTACAAATAATGCAAAATAAGTCCATTACCTAAGCCTAAAAGACCTAGATTCATCTAAAATTGATTCTGAGAATCCTTATTTGCAACAACCCCGCACTGCACTTTGCTGTGGAATGAAATTTTGATATCTCTGTCCTTTACCATGTAATGGAACATAAGGTTGTTCTTAATTGTTGCTCTAGGGGTAGGCTTGCAGATTTCCCTCTCAAATTTAATCTGTTCTTGCATGGAAAATGAAACCAAATGCTGAAAAATGAGGAATGTTCGCATTTGGCGGTGTAAAAATCTCAACATGAGAGGCTTGGGTTTAGCTTTTAATGTCTCCAGATCCACACTGCAGAGAATTTTCTTCAGTGCAGGCATGGCTAGGTGCTATTAAATGGTCTATTAAGTAAGAAGTCAAATACTAACAACAGTAGTCGCCTGTAGCCTGGAATTTATGATTTCCTTAACATCTATAGCTCTGTGTAGACTTTGATGAATGCTTACCATGCTCACTGCCCCTGGAAGTGAATCCATTGACAAATTAGTGCAGAGTGAAGGGGAAAGTTGCCCAAACGATGGCACTCCGCCTCTTGCAGATCTTCAGTCAAAACCCATTTGTTTTCCTCTAGACTGCCAGTTTCTTAAATGGGAGCAGCTTCTGAGAGTTTGTATATTTAATGTCTAAAACTTGTACTTTATTGACAGGACCTGCCTCTCGTTCACTGCCTCATGTTTGATAGTGGCTATCTCATCTGCTACCGGCCTGTGCTAATTAAATTTATGCAAACTTTGCACCCAGTGCCAGTGGGGCTGACACTGGAAGTCTAAAGAGTTTGTGCATGAGTTTCTTGACAGAGTTAGTGTTTTTACTCGTGAAGAGAGCAGGCATCATTCTGAAAAGGGTGCAGGGTGCACAAGCAAGGTGTGCCACTTGTTGGATTTACAAACTCGGCTCCTCTTGTGTGCATCCTTGTTACTACTCATCCACGCTGATTCTTAGAATTCAGGAATGCAGAACATTCAGATCCTGATTTCTGGCTGTTTTCTTGCCCTCCTGCGTCACTGTGCACCAAGATGGGTTGGTGTAGGAAGGAGCCCACAGGGCTGCCAGTCAAATGCCACCCCCATGAGAGAAGGGCACAATGCTGTGATACACTGGGGATGTGGGAGGTTCTGTCCACTGAAACCTCTGAGCAGAATGCTAAATCTCAGTTCAGATGCTTAAATTCTAATGACTTCAGTGGTAATTCCACGTGTCCTCTTCTCAAGCTTTGGAACAGGAAAGCCCTCCCGGGCAATCAGCAGATCTTGTCTCTCTCCCCTGACTCTGCAAATGGAAGCAGAGCTGGTGTGGCAGCAAGAAGAGATTCTGAGGGGAATGGAAGGCTGTTCTTTTACTGCTAGATTATTTTATTTAATGTAAATATTCCCTGACTAATCAGGAGATGATTAAGGCATCCCAGATCACTGAAAACTTTTGTCATCATTATCATTTTTAGAATCTAACTGGATATAATTTCACAGAGAATTCTTTTTTCCTTCACATAAAAAAGAAGAAATAAAGAACTCATCAACTAATCCAGCTAATACTTCATTTTTCATTCCTAGACCATTCTAGTAATCACTTATCATGTCATGCTTCATCCTCATGTAACCTAACTCATGGGCAAAAAGAAATAATCCATTTCAGTTTCACAATCGCCTGAAAGTAAGTGAACTTGATCCAAAGAATGGTGAAATAATTAAAAAAGCTTCCCTTAGTCTTGACGTGGGTTTTCGATTAGACCCTTTTTGGAGAAATTAAGTATTCATCTGATGCACAGATTATATTTTGTTATAGCATTAAACATGAGAACTGAAATAATTTAATAGTGATTTTTTTAAAGCTCATCAAGGGTCAAGGTATCCAGAGGTTTTTCTGGGTCAGATTTTCCCTGGACAATTTTTAACACATTTTCAAGTGTCCATAAGGGGACTAGGCAGGGCCTTTTTTGTTTGTTTGTGTTGGGGTTTTTTGGGTTGTTTGTTTGTTTGTTTGCCTGTTCTCCCAGGTGGAATTGCTTGCTACCTTTGCTCACTGGCAGCAGCAAGAAAAGCTGAATGAAAGGTATGGGAGGGTGTTAGAAGGTTGACTGGAGGCCAAGCTGAAATAAGATGGCACTTTGGGGAAATAGTGCAGGTTGGACACTTTAGATGTGCCTTAACCACACAGGAGGAAACAGCTACAGATGTTGAGAGGTTAATTACTGTGACTGAAACAAAACAGCAAAGGTGGTGTCAAATTGGCCAACCTGTGTCTTATGAGCAACTGAAACACTGATATGGATTGTGGAAAGTAGTTAAGTTTATAATCAGTCTTGATAAATTGTATGCTAATTATCTTAATAGTTACATTTAACTCAATGAGATTAATTAGATATATTTTGAAATTGTTTTATCATTCATCATTCATCCAAAAGTCACAGTTTTCTGAATAAAAATATTAGTCTGTTAAAATACAGGTTCCACTCTGGTGCTTTGGCCAGTCTGGGAACACATATCCTATTTCATGACAGAGGCACTCAGATCCAAGCCAGATGCACCAGACGTGGCGGGATCAATGTGCTCAGTTTCAGAGGTGTGATCCTGCACTCTGTGACATAACTGACCCCACAGGCACCTTCCCTTTAGGTTCTTCACACATCCACAGTCACATCAAGAGCTACCTCACATTTAGATGCAAATCCAGCCAGTGCCCTCTTTAAATCCCTATGGAGATTTCCTGGCGGAGATTCTCAGGGTGCACCAGGTAAAGGATCACAGACAAGTTCCAGCTGCTCATTCTTTAATTTGCACCCTAAGGAATAGCTCCTACCCTCCTTCCCTGTACTAGTATAGTGGCCAGGGGATTTGTGCAGGAAATGGGAGATCTGAATTGGCTTTCCTTGTCCCCCAGAAGGATTTAAAGCCATGGCTTCTCAGGACAGAGCTACATTAAGTACACTCTGTGTGATATTTTGAAAGAAAAAAGTGTGCTTCTGCCCATAGGGCAGAAAAGGAAAAGCTTCCAAGGAGAGGATGTAATTTCTCACAGCACTGACTAAAGGCTTCCCTCTCCTGTCTCTTACCCTCGATGCAATCACTTCTGTCAAAAGCTTTTCTTGATTTGCTAGAATGCAGCAGTACCCAGCTCTTGCATTTTGGATGTTGCTCAAGGAGTTTAACTCACCTCAGTTCCTAACAGGATTTACTACACCTTCCTCTAATCCCCTACAACAGAAATAAAACTGCATCCAGCTCAGGTGACTTGAATCCATCACCAGACCTGCAATTAGTAGATTTGCATCAATTAGTAAAGGAGGAAGTTTCTCCGCAGAGGTCTCAGATTGCTGCGTACATGATGCATATCCTGATGATTACAAGGAGCTAAAGTGACCCGTGCTTGCCAGACCACTGTTGATTCTTCCCCCAGCTCCCCCCAGTTGATTTTGCATCGCGTGTGCTGGAAGTTGTAGGACAGAGCTCTGCTCCTGCTGTGTGTCTGTCCCTCCTGTGAGCCCTGGCTGACCTTTCCCGTTCATGGGTGGCAGGCATCCAGCTGTCCATCTCAGAGGCACGGTTTGTTTGATGTGACAAGCGTGAGCGCACACCCAGAGAATCTTAATCCCAGAGGATGAGTCCTTACTCACTGCTGTCTCAAAAAAAACTTAGCAAGGGCTAGAGATTTATAACTGGACTGCACTGCTGACTTCATCAGGGAAGATGCATGGTGCTCTTGCAAGCTGTAATCTATGTGCAGTAAAACCAAGGCAGCAGGAGTTACTTTGCTTTTGTTTTGTTTTTCAGAGCACCATGAGCATGGGAGCCTCTTTGAGTGAAAGATTCAGCGTGCCTGAGACATTCATGAAAAATAAAGCAGCTTTGGGAAACCACTTTTGAGATCACCAAAAATGGACGGGTAACAAGGAGTCAGATTTTTCTTTGCCTAAATTGTAATTCCCCTGATAAATGCTTGGATTTTTATTACCCTTAACCTCAGGTCGTTGCATTCCTGCTGAGAGGAAACACGTACTATCTCAGTGTTAGGTTAATGGAACGGTGAGCTTTTTGAGGCATTTGCTGTTATCTGACTGAAGTGTACTGTCCAGACAGATTTTTCTTGTGGCTAACCATCCTCCACTGAATAAAATACATTTTGACGTGTCTATATACTGTTTTGTGTTGATAACTCTCTAATCACTTTGCTGAAAATAACTCTGTAACACACCCCTCAAAGTTCTGTTTCCTGTCTGCCAGTGAAATCATCTAATTTTCTGATAATTTAAGGTATTATACCACACGTATTTCCCCTTCATCAAGGTTTAACTCTGTTAGGCTCCATTTACACGTACCTAATCTGACTAATTAGACAGGATGTCCTAATAGTCAAAGTTCTGCAGAACTCAGGGGATAATTTAGGTCTGCAAAAAGGCTGTTATATCTCAATTTCTGATTCATTAAAACACAGGAATTTTGAAATCTTGCTTAATACCCCCTTTTTATCTTTGCTCCACATATAACAAAATTAATCAAAGACGATTTTTTTTTTTTTTATCACTAATAAGTATATTCTCTGAATTTCCTCTTATGTGTCTTCTTTAGGTCTCGTATCTCGTACGTCTGATGGCACTGCCAAGATTCTGACACAGAGGTACCTTGGGGTTTTCATGATAAAGTGGAAAGAAATTGAGAACTGCTGGAAATCTGTGAAAGAAGATGCAAGATGCAAGACAACTGGAAAAGCGTTGCGAGGTCAGGTTGCAGATGGGTGATCCCACACGTGGGTGGAGGCAAGGGAAAGAAGCTGTGACAAACCTTTAGGTCCCCTGGCTTCAGGGCAGAGGGTGGAGAGAAAATAATTAGGAGTGGGAATGACAGTTGGCACCAGAAAAAGAACACTTTAATAAGGGATAAAAGAACATAGGGATGGTGCCCCAGAACCGTGCACAGTACCCAGAACTCTGTGGGGGCAACCCACCAAAGCCCCAGAACAGAGGAAAACGTGACAATAAATAGGGTAGATCTGAGGGTAAGGATCCAATCAGAGCATAACCATATTTGTACAACATAACTGACCAATCATAAAAACATAACCTTGTATGGAACAACTTCATTAACATGCAAACTGCCATGAGCCTTTGCTACTTGCCGCGACTAAGAAGGGTTTTCCCATGGCCTTGGGTTTAGAGTTGCTTCAGCTTCGCCAACTCCCACAGAAGCTGTTAAATTAGCCTGGAGAAAAGGAGACTCGGAGGTGACCTTATCACTCTCTACAGCTTCCTGAAGGGTGGTTGTAGACAGCTGGGGGTTGGTTTCTTTCTCCAGGCAGCAACTGACAGAAGGAGAGGACACAGTCTCAGGTTGTGTCAAGGAAAATATAGGTTGGATATTAGGAAAAAGGTTTTCATTAAAAGAGTGATAAAGTATTGGAATGGTCTGCCCGGAGAGGTGGTGGAGTCACCATCCCTGGATGTGTTTTAAAAAAAATTGGATGTGGCACTGGGTGCCGTGGTTTAGTTGAGGTGTTAGGGCTGGGTTGGACTCAAAGATCTTAAAGGTTTCTTCCGACCTGGACATTCCGTGATCCTGTGAAATTTGCTGTTGTATTTCTGCCTGAACCAATGGAAGCAGCCTGTCTGCTCAAGGCAAGGTGGTCAGCGCTGCAAAACCTGGAGAAAGCTTTTTCTCAGGTGAGGCACTGCAGGATGAAGTCACTGCTGTTTGTGGAGGAAGGTATGGAAAGGTTGAAAGTCATTTCAGAAGTACAGAGATGGCTGCTCTCGGGGACTTCACGGGCACCTCAGTGCCCTTTGTGTGCTCTCAATCCCACGTTGCCAGGAGGATTGTTGGGATACCCAGCTGTGTGAGCTGGCCTGATCGGCCACACAGGTACAGCTCAGATGTTTGCTCACGTGGTGATGTGAAATCAGGAGCTGGCAGAATAAAAGAACCGTGTAGGAAAGATATTTCATTTCAGCAGATAAGGATATAGCATTGCTGTGCTTCACTGCTCAGCATGTAAAACATCTGTTAAATTCCTTTGTTTTCTGTGTCCTTGTTGACATTCTCGAAATTCTATTAGACAAGTGTATGCTAGTAAAATGTTCCTTTTTTGGTACTGTATACCGTAATTCAGTGCTTCCATTTGTTTTAGCAGCAGACAGAATAGAATAATTTTGCACTGTGATGTCCTCCAGTTGTCATCTGCTGAAATCTAAACAATTGTGCTGAGGGGCTGAATACAGAAGGTAATTTTCAGACACATACATCCCAGGAAACCTTAGACGAAACTTCTCTGAGTGTACAATAGATGATGCTTTCCAGACTCGTAACCTGAAAACTTTGCTGTATTCCAAAATGGTTAAATCACTTATTTCTACTTTTTTATATACTGCTGCCTGTGAATATATAATAATAACAATAATAATAGTAATGGAGACATCACTTTACCCTTCAGTATGCTGTGCCTGAGTATCTGCCTTGGTGTGTGCTTGCATGTGCATAAGTGCCCCCTCTCTGTCTCTCTCCACCCCCATAAACACACACCATGTGCTTGTTCAGCCTGTAAAAAACCAAAGCAGATCTGTCATTTTGATGTGTGCATCGATTTAATTTAGTTGTTACTGTCCTTTGGTGCTCTGGGGTAATTTCGAAAATTAAAGTGAAAAGTTCATGACATTTTATAATAGAACAAGGGATTTTTTAATTATTATTATTATTCTTGTAGGGGCAGGGAAAGATTGCTAAGATTGCTACTATTCTTATTACAAAATGAAGGCCAAGTCATAAAGAGGTGTTGAATAGATAGCTTAGGAAATAGGGAGTCTTTTCCAGAGCTGAGATTATACTGCCACATGATTGTACTTCACATTGCTGAGCTCTGTTCCCTCACCGCAAATCACATCAATAAAACAACTTCCATCTAACAGGATTCCTGAAAGCAAGAAAGTGATTATTTGACTAAAACTACATTTCTGTTTTCTGATTATTTGCCCATTATATATGTGTTCGTGCATTTGGTTTGGTGCTTTTTGGAGGATCCATGTTGAAAGAGCTTTTTGCAGTGAGCAGAATCTGAGCAGAGCAGATACCTTCACGTCTGAGAAACCGAAATAACTTTGAAATGGCACTGTGAACACTGCAAGATCACGTGTAGCTTCTGAAGGTACCAAGATAAAAGATAGCTCTGGGGCACTCCCCATGGTGGAAAAGAAGGGAATTTCTGTATCTGATGTGCAGAATGTACCTCAAGTACCCAGGCTCAGAGTCTGGCCTCCTTGGGCAAAGTCTCAGCTAAAACGGTAGTTTATACAGTACTTTGAATATTCTGATGGATTTCATGGATATACGGTGGTGAAAAAGAGGTGAGGAAAGAATGAAAATACTTTCTTTTATTTATTTCATGTGTAGCAGCTTCCTGCTTTGACTTTTCACCACGAATAATGCAACTAAACATGATCATTTTGTCACTTGGTTCTCCACGTGATTTTGTGTATGATCAGCAGAAGGTTTTTTTTTTTTTTTTTCCTTTCTTTTTATTCTTTAGCTTTGATCTTTTATGATCAAAACCAAAAAAGATAAGTGCATAGAAGATGCATTGCTCACAGGATCAGAAGTGTATGAAATTGGGAATAATCCTTTAGCCAAGAGTTACTTCAAACAAATTCTGTGTGGCAGGTAAAGCTGGGTCAAAAGAGGTTGCTTGTAAAGGGGAATGCATGTGACCCCATTTTGGGACCAAACCTTCACAAAAGCAGAGAATGGCAGAAATGCTGCCAGCCATGGAAATTGATACTCACAGAAATGACAAATGCCACATAGATGGAGGAAAAATGTTTCCTGGACACAAATAGAGAATATAAACTCTAAAAGACATATTGAATGAAGCATTCACTGTGGAGTAATTGTCCAGTGCTACTGTGACTGCTGGTTGTCTTTGTAACTTCAGACTGTCTCTGTTAAGCCTGCAGATAGATATAGACAATATCTATAGGGTTGGTAAGCTTGCTGTGACAGATGATTTTCTGATGTGGATGAAATGTCAACAAGATAAGCGTATTTCGTTTATTTCCAATTTCAAAGTTTGATAAAGACAACCAAATCAAGAAAGCGACCAACAGAGATGTAGTCAAAAGTTTTTCATCTTAGCTCAAAAAAAAAAAAAAAAACCAAACAAAGCACAAAATTCAAAAGGGAGAAATATTTATGAATGTTTATGAAATGGCAAAGTCATGCTTTAAATTCCTTGTTCTTACAGTGAGTACTTTGCATGTCTCCATAAATTTGAGAGTGCCCTTACAGAACAGATGACTAAAAGAGATTTGCACCAAAAGCTCTGGATTTATGCTTACCAATTGCTGAACCCAGCAGCACTGAAAGATTTGCTGTTGTGGTTTGACTTGAATGGTTATGTCAGTTCCCATCAATACAACTAATGTATGTGCAGCATGAGCTTCAACGAGAGCCAGAACAAAGAACATGGTTTATGGGGCTAGCTGAAAGCCATTCTTGTGGAGGAGGAAAGAGAGAACAGCTGTTACCTTTCGCAGAGAACTTCTGTTACTCTGCATCCGTGTCATGGAACAGGGAGTTCCTCTGAATCTGCTTCCTGGAGCTAAGGCAGTGGCACAGAGGCAGAGGGGAATAGGGCAGCAATGGGGGAAGGAATTGACAGGCACCTTGGCTCGCTCTCTGCCAGACCATTGACAGTGAGAGATGAGTAAAATCACCACTTTCTCAGCTGCTTTTCCCAGGAAAAAGCAGAGGCATTCATCAAGTGTGTGTCAGCTCCATCCTCTTATCCGCCATCACCCCCAAACCCTTCTCTGCAAGGCTGTTCTGGGTCTGTTCCTCTCCCAGCCCTGTTTCACTCTGCTAATCTGAGTTTAGCTCTCTCGTATTTCCCCAGTCTCTGGCAATTAACATGGTTTAGTTTAGATTTTGGATAATCTGTACCCTTAGGAAACACACAGTAATTTTCTCTAGTTACTTGTTATGAGCCTCCCAAGCTGGATGAAGGAGTGGCTCCAGCAAGCTGCCCATGGACAGCAGCTGAGATGAGACTGATGTACGTCTGTGTGTCTGATCACCAGCACCCAGACCCTGCGAAAGGCTCCCCAGTTGCAGTGGGAACCAGAGAGAATTCCAGAGCATGAAGACTTCCGTGAATTCGTATTAAGGTATCATTTACCACTTTGCTACTCACTGCTGAGCAGAATGAAAAGCCTAGCAACAAATTTCAACCGATTTCAAAAAGGCACAGCTCCAGTTTTCCTCTGAAGTGTTTTACTGACTCTCTACCGGAGTAGGCCTACCGACTCTTTACTGGCATCCACCCAATTAGTATGCAGAAATTAACGCTAATTAGAGAGCTACGGGAGCCTGATCTTGCTGTTGTTCACAGAGCAGTCTCTATTCCATTTAGGCAATGCTACAAGGGGCTCATGTGGAGCTGAAAATGTCTCCCAGCTGCAGCAATGTGCAAGTCAAAGGTAGCTGCTCTGCGTGCAACACCGAGTTCCGTGGAACGTGCACTTTATTGGACTATTCACACTGATGAATTTCCAGGGGCCGATGCAATACTCGTAACGGGCAGTGAATAATGTTACTTTGTGGGAAGAACGCTGAATTGGATGATGGGACAAATCTGGATGCAGTTCAGAGCTCTGTCTCCAAAATACGTGGTGAACCCTAGGCAAGAGATCATGTCCCCCATATGTCTCAGTTTGCACGCGCCAACTTTTGCTTTTGAAGAGCTTAGAGAAGAATTTAACTGCTTAAGGAGTAGATATTTTTTTATATTGGAATATGGCAAACACATGATACTTTATGTAATCTGAGCTATGGACTTTTTCTCTTCATTTCCAGGAATTATGGGTTTGGTTGTTGGGGGGCCTTTTTTGTTTGTTTATAGTTTTGTTTGGGTTTGCTTGGGGGTTTGGGGGATTTTTTTTTCTTGTTATTTGTATTTTTTTTAATTTTTTTTTAATTCTGATGGCTAACACCTGAAAATGCATTTTTTTTTTAACAGTACCATCTTAACAATGGTCTTTTTTTTTTTTTTTTTTTTTTTTTTCATTAGGTATGGCTCCTATCTTAGAGATTTTTTATTTTTCTTTCTATAAGTTGGAATGACCTGGTTTAATTAGAAACAGAACTTAGAGAGAGAGCCTTTCTCAGAGCAAAGTGATTAAATTGTTTGGATTCCTCACGTGCGTTCTGCCCTTTAGAAGGAGTGTGTACTGTATTAATAAAGACCAGGATGCCAGAACATGCTATAAAGACCTTTTCTTCCCCACAAAGTCCTGCATGAAAAACTCTGAACCCACTCTACAACAAGAAGGATGGTTTAGGTGTAATTATTTCAAGCTTAGTTGCTCTGTCAGAAAAAACCCCAGAAACATGATGTCCCTAGCCTTTAGTACATGTAGTGCCTTAATGCATTTACAAGCACTGAAGAACATTTTGTGTTCCTCGGTGGTGCCAGTTTGTACCTGCTGCTTCTTCCCACCTGAGCAACAACAAATCAGTCATCTGAAGTGTCACCAGTGGGTGGAATTAGTGGGTGCTCAGGAAGAGTTCGTGTCCTTGCAGGTGGGAGAGCTGCAAAGGGAAGTTTTTTCACTGTAGGAGTGGTTCAGCACTGGAGCAGCCTGCTCACGGGCAGGGCACTTCCAGTTCTGGTTTAGTGGCTGTGGCTCTTCAGTCAAAGGATGGACTTGAAGATCCTGAAATTTTTTTTCCAGCCTTAAGGATTCCATGGCTTTTATTCCATATGCTTGCCCCATTCTTGCCCTCTTTTCCTGCAGTCTCAGCGAGCCACTGTTGCAGTGGGGGGACTGAGCTAAATCCTGCAGTGAGGCTGTTGTTCTCCAGGGTTGGGCACAGAGAGCCCTGTCCCTGTGCTGCTCCAGGAGCTCCCAGCCCCGTGTGTGGCTGTGGTGTGGCTGAGCCAACAAGCTGTGCTGAGTGCAGCTCCCAGCCTGATGCTGGGTTGTGATCCACCAGGCTGAGCACTGGCAAGAGCCATCCTTGGGCTGCCTGCTCCCTCGCATCTGCATTCCTCGTCTTTTGGCAGGCTGGGGAATGGATCAACAATGCTTGGTGTGCATTTGGAAGGTGCCTTTTCTGAACATAATGCATGGGAAATGCTTATTTCCTCTGCCTCCTCCCTTTCAAAATAAAAACCCCAAAAAATGAAAGAATAGGGTTCTGCATAGTCCTGAAAACTCATGCAAATACATGAAGTTGTTTGCTGTTTATCCATGAGACATCTGATATGCCAGATCTATATAAAGAGAAATTGTTATAAGTTGCTTAACATGATCTAAGGGAATAAATGGGGTTAAAAATAAAGATACAAATTAAAATGCAACATGGTTGAAAAATGATGGGCATGTTTTGGCACATAAACCCTTCATCAGTTTGGATAGCTGCTTCTTTTCCAGATTTGGCGATAACTTTTGTGCCTGAAAATGTCTGTGTTTCTGTAGTAGTATCAGCTGGTCCAAGATGAAATCACAGAACAAGAATATTCAAAACTTTTAGTGCAGAATAAGGCTGTCTTCACAGACATAATGACAGCTTGTTTCAACTTGGATACAGCTGGCTGGGGTATTAGACTTCAAGGCGAAGCCAAACAAGAATATTTCGAATACTGGAGTGGAATTTGTTAGTTTGGACTGCAGAATGAGTTAAAGCATCACCCACAGAAAATTTTGCCTCTCTCCTCTTCCGTCTGGTGAAAGATAGCCCCGTTCCATTCTGATCTGAAGATAATGATTTAGATGAGCACTTCTGTTTTGGATCTGGTGGTATTCCAAATGGCATCAGCTGGGCTCAACTGTGTTCTTGCAATCCTCTGTCCTATCTCTCAAACTCTCCAGTTACAGATGCCTACAGTTAGATTGCACTCCTCCTGAAATAATTAGTTTTTCTTTTAAAGGCCATGTTTCAGGGCCCTTCAGGTTTAAATTGCACGAGGATGGCCGCAATCCCTCTAATGATTGATATCAAGCTCCTCACAGTTGCAGTGGGTTAATAAAGAGTAACACCAGCAAATACAAGCCATGGTTATAAAAAGTGTAATACAAGCTCACCTTCAAGCAATCAGAAGGGCACTAAGGAGAAAATATTCACTAGGCTGTGCCCTAAGCTGATCTAGGCAGGCTTTTCCTTATTTTACTGTTGTAATTTATTCTGCAAATTGTGTCCTTTGGCTGACAGCGTTGTGGGAGAGGAGGGGAAGCGTCTGCCACCGGCGATCCCTTCTCGGATCTGTTTGTCAGAGTGGCGGAGTGCAGGCAGAGCACAGGCTCTTCTGCACGTGGGGAGATAAACTGAGCAGCTGCAGGATTTGCGCCGAGAGAGACCTCACGAGTTGCCCGACAGGATTTCTTCATCTGCTTTAGAACAGGTAATTGTAACCATGAGGCAATTTATAAGTTTCTGTGATGGCAGGTGAGGAAGAGGAAGAGTTAAAGGAATCACCACTTTTTTTTTTTTTTTTTTTTTTTTTTTTTCCCCCCCCCTCCCCATGGAATGACCTTTTTTTTTTTTTTTTTTTTTTTTCTCTTCGCCTTCGTTGCTTCTCTCACTGTGATTACAAAGCTAATTAGTGGCAGCTCTCCTAAAAGGAAAGTGGCAGCCCAGCCACAAAGGGACAGCCTGGCACTTGGCCAGGGAAATATTTTCAGGCAGGAGAAGAATAGAGCCACACGTTGTCATATTTTCCTGCGAGAGATGATGGGAGGCAGAGAAATTAAGAGCAGCGTTTGGCTGCCTGTCCCAACCCCCTTAGAGCTGCCCTTGCTGAGAATCCCAGCTTTGGATTCTCTCCTTCTGTCCCCAGGCGTGGAGGCAACGATCCCAACACGAAAGAATTAAACACCACATGGGGAAAAAACAAACAAACCTGAGAAGCGTTCGTGGAATTAGAGGCTTCCGTGATCAATTAGCTAGTTTTTAAACCCAGGGTTGGGGATGTGTCGGGGAGAGCGGTGAGGTTTTGGGAAGTGCGGGCGCTGCTGCGGACGCCAGAGGGCGGCTGCGGGAATCCGGGATGCGATCCCACATTTCCATGGAATTCCAGCGGAGCAGAGGCATCCCGCGAGATGCCTCGCAGCGAAACGCTCTGTAGAGATTGTGGTGCCGACAACGCGCTTAAAAAACCTCATTATTATTATTATTATTGTTATTTTTTTAATAATGCTGCTTGAAGCATCCTCTCGTATCTCGCCACCTGGGTAGCACTAAGAGCCCGCAGAGCTCCTCTGAGCATCAGGGAGTTCTCTTACACCTAAAGTTGCTCTGCAGCCTGGCCTCCCTCCCTCGTTCCTCAGTGCAGAGCGGAGCTGTGCAGTGGAACTGTTGGCAGTGATAGAATAAACTGATTTTAAACAGTTTCTTAAATAGATGCTGATAATAAATATCACGGGGCTGTTCTCCGGTCTTGTGGTATATTTGCTGAAGTGAGAAATGCTTTCACATTATTGTCAGGATGCAGCTTTCCATGCAAAATCAATTCTGATGCTAACACTAGCATTTAGCTGATCTCAAAAGGCTGTTCCATTGTGTCGGTGAAGTCAACCCCTCATTGCTTGTCTGTAGAAATTCATACACGGTATGCTGAAACGTTTGCAGATAAATATCTCAGTGTACATCATTGCATGTCTTATTATGGAAATTGCTGTGATCATTTAGATGCAATAGATTTGGGACTCTCTAGTCAGCAGCACAGTTTCTGCGGAATAAATGAAAGAATAATATTGATAGGTAAATTTGGTTCAGCAAAATGAGAAGAATGGTGTAAAGCCTAATAAAGCAAGGCCGTTCAATTAAAAAGTTAATAGTAAAGGACATAGCTACTTATGGGGGAAAAAAACCCCACAAAATAAATTGAAGAAAATGCCAACAGTTAATTTGATATGCAAATTATGTCATAAATGGGTTGAAAGGATTTTTGTTACCTATCTTGGTCTAAAGAAGCAAGTACATAATTGTAATTGACCACAGTTTAACCCATTTGCAGTTCACTGTTCACTGAGTATTTTTAAGATAAGCAATTTGAGCTGTAAAAGCAAAACGAGGTAAATGTGACACTGCTTGCTTTGGTGATATCTGAAGCATAAAATGTCTATCTTCAACCTATAACCTCTTAAAAATAGAGCTAATGTACGTGAGCACGGTGCCATTCATTAGCATGTCAATGGTGATTCTCTTACACGGTGCCATTAAATTACTGCGGTGATAATTGAGACATTAAAAAAAGACAGATGCTAGGTCTGTTTCTGGGCTCTCATAACCCTTTAGCAATTAAATTTCAGCGAGCTAACATAACACAGCCAGAGCAAAAATTAACAATTGGGAATATAATATTGCCTGTCTCGGACGGAATTATTATTTTTAACGGGCCAAACCCTGGCTGGTTGCTTGATGTGATTTCAGGACGGTGAAATGGGCTGAAGGGTGGCCTGAAGTGGCTGCCCAGGATTCTCATAATGGGCATGAATGGGACATGGGTGGGAGAAGTTGTTAGAGGCTGTAGATTTGGTTTATTTTCTGTCTGCAAAGCCTGAGGAACTGGAGAATGGGCCAGCACCAAACCTGTGGGGTTCAGAGAAGGCTGAGAGCAAACAGGAGCACGGTGAGAAGCAGAGGCATGGGGGAGAGGGCAGAGGCTCTCTGTGTCACTCTGGAGCAAACTGATGAGAATGCTGCTGTCCTGCTGCTGTCAGCTCTGCTGCCTGGCAGCAGTGACACCCGTGGCTGCCAGAACAAAGGGTCCCTGCTTGGGAAATGCTTTTGGGAAATGCTTTTGGGAAAAGCTGCTCCATCACATCCTGCACCTGTGGGAGAGGGGGCAGGACCCATGGACAAAAAAAATCCCACAGCCAGAGCAAAACAGATGTGACTCCCCCTCGGGAATCTGAATATTTTGTTTGAGTAGTTGCATAAATTCTTGCTTTCATAATTCATTCACAGGCTTGCTTTCCTCTTCTACTTCTGGCCTTTCCACGTTGTGGCCCAATAATAATTATTTTCTGTATTTATTAACACCAAGGACAGGGGCTGCGAAGCCCTGACTGAAACCCCTTGTTTTCTCAGCCAGTAATTGCCTTGTAATGAAGCAGTTTGATACAGTGACACAGAGCCATTGGATGCTGCAGAGCAAATATGACATTGCCAGGAGCCCTGGCTGCAGCTAAAACCTCCTTGCTGTAGATGCTGCTGGCCCCAGGCATCTCTGCTGGCTTTCAAATCCTCTCCCAAATGGGAATCTAAATGCTGGGTATTTCGTTCAGAGCGCTGAGAACCGTGCAGCACATCCCTGTGGTCCTGAGACGTGGAAATCCTCCTGCCAAGCCTTGGGGCAGGAACTGCAGTTTGGAGAAAACTTGCCTGTGTCTGAATGGCAAAGAGAATTGCAGTGAATGTCCTGGTTCCTCCTCAGTCCTGTTGGATCCTGGAGCACCAGCTGCACTTGCTGAGGTCTAAACTAAACAGAGATAAACTTTTTTGTTTTCCTATGACCTTGCAGAACCTTGGGGATGGTAGATTCCAGGAACTCTCCAGGGAAATGGACAGAGGAGGACTGAAGGAAAAGGCACCAAGCTCTCTTTTCCAATCCCCTTTCATCCCAGAGGATCTAGATGTTGAAATAAGCTAATTAGAGGCTCCTAAAACCCCATTCATGCTCTGGGAAAAGCTGTGTTTCCTTCCCTGCACTGGTTGTATTGTGACACAGGGCACACTGAGTGGAGCTGGTATTTGTTGCAGTGGTCTGCTGCGTGTCTGTGCAATGTGTTGTGGCACCTTCCAGCGTATCCACTAGTACAAACTGCTCACAGCAGATTTTATCAAGAGCTGTCTGACAGCTTTGGGGTCTCTCTTGCAGTCAAATGAAATCTCAGGACGTAGGATCAGTCATGTTTGGGATATTCAATTCATCAGCAATAAATTTCACTGTAAAAGATCTACCTGCAGACCACGGTTCATACTAATGCAAATAATCTTTTTCTGTGGGTTTCCTTTGAGGTTGTGCCTCTTTAGAAGCAACCAGTTTGAATAGTTGGCCTTGTCTGTAGAAGAGTGACAGCATATGGTTTTTAAAAAATTCATGTTGCTGTGGTTTAAATCAGAGTGAGCATTAGCATCTCAAAAAAGCGTCGTGGCATGGATTGAATTATCTGTAATAGCTTCAATATGGCAACACCTGGCTCTGCAAGTGTCTGAAGTCAGAGCAGGCCATCTGCTAGTGGTCCAGTTGGATGCTTTCTAAGTGCATCCTGCAAGAAAACAAGGACACTGGGGAATAAATTTGGAGAGAGTCTGAGCAACCTGGACTCGGAATGCCCTGCAGGGAAGCACAGGAGGAATGCCTGCTGTAAACAAGGGATCTCACTCTGTGTTTCAGTCTGCAGGGAAGGTTGGAGGGGCTGTGAAGCTTTTAAATAAAAGCTAGATATAATCTTGGAGACAATCACCAGCTGTTAATTTCTCTTCTGGAGCATGTGGAGGAATAAAGGCACATTACAGACCAAGAAAAGGATTGAGACAGCGCAGAGCAGCATCTGTGTGGCGTGATTCCCTCAACCACAGGGGCCTCTGTCTTTACAGATGAATTTCACAAGGGTGGTAAGAGACAACTGGGTGATGTCTCTGCCCAGGGTTAAAGACCTGTCCTTGTGCAGGTCTGTGCTCAGCCATGCTCTGCTCTGGCCACGTGTGGCCGTGTTCAGGGGATGGCTGCAGCACAACTGTGCTCTGAGCAATGAGCCTTTGCTCTGGGGATGCTCTGATGTGTCCAAGCTGCTGCTGCTGGTGTCGAAGCTGAGCTCTAATGCCTTTGCCACATTCTTGGGGATTGGCAGCACGGCTCCTGGCGTGAAGCTGTGTGCAATTAAACTCACTGTGCTGGCAAGAGGGGAGCCCAGACGAGGATCCAGAGCACCAAAAGGTCCTGGCTGGCCACCAGTGTCGGTGTGAGGGGCTCTGGCAGACACCCTGTCCCCTTTCATTCTGGCATGGGGGTTCCTGGTGCTTGCTCCTGTGTTTGTTGGTTTGCTGTTGGGGCAGAAGGGAGCAGGGGGAGGTCTGTGTGCCCACCAGGGCTGACCAGCACTCTCGTCAGGCTGTCTCCAGCCGTGCATTCCACATGGGAAATGCTCTGGTGCTTTAACACAGCTCGTGAGAGACAGACTCACTCAGCACAGACCCTGAGCAGAAGGGCAAGCCAGGATGCAGCTGAGAGTCAGAAGCAGACATGCTGTCAGACCCCTGAGTGCAGGGAGCAAAGAGATTTTTGGAGAGAAGCTGTGATGCCTCACAAAGCTGTTGTCTCCAGAGGTGGCACTGGAAGCTGCTTGCTCCAAGAGCAGGCCTGGAGGAGGTTTGCCCAGTGGGGATGTGAGCAGAGGGTCTGGGTTCACTGCTTTGTCAGTGAGCTTTTGCTGTATTGGACATTTGTTCACTTTATGTTCTGACAAAATATCAGAGCAGGGATTCAGACCTTTCTTTGTCAGCTTCTACCCGACCCAGCACCAGGAGGTGATTCAGCTCCTGTGTGAGAATCCTTCCCTTTTCCAGCAAGCTCAGCTCTGGAGGGCACTGATCTCTTTTCCTAGAGAGCAGAACAAGAGTGAAATCTATCTCCCTGCCTGGAAGAGAGCAGGCTTGGAGGGATGAGGCTGCAGCCCTTCCTGCCCCTGTAGCATTCCTGCTGGTTCCAGTTCCTTGAGCAATGGTACTGTGGCACGTTGGCTGGAAAGAGACTCTCTCTCTGTCACTTTTGGCTCCCCCACAATTTAAGGAGATCAATCACAGCCAGTAAGTTTTAAGAACTTGTTTCTCTGCCATGCAGTGCCAGAGGGAGTGGGTATTGCTGATTCAAAAACCCAGTTTCATATCAATGCTCTCCAATGCCCTTAATAATTCAGGTAAAGGAAAGCCACCCTGACCATGCTGTTTTCATGTGTTCTCTTTACATAAAATTAATTCTAACTCTATTGTCACCAGGAAAGGCTAAATTGTAAGTTGTCTGCACATTAATATCTATTTTCTGCCTTTAAAAACTCCCTCCTGCCAGTGCTTGAAAGGAGTTTCAATCCTGCTTCTCCATGTGTGAGCACACGCCTGATTTTGTCATGTGTACAGGGCTAACACAGCGGATCAGGCAGATGAATGCTCTCAGAATGTGAATCCAGTCCCTTTTGCCCAGCTGTCATTTGGATAAAAAACAGTAGGAAAACTACCCAGCGTATTAAATAATGGAAATAACATTCTCATGCATGAGCTTTCCAGTTGCCTTGTTGAGGAGCACCTGGCCTCATCACCAGCACAGCACGAGCAGCAAGATCTGCTCAGGCTCTTCTGTCAAAAGTGCAGCCAGCCCGACTTGGTGGAACTGAGAGCCTTTGCACTGACAAATTCGCTCAGTGTGTGCAGTGCTGGATAATGATGGGTAGCTTAGTGCTTAGCTGAGACATCAAGAGAAAAAGGGGAGAGATAAACACGCACCTTGTAATCAAAGGAGAGGAGAAAAGAGCTTTTTTTTTCCCCATTGTCATTCATGCTGGTGTAATCCAAGCTTCTGAGCTTTCCAGTAAAAGCTTCCAGGCCATCTCTTCTGGTCTGGAATGTATCAATGAGGAGCGATGTCCTGATGGCATCCTCTCCTCTGAGCACAGGAAGGGCTGAATGGCAGCTGTCTCTGCAGACAGAGCTCGTCCTTGCCCTCTGGAAGGTGCCAAACACTGATCACAGAGGTCTGGATTTGGCAGTGCCCCTTCCTGCAAGAAGCATCCCTGAAGAGGATGTGCTCATGAGTAGAGACCTGTCATTCTTCCAATATTTTCCCGTATTTATTGCAGAGATCCTAACGTTCATGTATGTTTACCAAACATATGAAATTATTCTGTTGTGATTCTGCACTGGAAACCATTTGCTCCTGTGAGGAAGAAAATGGAAACCACACGAGAATGAAATGGCAGGACAGCTTAGAAATGATCTGTCCTATATTAACAGGGGGCTGATCAGCATTTTAATTTTTGCTCTAAGATATTTCTTAGAGCTGTCTTGTGATTTGCATGCTAATCTTGCTCACTGGAAGATCATGTTACGCTGCCTTGGAGTGGGGTGTAGCAGGCAAGCGCCTATATTGACTTTAATGAGTATGAAAAATGCCAGGGCTTCAAAGCTTTCGTTTTCACAGCCTTCATTATCTGCTCTCCATGGAACATGCTGATCTTTTTTGTGGTCTTTTGGTGTGTTATGTGAGAATTTACTGAATTTCAGAATCTAATCAAAATATTTAGGTCATAGTTGATAGATTAATGCTTTTCTTCATGGTAGAGAATTAACAAGAACGAAATACTCAGTATGGGGAATTTTGAATGGAAGTGAAACTTGTGGAATCAATTTTGGTCAAGAGTTTGCAACCAATATCTCCATGCAGGCTAGGGTTGATCTGCAAGCCTCCAGAAAACACATAAAAGCCATTCCTTGATTTGAATGTGCCTGGGGCTTCGCATCAAGTGTGTATCAGGCCTGAAAGCGCTTTTCTCATTCCTTGTGAAGAAAGCCCAGAATGTGATGACAGGTTAAAGCTGTCCATCTACCAGAGATCTGTGCAGTCTGTCTTACCCAGCTACGGCAGACTCTGTACTCAAAGCAGTCCCCTTGCCGTGGAAAATTATAAATGCTTGGTGGGCTGTGAACAAATGGCACTCAAGTCTTCCCAGCTGACAAACCTGAAGGAGAGCAGTTCCGTGGAGAAGGTCTCCTGGGCTGGTACAGCCCAACCATGTCTTTACTCAAGCTTCATTTTTATGGAAATCATGGAACCATGATGACCAAGTCATCCTCTGTAAAAACCACTGCTGCTTTGGCTGCTGTTTGTCAAAGAACTGTTACAGGTGAAAATGAAAAGCCCTGGCAGCGTGTCAAATGTGTGTATAGTCATCCTGCCAGATCCTGGGTGTGAAAATCACAAGGAAGCAAAACTGTTTTTCGCACATGTCTTTCTCCATTTGACCTGCATCTGGGCGGTTTGAGGAAAGAAACTCCTCTCCATTCAAGGCTATTGGTTGTTTTAATGAAGAAAATATAGGTTTGCCCTTCCTGGTATTTGTATTCTGAAATCAAAGTAAAAAAATTAGATTATGTTAAGGGTGATTATCCTTTAAAGCTGTGTTTGGTATTGTCCTGCACCTTATATTTTCATTTATGGTCTATTGAATATGTGCACGCTGTTATCATTCCAAGCTAAGTGCAGTTCCAGATCCTTAATGAAGCATTAATGTAGGAGGCAGTAAAAGATGCCTCCACTACTTGCTTAATTAGCTTTTCCTCTACCACCACTTCCCTGCTACTTCAGGCAGCTGTAACTTAGGAAAAAATAGATCTATTGGCATTTTCATTACAATATTGCTGATAACTTGGGAAGAGCATCCCGATTTACTGCCAGGATGGACCCACACTCCGCAGTGTGGGAGGATTGTCACTGCGCTCCCAGCACAGACAGTGGCTGTGGAAACTTCATTTCATTCCAGGATCATTGATTTGGGAGCTGAGCTTGTTGCCATGAATGCCTAAGTGGGAATGAAGCTGGATATTCAAGCTGGTCCCCTTGGATCTCAGTAATTCAGGTGAAAGTGAGCCCAGCTCCACAGCACCTTGCTTTCTGGGGAGGAGGGGGTGAAACCCACCCTGGCTGGGGCAGGTTTGCAGTGACTGCAGATCCCCTTGTTCCACAGAGCAGGCAGCTGCAGCCAGGGGCTGAAAGGAGCAGGAGTAGCAGGTGCGCAGAATTTCACGGGATCACAGAATGTCCAGGTTGGAAGAAACTTTCAAGATCATCGAGTCCAACCCAGCCCTAACACCTCAACTAGATCATAGCATCGAGTGTCACATCCAGTCTTTGTTTAAACACATCCAGGGATGGTGACTCCACCAGCTCCCTGGGCAGACCATTCCAGCCCTTTATCGCTCTTGCCATGAAAAACTTCTTCCTGATGTCCAGCCTGAGACTGTGTCCTCTCCTTCTGTCAGCTGATGCCTGGAGGTTAATCTGCTGTGCTGAGGAACGCTGCTGCAGGCTTGGCAAGGGTCAGGAGAGCAGCAGCCAGGCTGCTCTGCCCCCAGATTGCTGCAGGTTGAGCCACAGCTGGAAACTGGGGAGCTGAGCCCCAGCTGCGAGGAAGAGTCTGTTCTCCTGACAAAACAAACGTAGCACAGCTTTGCTTACAGTGAGAGAATTTGAAAACACTGAAATACACGGGGTTACATGGTTTGGAATCAGATTATATATTCCTATATAAGCGCAATATAGAGCAAAGGATCATCTGAATATTTGGGGTTTCATGATGTTTGATGAGTGTTTGTGTTGTGGCAGTTCTTGGGTGGCTTCTTGTCCAAATGAATGGGAAAGGGACAGACTGGAAAGGAAATCAGGGGGTGAAATGTACAGCAAGACATTTCAAGGTCCTCAGAGTTTTGTAGGTGTTGTGACACAACAGTTTCTTTTTCCCCTGGTTTGGTAAGATTGAAGAAGTCCATCATGGGTCTGCTGCAATTTATGCACCGTACAGGCTTTTTCCTGCAGAATGCTTTCTTCAAATGAAAGGGCAGAAGGAAGAGAACTGTAAGTAAATTACAATTTCTTACTCTATCTTTCCCTCTAGTCTATTAAAGTCCAGCGTGCTCTCTGCAGAGAAATGCACTGAGTTGCATTCCAACACTGGCACAAAGATGTGCTGTAATTAATAGCTGCTCATTCAGTATCTGCTGGACAGAGCAAACACCAGGGCCCCAAACCCACCACTGCTGGCTCTGAATGGACAGCTGCTTTTCTGTCAGCCCTGGATGGACTGAGCCTGGTTGGGGGCTTCTTAATCACTGTTAATGTCTTACAATAAATATCCTGAGAGACAAATGTGATCTGAAGCTTGCTGGAATATTCTGCTGTCTTTTAATGACAAGAGACCCCTGGATGGGAAATATGAGTTTCACTGCATCTGCTCTAGGTAAGGCTGAAATTAGAAGGGAACTTTAATGTTTATTTGTTTTGTGGTGGGTTTTTTGTTTGTTTTTGTTTGTTTATTTTGGGGGGTTGTTTTGTTGTTTGGGGTTTTTTTTTTGTTTTTTTGGGTTTTTTTTATTTTTTCAGGGTCCCTGTAGCATTGCTAAAATGTAAGGAAAGGTTCTTCTGTAGGTGCTCAGTCTAAAATAACAATGTAGGTAGGGGGTTTTAATAAGAAGCAGGGTATTTATGCACATCCTTATGTGCGTGCTCACCTTGAAGGTTTAGTATTAAATATTTTATGTTTCTTACTCTTGTCTCTAGTGTATTTGAGTGTATACTAGAGGCATGGTAATTACAGAAAACAGAACAAGGAACATATGCCAACAATGAAGAGAACTTCAATAGGCTTCTGTAGCTGGTCTGCAGCAACATAAAGGATAATTCTTACATTTTCTACAGAACAAAGCCAAGGACATGACCAATATTTAATTCTATAGGAGCACTAATGGCTACAGTGACAATTAAAGAGTATTCTTTATCACAGGATTTCATCAAGGCTGTAGATGCACATGTTCGGTTAAAACAAGTACTCCTAAATTTTAAGTAGGTGCATTTTATTGATCCAGTCTTAGCAATCACAGAGTCCCTCTCATGTTGACAGTTGTTTCATAATGTATACTAATTAGCATTGTATTCAAATAACTGCAAGCCACTGGCTATAAATTAAAATGTGATTTGATAAACATGATTATGCATTATCTAGTGCTGTCAAGGAATCAGGATTTTTCCCTTCTCCCTCTACTAATTAAAACCACATGAGGATACTGGCTAAACTTGCTGCAGCCCCATGCTGCTGTCTATGTAAAGTGTTACCATCGTTCCTTCACTTGAATCTTTGAAGTACAAAATTTGTGGAGCGTGGGTTCTTATTAACCTTGCTGGTGAAAGAAGGCTGGTTTGGAGATTCTTAAAATGCAGGGAAAAATAATCCCCACTCTGAGGGGATGATGACAGAGCTCTCATCCACGTGTTCCTCTGTAAATCAAATACTGAAACAAGGTGAAATCTTCAGGAATCCTAAACTACAGGATAATCCACTCTGCTCCCAACAGGAAATCAGGCTGGAGGCAATGCTGTCCTTTACCAAAGCCTATTGAAGCTGGTAGGAGATTTTTACCTGTTTCTGTGGGTTTTCAATCAGACCCAAGCAGCTTTCGAAGCCAAGGCACTGTGTGTGATCCCTGTAAAATCAAACTGGTCCCAGGCAGTCTCCTCTCGTTGGCTCCTTGATGCTCACAGGCACCTTTAGAGCCCACACCTCCCTGGCAGGGCTGGGGTCACCTGGACCATAAATATCAAGGATTTTACCTCTCCTTTCCCTCCTCACCACAGCAGTAACACAGACCAGATAAAGCCAAGATTGCCAGCGTGCTTTGGGGCTGCGTGATTCATTCCACACACTCATTTTTGCCACAGTAAAAATATACTTGGCTTAAGGGCCTGAGTGCTCACATCACCTAATTTGAGGCTGTTACGGTTTGACACTAATAGGCTGCTCTTACAAAGAGCATGTGAAGCATAACTTGGAAAAAAAAAACCCCACTTTGTTAAGAATTGCAACATAAAAATGAATGAATGGGCTGGGTGAAATTTAGGTTCCACTCTCTCCCCGTGTCTTGGAGAAAGGCATTATTCCACCTGCCTTTTCCTTGTAGCTTATCAAAGGCAAGAAATTAGTAATCTGAATAAAGCACCCTTCCATTTTCCACATTCCATAGAGAGATTGGATATCAAAAAAAAAAAAAAAAAAACCAATAGCAAACTCTTAAGGGCAAAACCATACTTCTCATTTTTTTATGCAGGTTGCTCAGGATTTGGTGGTAGAGAAGGATTTTTGCTGTCATTTGTTTTATTTTCTACCCTAAGGAAAAAATAAGGAAAATCTGGAAACCTGGGGAGTGGCAGAGGGATGAAAAATGATGTTTTGGGCAATGCTTTGAATAAGTAATGACAGAATCATCAGTGTTGAAATTTATATTACTGCTACATTACAATTCTTTTAGATGCAGTCTAAAATTAATTAGGATTTCAAATTATGTTATTTTTATTGCAAATTTCTGTCAGTATACAGGTTCAATGCCTATATTCTATGTGTTTCTATATCCCCTGGAGCTATGTTTCAATGAATATGTAGAATGTTGCATTCATTTTCCACTTTTTACCTCTACAAAACATACTTTTCTTTTGCATGTGCATTAAAGAGATGTGTTTTTTATAGGGGGTACACCTCAGAGGCTGTATGAAAATAACCTTTCTGGTAAAAAGTCAATGATATTGATTTTTTTTTATTTCTGCTGTGTTAGTTTTTCCTGCTTTAGAAATGTTTACATGCAAACAGTAAATGTAAATACCTTAATATGCAGAACAGCTCTCTCAAATATTGCCTGTATTTGTCATTAGTCTAATGTAAACAACATACGGGTATTTATTACACAGACCTGCCCAGTAGTATTTTCTGTTCCATAAATAAATTATGCATAATACATTTTTCACTCTTGAAAAGGTAATTAAGTACTACTTTCAAAGAAGAAAATAACTAACGCAGATATAATTATAATCCAGTTTCCTTTCTCTTAACCAAATAGGAATGGAGGTTTTCCATTTTTCTTGGTGGCTTTTTTTATTCTTCCTAGACTTCCAAATTTCCATTAACTCTGCATCTTTACGTCTTACTGCCTCTATGTAAGGAAGACCACACCTACATGTAATTAGCAATTAAACAATTTATTGAATGACCTGCTTTTGCTTTGTGGGAACATCTTTCTGCGAGGCTGAGAATTTTGCTGTAGGCTTCAGGACCAACTTTACTATCTCTTCACCTTTACTTTTCTTAATAGAAAAGTACTCTAGATTACAGCACTGCTCAGCAGGAAATTACGTGAGAGAACTGAGGTGCTTTAAGAATTCATTAATATTTTTTAAAAAATCTTACTGAAAAGAAAAATAATTCAGCTGAGACCAACGATGGGCACTTTCCTTTTCTCACTAACCAATGTAGAATTAAAAAAAAAAAAAAAAAATCAGCATTCTTCACTCAGCTGGAGATTGATCCTTGCAAGTGTGTTTCATCGCTGTTGCTAGTGTTCAGGATTTGTGCTGAATGAAGCTTAGCTCCACAACAGCAATGTGGAAAATTGTAAAAGCATATATTTTTATTTTTTAAGGCTACATAAACAGTGCTTAAAGCAGTATGGGACTGGTTTCATTTTCAGCCCTATGTTTGTTTTGGAAGGATAATGGGGAGAAGAGGAGAGAAATATTTTTGTGTGAGAGGTAATTGCCAGAGGAGCAGAAAGGGCTTGTTGCATAATCTGACCTTTTGGACGTTACTCAAAGCCTGCAACATTCACTGGAAATATTCCCATAACCTTCCCTGAGCTGCAGCCTGGATCAGGTCTGAGCTGACAAGGAGATGCTCAGAGCTCTGGATTAACCTGGCTCTTCCAAACCCCAGCCCCGTGTCTGTGAAGAAATTAAAGCAAGTCCAAGAGTCACAGGAGGCAGCCTGGGGAGCCAGGGCTTGGCTGCTTTGTACAAGCATTTGCTTTTTAAGGGCTTGCACTCTGGAACTTGGGGAAAGGAGCTGAGACTTTTATTTGTTTGACAGCATTTCCAGTGCGTCCATCTCTGTAATTCAACCTGATGTCTCAATCTGAACACGTTTTTTTTTTATTCCTGGTGATTGGGAGTAAGCTGTCACCCAAAGTGCCTGCTAGGAATTTCCTAATTAACATGCTAATCAAGATTTGCCTCAAGGTGTTGCTTAGAACCATTGGCAATAAAAAGAAATAACAGACTGTGTGTGGCAGGACTTGAAGAAAAGAATGTGTCCAGAGAATACTGTCTGCTTGTACCAAAACCATCAAGGAAGTGCAAATCAGAAATTAATTAGACTGGGTTATAGTGAGTCATGAGGCCAGATGAAGCGTCCAGTCTTAATTAGTTAATATTGGATTGTGCTTTGAGGCAGGAGAGGATGCCTATAACAGGGGAGAAGTTTTGGAAACTGTCTTGTGACAAAGGAAGAAGAGTTTTGTGCAGTGGGGCTCTGCAAGGCTCTGGTGTGTGCTGCTGCAGAGAGCTCTGGCTGAGCTGCTGCCTGCTGGCACTCGAAGCCAGATCATCCAAGGTCCACGTCCTCATCAGCGTCCCTGCAGCATAACCTGGATAAATAAATGAGCATTTTTCACTCAGCTAGAGACTCGTCCTCATTGCAGCTGTGTTTTAGCACTGCTGCTACCAGGTCCCTCCAGGCAGGGCTGCACACCAGGGCTTCTCACTCGGGGTGTGAGTTCTGTGTTTAGACAGCACTGGCAGGGTAGTGCAGGGGAAAGAGGATTTCCTCTGGAGGTGGCCCTAGGGCCCACAACCTAAAATCCAGGGTCCTCTACTCTGCCACGAGATACTACTGAAACAACAGGGCTCTGGAATGAGCCAGCTCCACAGATGGGGACAGGCAGGCAACCAGAAGCACTGGCACCTCCTTCCATGGAGGTACAAATTGTTTGTAATGGTTCCACATGTTAGCGTGGAAGGCACCTTAGAAAGGCGACTGACAAATGGCAGCACCACAAATTATTTCTATTATAAGGAAAAGCTTCAGCAGGCAATAATTCTGGCATCTGTATCTATTAGCAACAGATTAATGGGAAGCTTGAGAACAAGGCAGGGTGGCATAACGAGGCTAATGATCTCACCATGCACCTAAATACACTCGTCTGGGTGGAATTCGTATTGCTAATTGACGGGGTGAGAAATCCTTTGGCTGGTCACTGGGGAAGTACAGCTTTCTTCGTCCTGGAGAAGAATTTGCGATGACTCTTGAGTTCAGCTCCATCTGAGTTATGACAACAGGATTCAGAAGGTGTGGAGAGTCTCTTAGGGGAGGCAGCCAGCTGCCGCTTAGGGTTTAAGGCTCCCAGTTTTGTACATTGCAAATCTGACAGCACTAAAACATTGAAATCTTTCTTGTGGTAATACTTCTTGTGCTATTCCTTCTTGTGGTGTACAAGAGTTTGTTATTAGTACTGATTTGTGTTTGAAAAAAGGATTTGGAATGGAAAGTGTTTTTAAATATGAAGAAGTCTTCTAAAATGAATTTGACCTATACTATTTAAGTGTCAAAATCTGACTCTCTAGTCAACCATTGTGAGTGGGAAGTTTTCTGAGATTTTGATGCGTGACCAGTAACGTGTGGACATTAACGCCTGCTTAAATGTTCTCGCTGTTAGGGCCTACTGCAGTTTAAGCAGAATATCACCATTTTTTCGATAACCCCCCGTGCATTAGAGCTGTGTTTGTGTGGTTTTCTTCGCTGTGCAGCTTGTTTCTCGTATCACCAGGTGACAGGCTGCAGCAATCAGTGCACACAAGGGGACCGTGCGCAGCCTTGGAAACACAATTGCTGTGTTCTTGGCCTGTACTTAACTGTTCTTCAGGGTAACAGCAGGGGTTTATATCTCCATGATTTGCCTGAGAAATGCAAGAAAGGAAGTTACAGACTCGATTCCCGTGGAACGGCGCGGATGTTAAAGGTTTCTGGCAAATTAAAACTGTTTGTTGGGGAAGAAGCGGTGCTGACACAAACTCATTTTACTGGCCTGTGTTTGAGTAACAGCGGGTCACCAAAGTCATGGGCATTTTTCTTTATCAATCATTTCTTAGGGAAATAAAAAATAATGGCTGTAAACTGCATCTGCGTAGATTGGGGGAGGAAACGGTGGGCAGCTACAGAAGGAATGGAATAAACATATTTGTATGGAAGAAATGATTTTGTATCCCGTGTCTCTGCTTGTCAGCATTGGCAAGCCTCTAATCAAAGCTTCATCACGTGTAGAACAACAGATTTAGGACTTTTGATTTGGTTGTCCTTGTTTCACCTGGGAGCGAGTCTCAAACCAAGGCTGGCAGAAATCAGGATCAGCCACAGGTCTGTGATTGCACAGAGCAGTGAGAGGAATTTGATGTGGTCAGAGTGGGATCGCAGAATATGGAAGTCTAATTTGATTAAGAGCGTGAATAGGTCGTTTGGAATTGTTTTTCTTTTTAATAAATACATAGAAAAATGGCTTGCAGCCAGCTATGCATAAAGTAAATAAACTCTCTGTTGGCTGACTGCTGGAATTACAAGCTCACCGACCTAGGTTCATCATCGGGTGGTTTTTGGTGTGTTTTGCTATAAATCCCATTATATATGGCAAAACAGGACAGCTGCTTTTTACTGAACTTAAAATGACTTTCAGGATTATCGGGATGTTTGGAAGTTGTTTTGTTTCTCCTTGTGATATTTGGGATACTTTACATATTCTTCCAGTGTCTGCCTAGTTTCATTACTTTGCAAAGTAGTTACTGCAGAATAGTTTTTCTTTTCAGCAGAAGTAATGTGTGAATTATTTGTGAGCAGGAAAGAACTTTCTCAAAACTACTCCAGTATTTAAGGTGATGTCTCTTGCTGTTCACACAGAAAGAAATACAGTTCCATAAAATCAGGACTATTGCAGGAATCTCCATACTAAGCAGGGAAAGGGAAAGTATGGATTAGTTGTAGGTGTTATTTCAATTTTAGTGCATCTAACCAAACAGAAATTCTTCCCTAAATTATAGTCAGGCAGTTTGTCCAGCACCACTGGGTGAAATTACTTACATCTTCCATGGTCATTACCTTTTCTTGTTGTCTTAGGCGGTGTTGAGAGAACCATGTGTAAGTTCCTTTCCCTATTTATTGAGTTTTCACCTCATAAAAAAATGCAATGCCAGCATGCTTGCCCTGTCTGGATACATTTATATGTATGCATTTTTATGCTCCAGGTGACTAGGACTGCTGAAATATTATTTCTCCAGTAAATCTTGAAAACCCAAATTGAAAAGAGTGTATCACTACTCTGAGACCTCTCTCATTTTTAGGCATACCTTGTTGGCTGAAACTGCTCAGACTTGCATTATTTTGTATCTCTATTTTAACATCCCTTGGATTAACAGAGGATTGGAAGGTCACCAGCTGCAGTTTTGTTGCTCGCTGTCCAAAAGATTGCTGGCCCAGCTGTTTTTCACTTGTGCACTTGGTTACAATATGTGAACTGCACAGACTGCCTGACATCTTGAGTGCATGAATTAAATGCACACAAACCTTACCTGCAATTGTTCAAAATGCATCACTGCTGTATTGTGGGAGCTGTGACATTTTAAGCTCAGTTGCTGCCAGGTTATCTCCCAGATATTGTGATCCAAAATCACGTGCACAGGGTGGGGAGAGAGGACTAATATTTCTCATTTTTCCGTCTTGATTGATACCAAAGATTCATTGCACTTTATAAAAATTTTAAAAGTCCATCGTACCTTACCTATTTACATTGCTCATTGTCTTGCTTCTTTTTCAATTTGCAGTCCTAGCAAGTGCCAAATAAAGGGTATTGCATCTGTAGTTAATATGAATAATTACTGAACTGCCAGGAGTGATCTTGGAATCGCTATGAAGGAGCTACAAGAGCTGATAATCCTTTTCTGTTCTAATTAATTACAGGAAAATAATCTGCTAGTATCGTCAGTTGTTTTCAAAGTAAAAAAAAAAAAAAAAAAAGGGCAAGTGTCTGATTTCAGTTAAAATGTCAAAACCCCCCTGCAAACCAAAAAGAAAAACAACCTGAAAAGAGCTCTTGATAGAAGTATTTCCAGTATTTAATATTTGCCTGCAAACCAGAAGTTTAATTTAAATAAAGTATGGAGCCTTAAAAGATAATTTGCAGCTTACTTGCTTAGTGCCTGAGTTCCTCTGGGGAATCAAAATTGTGTTTTAGGGTGACTGTTGAGAGACTTGTGTTGCAAGGTGCTCCTCAACCCCCCAGGGCCAGCAGCCCTTTCTGTTGTTGTTTCCTGCTCATCTTGGAAATGCTCTGTTGAAGCTGCTGCATTGTTAATGAAAACTCTCTGCCTAGTGCCCAAGATACTCTCCTTTGAAAAAGGAAATTAAATTTTAAAAGCTTAATTAAGATAATGCTGAAGATCTGGTTTACCTACAAACAAATGGTATCAGAGCTAAGGGAATGAATGTTGCTATGCCAAAGAGAGTCCAAGACAGACATCTTTCAGCTGATCTGGTGCTGGTTTATTTGTAAGCAATTGTGTAGCTTTCTTAATTATTCCTCATCACTAGTGAGGTAGCAGATAATTTAATTTGTGATATTGCTGACAGAGAGGCTTCCTCATTACCACTGAGTTAATTTGTGCTATTAAATGTGCCTGTTACCTTCCCACTCAAATGATGAGCCACTGTGGGACGTGTCCTGTCGCAGAGCAGCTCATTCCACGAACACTTGCTAATTAGAGGACTACAGTGCAACTTGTGATTAGAGCATTTAAATTTTGGAGTGTTCTGAGGACCTGGTATGAATTAAGAGACTGCTGAATGAACTTCACTTTTGGGATTTTTGATTAGTGGCCACAGTTTGTTTAGGACTTGTGTTGGGATGAGGTTTGGAGTGTACGTACTGATGTCATGTTAGTGGTTTGTTTATGAAGTGAATCCTGCCTGGTGTCATGGCAGGAGACATTTCATTTTACACTTACAAAAAGAAATTCAGGCCTTGCTCCAGGCACTCATGTTTAACTTCCCAACAGATGAATGTCTCAGTCCAGGAAGTCAATTAAAGTTTGTGACAGTTCCACCAGTTCTTCACCTGTTGATTACAAAAAGAGGGCTGTCTGACAGCTACCTGATAAATCTGCATTCTGAAGGACTGAAGAGCCCAAACTTTTTTAGTCGTTAAAATTACATTAAAAATATATATAGGTGGGGTTTTTTTTTTACATAGTGTTCAAATATAAACTCTGTATTTTACCTTTAAAGTGTTGGTTTTTAATAAATGTATTGTTTGCCCTGTTCTTACAGGATAGCTGAGTGCCTGTTAATAGTATTCAAAGGTAGGACAGAAGAAATTCAGGGTATTTGATACCACTTACCAAGAGCCAAAAACAAAAGTAAGAAGCACGTGCATTTCATGAAGGGTGTAGCATTTGTGTGAATGGATGTTCAGGTTTTTGTTGACTGCCAGGTTGGAACAGGATTCATAATTATGACCTCTTATTTTTCTGTCCAGAAGATTTGCAAGTGTAATTTTGTAGAGCAGAAGTGGATTGGAGGAAAAGGAGCATAGCAAGAAGTATTTTTTGCCTTTCATCACTGCGTTGAATTCAAGCACAGAAATGTTTAGGGGTTCATTCTCTGCTTGCCAAGGCTTGTCCTTAAGCCTTACCATCTGATCTCTATTTCAACACCTGCTTTGAGAGGAGTTAGTCATAAAACAGCTCCCTGAAATAGCAGTGGTGGTGGGTGGGGAGAGTTGAGCCTACTAGAGCAAGAAAGGAAAAGCTTATGTTAAAAATACGAAAGATGCAAAGCCATATCTGTGCCCCCTCTGAGGTCTGTGAACAGACCTGTCACGGTGGAAGCAGATGCAGCTCTGGAAGCTGAGTGGGAAATGCTCTGCAGGGCTCCTGAGCACGCTGTTACACATTACACATCTCATCTGTGCTGGTGTCAGTCAGACAGGGAGGTTTCTTGAGGGAATATGTCAGAGTGACATTCAGCGACAACACCTGGAAACGCAGCGTGTTATTAATGGTAGGCAAATCTCACAGGGCTGCCTTCCTTCCCTGCCTTTTCTCAGCCCAGGGATGCAGGAACCCTTGCTGAAAGTGGTCACTAACAGGAGTCTGAGTCTCCTTATGTTGAGAAATTTCCATGTCAATGTATCTTAGCCACATAAAGAGCATCGAGCAGAATTAACTTTAACGTGAGGGAATACTGCAGCCTCTTGTAGGAAATCAATGCAGGCTCAGAAGTTTCCACTCACCCAGGCCCCATGTTCACTGAACACACCTCTGCTCCACTGGACATATTCCTTTCTGTGGGGAAAGCCAAGCTTCCAGACCTTATTAAGCCTTAAGTCTCTAGAGAAAGGAGTTTTCCCCCCAAAAATCAACATTTTCCCTTGCTTGCTATTTTTTCCTTCAGGATAAATTTAAAGCCACAATTCATTTTTCTGTCTCTCAATCACTCTTCTGAAGTCAAAACAATCTCTCAGTTGTAAGTGTTTGGCTCCAACAGACTGCAGCAGATGTGTTTCCTGATTACAATATCCCCAAATCTGTCCCTTTAGGTGCAGGAACACACAGAGCAACACGAAGCATCCGATGCAAGAGAAGTGAGATGTGAGTCAGCGCCCACGGCTGTGTGAGGCTGTGCAGGGAAGGCGCTCTGGATGTGTGGAGAGGATGGTTTGAATGTCCCAGCAGTGACTGAGCTTTGTCTCCATGTGCACGAGCACGCACAGAATTTCCTGCAGGTTCTCTAGAGCTTTCTCTGGCTTTCAGTGCTGCTCACTTCCAGCACAGCCTTCAGCTCAAGGGTTTCTGTGATCAGATCTCTGTTAGGGTCTCTCATTCTCCTTCCAGCAGCTGCAGTTCAGGTGTGCCCCTGTCCATGGACAGCTGAACACAACGGGTCCCACCAGGCACTCCTTCAGCTCTTCCCTCGCTGTAGCTTTGGCCTGGAGATGCTTGTGGGCCTGACATTTCTAAGTATGAGGGGATTTTAGCCTGCCAGCAGCTGCTAACTTTTTGCCAAGGGAAAAGTTCTCATGAAAGCTTCTTCTCAAAATAATCTTGGCAAAACAACTCTCCTTTCCCAAAACAATCTTTCTCCAGGTGGTGTTTTGCTGTTTCTCTAGTTTCACCAGTGGGATTAGACAGGTGTCATTCCTATTCACCAATCATGTTAAGTCTGTATGGGAACACCTTATAAAAGGTGGTAAGAATTAGACAATAAAGCCTTCTCTATACTCTTTGCCTTCTGAAAAATACTTGGAGTCTTTCGTCTTTCTTTCGTGTCCAACAGTGACATATGCTTTCAGTGATAGCCACCTTCCTTCTTGGGGGATTGGCGCACAAAGGAGTCAGATTTTGCCTTGGGAGTGATGGATCTTGTAACTCCCTGCACGCCCCTGTAGGCAAATCCCTTATGGGAAAGAGGAATTATTTTTTTATAGTAATGAAAGAGCACGCTCTCTTGAACTTGTGCTTACAAAATGCTGTCAGTATTTTTATTTCTTTGCAAGTTTTGGAGGCTAGGGAAGAATTTGTCGTGCCAGTTAGACTGACAAGAGGCTCTGTGGGCTCTTTCACTTTAGGTTAATTAATTGGGGACTCTGGGTAGTGTTAAAGCATAGTATGCCTGCCTGTGATTTATTTCTTGCTCTTGGCTGGTGTGACATCAAGCTGAGGCTGAGAAAATGACCACTGCCACAAATGTAAGTCCTTTATCCTATTTAGCATCCTAAATAAGGAAAAGAAACCTGAGCTTCTGACAGCCACAGCTTTCAGGACACACATATGCTCCTTTCCAGGAAAGGTTTTCTGGGTAAGGACAGCCAGCCTAGACAGTTTGGTATTTGGTAAATACCATGCAAAACAAAGGAGGCAGGGTTTTATCCATGTTGTTCAAAAATCTGTACTTCTCATTCTGAACTGTATCCATTTGTCTAATTCTCTTCAATCCACTCTTCTCTGCTTTATGCATTAATCAATTATTTGCACGCATTCCAATTTACCTTTAAAAGTCAAGTCAGTGCTTTTCTGCCATTCAAAAACGCTCAATTAAGAATTTTCATTTGAAGAATACATGTGGCAGCTTTCCTGCCCTCTCTTCAAATGACTTAAAACCAAAAGCAAAGTGAACCCCATGTTTGAGTGTGCCATTCCTCTTTTCAATTTGAGCAGACCATATTAAATCTTTGCAAAGACTTGTGCTAGGAAAGCTTTTTCACTGGGGTATTTGGGAAATGCAAGCAAAAAGGAATATGAACAAAGCAAACTGATATTCACATGACATTTTAAAATGTATTCTACAGGCTCTCTGCAGAGACTCATTTTTTTCTGTTTCATCAGTTGTATACAAAAGAAACTAAAGTAATGCCTGCCTCTAGTGCAGATTCCTTTATGCCTTGCTACTCTCGCAGGTCTTGTGGGCAGATTTTTTTCACTGTTGCTGGTTTCAGCTGAGTATTCTCTTAGAGTGGAGAAATTCCAGGCGACCAGAAGCAGGAGGGATGGTTCTTTGTATCTTTTCCCCTGCAGTTTCTAGCACAAGTGATGACAAAGGGGATGGCAGCTGATACAATTTAGAGTACCCAAATTCACTTCCAGCTTGGCCTGGAAATGAAGGCAAGGAGAACAGGGGCTTTTCATTTGTGGGGAGCCTGAGTGATCATGGGCAGAAGGGCAACCAGTAACATTAAAATACTGAAGCCTTTTCTCTCTCCTTTTGGTTGAGCTGCAGGAGATTCAAGTTTAAATTAAGTTTGGCTCATTTACGTCTTGATCCTGCCTTGTACTTGAGCACTTTGAGGTGAACGTTGAGGGAGGTGGGGAGAAGACACGGCTCAGCAGATGACTGATGGATGTACAGACACAGCCAGGGACCACTATGACAGGACTGAACTATTTAGCAGCTCTCCTCTCTCTCACACTGTCTGCAGCCCTGGCACCTGGTGACAGATGTCTCACAGGTGGAAATTAACTCCCTTGGACCAGAAGGATGCAGGGACATTTTTGATCTCTGGGATTATCAGTTACACAGTCATCAGTGTGTTTTACACAGACAAGTCTGTGCCATGAGAGGATGTTGCCCATGCATGTCTGTAGTTGGCTGATGGAAAAAAACGTGTAACTTTCCTGATCATTTGATGAATGTCATCTGCAACACCTGGGAATAGGTTTAATTTCCTCAACCTTTATCCCTTTCCTAAGTTTGAGATGCAGTGGGAAATATCTGTTGATGTTTTCTCTCTGAGCTTGACTTTTCCCTGTCTATAGCTCTGCAAGTGTCCCCTTCAATCAGGCAGAAACACCACTGTGGGGCAATCCAAGGTACCACTCATGACAGCAGCATTGATGTGCTTTTGGTTCCTGCTGTCAAGTGAAAACAAATTACCTTGATTTTTATTTTTGGTGGGTTGTTTTTTGTTTGGTTGGTTGTTTTTTGTTTTTTTTTTTTTTTTTTAATGGTAATTCCACTTACCCAGAGGTAAGTGAGAGCAGAAATGGCATGTTATTTTCACTTGCAAGTTGTTGTTTGTCATCTTAAAATCCATAGTCAGATGACAGCTGAGACCCCATGAGGCAAGCATTTGTACCATTTTTGTAGTGTTCTTCCACTGCTTTCTTCTCGTGGCTTTTTAATAAAAGATAAATTTAGGGCAAAAAGAAAAGCCACACATAAACCCTTAATGCCCTTACCTGAAAGGAAAAAGTTTCTGTAGAGCCTTAGTAAACCCAGGCTTAAGAGAAGGCTCTGAAGGAAGATCTCTAGCTTTGCCTTGATGAAAACAAACTAAAATAAGAATATAAATATATTGGTGTTGAAGATAATGATTGTTATAGTTGCTTTAATAAGTAGTAAGATTTAGCTTGAGGTGTCTTGGCAGAACTGTGTGACCAACATCGCTCGCATTTAATTTGAGATCTGTTGCCTTGAGTTTCACCAGGAGAATATAAGGCACAAGTAAAACAATATTTGTGCTATTTTATGATCAGAACAGTCCTGTGGAGTACATAATCCAAGCCCTGCTGGGAGTGAGCAAAGTGGATTCATGAAGGAATTCCACTTTTCATCAGCCAGTGTTCAGGACACCGGTGGAGTTAATGACAGAGTTCAGAGCCCATTGATCTCTGTGCAGGGAGAGTTGAAGGCTGTGAACACCAGGAGGGAAGGCACCATGGAAAGCCTACTTGGGCTGAAGGATGTGGAAAGAAGATGAAGAAAGGCCAGGAACATTCCAGAGTCTTTAGGAATACCTTGTGAATTCCTTTACCTGAGGGCGAGCCGTTCTTGTCAAGACAAAAACATTAGCAAGCATGATAACACTATTACTTTAGGAGATTCTGGTTAATTTTAAGCTGGACCAGCTCTACCCTGCACCCAGAATGTTCAGAGAAAAGGCAGTTTAAATGCTTGGATTACGCACACATCTGTGTTGAGTCCAGTTTGAAGAGGTTTAAAACAAGCAGGGATTTGGATGCAGGATTTTCTAGTAGCATTGTGTTCTGTGACAGCTAAAAGAGACATGAAAATCCAGATTCTCTCCAGGGGCTCTGCTGCCAAGAAGGGAGAGACAGAAGAGCTTCAGGAGATATGTTACTCTTGTAGGAACACAGAGTTGGCAGGGTCAGGAGGTGGTTCTGGTGGTGTCAGCCTTGGCCTCATTACCACAGTTGGTTCTTTGAGTATCGTGGAGCCTGAGGGTCCCCGATCTCTGAGAGGTCTCTCACTCACAGGGAGGTGCTGGAGAAGCCCCTGAGGCCCAGGAGAGCTCAGAGGGCCTCGTTCAGGAGCGCTGTTTATAGGGTGATGTTTATAAGATGATTGACGTTGGCCATCAGCAAGTTTCCGTGCTGGCCATAACCCGTGTCAGTAACAGAGGCGCTGCTCCACTCGGGCTGTGATGCAGGTAAATGGCTCACCAGGGCTGCAGGGGATCATTGCTTCAGGCTGGCCTTGTTTGGGCAGCTGCTGTTCCTGGTTGTGCCCATCTGCACCGATCAAGAGCTCCTGGTGGGATCCAGAGGTGCCTCAAGGCTTGGCTGGTGTGGCCAAGGGACGCTTCACCTCTCAGATGAGGCGCAAGGATGGGGTGGGGTGAAGGACCCCCACACTCACACAATGTTGGAGTAAAATTACAGTCTCCTTGCTACTTGTGTGACAATTAAGGACAGCTACTCTGCTCTGTTACACTCTGTTGCCTGGAAAACCCAGCAAATTACAGGAGTGCAGCATTATTTATGTAGATGTGGACTGCCAGTGCTGCGGAATGTTGACGACCTTAATCTTAGGAATTAAAATGACAGCTAATGACCTATGAGTGAAAAGAATGTGGCATTATCCCCCAAGATATAAGCTACATTTATGCATTGGTTTATTATTTATGATGCATCTGTCATGTGCACTTGAGAAATTACACATCAGAATCCATAATAGTCTTACAGAATATTTCATAACCTGTGGCTGCTAAATTGATAACCTTGGGCTCTTGACTGACTCAGCTTTTCTTGCACACCCCATCCCATCATTTTACCCACCAATTCTTTGGAAATAAGGAGAAGTTTGTCTCCTGAAATTACTTTTTTGAAAGACAGTGTACTCTCTGATTGATCTAATCAAAGCAAGGCACTTCTTTTACCTCCTCGTTTAGGCTCTCCTTGTCAAACACCAAATCCAAGCCTAAGTGACTGCTGGCCTGGGAGAATCTTTTATGGATTCTGCCAAACTCTGGCATGCAGCCCAGAAGGAGCTTAAAGCGAACTTATCTCATTTCCACTGAGGTCTAATAGGTGTGAGGTACCACAGGAGTAATTTTCTTGTCAGCTGTCAATGGTCCCAATCCACATGGCACTGATAATTTAAGCATCTCCAAAGGGTAGTTTTAATTTAACAGCAGCTCAGGCTGGGTCCATGACCTTGAACAGAAAATTCAGGGTTTTCCCTTGGTTTGTGAACTCTTCTGTATTTTATTGGCTTCCTGTTCTTCTTCTATTTCCTAATGAAGGTAGTCACTCTCACAGGAGGTGTGTATGAGGGATTCTGTGAGTCCTTGTAGTAATGTTACTGATGGAGGCCAATTTTGCATCTTTAGAATAAATCTGTCATTGCACTGAGTTTGGCAGAGAGAATTTGTACCATCATCTAATTAAAAAAAAAATATTATTTTTTGTCCTATATTCAGCTTTTCCTGTCAAATGACAAATCCAGACATTAGAGACTACTGAGAGAAGAGCCTTCACAGAAAAGGATGTGTATCATATGATTGTAGGTGATATCCCCAGGACAATGTTTAGGTTCAGCTGATATTTTTGCATATATTTATTTATATATATAATATATATATATTACATATATATATTTAGGTTTAGCTGATATTTGTACTTTGCCTCTGGCCAGGGTTAGTTGCAATATCCCATTTTGTAACTGAACAAAGGAACAGGGAAAGGAAAACCAAAACCAGCCAAGTTGTCTGGAAGTGAATTGTTTTTCATTCCTTGGCTTTTGCTTTTCTTCCCGAAGTTCTTTCTTGGGAAGGTAGGGGGAGAATGTGGTCTTAAAATGGCTTTTTGTTTTGAGATACTTTATTTTGTAAGTTATGCATAGGAAGCAAAAGATTGTGAACTGGGATTTTATTAACAAAACTGTGAAAGCGGGAATGCAATTTGATAATTTGGGATTGGGAGAAATGTCCCAAGCATCAGTGAATATTACAACAGAAGAATAATCGGGGAGCACTAAGAAAATGCACTTATTGGGAACAGGAATAGCTCCACATTTTCACTGAACTAGTTCCTGTGTAAGACCAGGCAGGACTAGGTGTGTGGAAGGAGTATTTTATTGTTGGATCCAGACCTCTTTTTTTAAGCAAAGGAATCCCTGGGGAAGTAGAATTTACATGCAAAACACTGTCAGAGCAGCACAGTGTTTTCATTAAATCTCTTCTCATTCTATGTCCTAAATATAGTCATTATCATATTTTTTGCCTTCTGTGTTTGACTTTTTAGAGGCTTTTGTTTTATAAGAGAAAGGCAAAAAATAGTAGGTATTTTTAAAACACTCTTGAGTTGTTATTTTGCTGCAAGAGAAAGTTTATACAGAGCCCATAGCAATGTGGAAGGGTGTGAAGGATTTTACTGGAATTTAGTTCTCCTTCCCTGAATAATGCCACAATCCCAAACCTGTAAAAACCTTCCTGCTCCTCAGCACTGCCATGAATCTTCCACTTCTGAGATCATAAATGTTGACTTTCATACCTTTATATTCTGGCCTGTGTGTACCATTAAACTCACGTGTTTTGTAGGTTCTGCTCTCATTTTTGTACTTTAAGCTTCACAGGCAAATATTTTCAAATAGGAGCTCGTGACCATCTTGGAGGACTGAGGACGAGAAGAATAAATCATTGATTTGAGAGCTTGTCTGGTAACTAATATGTGTCACTGGTGCTACCTGTGAGACCAGACCCACTAAGTCTGTTCTGGGCAGGTGGTTGGGAGACGTTAATTTTGAGGAATTAAGGATTTTAAGGAAAGTTAAGATAATAAGTTGCTGAAATAGCTGAAGTAGATAGGTAAGGTTTGTTCGCAGTTAACAGAAGCTGGATCTTAGATAAGCTACCCCGGATCTTGTAACTCATTTCTTGTCAGGTTTATGTTTATGTAGCTGTGCTTCTAATGAAAAACAAAATGTGGTAAATAGGACATAAGATAGCTGCAGGTTTCCTGCTTAAAGGACCCATTGAACACAGGAAACTGTAAGTTCTACCAAGGAATCATTTGTCACGAATGCATTGAAAAGGTAGAAAGGTCAGGACGAGGAAGACTCATCTTACTTCCTCATTTTGGTGACCCCTCCCCAAAACAGACCCCCGACTCATTTTAAGAAACAAAGTACCCATGCTTAATAGCCTTTTTGTCAATTAGCATACGAAGCGAGGAATGGGAGGTGACAGGGGTATGAATATGTATTTGTAGTTTGGATATTCAACACTTTTGTAAATAAAAGGCTTTGTAATTACCTGTGAATTTCACAGTGCAAATTAGGGAAATATCCCGCGTGCTGCCCGGCCGTAATAAACATACACTTTCTTACTTTAAACTGTTAGAGAGTTTTTGTCCGTCACAGTTGGGTATCGATCCGAGATCAATACCCATATTTCTTTAATAAATCAGTTGTAGCCCCTGGATTGGATTTGTAGCAGCCTGGACTCACACAGGAAAGCTCAGTTCTGCTGGAAGATGCAGCATCCTTGCTTCAATTCAGGCTAGAGGTTCAGGTCAGATAAATCCCAAATGTTTCTAATGTTCAGGATGTTATGATTTGGATTGGTAAATTCAGATTTTGAAGAAATAGATGTTTTTTATTACAAGATTGGGGGGGAAAATTGCTTTTCTTTACGTAATTCCTACCCCAATGATGTGCATAAATCAGACTCTGCAGAAGTGAACAAGTTGCTTTCCCTACAGGATCTTCCAAGACAGAAAACCCACCACCTAGAAAGACAGTTTTGCATTTATTTCAGGACTTTAATTTGGTTTTCCTCACAGTTTTAAATTGTGCTGTCTTTGATTTGAAAACATTCTGGTGAGCCTTCACTTTCTAAAAGCTTTCTCACTTGCCTCAACATTTTTACTCCTGCTTATTTCAGAGTGAAGCATTTATCTATTTATTTATTTATTTATTTATTTATTTATTTGCAAACGATGACATGTCATACAGGTAAAAGGTAGTTGTACTGATTTTTTGTTGTTTAAGTTTCAAGGGGTTTTTGTTGTTGTTGTTGTGGTTTGGATTGGGTTTTTTAAAGTTATCTTGATGCAGAAGAGCTCAAATGTGAGCATGAGAGGGGACAGGGAGACAAACTGAACAGGACAGGATATTTAAAGGCTCATTTCTAATACTGACTGCTGTGGGTTGATTAAGGGTTAACAGAAGGAAGTCAGTCCACATCTACACTAAGAGTGATTACATGACAGAGTAATTCACTTAGATGTCTTAAGGCAATTTATTTATAAATTGTAAAGTATTTGCATGTTAAAGGCAATTGTTCTTTAAACAAAGTTTGCATGAAGCTGTTAACTAAGTTCCAGGAATGATGTATTGAGTGGGCTAAGCTTCTGTAAGTTCCAGCATTCTGCTTCATGAATAAAACTGTCAGAGTAAAGCAACCGATAACTCTCTGTCTTGACATTATATTCAGTATAACAAATAAATCTTTAGGATCTCAACAGACCTGGCAACTTCATTAACAGCTGCGCCTGAAGCAGAGAATGAAAGGAAATCAATTCATGGAGTCTGATACTTTAGGGTTTACAGAAGAGAGGGGTTAGTGGACTGCTGATGAACCCTCTGTGCTTGGGCTCAATCTTCCTCGTACTGAGGGGAACAAAAACTGGGAGAGGAAACTTCCATTCCACGGTGCTTGAGGCAGGGGAAAGGGCGTGAGTTAATTATATTTGGAAATAGAACCCAAAACCTGTGAATCCCAATTCCATTTTACAAGAAATACCTGTTTCCTGCAAAGCTTCTTATGAAGGTTGGCCCCAATCTGCAAAACCTCTTAACCAGCTCAGGATCTGGTATTTGTAGCTGAACAGACTGATTCCACAGGGCTTTTAACTTTTTTTTTTCTTTTTATTTTAAAAATATTTCCCAAATCTGCTTCCACTGAACATGCTACAGTTGACCTCAGATGAAACACAGGCCAATATTATAATATCCTGATTTTATTAATTGAAAAGTCAATGAATGTGTCTGATATGACAGAAAGTATTTTTTGCAAAAGAGATGTTGAGAAAGTTTCTGTGAATTTTAAGATTATTTACACTTAAAGAGTCCAGTATGTATTCCTGGGGCTATAAAATCCAGAATAGCCTTTAGGGATGAGAACTAATCTGAAGCATAATTATTAGGTAAAAGATAAATCTACTGAATATCTACGTTATGCATGTATATGAATAATTCCACTATTTTAATTCCTCTAAATCATAAGGAATAGAGAAATATGTTATCTGCCCCATCAAAATAGTAATTTTGTTATAAATTAACTGCAGTAAATCTCACTTGGTTTCCTGTCATGTGGGATGCAATTTACATAATAAAGAAGATCGTTTTAGCCTTCTGAATACTGAACCAGATTTAGGGGGAGGGAATACTGGAAAATCTTAATATTGTGCATCAGTTCTAGGCACTTTCTCTCTTACCTGAGCTTCCATGCTGGCTTCATTATGAAATTTATTTTGGGGAAGTTCTTGCAGGCCTACAAGTTCATGCTGTATTGTCATGCAGTGAAATTGTACACATTTATTCTTAACGGTATTTCCAAATTCAAAAAAACTTACAGATAGAAGGTCAGGGCATAGGAGATGAGCAAATTAATAAGGCCAGGATGGCAGAAAGGGAAATGCAATGAAAGCAAGTGTCCAATTCATATGGGGTCCGTAGCTGAGATAATTTTTCTCCATCTGCCTGAAATACTTTATTTCATACTCACCCATTTTTATTTTTTCTCTATAGTTCAACATGGCTTTGCAGTTGGCAGATGCATCTGCAGTCTCATGAGTTGTGAGCTGTCACTAACAAGGTAGAAAATGGATTCATCTCTAATTCTTTCCATGGTCTTTTAAGCACTAATTACCCAATAACGAGATGACACCTATATTATTTATACTTTTAACCCAATAACTGACCACCCGAGGTCTGCAATGTGGACCTTTTCACCCAGTTAGAAAAATCTACCCAGCACCATGAAGAAGGAGGTGAAAGAAGAACTTAGCCAACACCCCAAATCCTCCATCTTGCTCTCTATATATTCCTCTACACTAAACCATTAAATCCTAAGTTTTGCACCCTGTGATGTCACACACTTCTATCCAAACCACACACCCACAATCCCAGCGCTGTCACTCAGTTCTGGAAACCTTCTCCACGGCCTCAGGTCAGTGCAGTGTTTGCTTGAGGGTCAGTGCCTTTTAGAACAGAAAGCCTGAAATTCTCAGCTTCCAGAATCCCTACAGCAGCCAGCTGTGAGCCCAGAGGAAATGCAATGTGGTATTTTCCTGTGAAGAGTCACTCGCTGCTCTTCAAGCACTTCTGCTCTCTCCCTCTCTTAACTGCTGCAATCCTTTTAGTTTAGCGTGTCCTTCCTGTATAAATGGCACTTAGGAAATGATTTCTGTCTTCCCCACCTATAAACCATGCTGAGATTTCTTCGGCTTGTTGCCACATAAACGAGAAAAAAAGTTGTGTGTGCGCCAGGAAATAAAAAATACCAATCTATTGTCTCTTCCTTTTTATATGGCTACTTTCGTCTGAAGATATTAAATCACCTTAGAACTATCAGTTAGGTGAAAACAGATTTTTACTGCACCTCTGCAGTGAAAAAATAGTGAAAAAAAAAAAGACCTTTCAGATTTTAATCCATATTTTTGTTGCCTTTTTTTTGTTCTTCTGTGCCTTCCCCTCCCAGAAAAGAATTCCAGAGCTTAGTGAACTTTCTCCCAGACTGTATGTACATATATATATATACACATATATATATGTGTAATTTAATCATCATAATTACAGAGCCCTGACTTCAGGGAGTCACCAAGCTGGGCCACACTGGTAAATGCCTTTCTACCTACAATAAAACCACATTCCTATAAACAAGATATTTGCATGAAACTGCAGTATAATGCATTTTCTGTATTGTTGAGATCTCCAAAGGTTTCCATGTTATTTTTTTTAAATATTCAGCTCTTCACACATTCGGGGTCGCAGCTGTTCTCAAGATCTGTGGTAGGATGGGGAAGGGGGATTAAGGTCATTTAATTTAGATCCTGTTGTTGCCATTTAGATAGACTAGGGCAAACCAATACTTTGACCTTGAATGAAAAGTTCTTAAACATGCCTGTGATATTTTGGATCTGCCTTTATATATTCCAGACACTTTCCTGTCAGGCAGAAAAGTCAGATTAAACTTATATTAATATTTGAAGTTCACCTTTGGTGGAATCTGCGCAGGCACAGGTGCAATTGTCCACTGTCTAGCGAATCAAACAGTACCTTCTTGTCCTTAGGAATGTTCTTAAAATCATTGTTCCATGTATTTTCTGTGCTTTGCTGGATTAAGACAAAGTACTCGGCGCTGCTAAGTGCTCAGTGCTGCTCTAGGGTATTTCTTCATGAAGGATGTCAAATACTTGTATGTCATGAACTAGCTGAAAAATCCTCATCATGATGTTGTGGGTGCCTTCCTCATGGGTAGGTTTATCTCAGTGAATGTTTCTGTACTGTCATTTTGGCACCTTTCTCATTACCATCATTCGCTTGTTCAATGCAAAAAAACGATTTTTTTTTTTTTCTGCTGGCTGAGTGATAGGGTTATCTAAATTGTCTTCCCTGGTTTAGCATTGCAATTCATAGTGCTTTGAGAAAAACAATTTGTTTCCCATTACACCATAAATTAATGCTCTCTATTTGTTTCTAGTGGATTTATTTCAGTCAAAAACTTTTTAAGGGGAGCTGGGCACTTCTTTGTCCTCCGGGGTCAGTGAAAACCTTTCCCTGATGTCAGCTACCTTTGTAATGCCCTCAGAAGAATATGGGTAAGGTTTTCAGCAGCAGTGGGATGACCTTCAATTTCCATTCATTTCAGTTTTTTCCTTCTAAATTGCTTTGATGCTTTAGAAAAATGGTATTTTCATGATTCTTGTGGGAGCAGTACTGACCAATCACCCCGCAGTGTCAGGGGTTGCTCCACCTTCCCCAGCTTTCTCCTGCTGCAGCATTTTTACCTTGAGCTACTTGAGCCCTTTAGAAATGCAGTTTGATAGTTACCACCATTACATAATGAGACAAATATTCATCAATTCTTTTATTTTTAAAACGGTAATTAATTTTTTTTTAGATTCGTATTTGATTAAATGTGAACTGCTAGTTATGTTAAATTTGTTTCTGAATTCCTGCGGTATTTTTGGTCAGTTGCAGAAGAGGTATTATACTGTCATTTAATTGGTTTGCTTTAACAGCAAATTATTCTATATAGATAGATTTAGGTGGATGAAAAAAAGGATTATTCTGGGGTCAAAATCAGCATTAACATATGAGATATATTTAGGGGTGTTATTTAGTAACTTGAAAATTTTCAGTGTACAGTATTTCCAAAGTTTCTTGACGTTGGCTGGGAGGTGTAGCACATTATATATAAGATCCTTGTTATTGATTAAATTCAGCTAAAACTGAAGTAAATAGAAACAGAAGCCCACTCTCATGTGTATCTATTCTGGGAATAGGCTTTATAGTGTATGCTTATAAAAATCTATATACTCCTTGCCCCAAAGGCAGAATTGCAATTCCTCAATTTACAGATCGTGCAGGGAGTGATTAAGCATGTGTATTTTGTGATAGGTGTAAATTAAAAATAAATGTCAAACACACAGAAAGCACTTCCCTGAGTGTTTTTGTAGATGTGATTGCCTTTTTAGCTGAAAAAAAAAAATTAGATATCCAGAAAAAAAACCTGCTGTACCTTGTGGATATTTACAACTTCTCATACAAGATTCTCCTAACACCTGAAGACCGGAGAACGCTGATAAACAAACTTAACGCCGTTGGCGTGAATCCCGTGAAATTTGTTACATTCAACCCTCATGAAACACCTTGTTTGCCAAGCATGAATGCACGATTTTTAGACAATATCTGGGTGCCGTGTGAGTACCTGAATTTGAATTGGAACGGAGGCAGCCACGCTCCAGCACTCGCATCTGCTGCGCAGTGTTTGTTGTTCGGTGCTCTCAGTATTCCTGCCCAGGGTGTTTCAGGCACCTGTTTGGACAGCAGACAAAAGAGGAGTTGCTCGGCTTAGGTTCCAAATCACAGTGAATAACAGCTAGCAGGCAGCTAAAGAGAACAGTTTGGAACTCCCTCAAGGGGGCTGAAATGTATTCACCAAAACTTTGCCTCGGTCGCTGGATATAACAGGAATATTTGTTAGCCAGAGTTACAATCCCAAGGGTTACATTCCCTTATTGATCCATTATCAACCTCCCCCCATTGTGATATTTTCAACTCCCCGCCGCAAGGATTTAGATTAATGTAAAGCAAGACTCTCAAACTTTTTGCAGTTGAATTTATACATCTTTATCTTTTCAGACTGATCTATGATTCAAGTGATTTTTTTTCTGTCTTGAAAGAACAAATCCAGATCAAAAAATCAGAAACATAATCTAAGGCTTCTGATTCTGCTTCTCAAGATCTTAGTAATTTTGATCTGTATCTGTAAAATAAATTAGAGGGAATATTAAGCTCAAAGAACTGCAAGATTGTAATGATGTTACAATCTCATTTAGTCTGTAAATTTAACATTTAAAGTAAAGAATTCAAAAACTACTCCTATGCAGTTTTTCATATGTTGACTTGCAGTTTTCCTTTTTTAGCCCTTTATATCTCTTAAAAGTCTAATGCAGGGTTTTTAGTAGGCAACAGCAGCTCTGTACTGCCTGGAACATCTTCCATGATCTGATTTGATTGCATGGAAAATAGAGAACACAGTAACTTGGATTACTTGGATGCTGAAAAAGCAGTAAGTTCAGTATTTATGAAAAGAGTAACAAGTACAATATGATATTTCCTGGGTGTCTGGCTCTTGGTAGAGGTTAACACCATGTCAATATTTAACTGTTTCAGGTAATAAAACCTGAGGCCTTCAGAGTTAAATATTCAAACCTGCATCTGCTGAAAAACCCTCAAAATCAAGAAAAGGTAAGTCCTCAGCTGCTGGGGCAAAGTGTCAATGTACAGGTAGTAAAAATGTCCCACTATATTGTTTATCATGCAAAGCCTGGACCATTTAAAAAATTCCCTAATTTAATTACAGCCTTCCTTAAGCTGTTACATCTGTGTACAATGATATACAGGGTTATAGACTGCTTGTTTCTTCTCCACCTTCCCCTTCACCTGTTGTAAAATCAGATATCCAGATACCTTTTACATCTACAAATGGTTGTGAAAAATGTGTGATCTGGGCTCTGTTAAATTATTAACTGCCAAGAAAAGTAGCTGACCAAGAAATCACATCTATTCTCCTTGACCTATTGTGGGTCAGCTGCACGGAATGTGTCAGAATAATTACTGAAGGAGAGAGAAAAAACAAATTATTTTCATTGAATTGCCGTGAATCCTTTTTAAAATAAGGTGCAATTGACTAAAGCATTATTTATTTCCAAGTCTTGTAATTGTTCCATTGTCATGGAAGCTTATCAGAAGCACCAAAGCCGAGTATTGGTATGAAATGAACCTGGCTTATGTTAAATCCCCAATGAGCCAGTCTGTTCGTGACAGATATCGCTCCCAGCTGAATGGCCAGCCACAAATCCTAAATCTCATAAAACAGAAACAAAGCAACAAAAAAGGCTCGTTTAGTTTGCAGTCAGAGAACTCAGCTTATACAGGAGCAAGAGATTCTTCCTGCTGGGATTTTCCAGAACTCTTGTTCTAACTTAACTTCATACTGTCAAAGTCGACAGGACTGACTGGAATAGCAAGCTGAGTAAAGCTTCACCTCTTAGAAAAATTCATCTCATTCTCCAGAGTGAGAAAAAGAGATTTTTTTTTTTTTTTTCCCTTGCATAAGTTTTGTGGAACTTGTCCAATGCAAGAGTCTATAGTTCCTGCTTTTTTCAGTTAAAATTTTCTAGATTATCAGAAACTTCCAGAATTGAGTTGGTGCCTTTGGATTTGTTCTTGTTATGACTAGTTGGATTTTTAAATGCTTAAAGTGCTTAAAAGTCTAGTCCAAAGAGTGTCCCTAACAGGTGTGCTAGTGATCATCTAAAATAAGGAGGTTCAAAAAACACTAGAAAAATAGAATTAAGCCAAAAAAGGGGGAAGAACTTTTTTCATAGTTAATTTTGAGTACATTTTGGGTAAAGTTTTGGAGAGGCTACAGGCAAGACTGAGACATATTGGCTGTACAGCTGCTGTTTTTCAAACAGCTTCCCCCCCCCGCACTTCCCCTGCCAGCCCCACCAGTGGCTCATTTTGTACTTGGATGTTTTTAATGTCACTGTAGTGCAATTGCGGTGTCCTCTCCTATTTTTTTTTTTTTTTTTAAGCTATGGTTGCCAACTGCAGCAAGCTGCTTGTTGCTTTCAACATGTGAAATAAACAGGTTTTTCAGATAAGGATGATGGTATCAAATTCTTTTGTATGGTGTCGTAGGCTCAGTTTGAACCATGGTCTTCAAGGCTGAAGTGCTGGATGAGGGCTCTGCAGTTGCAGCGATGCATAAGTGCCTGGTCACTTTTCTTGCAACTGGGGAACGATTTTTAATGATTTTAAATTTGGTAGTGAGAGAAGAAGCTGTGTAAGGCCTTTGCATTAGTGTCTTGCCCCCTGTGCTTTCCTCCTGTTGATCCTACACAAGGTCTCAGGAAGGAACACAGCTGTGGCTTTTGGTCGCTGCAGAGGTTCTCTGTGTTCACCTCTTTTTCTTGAGGGGAAACATTTGGAATGTTGATGTTTGAGGAAGGGAAGACAGTCTTATTTCTCATGATGTACATAAAAATTGCAAAAAAAGACGAGACTTTTACACAGGTAGCCTGGAGACAGTGACAGCCCAGGAAAATGTCCTTAATCACTGTAGTCTCCAATTATGGGGGGCAGGTAGCAGATTTTGCTGAAAAATGCTCTGACTCTAATTTATCCCTTCAGTTTCATTTTACCACCCATGCTGGGATTGACCTAAACACATCCCAGGCTAGCTCCATGCTTGTTCCCACAGATGGAAATATAGAAAATCATGTCCAAACATGATGTGTAGGACAGACTCGACGGTGCCCAGTTTTCCCAGGAGCTGAGTGAGAGCCCGCAGCCACAGGAAAGGGTCAGCAGCACCAAGGCAGAGAGAGGCACTGCCGTGGGTTCACTCAAACAGGGAGGAGTCAGGTGTAACCTCACAGGAGCTTATGGGAAATGGGTTTGTAGAGAATTCTCAAAGACTGGCAGAAGACTAAAATAGCCTTGTACATTTGTATGCGAACTCTGAGATGAAAAATGCTGACTTCGAAATGCCGTGGGATAGGACAGACATTGCTGAGAGAGAAATGGAGCTGGAAACAAGTTTCAAACGATGGCCTTGCAAACAGACCAGATATTCTGGAGAGTTAGAGCTATGAAAGGTGTATTGTAGCACCATGTAGGACCCATGGGGGGTATTTTAACAGATGATTTGTTTAGCAGCATTGTGTGGTGTTGGGAAGGATGAAGCCAGAAAGCCCTATAAATATGATTGCTTAGATTCTGAGAATGTGAAACCTGTAACTGAGATAGAACTGAAAGTAAGTTTTGATGTTTGAGATGTCCTAGCTGTTGGATGCCTGCGAAAACCACCCCCAATGTATGATTTATCCCACACTTGTAACACCCCCCTGAAGTATCAAGTATCTGTAACCCCATTGGCACAACCCTCTTACAGCCCACCTCGAGACCCCTTATCAGGGGGCTGCGAGAGTGGGCCTCTCTCTGTTTCTTCTGTCTCTTCTCTTCTTCTTCTGTTCCTTCTGTTCCTTCTCTCCTCTTATCTCTTTGTTTACCTCTTGCATCTTGCTCTTGGAATTTCCTTGTCTCTCACTACCCCCACCTTCCAAGGCCATGCTTCAGCTGCGCCTGGCAGCTCTGAGCAAGGCCTCCCATCTTATACAATAAACCCCTTCTTCTAAAACCCAACTTCAGAGATCTCTCGTCTACATTCATCTACACCGTCCTGGAGTCCTCAGCAGCAAGAGGCATATTTCTACAGTGTGGCAAAAGCTGATAGATGAAGAAAACGCTTATAATGTATTAGAATTAGGAAACAGTTTGGCTTCTGATTGTGGTGGTGTGAATTGTAACATCTGTACCATGTCACTTTTCTCATGAGACTGAAAATGGAATAAATGTCTTTAAAACACCTCTCAGGAGCCCCATCTCTGAGCCAGAAAAAGGGTTTTTTCCTGGCACGTCCTCTATATCCTGCCTGAGGAACCCCAGAAGTTACAAAACCATCTGGCTTTAAGCCTGCTCCAAAATCCTTTGCAATTTAACTCGGAAGATCATTGCTCTGCCCAGGTCACCTCCCTCTCATTGAGACGTGCAGAGGTACAGCCAGCTCAGAGACGTGCAGAAGGTCCATCACAAACAAACCTGTCCTGCCAGCAGCTTTACTACCAGAGAACTTTCCAAGTGTCCTCCTGAAGGGCCCTCCAAGGATGATGATGTTCCTGTGGAAGGTGTGACCATTTCTGCTCCGCTCAGCAGAGCCACTTGACAACATTCTTTGGTAGGCACTGACCTGTTCTCCTTCCTTTTGTCTAAAATTCAGCGTGGAACTGGGAAAAATCAGTCGGGGAGAGCAAGGGGCTGCAGTTTGTTGTTATTTACAGCAGGAGTGTTTTGTGATGGCAGGCAATTAAAGGCATGGCTCTTGCAGAACACGACACATCTCCATTCTGTCAGTGCACAGAACGGAGGCAGGGCTCTGCGAGACGTGAAGGTTTCTGATCTGCCAGGAAGCAATCTAGTCAGAAATTAACTTGTGTCTAATCTGATCAGGGGCTGGTCCAGGTGAGGCACTCAGCCTGTGCAGGAGTGGACCGAGGGATGCTTTGTGTGCAGGCAGGTGAGGGAAGGGAACTAATTTGCAATTTTTCAAGCCAGAGACAGCAAATTTGTTGTCTTCCTCTTGGAACTGCTTTCAAGTAAGATTTGTAATTGCTGAACTTTGCCTTGAAGGGCTGAAAAATAGAAGGGAACAAAATATTTGAACAGTTGCATACACCAAATCATCACGTCGGGGACATTAAGGCCATACAATAAATAACAAAAATCAGCGCAGCTGTGCCACTTTTACTGCAGTTCCATTCCTCTGAGTGTTTAAATTCCAGGCTCTTGTAAATACATATAGATACCTCAAAATCCCTGTGACAGACTATAATGTTTCAGTCTTCAAATTTATTTAATAGACAATTTTTATCTAGTGAAACAGAGGGAAATACAGCCATATGTTTAGTTGTTACATTTTATAAAGAAAATATGATATATCAATAAAGATATTTCCATGTATTCATTCTGTCCCAGGCTGCTTGATCTATTTCAGTCTTTTAGGTGTTTTGTTTTCTCGTTACCCTCTCAAATTTATTATTTAAAACCTGCCCAAATGGATCTAAAAATTTGGTTTGGGTTTTTTGGCTTTTTTGGTTTTTTTTTTTTTTTTCAATTTTAAAGGCAGAAATAATAATTTTGGTTTAGTCTGTAAGTACTGATTTTGTAAAAATAATGTTTTAATGAACCATAACATTTATTCAGTTGTTTATTTGTGGCCTTTTATAATTCCAAGGAAAGGTGTTGATACTTTGGAATTTAACATGTTATTTGTTATTTTTAGTTTAGTCATTACAACATTTTGTGGTGATTAATGCCCTGACATCCCAATATATAAGCGGTTACACACATGTTGGAAGTCACTGAGGATTTTTTCCATTGCCAAGTGAGAAGTGGAAGACAAAAAGAAGTCAAATGGGGAAATACCTAGAAAAGAGAAAATGAGAATAGAATTAGATTTTTAAGAAGAAACAGTTTCACATTTTAATACATAAACACGCATAAAATAATTTGCATTTTAAGAGTGTCTGAGTTTTAATTTGGCAGTATTGCTAGCATTGACACTATTTAACAGGAAAATCTGATGGTCTGGATACTTCAGATCGAGTGCACGTTCTGTAGGACTGTTGAAATAATTTAGTTTAGTGTTTAAGACTCTCAACTAATATTTGGATAGGATATTATCTTGTTTCAGAAGTGGCCTTATGCAATTCAATAGGACCATTACTGGAGCAAGATGTTCCCATAGCTGAAGGGTAATCACAGAATTATCAGTTCCTTCCTCTAAAATAAGGATCTAATTATGTATTTCCTTTATTTGAACTGTCTTGTTTACAGGCTCCAGTTGCTGATTTTTGACACGCAAAAGGAAAAGAGATTGGAATTTTATGTGTGACTGAAGACATTTCCTTTTGGTAACAAAACTTCTATTAAAAAAAAAAAAAACTATAAAAACAAAAAGTATCTTTTCAGAGCCTGGAGATTACATTGAGAAACTTGCCTGCCTTTGCACCTGCAAATTATCATTGAGGGTGTATGGCACAATCAGAATGAGAGTCAATTACTGTTAATTCCTGCAGCGGAAAAATTTTTCTTGTTATGTCAAGCAGAGACAGATCACCCTTCTTCTCTAGAACACTGAAGGTTATTAGTGGCTGATGGCTTTCCATACCCACTGTGATCATTAACAGTGTCAAATATCTGTCAGCTGCAGGAGGCAAAGAAGCTGCAAAAAAAAAAATTATTCTGACCCTTTTGGAGAAACAATTGCAGGGAGCTGGATGGTCCCAGGACCACTGAGGCTCACTGAGATCTCAGACCATTCTGAGATTGAAAAATTTGCTGCTTCTTTTTTTGAAACCTAGTATTTTCTTGTTGTGCCCTTGTGGAAGAAGTGTTCACTCCTTTAATAGCAGTCCACGCTAAACCTAAGCAGATATCCTAAGCAGAGAAGGTCTGGAGTTTTCTCCATACCATTTTGTTGCCAGGTTTCCTGTAAGTTTCTGAATTTTAGAGGCAGAAGTGTCTATTTTCTGCTAGTGGCCACTTTGTTAAGCTGTTCTCCTCTGAAAGGAAGCGTCGTGGGCAGTGCTTGTCAATTTATCTGTAAGTGCTGTGAACTTTATGGAAGTATAATAATACATATTTAATTGATTAAACCTGCTTGGCAAAGAAACAGAAATGGTAAAGATACAAAGAAAGAGGGAAGTGGGAAAAATGGGAGACAATTTATGAATTAAATAACTGAATTTCCGTTGAAACTCAGATAAATAAGTCTTAGAGCCCTTTCCAGAGCTTCTTTACACAATTTTTTTTTTTTTTTTTAATCAAATCATTCCTAGTTGAGATTTTTCTTTTGTCTCCTTCCAGGGCTTTACATCTGGCTTATGCAGAGATCTTGAACACTTTGCAGCTGTCATCATGTCATGGTGTGTGTCCATTTGACTCAGAAGAAGCCTGATTTCTGAAGCAAGGCACAGGTTGTATGTATGAGATTAACAACTACATTTTAAAATGTCATTTTTATCCCATCTAAGCACAGTTTACAGAAGGTGATACGCTCTCCTCCTTTAACTGTTGCTGTGTAACCATCAGCAAAAGGGAAAGGCTGTTTAGTTCTTCCTTCGGTATATTTGTCATGATCTTCTCCCCAGATATCTTCAAAAGGTTTTAATTTCTTCCCCTTCCCTCCATCCAGTTAATAATTCCATTCATTTGGCATTAATTTGCCATTAGAATTTCTTTTCTGGCCCAATCAATTCTTTTTTCACACTTCCCTGAATGGAACACAAGCCCCGAAAATCCATTTAGTTGGGACATGAGTAGAGCTGGGAAATGCTGTTTAAAAATGTATTAGGTCATGCACTTCAACAGATTGTTCTAAGCATCATTACAGGGTTATTGAACACCTTTTAAAATGTAGAACCTGGCTGTACTGAAACAGTTTAAAGGCAGGCAGTGCCCCAAATCATGTTAAAATCCCCGTGCTGGTGTGGTTTAAGCACACAGAGTGCAGTTCCACCAACCTTTTGCAGGCACCTCCAAGGTGCTGTGGGACCTCTGACCCAAGGAGAATCCACGTAGTCAGGGCTGAGGAGGCACTCAGCCCAGGAGGATAAGCTCAGCCGGGAGGCAGGAGATGAGCTGAGGTTGCTACAAGCCTGTTGCTGCTGGCCAGCTGAAAGGATGGAGAGAGCTCAGTGTGCACACAGAACACGCCCGGGGTTGGACGGAAGCTTCACGCATTCAATATTTTTTGGGAAACTTGCTGATGTGGTAGCAAGGACTTTAATTCTTGGTGTTTTTTGGTTTGGTTTTTTTTTTTTCATAGTTTGAAATATGCTAAACACATTCATCTGTCTATTAACATGGCAGTGAAGTCTGTTACGCTTGTCATCGAGGAGGAGCTATTTTCTGCCTTGGCATCCCTCTCGTTTTGCAATGGATTTTGGTGGCACGCCAGTCCAAAGCCATGTGTTGTAGTTGTTAGGCGTGACATCTCCCCATCAGTCAGAGATGCTGAGTGAGTAGTGAACCATGTTCTCTTTGATTTCTCCTCCCTAAAGGCAGAGAAGCTCTCCTGTTAGTTGAGTTACTCTTGATGCATATGAGGGTGCATACAGGCAAGGCTGGGGATAATCACGTTGTTCCATTTAACTGAATTCCCAAATGACATATATACTTTCAATACTTGTTTCTGTGGTTTTTGTTGTTGTTGTTGTTGTTGTTGTTTTGTTTGGTTTGGTTTGGTTTGGTTTGGTTTTTTTTTTTTGGTTGGTTGGTTGGTTGGTTGTTGTTGTTGTTGTTGTTGTTGGAAGCTTAACTATTGTGTTTCTTTCAATACTAAAAAAGCTGTGCTATGATATTTGCTGTTAGTGAAAACGGCAATAAGTCTCTCCCATCACTAGCTGCAAGTGCTGTACTATGTAAATTGCTTTGAGAGCAAAATGGGAGAACACAATTAAATACTGATTGAAAGGCCATAGTTCCTTTCATCGGGCTACTCAGTCCACAGACTGTAGGAGTTAAAACCCCTCTGAGACACACATCTAAGAAGTAAAAACTCTTTAAGAAGATGTACAGGTTGAAAAAATCAAAATTCAAATAGTTGTAAATTACTATTCTTTTAAGGGGTTCTGGTAAAGGGGATAACCCTAAGATAGATCCTTCTCTTGTGGACATCCCAAATTAGAATCTCCAAATCACAAAATCCTCTGGGTTGGGAAAGATCTTTGAGGTTGCCAAGTACAACTGAAAACCTGACTGCCTAAGCCGTGTCCCCAAGAGCCCCATCTACAGGTCTTTAAATACCTCCAGGGATGGTGACTCACTTTTCTGGGCAGCCTGTTCCCATGCTTGACAACACTTTCCACAAAGAAATAACCTTAATATTCACTCTGGTACAACCTGAGGCCATTGACTCTCATTCTGTTGCTTGTTACTTGGGACTGACTCCCTGCCTGGCTGCACCCTCCTGGCAGGGAGCTGAGAACTCCCTGAGTCTCCCTTCTCCAGGCTGAACCCCCCCAGCTGCTCCTCATCTGACTTGTTCCCCAGACCCTTCCCCAGCTCCGTTCCCTCTCTGGACACGCTGCAGCCCCTCAGTGTCTTTCCTGTGAGGGGCCCAGAGCTGGACACAGGGTTTGAGCAGTGGCCTCACAGCGCCCAGCCAGGGGGACGTCACTGTCCTGCTCCTGCTGGGCACCCGTGGCTGGGACAGGCCAGGTGCCATCGGCCTCCTGCCCACCTGGGCACACCTGGCTCGTGTCCAGCTGCTGCTGCCCAGCACCCCCAGGGCCTTTCCCACCAGGCACTTTCCAGCCCCTCAGCCCAGCCTGGAGCTGCAGGGGGTTGTTGTGACCCAGGACAGGTCCTGGCTGACCCTCAGCCCGTGGAGCCAGCCTGTCCAGATCCCTCTGCAGAGCCTTCAACCATCCAGATCGGCTGCAAACGTACTGAGGGTGCACTTGGTCCCCTCTTCCAGACCATGGATAAAGACATTGAGCAGAGCTGACCTGCAGCACAGCACGTGTGATCCGCCCCAGCTGGATGTAGCTCTCTGTTCACCACCATCCTTTGGGTCTGGACAGCCAGAAGCAGAATAGCTGTGCTGTCAAACATCAAATACCTGTGGGAGTCAGTGTGGTCTCTTTGCTGCTTCACAAGTGCTCAGGTAATTAGCAAACTTTTATCATCCTGCTGGACTTGTAAGCTGAGCTGGAGAAGACGTGCTCTTACGAGACTGCAAACACACAGCTCTCTGTCAGCCACTCCTCAGATGTTCAGAGTTCTCACTCTGTTTTTGTATTTACTCATTTGCCTCTCCCAGGGGCAACCCCTGTGGTGCTCACTGCTCTTTATCGTCCAGTTTGTTTCTGTCCACCACATGATGATTTGTCTAGAGTTCTTATCTCCTGTTGTCTTTTAATTCATTCCCCAAAATAATTTCTAAATTTTACGTTCTCTGTTTCTTGCTCTATTAGAATGTGAAGCTATAGTTCTCCCTTCTGCAAATTCTGTAGCAGTAGCTCTGCTGAGTTCCATTTGATTGGTGAGATAAATCATCTACACATCTGTATTTCTTAAAAATTCCTTGTGTCAGTTTTGAACCAGAATGAGAGGGTTCTTGGCCAAGAATATGGCCAATAAAGACATGTTCTATTTTGCAAATCAGTAAATTCCTGTTCCTTAAGATGTACCTTGGCTTTCAAATCCACTGCAAATTCACCTACGTGTTATCATGTGGTTATATCTGGAACAAGTAGCGATTTCCTCCTGCTGCTTGTCAAGGTGTAGACATTCCAGGTTGTATTTAATAACACAGCTTCCTAGGGTGACCTCTTTTCTGCATGAATGTTGGCTCTGACCTTCATTTTGTTGAGCTCAGTTCATTACATATTCTCTCTGCCTGCCTCTGCGCTCTCCAGGGAGCACTCTCATTTCAGTGCACAAGGGGTTTCACTGCTGATGAAAATCCCTAAGCATCACAATTAAAATTTACTCTGCTGTGCTCAGTCTACGGAGAAGAACAATGTATACTGCAGTCAGTGATTTAGATCTCGTTAAAACCAACGTGAATTATTTATTTCCACATCAAGTTAAAGTCATTTACATGCATATATTAAACATATATAAAGAGTTAAGCAAAATGAGCCATATTCTGCCTTTAGTCTCACTGGAGCCATGGACACCTGATCCAGTACAACTTAGCAAAGATACTGCTTCAAAGTAAAGAAAATTTTGTGTTTATTTCTTCAGATAGTCAGAACAAGCTTGTGTCACCTTTATAGAAAAGGAAGACTGACTCCATTGTTGAGTATCTCAATTTCCTTACTCTGTTTAGCCATTTCCTTTATTCAAAATATGGTTTAGAGTCTTTCATCAAAAAATCTATTATGGCTGCTTCTTGCATTTTTCTGACGAGAACTAAACAAGTTTTTAAAACAAGTTTAATTAGAATGAGTAAATAAATGTCTCACCCATGATGCAGAGGTATTACCTGTGTTTATTCGGGTAAACCTGAACAATCATTTGTTATAGAGTTGTCTCTGATGTAAATACTTCTGTATCCCTTCAAATACTTCTGCATCTCTCTACATACCTCTCGGTTGTTCACTCCTCTCAGCTGAGAGCCATTCTCTGAATTAAGGGCAGGTTAGGAATGGTAGAGGTCCAATCCATCTCAATTTACCTCTCAGCAGCTGACAGTCCACTAAAGCTGCAGTGAAAGCAGCTGTCCCTGCCTTCTGAGCAGCTTCTTGCTGCTGGGAAGGGAAGGCAAAATGTGCCTTTAAAATAATACTGCCCAAAAAAGAGGCCTGAACTGGTCCCCACTCACAGAATCTCGGGCAGGGATTTCCTGGGGTGACATTTCCTGGGGTGTCCCACTGGGCGTTGCTGCAGCAGCGAGGGCTGTGACGCCCAAGCCAGCGTTCATCCCTCCCTGAGGAGGGATTTATCTCTCCCACCCATGAGTCAAATCCCCGTCTCTGCCTCACAGTAATTCTTGGCACTGCTGCTGATCCCTCGCCCGTTTGGCCTCAAGCCTCTCCATGGGCAGCAGCCACAATACCTGTAGTTTTATCAGCTGTGTTTCACCACCAGCTCTGCCAGGGATACTCTGGAAAATTGAGCAAATTCAATGTGTTTAAAAGGAACGTCCTTTCTTTATCACAATGAATGAGGATATTCTGCATATTTTTGTTTAACATAAGTTTTTTAAAAAAAATAGAATAGAATTAGAACTAGAATGGGAATTGAATTCATCAAGCTGAGCCTTAAATAAAATTAATAGTAATGGTAAACTGTAACAAAAGTGAGATGTGTGTCTCGAGAGCTTTAATTCAGTACAATATTAGCTCATTTTTCTTATTATTGCTTCAGTTCTTTACTATAACATTCCATTTAAATGCAATTTTTCCTTACAGCCACCCAAAAGATACTATGTTTGTGAAATGTACACAAAAAGTGTGCTTAGTTTCTTAGCATTTGATACCCTCTGGCTGAATTAATAAATATCCTCCCTTAGGTGGACTTTTGGAAGCCTTTGAATCAGACTTAAAGCCAGGATTTTAAAACTCTCATGACATACAAAGTTAATGAGGCTCAGTGTTGGGAGAAGTACCAAGAAGAAAAACATTGGACTTCCCATGCTGCAATTAGAGTTTTCCTTCTGGACTGATGAAAGTGTTAGAAGACTTCAAAATAAATATATCCAGTGAATAAATTTCAAACTGTGACCTTGAACAGATGCAGTTTTTTAAAATTTTAACAAAATATTATGAAATCTGAAAGACAAATCTCTGGTTTCTTAAGCTCAGTAAGTAGGGGTTATCCCTGAAATATCAGGTGAAGGCAATTTTTTTTCTAATTTATTAACATGATTTGAAGTTTAAAATATGTTCAACTTATTTATGTTCAATCATCAGCTTTTTTTTTTTTTTTTTTAGAGCTCTTCCTTTGATGCTAAAAACACACTAGAGTATAAATCACAGTGTTGTAAATTTTTTAAACTACAGAAAGACTAACATGAAATTTTCAAGAGGCAGAGTATATTACTGTTATTGTAGTAAGGAATGTTTTGATGCTGTTGATGCTTTCCTAATTCTAGGCTCCAAATTGAAAAATCTGGAACTTGTATAGCAACACAGAATGGCTTTCTGTAAAAGAGTCATTGTGTGACTAAGAATGGCATTTTTGGCATATAATTCTTATGTATGGCAGCACCTTACAAGGCGGAGAAGTTCTGCTGATAAAGGAGCAAAGGATGAAATATCATTTGTGAAATCAGTGGTGTCCTGCAGGTTACTCATATATGGAGAAACCAGGCAAAGAAGTAGAGATTAAGGGGGGCATTTTCCATACAAAAAAGGGAGGAAAAGTATTCTGAGTGTGCAAGACAAAAAGAGCAATTTGTTGGTTAAATAATGACCATTGCAGCAGAATGCAGCATTCACATCTGTGTGGTTAATAAAATAACCTGAAATAACCTGTCTGAAGATTTTGCTTTGCTTTAGGCACACATTCTTAGGCCCATTCCTAAGAATGTACACCTGTCTTTAAACATGGATCATATTTTTATCATCAAAAGGTAAAGTGATGGCCTAAAGCCATTTACAACATGATACATGTTCCTTTGTTGTGGAAAGTAGCAAAAATTCAGATTTAAATCAAGAAATAGGATGTGTATGGTAATTATTCAGAAATAAGGGAGACAGGAATTTTCTGCATTTCCATGCAGATCTGAATGAATTCACTGTGGCATCACTTCTGGTCAGCTTTTCTCATTGTGCTCTGCAGTGGAAAGGATCGAAGGCATGCTGAGTTCAGGCAGAATCTTTTGTGAGTGCGTTTGTGATTTGTAATAACCTTGGACACCTTGGGAAGTGTTTCAGAGAAGGAAAATTTGAAAGAAAATAAAATCTAAATGGTTGTAAAGCAACGCTCTTTTTAAAATCTCACTGTGAGGATAAGTGACTAAAAGGACCATGATGCTCAATTATGAATATTTTATTCCCGTGTAGTGTAAGATCTTTCAGATGAAATGCATCACATTAGTGAAAAACACAAACACCTTGTTCATTAAAAGATAACTGCATCATGAAAGAGGGGAAACAGCCTCTTGAAAGTGCTTGGCAATGCATATAAAGCGCTTTTACTTAATTCAATTTGAAACTCAAGCATTGTAAAATCACCAAGCTACATTTTCCTTATCGGCATAATTTATGAAGCAGAATTTCTGGAACTGCAGTTGTTTGCTTAGTTTCCATTTTCTCCCCTATTCTCAGTAAAATAATCATGTTTGTCCCTAGAAGCCAGGAAGAAAAAAAAAGAACTCTTCCTCCTCAGCAGCTTACAAAGTGCATTCAAGTCAGATTTCCTACACATTAATATCCCTTAGGTGCTTCAAATGCTTTCTGCTTGTGTATGAAAGTGTTCATACTGGAATTTTCTCCCTTTTGAGCAATTGAGTGCAATATCTTCTAATGATATTAGGACCACAATGCAATAAAATATAAAAAGATGCTGTCACTCGCTGATTCAGTTACATTTTTCACATCAAATTTAAACACCAGAGACTGTGAAATGTGCAATACTGTGGTCTCCAATTCCTATAAATTGGCAAGCATGGCTCAGGCCTAGCAGGAGCCTCAGAGCCATCTGGCTGGAGCTTGAGATCTCTCTCCAGAGAGCAAACCAAGTGTCAGAGTGCATCCTTCTGTCAGGTGGAGTGAAGCAACTATAACTTTACTATTTCGAGGCTCGTGGTTTGGAAATACCCACAGTGAAGCTGCAGAGAGCTCCATGAGTTGAAATTCAGGATTAACTCCCCCTGTAACCGTACTGACTTGGAAGGGAGCCATGGGCAGAGCCAAGCCCTTGGCTCTGAGATGTGCCACCATCCCCAGCTGCAGTTTTGAAGAGCTTCACTGGAGTGTGTCAGGGAGCTGTGTGGAGTGCTGAGAGGGTCAGCCCAGAAATGAAGAGTGTCAGTAACAATGACTTAAATTTTGCAGTAACCTTTATGTGTGGAAAGACTTTTTGTAATTAGTGGAAGATCTTTTGTTAGCAGGAAGATGGGTAATGGATACTGAGCCTTTCTTGGCTGAAGAGATAATGAAAAACCTCTGAGGATACAGGGTTTGGTCTGAGGATGCAGAGCTGCAGAAAAGTATAATTAATAGAGGAAATTTCATTCTTTGTAGCACAAAGATTGCCATCTTTGAAGAGGATATTGCAGACCTTGCCTATTCTGGTATTCCCAAAATAGCCTGAGCTCCTATGGTAAAATTCCTACTGTGGAAAAGGCAACATGAGGTTTGTACTCTAGTATTTCTAGGAAAACACAGTATATCTAACCACTAAGGCAACAATCAGGCTAGCATGAGACAGAGGATGTGTAACACCAGTGGTAAGTCCGGTGTAATATTCACAATCCAGTTCTCAGCCTAAGAAGTCATTGATGATAACAGTAATAATGAAGGGATAGAAGAATCTCTTTAAAGAGAGGGCTGCTGAAGCCTTTTGCAGCTGTTGGTGAGCTGGTTTCCTGGCCAGATAGATCTGACAGAAGGGTCTTTCCCCACCGTGTTGGCTTTAGGGTGGTGTCCATGGCAGAATCTTTTACATTTCTTTTAGAAAAGGTAACAAAGGAATTTAGTGAGTGGTTCTGTTTGACTCCACCCTTACCAGCTGGAGTTCTTACAGAGGATGTCTCAGAGGATCCCCGATAAACCGTGGTCTGAATTCCTTGTCATCATCCCGTGGTGTCCAGGGCTGCACTGCCACCCCAGGGACTGCTTCACTTCCTAGGATTCCCTGAGTAGGAGAAGGAATTTCTGTGAAGACAGGCTGAAATACTGAGCACACAGTTTTTGCAGAGGAGAGGTCAATCCTTCTGTCATTTCTCTTAGCCTTCAAATAAATCAAAACACACAAACAGCTGGTGCAACCCTGCTCCTGGATTTAGGTCCCACTCACCTCATATCTTCAGCTCACAAGACTTTCACTTTTCTATATTCTTTAATTGTTGTTTTTCAGTATTTTCTAAATCAGTTTGGCTTTTGGTGTTATACATGGGATATATAAGCTTTTTAAAAAATTGTTTGTTTACCAGAAAAAAAGAAAAAAGAGGCTGAAGAGGAAAAAGATAAGAAATTCAAAATATTCTGTATGCCTTATTTATACAAATTGGAAGTGCATGGATATTATATGTATGAAATCTAGAGCTGCTGAGAAAGTGAAATTTCTGTCCCAAGAGAAATTTCAACATTTTCATGCTGGTTCTATCTTTGAGTAGAATGATAATCAAAATATTGTTATGGCTTTCAGAACTAAACCTTAAAAAAGGCCTAACTTACGAGACATTTATAGGAAAATATTGGGTAAAAATTATATGGGGTATCAGCATACTGGTTTTATATAAGCTATTGTTTAAATTGCACACGAGAAATTAACTGTGGTGGGTTTCAGTCTGCCATGCTTTTTATTATTGCCTTTTAGGTCCAACTTCATTACTGTTCCTTAAATAAAACATAAGTAAATTATAAACATCTGGGAGGGTTGTGCTCTTCTGGAAGTAATCTTGGATTTAATGCATAAAATCATTTATGGTGCAAGTTGTGGGTTCCTCATATAGTTTGCATAAAATGACTTAATGGTTTGAATTAGCTTTGGTAGACCATTACTGTAAAATCACATTGTTTTTTGACACATGGACAGTAAAATAGCTCGTATATTCTTTGTTGTTTACAGTAAAATAGAAGTGGCCAACATAAAAGGGGAAGGCACAAGAAGAAAAGCCTATAGGTGTATGTGATGAGGCTGGAATAAACTGGAATATATCTTGCACAAGGTCTTCATTACATCCCAAATGTGAACAAAAGCGTCTCCATGAAATATCAGATGCTGGCATTTTGTACAACATCCAGAGACAGTCTGCCACAAACAGCCAGTAACCAGATGTAAAGCACCCTGTGGGTAGATTTTCTTTTTAGGGATGAGAAATAAGACTTTCAGCTCAAGAGACCCAAGGTGCTGCTGTAGGCATATTGGACTTGCTTGTACATTATGAGTTACAAAAAATAAATTAAATTATAGAGATCAGTTACAACAGAAAGGAATGGAAGCAAAAATGTCAAAAATAGTGTACTTGTCTGCTCAGACTGACAGTCATTCATCTACAGCCTGGTATAGTCTATGATTGATTTTCAGATGTTAAGAGCAGTTGTCTCTTTGAGTGGAGGCAAAGACCCACATTTTTCTGGAGAACAGGTCAGATGCTCAGGCCTGAAAACTCATAAACTTTAAATTACATCTGTCCAATAGTTTGTGTAAACATATCCTTAATATTGACAGAGAAAATATTTACCCTGAGATATTCTTACTTAGATGTGGTCTTTGTGCTTTAGCTTCAGGAACTATGTTTATTCTTAATTAACTTAAATTGTCTTAAACAGATTAAATATAAACCAGTCAGAATAGTTATTATGTGTGAAGACAGCAGGATGATGAAAAGAGCCCAGAATATGATAAACTAGGAGGATACATCTGCCTTTTACATCAGAAGGAAACTTTTCAACTTTTTACCCCTTTTTTCTTAATTTTCCTCTGAGTCGTCTCCAGCTGCATGATTTGTGTCAGGCTGTTTTCATTACAGAGGACTGCCATAAATTAATACCAGGCACCTGAGAATTCATTGGGAGGTGGCGTTGACAATTTCTTTTTTAATAGAGAATGTCAGTACTTATTGATAAGATTGAGTCAGGTTTTCTTCGGTTTTTGGGGGTTTTTGTTTGTTTGTTTGTTTGTTTTGTTTGTTGTATTTTTTATTTGACAGCTTTTCTGAATTAGAAGCTTTTTTTCTGTCTGCCAAACCAACCGTAAGACGCTGTTGGTGCAGGTGTCAAGAGCTGTTTCTTTTGGAGCTGTCCCGTGTGCTCAGTGCTGAAGTTCAGAATCTCTGCTCGTGTGTAAATCCAGCAAGTCTGAGTGAAGATTTTAGCCAGCTTCTGTGTCATTGCTTTCTCCCTCCACGGGAAGCCAGCCTCTGAGGCTCTGAACATCTGCTGCTGGGCAGCAGAGTGACAGTGCCGGTGTCAGAGCGTGGCATTGCCGCTGGAGCTGGGGACAGCTCTACCCTCGTTCAGCATATGGCAACATGTGTTCTCATCACTCATTTATCTGCTGATCCGTGCCTACATCTGAATCCTGACGAGGGGGAGAGAGTGGTGAGTGGAAACCTGCCCTTGGATACGGAGAGTTCCTTGGAATCATCACACTCAAGGTTAAACAAAGATCAGCTGAAATGGGTTGCTCCCAGGAGTCCACATTGCACGCTCGGTGCTAATTTCTGCAGGTAATTGGGAATCTTTTAACATTTCTAACAGTGGATAGTTCTGGTTCTGCCACTGTGAGGGGCATGTTTAAGTAACTGGTAGCAACCAGGATTATGTCCATGAAATGTTGAATAGAAGCTCTCAATTAAATTAATTCTGTATTGGAAAAACCCACTAGATTTTACTTTAATAATGGAAAAGGAACAGTGCTCTTTCTCTGGTAAATACTTAAACCTGTGTAGAAACAGACGAAAGCTTTACTGATAATTGTTCCCAATTGATGAGAGATAAGATGATGGATAAAATCCAGAGCATCCTCTTCAAATATTTTATCTGAGCAGTTATTACTGTAAATAAATACCAGATACTTACAAAGTGAAATTGTTTCAAGGTTATATGACAACACTAATGGCTCTTCACATTGCTTTGTTTTTTCCTTTCACGACTGAACAGTGTGTACACTTTTGTGTATTTCTATAAATCAATGTGGTTGGAATTATGTGAACATTTGCCATAATTTAATTGGCTGTATCTCACTGGAGATCATGTTTGAGTACTCTACTTAACGTTAAATTGGAAGGAATGTGGAACTGGTCCAGAACTCGAAAAGAGATGTAATCTCTACTCCATTGCAATTTTTAATATTTTTTTTAATAATCCGGACATAGGTTTGAACAGATGTCAACAGACCTGATACAAGATTTCCCTCAGGTGTGCATTAAGATCTAGTCCTAAGAGAATCCAGCCCCTGTTAGAATGGATAGCAAGCATTCCATCACCAATAATTATTTCTGGATTGGACCCTAAACTATTTCCAAGTGTGCTCATCTAAAGTTCTACAGAGAAACTTTTACTAGAAAAATCCATACTTGCACAGGTCAACCTTTGTTTGAAAGATCAACCCAGTGGGATTAAAAAGGAAATATAAAACTTGTTGCAGTATTGGGGTTTCTTCTGCTACTGCTTGACTGGGGAACACACTCAAGTTATCTGCTTTCCTTTTGATCATGGACACTATTCCTGCATTAAATCAATTGCTGTTCTGTTGTACATAACCCATGACATTGAAGTGTGCTCCTCTAATGTTTAATGCTTGAATTAGTTTGCTCTGTTTAAATGCTTTTGGCTTCCTGCTTTTGGCTTTCTACTCGGGAAATGATTTTGCAGTAAAAATGAAGGACAGCAGAACAACTAATGTCTGTCAACTCCAGAAGATTCCTGGGACAATCCTGACTTTTAATATGTTATTAATATTTTTTATACAATTATACCAGGAACTTTTTGATATTTCCAGTGGTAATTCTGATATTTCAGAAGATGATTTCCCAAGGAAGAGTAAGTTTTAGAGTATTGTGTAAAATTCAGGTAATCAGTTTGAATAGAATTAGAGCAGCAAAGATCTGTAAAGAGAAGTTCGCAGAAAGGCGATGCCTTAGGGAATGAAGTTTCCACACGTCTTTTCTTTGTGCCAGCTCTGGTTAAAAATGTCCCCTGGCTTCAGCACCTTCCCAGGGATCCCTCAGCTGGGATAACATGTGGAACCTGTTGCTGAATAGGAATTAATCCTGAATTTGTAATGACCCACCTTTTTAAAATTTTACTTCTGTTCTGTTTATTTCCCCAGGACAAAGAAATAGGAGGCAGAATAGAGGTAAGAATTGGTATTTAAAGATGTAAGGAACTGCATATATTCAAACAACAGACCTCAGGATAAATGACCACATTGAATTTTCCTTTATTTTTTCTCCCTGTTTGCTTATTACATTGGTATCCATTTTCTGTTTTGAAGGATTTTTAAGCAAATCAGGCTTTCTTGTGTCAGCTCCACAGGAGAAAGAATATCTGCCACAGGTTACAAGTGAAGCTGGCTGCTGGAGCCCAGAATGCCTTGGTCTCATTTCACATGGCCGTGCTCTGTTGGGAAAGGGTAAATTGCAGCTGCATAAGCAGATTCTGGAAACTCTCTTTAACACAAGAGCACTTTAGGTTAGCCAAGCCTTTCAATGCTGCCAGAGGAGGAAATCCCATCCTCACTTGCTCATTCCAGCCACTGCTTTTTGCTTACACAAGTGTGATACGTGCAATAATGTAAAAAACCCAGAGTCTGGAAACCAGTGTGTATTTATTTTGCCAGGTGAGTCTTAACTGGGCTCAGCCCCCTGAGCAGCTACCTGAACATTTCTTCTGGCTGAAGGGATGGTTTTGTGAGTATATGATGGGCTTTGGACAGTAACACTGGCTTACATCAGCTTTCAGTGCTCAGGGAACTGGGAATGCACTTCTCAAGAAAAGACTGGCAGCTTGCTTTAGAACTGGGCAGCAAATGGAGAAGAGTTCACCTGAGCCTGGAATTTGGTTTCACTCTGTCTCTTGCATTTGTAAATCAGTGCTCCACAGATTAGTGCATGCATCACCAAGCCCACAAAGAAGATATAGGAGTGTGTTCTGTCTGCCAAGCGCTGAGTTTTGTGCTGCTTCCATTAACTGAGTCAGAAATACAGCCCAAAGCATGAATCCAGGATAAATACCAGATGCAGAGAGTAAAAGATGTGCTTCAGTCCATCTTTCATCCGGACATCTGCAGTTCCCTAACTCTTTCCCAGCTTGTTTGTGTTAACCTGGCTTTATATCACAGCTTCTTTTTTGTGCTTTCTCCACTGACCCTCCCTCCGGGGCAGCCTGTCCCTGCTGTGCTGGGAGGACAGTCTGTGCAGTAGAATATGTCTGCAGTTCCTGCATCTCCCTGGCACTATTTCCTCTGTTCACTCCTTGAAATTAGGGATACATTTAAAGGGGTGGGAACTACATGGAATCATGTCTTCACTTTGCATCCTTGTATCACACACAGTGAAGACAGTGAAGATAAAGCAGATGAACCTGTTCTCCTGGTTCTCACATTTATTAGTCATCTACAGTTAAAGAATACTAATCTGGTGGGGAAGTGGTCAGCCCCAGCACATTTCCAGTTTCTCTCACCTCGTTACATTACTGCAGGAGAAAAGCAGTCAAATTCTTTCCATACTATTTTATATTTCAAAGAATAACAATCTTGCCTGGCCTGAGACTTTGTCTGACAAGTTTCAGTGCCATTTGAGTTCTTTATGCTTGAGCTATAAACCAAGGCAGGGAATAAAGGATTTTTGTAATAGAAAATGCTCTCACACCACATTAATTGTATCAGCAGGAACTGTGGCACTACAATCAAGGTTGTTTTAATTTGACTGAAAATGAATAGATTACTGTGAATCAATTGTAATCTAATAAGGGTCTTATGGTAAAACCTCCTGGTAAGATGGAGTGGAATTGTTCTGAACTGCGCTCCTGGGAGTGAGATTTCAAAAGGACTTTATGCTGCCTTTTCTGAATCTTTGATCAGTGATACTGATGGAAATACAGGCACACCTATCCCTCAGTGTTTCCACTTTTCTAAACTATTGCCAGATTATTACCAAGAGAGAATTCTCTTCCTTTAAAGCTTTAGTCTGAGAGGAATTGAGCTGGGCAGAGTTCTGTCTCTAAAGCCCTGTTGTCTGTTCAGGAAGCTGAGGGTGCTCAGCAGTTCACAGAATTTGGATCATGGGCAGAGAAGGAGGCAGGTAAATTAAGATGTCTAAAAGAGAAATTATTTATCCCAGCTTTCTAAAAGAGAAATTATTCATCCCAGCTTTAAGCAGTTGTTTTCAGGTGGGCTTTAAAACCAGCCCATCTCTGCACTGTCCCAAAATGCTGTCTAAATAACTGTGCTTTAACTAAATGCCTCATTTTTTCATTACTAAAATTAGGAGAGACTAAGAATCGCATTACATTTTAGTGAAAATACTTTTACTCAGATTAATGCTAATCTGAGCTCCAGATTGTTTCACAATTTCCTTGGTAAAAAACAACATGCTGAAGGTTAAGTGATCAAAGCTTGTCCGTGTGTTCGATCTTCCCAGAAGGAATCCAATATAAACTTCGTAAACTCACACCCGATCATAAAAAAATGTGAAACACCTTTGAATTTTCAGGGATTATTCTGTTATCCTGCAGACATTTTTTTATTACTGCTGCTAGTTAAGAGCTCAAAATTTCTATTTTGTGACTAGAAATATGAAGTCTGTTTTCCTAGTACTTTAGGCACATATTTTGACAGCTTTTCTATGTTGCTGAATGTATTGATTCTGAAACTTTTGTAAGTGGCTGTTTAACTAAGCATTTGTTCCATCAAAGCTATATTTGTCATTTGCTATTTTGAAGCAAAAAAAAAAAAAAATCAAATGGAAAGAAAATTGGCATGTGTAAGTATCAGGGATATTCATAGATAGAATTAATAATGATGACAGCATCTGAAAGCATTTTAACTTCTGCTTGCAGATGTTAACCAACTTTAAACTGTCAGAATTCAGGCAAAGAACTGTGTGAGTTGTCTTCATTAGTTTCCTTTTGCTGTTACAGAATATTTTTTTTCTGCCTTCTTTTGAAGGACCCAGTGCTGAAAACTGTCATCTGCAAAGTATTGCACTATATGCAAGATAGTTTATGCCAGGATGGCAGATCCTATGATCCTAGAGGCTTTTTCTAATTTGCAATTCTCATATATTTTGGGTTTTTTTCTCTATTTCCCAAGCCTCAGTCACACTGTCAAGGAGGAGAAATAGCTCTCTGTGATTTAGCCGACCAAATATGTCAGAAACTGTGAAAAATGACTGGTCCTATAGCCAGTGATCAAAGAAAAGGAAAGAGAAGGAAAATTATATACCCAGACGATCTGGCAAACACTTATTGATAGGAAATGCATTTGTTGAACTTAGGAACATTCTATGAATGATTCATAAACAGGATAGCGGTAGACTTTGCAGCAAGTAGAATCAGTAGCAAATAGGTTTGAAAACCTTGAAAAAACAATGTTTGGTACTCTCAGATTATTCACTTAAGTGAGGCTCTATGGTTCAAATTGACAATCACTAAATTCAGGCAGTCATATTCATCTGAACTGCCTTGAATTTATTGTAGATTTATTATCTACACGGTGAGGCAGGACACTAAAGAACAGGATTTTCTTCTCTTCACCTCTGCTTTAGAAACATTCTGTTCTGCTTTGCTCAGGTATTTTGTCATTTCTGACTTCTGATCCTAATCAGAGGCAAAAGAATAAAAGGTACAAGAAAATGAAATCAAATTTAAATTTAGTTACAACTTAGCCAGCTAAAGACAGGAATCAGTTTTATTTTAAATGAACACGCCTGCTTATCTCCAATCTACAGCATCCTTCAATGACAGGTTTTGGTGCCATTTGCTCCAAGTGTTCCTGTTTTAGCTCTGTGGCTTTAACCCCGTTTCAAGCTGAGCACACCATTAGTGGCCACAGAGCTGGAGTCAGTGTCACTCCTCCCAGCAGCTCTGGAGGTATTCCACATTTCCTAGCTGCCCTGGGAATACTCCACACGATGCTGCCAGCCTCCCCTGCTCTGGGAAAAGCTTCTCATTCCAGTTCTCTGCTGATTATTGCAGAGCACCAAGTTGTTCAGGAAGATAATCATGAAATGTTGGCTTTTTCTTCATAATGAATTTATTTATTCTTTATCCCTAATAGCTGCTCATTTCAAACACTTCTTATTCATTGAGAAAGCTTCATCACTCACAGATGCTGTATAGATTTTTAATTTTCTCCTGTAAATGTTATATGATGCCTGTCAATTGTCATTTTGGTCCGAGGCTTTAGGAATTAGATCAGCCTCATTAAAGCAGAACAAAGTAATTTCAAAGTAAACGGAATATTTTGTGCTGAGCAACCAAAAAAAAAAAAAAAATAGATACAGTAATCTAAAATTGCCATTTTCATATTGATCAGCCAGGCTGTCTTTCCCTGAAATGCTCTGTAATGAATTTCTATTCAAATTAGGTATGGACCTAACAACTACTTGCAGCTGTTAATGGCCAACAGAGTGTTTCATGTCAGAGCTTGACCTTGACACTCACATCTAACTTTGTGTTCCAGCTCCCCAGCTGTCTTACATTTTAGGATATTTAAACTTTGGTCCCTTCTAGGGGCCTCTTTCACATTAATGACAAGAATTTAAATGCATTATTGAATATATGTGAACGTCCATGGGAGCAGAATAGATTCTGTTTTAAATGTGGACATTATTAAAGTTAACCACATGTTAACGTTTTATTGAAAAAGATGGATTTAATGCTGCTTAGATATTTCCCTGAGTGAATGATTTGGGCTGGTCCACCACCATGTAGGGCCATCTGTGAGTTTTAGATAACAGATATGTGCTGTGAGCTTTAGGGTTCAATGTGAAAGCTTTAGGATAATGTTGTTAACATTGTTTGCAAAACAACTGCAGGAGCTATATATTCCATCTAGTCCAGATGGATAAAATCTCCAAGGGACATTTGTTTTTATGGCCTCTCACTTATTATTTTAACGCCTGGCTTTTATGAGGCAAACTCATTATTTTTAGCAGTGGTTTACAATCTCTTAAAGGCAGTGAAAGGCAAAAGAGGACCACAACTCTGTTATATTTAAAGCTACTGAACCAAATTTCAACAATTACCACGGACCTTGTGCATTTCTTAAATAAAAATCAGGGTAACTGTCTCCTGACCAAAGCTTTTACCCTCTGAATAAAACTCAGCCATTATCCAGAAGGCTTTGTCTCTGTTGTTGGCTCGGTGATGGTTGGTGATAGGGTTCCATCAGGCTGTGTTTGATCACAAATCACTGTGATTTGCTCTGAGTTCAGCCCAACGCATGCAGTGCAGTCTGTGTTTTAGAGCTGTTGAAAAAAATCTGCAGACACAGAACCTGAAGAACAGGATTGATGGGATCTCAGGAGGTCACTGGTTTCCTTTACTAATTCCAGACAGATTCGAATTTACCTGAATAATATTTGACAGCCAATATTTGTCTGTTTGTAAAACAGCCTGGTGATGCAGAATCCCCATCTCCTCTTAACATCTGTGTTTTAGCTCTTGATTCTCTTGCCATTCAGCACATTTTTAATGCTTAGGATAAACCTTCTTCATGCTGACTTCAATCCATCACTTATTGTCCAGGAAAACACATAGGTGCTTTCCTCTCTTTGCCAACCTCTTGATGACATCAGCTGTCATTTGAAATAAATAATTTCAAATAAAAAATTAATAATAATATATTAATAACGATAATAACAATAAATTTTAAAAATTCCCCCTCGGTCTTCTTTCACCTAGCTCCACTGTCTGCTTGCATGTGCAGCACAGATGTTGTGATGTCTTCTCAATACTTTAAAAATTTCTCTGTAATCCTTTCAAATGTTCTCTTTCACATCTTGATAACAGGATTCCTTGGAAAATGGACATTATGTCACTAGGGTGTAGTTCAAAAGAAATTCATAGCACTTTATGCTGAATAATATGAAAGAGGGGCTCTTCTCTCTTCATTCTGACCAGAACTTTGTCCCAAAAAAATTTCATTTTCAGTCTGCTAAAAGCTGAAAACTATATGGGGAGATGTGAATCTTTTTGGCCAAATGAAATTTCTCATGTTTGCCTCCTATAGAATATTCTCATAAGTGCACATTCTTTTATTTTTAAATAATATTTAAGCAGATTTTACTTGCTATCGAGAAAGATAATATTCAGATTTTTTTACTTTTTTTTTTTTTAAACTTTGTTCCAAAATATTGAAATTCTAAAAATATTCTATATCCTTATATAAACCATGCAAACCAGGACATTTCCATCCTTTTAAATAATCAGGCCATGATAATATGAATGAAGAGCACTGCAAGTGGTTATGAATACATATATCTGGAAAGTTGTACCAGAGTGATGTTTCAGATAAAGCTTTATTAGAACTGAAAAAAGCCATTTAATCATTTCCTCACAAATGTTTGCTACTGAGCACTGCTCAAACTGCCTCAGCAATTTGTTGGGAAACAGCAATAAATGTGAAAGCAAACCAATATGAACCCAAGGAACCCTCTTAGGGAAATTTCTGTTTGGGTGGGCAAAAACGGGTTTGATAAATTTCCAAAGAAATTACCTAGTTCGACATCATTTGCAGTCCAGCATAATTAGATCTTGACTAATGTGTAACTGATTGTATTTGTAGTGCAAACAAAGCCCAGCTGTGGCTGCGTAGATCAGAATATTGATGATTTCATATGGAAAAGTGGATTAGAGACACAGATGGCTTAGGAGACCACGCTGACACCACAGCTTTCTGAAACCTTACAGCTGCTGGGAGCAGAACCTCGCACTTTTGCAACCACTGAAAGGTGACCAAGGTGGGACACTGGGTTTCTGCTAATTTTTGGGAAGGTGCAAAGGCATCTCTAAACCAGAGAGCCTGTAGCTTATGCAGATACCAGAAAAAGAGCAAAAGGGGTCAGCTTTTTCCTTGCTTGACGTCAGCACTGCGCTCACTCTTTGCTGAGGACAGCACTGTGCAAAATGCTACTATTTATTCCATACCAGCTCTGAGCTGTTTAATCCTTAATCTCTGGGTTGATTATTTTTTTGTCACAAACTCTCAAAACCAGGAATAAGTGTCAGGATATTTTTGTATTTGCATTCCTGTGAAAGCGTTTTCTCGGCATACTCATCTCAGATTTTGACATCAAATGTGCCTCCAGCACTCAGAGATGCGTCCAGACTTTGTTCACTTGACAGCTGGATCATGAATGAAAGACAATCTTGATGTTTAGCATCATACACAGGCTGATGGGCATTAGCTGATTGCCATCAGCTTAATTCAGTGTACCAACCCACCTTTCTGTACCGTGCTGTGCGAATCCTTCATTAAAAAGTGTAACAGGTAAATTAAAAAGTGCAAAAGTGTAAAGAATGATTCTTTTAGACAACATTTGTAGGTTCAGGTTCAACTGCTACTGAAAGAAATGCAACCAATCCATACATTAATGCATTAGAGAACATCTGGGATCCTACCTGCTTAAGAATTTATCAGACATGATGCACGGGAATTTGTTAGGCTGTCAAGTAAGAGGTTAAATATGTGATGAATTTTTATTTCAGGCTGAGATAGAGGAAACAAATACAGCGGAAATTTAATTAGCTGAATGGAATGATGCATTTTTAAAACGGTTTTGGCAAAGTACAGAGGAATAGGAAATGAACTGACTTATGTAAGCACAGAACTGATGGACCTGCTGTGAGTTTATACTGAGAAGGTTTCCTTTGGAGGCATGTTTAGTTCTTTAGGAAATAAAAAAAGAGACAGAAAGTATTTGAAGCTGCAGAGCAGGGTAGCCCTGGTGATCATTTGCACTCAGGGAGAAACCTCAAGATTGGGCTTTACGTAAAGTAGAAAAGATCAGTCTTCATCAATAGTTATTTAACTGTAGGATTGGAAGGCTTTAGAAGAGATGAAATGCTCCTCAGAACTAAGTAAAATGTGAGTTGGTTTGAAAAAAAAGGCAGCTTTTTAGTAAATAATGAATCTATCTTATTAAATGATTAATATTTCTGCAAACAGATCATTCTTTATTTAATATAAGCATAGAGGAAACTAATGTCAGGGACTTGGAGCTAGCAAAATCAAAATAAATTAAAATAAAGAGAACTTATATAAGTGTATATATTTAATTTTTATTTCCATTTGAATTATTAGTTGACTCTGTCACATACTGCCTCCCATCAGCTCTAGCTGCCATTTTTGAGGATGGCTCTCATTCATAAACCAATCTGAGGGTCCAAACCTTCTTTACACAACAGGAGAAAATTTTTTTCTGGTGTTTATTCTTAGTCCTGCTGTTTTAGAAAACGGGGACCACGTATTCTGAGAAATCATCTGTGCTCACACAATAAATTTGACACAAGAAACACCTTGAGTTCCTTTTGGCTCTTTGAATATCTGGTATCAGATATTCAGAGCTGCCAGATTCTGGAAACTCTGAACACAAAAAATTTTCTCAGTCAAAATGGCAATCTTTAGTTTTAAAGTAAACTTCCATAAAGCAGTTTCTAGAATGATAATCTATTTTAACTTCATTGTTTTGTTATGTAAACCAGGTGGATTTCCAGAACTGTGGAGTTCAAAGGATTTTGCTGGACTGGTAATAAGGCCCAGTTCAGTCAGCTGAGGCTTGCTGGTTTCTGTGTTGAGCTGACCAAGCACTTATTTAATGATGTGTTTTGTTGAGATTCTCATCTGCTTTTGTTGTTCAGACTTCAGCTTGTGCTCATAACTCTGTGGAAATGTTTTGATTTCTGAGAATGTGAAATGCAGCCATCCCTGCGCCGTGTTTCTGTGCAGTCGCAGCTCCTGTAATAACAGGCACTGCCCAGAGAGGTCATTTCAAACAGAGCCAAATCAGCTGCCTGGCTCATCCTCTATTTCCAGACAAAGTCCTTAATTCCCTGTAATTTTCTGTCAGTGTGGTGATACTTGCCCTCTGGGTAAGAGCTGCAGGAAATCAATGTTCAGTCAGGTCGGGTCAGTTTAAGGTCATCTCTGCTGCTGCAGCGTCACAGGAGGCTTGAGGGTCTGTCCCAGCATCGTAACACAATTGCTCTTCCATTAGAGCAGCCACTGAAAAACACTCAGTGATTATTTCCTTTCTTCACCTTTCTTTTCCCTTTCCCCCCCCACGACAGATTTCTTGCCCCAGCACCTTATACAATTCTCAGTCTCACTTAACATTTTCCAGCTGAAAAGTTCAAAACTCCCAGATTTCACAGGCTCAAGCATTAAAGTGTTTTATGATTTCTTTGCTAAATGAACGAACTGCAAATATGAACTGCCTCTGCCGACAGGGCGCTCCCCAGGTGTGGCACTTCATTTTAGGGCACTTGTAAGTAAAGGATTTTGATGGAGGTGATTACAGTGGTCTTGCTCACCTGTGTTTGAGCTCGAGTTTTATCCAGGCATGCTGGTTTTGGCTGGCATTGAGTTCATTCCCTTCACAGTGGTTTCTGTGAGGTTTCAGGGCTGTGGTTTGGGTGTGACTAAAACAACCTTGGTTTTAGCTGCCGTGGGCAGAGCTTACCCAGAGCCAGGGCCTTTCCTGCTCCTCAGCCACCCCCCCAGGGGGGCACTGGGAGGGGACACAGCCAGGACAGCGGACCCCAGCTGACCCAGGGGATGTCCCAGCCCCAAGGGATCGTGCTCTGCATGGGAAGCTGTGGAGAAGGAGGAAGGAGGGACATTCAGAGTGATGGTGCTTTGTCCTCCCAAGTCCCTGCTGTGTGTGAGGGAGCACCGCTGTCCCAAAAATGCCTGAACACTCGTTTGCCCATGGGAAATAGTGAATTAGCTCTTTTTGCTTTGCTGACACACGCTGCTTTTTTTTTACCTACGAACTGCCTTTATCTCAACCCACCAGTTTTCTCACTTTTGCAGTTCTGAGTTGCTTCCCCATCCCACTGCGGGGGAGTGAGTGGCTGAGAGGGGCTCAGCTGCCTCCAGGGTAAGCTGCAATAGATGTCCTTAGGTGTCTCTGAAAACCAGTTATTTTCCATATCTTCTTCTGTTAAAAGGCCTGAAGACAGCCAGTAGTCTAACAGTGTATCTTTGGGTTGTCTGTAGAGTTAGAACAATATAGATGGCATAATTCAGTGTCAGAAAAAAATCTATAAGCATTTGACCTTATTGCATGCTTTACTAATGAGTGTGTTGCCACCTAGAATGTTGATACACCTTTTTAATACAACCCTAGGAAAAGAGAAAAGTTTTATTCTGATTCTTATTCATTTTTCCTCGCTTGTAGTTTTTGTTTTTGGTTTTTTGTTTTTTTTTTTAACAATGCGTTCTTTATACTCTTTAAGTTTTGAGCCTGCTTTGCTTTTCTCCTAATCTTATCTCACAGCAGAAAACAAAGTAAATCATTCTAGTGAGCACTCAACCCATCGCATTCAAATTAGTGCATTGGCCAGAAGATCAAAAATCAGCAAACTCAAACCGCTGCAGGGTGCTGGTGCTGGGATGGAAGGAGCAAAGGGGCAGGAGGTGCCGTGTCAGAAACATCTCAGAGAGACAATGCAGCCTTTTCACTGCTGTGGAGGGACCACCAAGAGTCCAAGCTCTTCTCACAGCTCTTCCTGCACTGCTTTATTCTAGGTTTTGTTAGGATGGAGCCTACTGTATTGAAGCAGGTATTTCCTGAAGACCTCGGGGCTTCCAGCAAGGCTCTGCCTGCTGTTCTTCATGTTCCCAAACATTCATACTACAGAAGAAGAGAGAAAAACTGCAGACAACCATGCTTTGAGGACAAAAAATTTGCATTTAGTGACAGGAGTTTGATTTGCAAAGCTGCAGAGGGTCAAACAGGAACATATCAGTGATGTTCACACAGGCTGCTGCTTTGTATCTGACAACCAACAGCACAGCACTGAGAGGGGTTTTATTCAAAATGATTCATTGGAAACTCGCAACCAGCTGCATGGTGAGAGCTGTGGCTGTAGTTGCTGCATTACAAGAACTTAAAATACATCTTCTTGCTAAAAAAGCATTTTATCCTTCAGGCTAGACAGTTTAATAAACCAAACAATAAACCAAAGTCAAACCTAAATACAGGAAGGGTGCTCGCATGTAGAGAGAGTTCCTGGTGCAGGAAATTTCTGTAATTCATAACTTCGGTAATATTCTTTCATAAATTATTTTTCACTTTTTTTTTTTTTTTTTCCTTGGTCAGTGCTGCAATTCCTTGGAGCTGTGGATGTTGCAGAGAACTTCTAAAACTAAGACAACCTCAGAGTAAATTGGTGGAAGACAGTTCAAAGAGCAGCATGCAGGGTGACATTCCCTGCGTTACATCTCACTTAATGAAGCCTGCAAATGCAGTCAGAAAGACCTTTCAAATTAGATTTGATAATTTGGCTTAGAACCTGAAATCAACTTACCTCCACAGAAATCAACAACCCTGTAACCAGAGTAGTACAGAGCCTGGGAGTGGGTGAAAACGTGTAGGTGGAAACAGAACATAATTTTATTCTGCTTTCTTGGTGCTGGTAATGTCATAAACATCCTGCCATTCTGATCTTATTGTGCTAATGCTAAAATATTTGGTTGATGCAAATAGGAGTCGAGATGTAATACTCTTTATATGGCATTGCCCAGAGCAAAGTAAGAGCACCATGACAACAAGTAGCCTGCAAGCTGTCATGTTATTTGTGTTCAGCTTGCAGAACAGCTTATAAAAAGCCATCAGCTGACAGTCATCCTGAACGTCAATAGCAATTGAGAGAGAAAGAATAGAAGAATAACAAATGGCGAATGTGAAAAAAAGCCAAAAAAGGCACAATAAAACACCCTATGAACAATACTTTTCCATACACTTTGAGTTTTCTTAAATGAGTCATTATTAAAAAATACAGCTTCTCCAGCAAAACCCTTGAATTCAACCACTTCAACCTTCAGACATCACCATTTCCCCTGTAGAGAACATTACTAATAAAAGGTGACAGCACACAATGAACCTTTCTAAAATTCCACTGAACAAAACTACCAAGCATTTATTAAATTGGCAAAGATGACTACAGGGATATGAAGAAATTTCTTCTGAAAGTACAGAGATTATGTAGAAAAATATCTGAAGAACAACAGACTCTGTGAACAGTAACACAGCATTTAAGAATATTGCCCACAGTGCTGTCAGTATCCTTGCAGACACACCTCTTGTGATTAGCCCTCAAAGTAGTTATTAGTGTATTTTTCCTTATTGTAAAACCATCTTTGATTGTTTAGGATTTTGGACTGGCTTGTTGTTGTTTTGCCAGGCACACAGGTATGGAGCAATGAAGCTTTTTGTACTGGTGAACACGATCACACAGGTCCCTGCCCTGGGGAAATTCAGTTCCAGCAAACACACAAGGAGCAAGAGTCCACATTTTAGAGGGGTGGCTTAGCTTCAGTGGGACTGAAGTGAGAGCAAAGTGAGTGGGAATTGCTCCTTCAACTGTCACTGCTTCATTTGAAATGTAAACTGTGTGAAATCGCAGCCAGGTGTTTTGAGATCTGAATTTTTTACACACAACACACAATTAGTCTTTTCTGGGTGAAGCAAAAATAAAAACGGTGATGCAAAGCTAAAAAGACCTACCATTGACATTTCTGGCTGTCCCAGGTTTTTCTGTATCCTTTGACACCTGGCATATCAAGGAATGCAAAGATAAGCTACTGCTAGTGTGGAAGCAAAGCAATATTTTAGCTCTTACCTGCGGAAAAATCAAAGTTTGTCCGAGAAAACGCACAGCACCGGTAAGATACCTTGCTGATTTCCTTGAGTAACACGTGGCATCCACTAAACTACTTTTGAAGAGTGCTCCGCCACTTTTCAAATGCCAGGGAGCTGAAAACCTGAGCTTGTAGTTGGCTTCATTAATGAGGTACCCCACCAAAAGTATGAGCAGCTCTGCTGACAGCCCATCTGTCTGCTGTCAGCCAGGAATCGATAGCCTGGCCCTCGGCTGCATCAGCTGCACAGAAACTTCTTGAAGAATTCACTGAGCAATCCCTAGAAAGTAAACTGTTTAATTGTGCCTGTCTCAGCTGCCACTGTAAAAAAAATTAACATCTTGATTTTCTTGAGGTGTTAAGGGAACAAACGAAAAAAAAAAAAAAAAAAAAAACAACAAAAAATCCACCCCAAAACAAAACAACCCAACCAAAAAAGAATCGATGCATTATTCATGCCAGGGAAAGAGAGAGGCAGTGATGGAAAAAATAAACAAACATATCGTCAAGGAGAAGTTTCCTGTCTTTGGACCTAAACCTCTGCTTCTGAAGTTCATAGCATTCCCTCTTAAGTCTTTTCCAGGATATAAATTGTGGATCATCTTGGGAAACACGGCTTCAAATGCACACTGCCATTGATATAATTATGATTCAGTGAGGAAAAGCAAAATTTTATTACTTTAGTGCATAATTTTTGTCATATGTGAGTTTAGATGAGGGTTAACAGCAAGTAATGACCCAGTTTGCTCTGATATTAAGGGATTTCAAAAGAATGAAAGCTGAGTGTGTTCAGAGGAAGAAGTGAACCTCCACTGCACGGTTTTGGATAAGAGCTCTGCACCTGAGGTTACCACATAAGAGGATTGTCCTCGTGACACGAGGTTTGTGACATTTTTTAGAAAGGAGACAAGGCCTTTTCTTCCAGGAGGACATTCCAGCTGTGCACTGCTGCAGGTGATGACTTCCTGAGACTCTGATTAACTTCTCTCACCCGAGGAGAGCAGCAGCATTTCCCTGTCACCGGGTGAGCCAGTCTACTGCTGTTAAATGCCTTTAGAATCAGGTTTCACTGCGAGGCCAGGCAGCTCAAGTCAGCAGTGGGAGCATTCCCACCCCTGTTTGCATTCAGCACTGATGAGCTGCACAGTGCAGGACAGTGAACAGAAATTGGGCTTTCATTCACACTGCAGCGCTGAACTCGTCAGTTCAGTCCCTGTCTGGCCACCTCACAGCACAACAGAGGGGAAATCCTTCGGGCCACCAGCACTGGCATCTCTAACAGCTGCAAAGAACAGCCTGGCCTTTGTTCCTGCCACCTCCCAAAAACCTCACCTGAAACGAAACCAGTTCCATAGGATATAATTTATCTGCTACAGAACTACAAACAGCTGAGTCAAACCTGCTGGCACTTGCATCATGAACGTTGATCCAATTATTGAGACTGACAGCTGCCGGTGCCTTGCTGTAATAATGAAATAATGACTTACCCAGGGCTTTTTGAGAGCACCTCTCATTCCGGGCCATCCTCAAGTGTGCTGTGAACCCATACACCAGCTATATATAGGAAGCACTTCACCCACCCGTGACAGGCAGCCACCTACGGATGAATCACTGAGCCTCTCACAGCTCCCATCACTGGGACCCAGCAGAGCAGCACTCACAGGAAACGAGGATGGCAGAGTGCTGATCCTCAGCTCCCCCATGCCTGCTTTTCTGCACACTTACTCAGGCCCTACATCAAAGGAAAGAAGTTTGCAAATTTTTTTTTTTTTTTTTCCACTTTCATTATGCAACTGCCAGGCTAATATTTATTCATTTGTTATTAACAAACAACAAACAAACCCACCCAGGGGAATATCTCCTGATCACATTTGCTGAGGTCATAAAGTTTCATCAACACTACTGTTAGTTTATGTATACGACCTCATCATTAATACAGCCCATAGCTATTAATAATTTTGCACATTAATTTGATAAGAAATGTTTTATAACACGGACAAAAAAATAAAAAAGGCCACCTCTCTGTCTCCAGTGCCATCTCCAGAAGTGTTGCTTTGACTTCTGCTGTCTCACTCCACTTAGCCTGTGAAATATTAATCCTGTTGTGCAGGGGCATTTGTCAGCCTGGAGAGAGTACTTCTCCACTTCAATTGCATTTGCCTTCCAAAGAAATAACCTCAGCTCTGAGAGTGCAGAAGAGCCCAGCCTGGAGTGGTGTTTCTGACTCTGCTCAGCCCCAGCACCTCCCCAGCATCTTCACCCAGCAGAGACACACACCTTGTCATCCTCCAGGAACCATCAAGGAATCCTACTGAAAGCCAGAGCTGTCACTAGCAGGAGGTTTATATTTTTTTAAACCTGAAGCAAGATTATATTCCATGTGGGAGCTGCAAAAAACCTTGTGGAAGCAGCCTAGCCTTAACTTTAAAAATCAAATGTTTTACTAAAGAGATCTTTTAAACCTTGGAGAAGTTTTACAAGCTACAGCATTTTTTAATTTTTTTTTTTTTTTCAGTTTTTCAGCACAGAGAAAGAGTCTCTTAAATTTTTAATAGAATAGGAAACCAAGAACAGGTTGAAAGAATATGCTGAGCACTGGGAACAGCTGCAATTCAACCCTTCTTTTGGCATATGCTAGCACAAAGAGAGCTCATAATTTTCAAAGTGGTTTTTTTTCAGAAGAAACTGTTGCTGTTGGAGTCAGAAGACTGTTATTTAGACGTGTTTGGGGATTTTTCCCTAGTTCTGAAATTCAGCTTAATTTTCTGTGACTAAAAATGCTAAATTTGGGAAAAGAAAAAGGCATGATCAGCTGCTGAACACTTTCTACTGCTTTCATCTAGCACTGCCCCATCTTGCAAACTATTCTTACTATTCTTATGTCATTATTTGCATTCAGTTAGGATTCAGAGTGAGTGAAGGAAGCAAACTGAGCTCAATGTCTGCTTGGGTTAGCAACACTCATATTTAGACTTGGTTAAGAACTGAGTTTAGAGACTCACAATTTATTCTCCTGTTCACAGTGCTGACTTTTTTTTATGTCAGAACTCTGTTACAGGAATGAACCTCCATGAAGAGTTTTCACAAATGTATACAGAGAGACTCTGATAGATATTTTGGTCAAAAGAAGCAGGGTATAGATATTTCCTCCCCCAATCCTAAAATTCAGGAAAGAAATTTGCATGCACCCATCCACACCTCCATGATGCACTTTAGTCATGAATCTGCTTCACTGGTGATTTGGTTGTCTTGAATTGTTGAATTGTTGTAAATAATGGTTTGAATTGTTGCGCTCAATGGTTTGAATTGTTGTACACAATGGTTTGAATTGTCGCGCTCAATGGTTTGAATTGTTGTACTCAATGGTTTGAATTGTTGTACACAATGGTTTGAATTGTTGTACTCAATGGTGTGAATTGTTGTACTCAATGGTGTGAATTGTTGTACTCAATGGTTTGAATTGTTGTACACAATGGTTTGAATTGTTGTACTCAATGGTTTGAATTGTTGCTTTGAGGAAATGGCACAATTTATTTCTGATTGAGGTTGACTAAGTTGGTGTGTACTGATGGATATTGCCCTACCTAATGAGTCCTGTGCCAAACTTTTCTTGCAGTAAAATCCATGAGATGGCAGACACACACACACACCCCCGACAGCTGATGTTGTGTGGGATGCCTCAGTTGGCAATTGTGCCAACATTGCAGATTTAACACAATAAGGTGTAAACCCACAGGCCATGACTTTATGTCTCACTCTCCTCACAGCTTTTTTTTTTTTGTTCTAATTTAATTTCTTCCATGGCTTGCAGTAAAATATTGTAGTTTCTTTTGGATGTGATCATTCTTAAGTTGGCAATCACATAAGAGAATATAAATTCTTATTGTAATAGCCATAATGATTTAGAATAAGGCAGAGGTTTTCCACATTTACATGATAGCTTAAATACTTCTGTGATGCTGTACAGTAATTTCATTCCTTTTTATTTCTGTTCTGTTTGGCAAAATTAAAGTATATGCATTTTCAAAGTGCTATTAAACACAAAGGAATACGAGATTCATTTTGAGTTTATATTCTATCAATAGCCATATTTAGATCTGACAAGAGTTCTGACTAACTTAATGTTTGTTCACTACCTATATTTTAATAGCTCCTCTGGGGTTCTGCTAGGGAGATAGAGAAACCAATGTGTGTTCCATATTATAGATCTTCAAAGGAGTATAAATTGTTCATGGAGTCATATAAAGTTAGAAAAAGTCATAGTGAGTTTCCTAGAAAAATATATTTCGCAGTAAACCACAGCTTTAAATGTTACAGATCTCAACTACACTATTATTATTATTTTAATAAAAATATTAATTGTAAAGTTTTGACAATGTGTGTTGCAATTTAAACCAAGGAAAACCAGGGGAGACCATGCCTTTTGATGATAAACACTGACTCTTGAGCACTGACAGCATCTCAGAATTTTCTGCCAAGAGAGTTAAGCTGCTGGCTCAACTACAGCTTTTCTTTTGAGCCTTTGGACAGATAAACACATAATCTTGGACCCATGAAAGATCTGAGCAGCTAAAACTAAAATATTGACTCTCAAACCTACCACTTGTCATCTTGCTCTGGATTAATATAATTCCTCCAGGCACGAGAGACTCCCAAAGGTACATCTGACTCACTTGGTTGAGAAGTCATCGGCTCTGTGAGCAAAGAATTATTTTGGTATAGAGAGTAGAACAGTTTTGGAAATGAGAAAAGGTAGTCTCATTCGAAAAACCTCCTGCCTTGATGTACAGGCACGCTTGGTCAGGCCTTTCCTGAATTTTCTAGTAGAAGACACGAAGCCAAGTGATTTTCCTGGCCTGGAGGAAGAACATTACTGTGGCTCCTGACTGGATGGATGCACCTTCCTCCACTCCAAATGTCTATACAACATATTTCTTCTCAGCTACTTTGGCTTTACCTCCTGGTTGCTCTCAGTTGCAGACTTCCCAAGGTTAAGTTATGCAAAGATGAGCTTGTATCTTGGCATTGTCTTCTGTCTCTCTTTGTACCCATTTTCAAAATGAGAAGACATTTTTTTCATTTTTCTAGGGCATATGGAATGCCAAATAAACATGGAACTGGGAGGAGATGTTCCAAGGAGGCCTCAGTGGACTCAGAAAATCCAACCTCCTCCTCATGAAGCAAAGCTCCGTCAAAGCTCTGGCAAACCTGGCTGTGAGTCCTCCACTTCTCAACTCACAATTTCTAATTCATGGCAATGTCTTCTGACACCCTGGAAGCTCTGGAAAACTCATTATGTCATATTGACTAATTTTCATTTTAGGAAGGTCTGCTGAAATTCATATTCTTTCTCAAAAAATATTAAACCATCATTAAAAAAAAAAAAGAAAAAAAAGAAAGAAAGAAAAAAAAAAGCTTCCATGGGAAATTTAGAAGTAGTGCTTACTTTTATCCTGAAATAAAAATTTGTTCAAAATATCCTCAATTCCCATGAAACAAAATTGAATTTTAGCCAGTTTTGATCTAAACAGTAAAGCCTTTTCCAGCATCAGAGTCTGATTTTAAGGAGCTATTAAAACACTGAAGCCTTGTTTTGATAAATATCAGGCTGTAGAGGGAATTTTGGTGGCAAAATTTTAATCTGTTTTATGGAAGTGCTCACAAGGTCATAGTAATTCTACTATAAATAGAAACATGAACAGTCTACCTCAGTTTTTATTTAACCTCAAGGTCCTTAAAGGTTCTTGTGCCTCATAGCACTAACACTTGATTTTGGGAAATTGCTTCAAAATCAAGACACAATGAAATAACCCCAAGCATCCATGAACTAATTTAAAGCCCAGTATATCCCCACATTCTGCAGTCATCTCCTTCTGAATTACAATGCCTCATTTAAATTTTAATGAAACAGGACACTGAAGGTGAATTAATTAAAAGGAAAATATTTCTGTTTACAGCTTTGATCATTGATTTTGACTTAGTCATTCAAAGTAATTCCCTTTTCTTCCCTGCTTAGCCATTTGATCCCATTAGAGTTACTCTGATTATCTATTAATTTAGGATAAAATATAGAATAGTACTTAGGCATCTAAATTGTCATCTATACAGGCAGGAGGAGTAAAATGAGTCAAAAAGCTCTGCTTAGACCAACAAGATGAAAGGTTCCCCAGACTCTCAGCCTGATGCTGCTGCACGTGCTCAGAAGTGCTGTTTCAATATCCGTCTTCCACACAAAGATTTCCAGGCTGAGGCATCAATCTTTCATTTTTAAGTCATTAGCCCTTGTCCTATCATTCCATGCCCTCGTGAACCGTCCCTCTCCAGATCTCCTGTAGCCCCTTCAGGTACCGAAAGCTGCTGCAAGGTCTCCCCAGAGCCCTCTCATCTCCAGGCTGAACAAGCCAGCTCCCTCAGCCCCTTCCCAGGAGAGGTGCTCCAGTCCTCTGAGCATCTTCATGGCTCTCCTCTGAACTTGCTCCAACAGGTCCATGTCCTTCCAGTGTTGAGGGCCCCAGAGCTTCTAAGGCTCTGGATGAACAAGACTTTTCTTAGAAGGAGGGTGCTTTGTGTGTAACAAATTGTTTGGGTGTGCATGTTGGCAGTACAAACAAAGCACTGAGCTGATATTTTTTGGGACAATCTATATTCACAGGAACATATTGCTCAGAAGCTCTGTAAGATATCCCTCCTTTCCCACCTGGAGAATGCATGGACTCCGAAACTTAAAAGATCATGGGAAAAAGAAAAAAAAAGAAAAAGAAAAAAAAAAAAAAAAAGTGGTTGTTCTAGTCTATAGCTAATATTTAAAATAAAGTCCTGGAGAATGAGCAGAAAAGGACTCGTGTTGTGTGTGTACAACTGTATTTGTGTTGTCTCAGGATACAACGTAAGATGTAATCAAAAGTATGTGTTCCATCACCATCTTCATAAGCTGTTAAAACAAATGGGGCAGTGTTCTTTATCTCTTCCATGACACATCCCTGATAACTCCCTCTGGGGATATCTTCTGCTGATGGGCCATGAGGTCTCACTGATACAATTACACCATCCCATTTTGAGACGCTCTGCCCAGGGGGAGGAACCAAGCATTCCTACCTGGATAAAATCTGAGACTTGGAACACCACGAGCAGCACTTCCCACTGGATTCCCAGAGGAGAAGAGCTCCATAATCACCAAAGGACATCCAGAAAAGGGTCAGACTTTACTACAGGATCACCACTTCCACAGCATCACATCCATCACTCCAACAGGACTGCAGCCACTCTTTCATTGGGCTGCTACCACCACCCTGACCAACAAGGTGTCAGGTTGTATCCTGATTGTCAGTTTAAGACAGTGTTTCTGTATTATTGACTTCATCCTAATTTTCCTATTAAATTTTAATTCTGGCTTGGGGGTCTCCCACCATTTTGCTTTAAAACTAGCACATATTTATACAAACTTTTCCTATAATTGGGGGTGTAATGCAGACTTCATGCAGCCTTTGACATTCTGTATGTCATAATTGCCCTACACAGATTTCAGTGCCAGTTGTGATTGTTCCTTGGTGGCACAAACGCAGGTATTCCAGCATATTTAACTTCTGACATTTATCCCATTAATTTCTTAATCCTTATTTATTTACATTGGATCCGAATGTGTGTATAAATAGTTATCCATTTAATTATGGCAGCTTTGTAAGGCACCACATATTAAACAGTTGTTCACTCAAAAGGCAAGGGAGTGGATCTGGGTTTGCATTGTCTGTAGAGCCTTCTGGCCCTGAGTATTAAATTCCAGTATAATGAGGACCTTGTGCTGGTTGTGTACCAGACAGGGATTCAGCTCATTCTGCCAGAGATCTGGCAGCGATGTAAGACCGAGCAGCAGCTGCCAAAAATTACTTGATATTGTGGGAGCCCTTGTGCTGTACAGTTTGAGAGCTGAAAGGATTCATGTGCAAGAGCAGAGTCTGCAAACGAAATGTATACAGTAGAGCCACGTTTGTAATAACCATCTGCTGCGCATCCCCTCCTCTCCCTTTGTGCCTGCACGGCATAAATCATGGTGAGTCCATATCAGCACTTTGGGATTAATGATAGGGTGAAAAGCATTTTTTGTTCGCTATACGATATTTTTGTTTGTGCAGGGGAAGAAAGGATATTTGAGCCCCAAGGAAGAGGAAGCTGAGGTTAGGCCCTGCAAAGGTTGGCAATTCCCAGTGGACCTCCTCATTTTCTTTTTTTTTTTTTTTTTTTAATTACCAAATGGATCTGAAAGTGTTGAGAGTGAAAGTCATTTTGGGGAAGCTGAGCTGAAGGAGTGTTTAAGAGCAGATTTCACTTTAATTTCTGAGTAACAGCAATGAAAGGACTTTTCAAAATTACACCAAAGGTAATCTCAATATTCTTTAACTGAAGAAGAAGTAGTTCCATTTATTTTAAAGCCTTTTCCTATGTAATTCCTGTTATCTTTGAACAGAAGAGGATCTAATTAGCTGCTCTTAGAGAAGTACTCGACAAAATGATTGCTTATGTACCCTGTTCACTTATTCAACCTTTCTCCAGAAAACAAGGCACAGGTCACTTTAACAAAGTTCTGTAATATTATGAGCTTAACCTCTTTGCAGTGTATGCTATGAGTTTCAGGAATTTTGTGAACATGAAAGCACAAGCTTGATTAATTCTGTATTTACTCTTCAAGATGGCTAGCCTGATTAGGAGACAGCCTAAGAAACCAAGATGGTATTTTTAAATGAAATTTAAATAATTTCATTGCCCTGACAATTCTTTACCCCTTGAAGCATCTCAAGAGGATGAAATGGAGGATGACAGAACTGAGGGAAATTAAACAGATGAAGACTATTTGTAGACAAATTGCAGACATGCTAATCTTGTTAATTTACAGTAAAACCTAACACTCATGCAGACCTCTGCCATGACAAAAAAGCAGCAAAAGGGAGGCATTTCTAATTTCTCAAGTGCACTTCAGATTAAATTATGTTCTGCTACATTCACTGAGGAATCCTATTAATTCCTATTTGCAATTGCAATCCTTGGGTCAAATTTGGCTCTGTTGTTTTTTTTTTTTTTTCTTCTGGTGAGATTAGATCATTGTGTTAGTTTATTTGCTTGTGCTTCTTCCCATCCTCTGTCAATTGCTCTCCTTCTCACAAATGTTGCCAGTACCATAATCACCATCATTATACAAATTATGCAGAAGGACCCTGTGCTTGCATGTTCTTACCATCTTCTGCTGCATTAGAGGGAAACAATGTCAAAACAAATTTCACTCATCGCTTTCTGACAAATACACACAATCCAGACTAGTCCTTGTAAGCCACGCTGGCAGCAAGGGTTTCGAGGTAATTGGTGTAGATGTATATCACCTAATTTTAGCTATCCAGAATGAAATATCTTGTTCCAGCTATACATCTGGATCCACTTAGAGTCGACAGACGGTCTAGCACCTCCAGAGTGAGATTCTTCCCCATGATTTTAGACATCTGTCTTGGGCTGAGATGTACCAGCCACACCATTCCAAAGTTTCTCCATTTCAAAGGCATCTGGTTGCAGATGGAACCTCACTGCAGGATTCCAGTCTGGTGAGAGCTGTGCAAAGGCAAGTGTCTGATACCCTGGAGTCACAGTGGTGCACAGTTCTGTGTTGTTTTAAAGGCGTTCTTGTCGTCACACACACATATGAATAAATAAATCAGCCTTTCTCAAAGGTCACAGAACACTGTCTGGGGGCTGACAGACTGCTCACACTAACAGGGGTTCAATCCCATAGGATCCAAACACAGGACTCCAGGGAGCATCCACCAGGACTGTGCCATATTCCACCCTATTTTAAGATCATCAGTACGCAAACCGTGCAGCACAGGTTTGTACGACGACAACTCACAGATCCTGACTGAGGGACTCCATGCCCTCCATGGGATTCTCTCTCCTAAAGACAGCAGACATTTTAAGCCTTCAGTGAAAGCAGAAAAATTATATACTCTCTGAGTTTCTCCAATACAAAACAAGAGTCAAACCAAGAAAAAAAATATTTCCCATTTGTTTTAGTAGGCAGCACACAGCTGCGGTTAAGTCTTTGGCATTGGTAATTCTCAGACATTTACCATCATATATTTTCCAAGGGAAAAAAAAAAAATAAAAATTGTCATTTTCTTTTAATGAGCACTCAGAAATTTTGCTATCTGCCAACGGTATTATTTTAACAGGCTGCTGGAACAGAGGGTGAGAATGCACTGCACTTGTGTAGGAAGTCATTAATTGTTCAGACCATATCTTGTTGTGGATTTCTCTATGTAACATGAAAGTAATTTTGAGCAGTGACTTAGAATAATTACCACTGTGAAAAACTATTTTGCACAATTTATTACGGAAGCACAGATTTAGCATTGGAGAAGAATGACAAATGAATAAACATGTAGTTGAAATACTGTGAATTGGAGAAATGGGTTAGCATTAAATAAATCTGAAATCGAGACTAACAAATATGAACCTCCTTAGAGCCAGAATAGAAATGTAATGTAACCATTCTCAAGTAAGGCTGAGGATTAAACGATTAAATATTTGACAGAAGCTAATGAGCCATCATCATAAGCAATAGGGTGTTAAAATGAAAAAAGGGAATTGCTATGAAACACAATTTTTCTGATTAATTTTTAGATTTTTCTGAGTACATTTTTTTCCCCCATGCATATGAATCCTGAACTACTACTTTCTTGCCAATTTGGAGCTGCAACTAATGGCTTGTGACCATATAATGAGTTGCAATATTTAACTTGGATTCTGTGATCCCAAATGTACTTAAAAGTTTCGGTATTTTCATTCTACGTGTGGCGGTGCAAAGAAAATGTCCTCCTAGTCACACAGAGCTACAAAAATATGCATTATTTTGAGATACAAAATTCATGCCACCGCTCTTTCTCTCTTCCTGCTCTGTGGGAAGGAAAACAGAGATTGCACTCACAGAATTCTCATAAGCCCTGCACACTTAGTTCTCAGCAGGGGAATGAGCACCTGAAAACTTCCCCGACAAAGGCAGAGCAGCGTGGTGTTGGGAAGGGTGACCCAGGTGACCTGCCTGCTCCTGATTGTGTCTTTTATGCCAAGCTGGCTGAAGTCACTGAGGAAAAGCTGCTTCAAAGGCCATCATCATTGATTTCTCTCTGCTGCTGCTGAGGTCAATGAGTTAGTGTTGTCATGATTCTTAGCCATAAATATCGATGTGAAAAAACTCTCTCATTGACTCCAGCACGAGCGAGGACAGGGCAATACTCTTGGAAATCCCATCTGCTGCACTGCAGTTTGCTGCTCCAGAAAAAAAAAAAAGGCAATGACTATGCATGATGTATGATGAAGGCTGAAATTCTGCTATTTCAAAGAGCGCTTAATTAGTTCCGATAGGTCACAGGCCCTCAGAAAGCAGCAATTGTTTCTAAGGTTTTATTCCCTACTGATGCCATTTTTTCCCCAACTGACAGATGGAAAATGCGCTTACAGTGACCTTGTCTGGATGTTTATTTTTTCTTTTTATCATCTGCAGAGAAGTCAGAAACAAATTCCCTCAGTAATCTGAACAACGTACATCCTACTACTAGGCAATCTATGTCATCACCTGATTTTGAAATAAGTTCCTATCAATAAGATATTCCATCTATAAAATAATTATCATCAGGAAATCACCTTTGAGACTGCTACAGCACAGAAGATTAAACATTCTATCACATGCTTTTATTTTTCCTGTGGTTGTAAACTTTCTTCAGTAGTGTCCTGAACTGAGGACACAACTAGGAAGAATCTTTATTGTTTTTTCTATGTGAAATGGAAAACTATTTATTTTTCTGATTTGTTCTCAGTTCAAGACAATTTTTCTCGACCCTGTTAGTTCTTCCCTACCACTGTTTTTCTTGTACCATGAGCAGTTGAACAGAACACACCTACCCATACCTGTCAATCCAGCAAAACTGAGAACTACATGCTTTATGCAACAATCAATAACAAATTAAAGAACACAGCTATAAATTATTCATGACAGTAAATCCCAATAAGTGAAGCAAGCCACATGATGCAGAACATTAAAAATTTGCATTGCTTGCCATATCCAGATCAATATTAAGGAGATTGTTAAATTGAGATCAGGGAAAACAGCAAACATGGAAAAAAATACCAAAAGTGAACGACAACCTAAAATCCATAAATCAGTCAGTCATAAATAATTAAGGTGAACAACCTTTTTCTTTTGTAGAATATACAATACATTTAGAGAGCAGTATTTGTTTGGATAAAAATTTAAAACTTCCACTACTCAACTCTCCTGGTTTGAAGTTTTATTTATTAGCAGCATTAGTTGACCAGCACATTGGAATCAGATGAAAGCTCAGAACCACACTTTTAGCTGATGTAAATCTATTTAACTCCATTAAAGCTGTTGGTGATGCTAATCTCCCTAAATTTGGCCAGTACATTTGATCAGGAATGAAGCAGTAAGCAAACACTTGAACGACACTTTGGCCTTCCCCGCACTCTGCTGAAGCTGATGGAAATTCCCCTACCTGCTCTGAGCCAGGCCTCCTGTTGGGATTTTATTCTCAGATCCAGACATTTAGAGAACATAGCCCTACAACCAAATACAGAAAAAAACCTGTCACGAACTTTCCTCCACCTACCCTAAAAACGATAGGCTGGGTGAATGAATTCTGGACTCTTCTCACTTCATGGGGTTCCACACCCCAAAAGACCAACACCCAATTGCTCCTGAATGTTGGCTTCACGCCTTCAAAGCGTGAATATTCTGAATATAGGGTGGCAGGGCAGGTTCTGATTCCTCCAGAAAGGCAAGGGGAGTGCAATTGTATGATGAGGTGTTGGGTGCCAGCACAGGCAGTGGTGGTGAGCTCTGGCTGACAGATGCACCACGTAATTCCAAGGGTCTGCTGCGCATCTCCGGGTGATCCCAAACAGGCAAACAGCCAAGACACCGCACGCTGTCTCCCTAGGAGAAAGCTGTTGTCATGCCAGCACAATAAATGTGTTAAGCATCATTAGCGAGATGCTTAATTACCTATTTTGAATTAAGTAGAGGGACATGCTGTTTACTGCTGCAGAAGAAAAAAGTGATAATTTCTGTGCGGACAAAGAGCTGTGCCTGTGAAATTACTCCAGCACTGGAGCCAAGGTAAAAGTAGGTGTAAAAATATTGTAAATTGAATTCGAATTCTGGAATTGATAATATTTTCTAACTTGGTGAGTAATGAAAATTCACACCGGATTTTCTGCAACAGCAATTTGAACTGAAGGAAAGAGACACCCAGTTCCTTGTGAAATGAATGGGAATGCTGCTTGCAGTGCCTGGAGGCAGAATTTGAGAACTTTACCCTTGATCTTTTTTGATGCAATGGGTTCTGTTCTAGTCAAGAGCAATAATGAAAAGCTGTGTTTCCCTTGCTTTCTGACAACAATGCCTAAACTGCTTCTGTCAATGCAGAGTGACCAAACACACATGTTTTTTTTCTTCCAGTACATGCAGTTCCCTTTTCCTCTTAACACTTTTGTCCAACCTGGTCTGTTTTCTGCTTAAATGCACAATTTATTAACAGATTGTATTATATGTAAAAAACCACTCATGCATGTAACATACCAGTACTGTTTCTTAGCATGGTGCAGACCTCAGATGTTCCATTAACATTCACCTCCATATCACTGAACATAGAAAACAATTTCTTCATTTCAGCTCCAGGACAGAATAATTAAATTTCCAGCAGTATATTGTAAAGATAGACTATTTTCTAAGGAAAACATTTTGCTCTGTTAAAACTACAAATACACTGGATGAATGTGAGACTACCTGCATTTTTTATGATTTTTTTTTTTTTTTTTAATTTGAGGTTTCTGCTTAAATGGGGTATTTCCTGTTTGCTCTTTTTCATCTGTTCTGTATATGTAAATTCAAGAGAGCATAAAAATTAAAACTAGACTATGATCAAGCTTATGCTTTACATTAGACTTTCTAAATGGAGAATTTCCAGCTTTGCTCTCATAAACATAAAATGCATTGACTTAAAAAAAAAAAAAAAAATCATCATCATATAAACATCTTTTTGCCCCAGCACCCAACGTGATCAGTTTAACACCCACTGTCATCCTCAGAGCCTTGTCTATTCATGCCAGGTAGAAGTGAGAGACACGTCTCAAATTCTTCTCCTTTCTATTTGAGTCCTCACAGTTCATCCATTTCTGCTGGAGTGGAATCAATGTTCTCACAGCAGTGGGAGTAAAGGTCTGAACTTGGGACCAAATATCATCCCACCCTAAAGAACTACTGGAGTATTTCAGGGGGAATGCGGCCTTTGCTAAAATGTTGTGATCTAACAGCAATTTCTCCACTGACTAGTAAGAAGGGAAGCTCTCTTAGGTGTTTTGGGTTTTTGGAGAAGGCACGTTCCAAACTACAGTCTCTTTGTGGGCCCTTATCTTATGTCTAGTATTACTATCATCATCCTCTTCCAGTTATTAAACTGTTCTTATTTCAACCCATGAGTTTTATTTAGTTTTGCAGTTCTCCTCCCCATCCAGGCAGGGTGGGGATGGAGGTGGGTGTATGAGAGAGCACTTGTGTTTTAGTTGTGTGCTGGGGTTAAACCACCACAGCCACAATACTGACAAACTTTAGATGTTACTTCTATTGTCTGTGTTTTGTTGAGTGGGGTTTCAGTGCACTCAAGAAATGCTCAGAACCAGAATGAGTCCATTTTCATCAAGGATCTGCAGAAAAGAGACTGCAGGCTCGAGCTGCAAAAAAAGATTAATAAGCTGAAGTCTTCGGGAAATATAATGTTCAAGGAAGTTTAAAAAATATTGAAGTTTAAGTGTGAAATATTAGGGCAGGTTATATTGTGCTGTGCACAGGAAGATTTCCTCCAGAAATGGGAAAATATTGAACAGATGGGGGGCGTTTCTATAAAGCGTCATCGTCAGAATCATCACCAGATCTGCAGAGGGTTTTTTGCCAGCAACATCTCTCTCTCTGTTCTTCCAGTTGGCAGGGCCATAACTTTCAAATTATTGCCTAATCCTAAACAGATGACTTCAGATAAGGCCTTTCAGACAGTGATGGTGACACAGACTTTATAGGATGTGGGAGGTTTAGGAACTGAATAAAAAGAGCTTGTGGTGGCACCTGTCCTCAATATCCCACCAGAAGGTCACCATAAATCAGCTTACTACAGAAACTGATTTTAGACAGAAAGGAAATGGCATTGCACTGAGTACAGTGGGCATTTTAAAGTAGTCTCTTAGGATGGAAGTTTGTTGGCAATGCAGTAGTTGTGGATATTACAAATGAAATATTCTGAATGTGAAGGCTTTGGCACGAGTATGACTATCCTTGGTATCAGGTAGAGGAGCAAGAAAGGGAGGGAACCATCCCACTATCATCTTGTTAACATTCCTGACAAGTGCACTAAGGACACTGGAAAAGCACCATGCTGCTAATGCTGCCATGTGAGCAATAAGACATGCCAAATCCTGAAAAACACCTCCCTCAGGGGAGCAACTGAAAGCTGTTTACAATAGATCAGAAACTCCTGTCTGAGATTTATCAGCGACTGTCACAGGTGAGAAGTGTTTACTAACAAAGCCAGAACAAGTGACAGAGGAGGTGATGACTCCTTCAGGATGCTCAGCCTTTGGAATAATTTATCTTTTAGCAGCAGCCATGGCAAGTCCCAAACTGGAGCTTTCAGCAAGGCACAGCAGAAGCATTTCCTTCCCTGGGCAGGTCTGATCTAGCCCAACCGTATTGCAGCTGCCCTGAGGCACTAAAGGAAATGGAAAATGAATCAAAGTAGACCTGATTCCGACTTTCACGAGAACACCACAGAGATTCATTTCCCTGTATTTGATCTGACTAGATTAGATTAGAAGAAGTTCTTTACTGGGAGGATGGTGAGGCCCTGGCACAGCTCGCCCAGAGAAGCTGTGGATACCCTTGGAAGTGTCCAAGGCCAGGCTGGATGGGGCTTGGAGCAACCTGGGACAGTGGAAGGTGTCCCTACCCTTGGCAGAGCGGGTGGAACAAGGTGATCTTTAAGGTCTCTTCCAAGCCAATCCATTTCGGAATGAAACTCTGGGAAAGAATTTTCTTTGATTGCACAAGGAATCCAGAAGCTTTGCCTACCACAGGCTCTGTATCAGCTGTACCATACAACCAACAGAAATACAATTTTTCTATTCTGCTCTCACAGTTCATAAATTTTACTCTAAGAATTGAATGGAAATTGCAGTTGGTAACTAATGAAGGAGAACCTAGAAGTCCCTAAAAGTAGCTGGGAATTTTTTGATAGATATCTCATTATATTATATTTTGACTGCTCAACCAGCTGTTCTTTTTTTTTAAATAAACCCTTCATTCCAGGTTTGCCGCAGTACATCACAATTTTTTTGAGAATCCAGAGAGTATTTCCTTCTACTTTTGGAAGCATCTTTCAGGCCCTGACAAGTATTTTCCAGGAAAGCTGACTTCAAGTGCACTCGTCTTCTTGAATTAAACACCCACTGCCATTTGCAAGCAGATTCCTTTAGAGTCAATCAAAAGCATGCAGAGCTCAGACACTCCTTTCTTTAGGCCTCTAGCAGCCAGAAACATGTCACGTTTTTACAGGCTCTATCACGAATTTGCATCAATTTCAATACAATAAACCTTGTCTCCTCACCACACCAACATATACTGCTCATTATAAAAATTAACAGGCCAATGAGCAGGAGGGGGGATTATTATCACTCTGATGGATGGGTAGCAGTTCTTGTCTGCTGATACCCTCTGCCAGGAACAATATCATAAAGATCCACCTCGTTTCTTTCCTGTGGTGGCCACACATTAAGTTTTCCAGGTTAAAGTCTGTTACGACATAAATACTCATCAAAAGCAGGCTAAGGGCAGACAGGCTAAGAACAGTATGCGACTCCATGGAGAGGCATTTCCAAAGAAACTGGTTTTTTTCATATATGTTCTTCAGTTATTGAGATCAGTGTGGGTGTTTTGTTGTGGCCTCGATCACAGGGCCTTAGCAAATGCAGATAATAACCCTCCCTTTTCTGACTCCCTGGTCTGACTGCAAGCTCTTTGGGAAGCAATTGACCTGTTCTGGAGAGCTTTAGAAAGAACCAAAGTTGCTCTCTGATCTCCGTTGCTGTTTATGTGCTCTGGACGAAGCAGTGCCAGATAAAAACTCCACCTTGTGTATCCACACCTGTATCTAGAGTCATCAAGAAGTTTCTCAGCAACGCCTACACTTAAAGGCTTAAAACACAATTCCATTGAAGCTCCTCTAGGTATCTCGAGGTTACAATAGGCAGTTACAGCCAGTAGTTTGCAAATGGTAGCCCGCAGCCATAACAAAAGGCTTGCTTGATTTCTCCGTTCAAGAGGTGCGAGAGGAAAGCAATAAATATGCAATGTGCTTTCCTCTGCGGAAAGGAAAGGGCGAAACCACAACAAACAGGAACAGACGACAACATTTGGAGATAACACTACTAAAAGAGAGACAAGTTGCAGCCTGAGGGCTTTAACCTGCCTTCCCTTAAGCTTCTGCTGTGTACAGTCATTGCCTACAGGACCCCTGCTCTGCTGAACTTTTAAGCATCCAATGTTCATCAGATGAAACACATCAGACCAAATGAACTTCTATCCTTTCTTCCACCTTGTCTTTCCCTGCACCATAAATGAAACAAACCTCTATCATCCATCCTTTATAAACTTATCACTTTCCCCTCCATGTAATTCATCTATTGTGCCCGGGATTTTCTTTTGTTTTGGGAGAGGGGTAAGTTTTGAAGAGCTTTACAAAAGGAAGAGGCAAGGGAATAAAAACAGGCATCTGAGAAAGCAGTAATAAAACTGGGTGGCAGCTGGAAAAGCATGATCACACAAATTAAGCAAGATTTATAGCTACTGAAAGAGAACGTGGCTCCACTGACGCCAGCAATCTAAGAAATGTGTGCAGATATGCATTTTTCTCTTATACTGCCACTCACAGCAGCAGCATTGCTAAAGGAATCCCCTGACTTTCCACTAAAACAGTGCAATCCTGTTTCTCTCATGCTAACAAACACATTTATACCTAAATCACAGAATTCACTGCTTTATATTTCACTTTCTGACACATAGTCATGGCTGATTCCCGGAGTTACTTCTTCTCTCAGCAAAAAACGTATTAATATCCCTGCAAGTGAATATCTAGTGAATTGATTATAAGAGGAAATGGTTAGACACATACAAACCTCAGAGCAATTTAATCCACGCACCAAAATACTTACAGTGCTGAATAAATTGAAAATGGGAAGTGTGATACAGATCTGTGTTCGGAGTAGAAGCAAAGAAAGTCACTCAAGTAGTTTTGCTATAACGAATTAAAGTACTTAAGATTTCTTAATTCAAAGCTATAAAAAATTCCTTCCTGTGGGCACTGCAGAGCAGTACATTTTTAATGATGATAATAAACAGCTTGACGTTCTATCAAATGAGATTTGGTTTGGAGCTCTTTTGTCATTAGGTTTTATTTTTTTCCCCTAATCAAATTAGAAATGCAATGCATTGCAGGGAAGATAATGTGTTGAGGCTTCAGTGAAGCAGCAGAGAGATGGAAAATCTTGGTTCAGAAGTGGGATGGACTATTGACACCGGCCACCCGCAAACAATATATCATTTACTCCTTTTGGAGATGCTTAGAATTTCCAGCTTATCACAGAGTCCAAAGTGTGATCTGCTAGGATTGAGTTTAACACATAAATGAGGAAAAATACATTACTAGGTTTAAAACATTAAATTTTCATGCTCGAAATAGTTTTACCTTTATGAAAAAGCCCCAAGCACAGTACAGCTGAATGACTACTCACTGCAACTTTCTGACTTTCTCTGCTCCACTGAGAGCAACTTAAGTTGCTTTTCTTAGTTTTTCTTTCAATGAGTCAGAAATTGTCCTTCCTATAACCTGAGGCAGCATTTACTGCTCTTTTAGGTGACAGAGCATTGTCATCAGTCTAGATATTATGGTGCCCAAATGCCACGCCATCTAGCAGGGGAGCTGTCAGCACTGGGAAGTTTGGGTTTGTTTTTACTGCAGCAAATTAGTGTTTCATAAACAGGCAAATCCCAAAGCAGGGGGTCTGGCAGCACGCAGGTAATTCACTCCCAGAAATCCCAGGTCAGCACAGGGGTCTGGTATCAGCAAAGCCAGTCCTACCTCATGCCTGTGATTTAATCAGGGACTAAGAGCTGTTTGCTCAGCTCCCTCCCCACTGCTGTCTCAGATCCCAAAGCACTGCCATAGCTCAGAGGCAGAATTTTGCACATTTTTGTGTCACAGCTCCCAGGGATGGAGCTCCTGCGCTGGGCTGCACGGTGACATCATGGGTGACATCACAGGTGACATCAGAGGTGACATCAGAGGTGACATCACAGGGCCACTGCACACCTACAAGGGCTCACTAAGTAGATTTAAGAGAAATCTGATATCCATGTGTCTTCATGTTGCTATAACACAGTAGAGTAATAATAACTATGATAGTTAGATAGTACAGCGCTATTTTCAAAGGCGTGCTGCCACTATCTTTAAAGATTGCAGCTCGATATCTGCAAGTTCTTAAAGCACTTTGAGGATTGGGTTCTCAGTGCAGATCCACACAGCTCTTTGAAAAGTGGACAAACTGATGCTGAGCTCTCTGGACCCCCGGTGAGACACAAGTTCTTTTAAAAATTTGATGCCAGATGAAAAAGTGGTTTTGCCTGCAAGGAAACTCGGTGGGCAAACAAGCAGGGAAAAATATATTTATTAAAAAAAGGAAAGGTACAAAGTACATGCATAGTACAAGTACATCCTCCTGCCTGTCTTCCCAGTTCCTTCCAGAAAGCCTGAGCAATTTCTCTGTGCTCTGAGGTTACACAGCCTCATCTTAATTCAGGAATGTGAATAAAACAGTGGAAATAATGGGGGTACACCCAGGTAAACATTCTGGATCTGTATCAGTTCTCTGTGGGTATTTTTAGCCAGCAAAAATTGTTCAGCCATGTTCAAGGCAGCAGTTAATTTTGTGTTTTGTGGTGGTGTTTTTTTTTTTTGGTTTAGGTTAGGTTGGGTTGAGGTTTTTTGGTGGGTTTTTTTGTTGTTGTTTTTTTCATTGTTGTTTTTTTCATAATGCATCTTGAATTCTTTTGGGGTTTGGTATAGAATTTGCTCCCTTCCACTTTAAATGCCTTATTGTTTGATTTGGGTTGTTGCCTTTTTATTTTATTTTATTTTATTTTATTTTATTTTATTTTATTTTATTTTATTTTATTTTATTTTATTTATTTATTTTAGAGTCAGAAGCAGAAAAATTCATGATGGCTACAATCAGTATTCTGTTACCCTTACACTGATTCTTTAGCTTTTGCCTTCTTATAGAGCTGCAAAACCAAAAAAGCAAAAGTAGATTTACTGGTGACAGCAGCAAAACGTGTTCCAGTTATAGTGCAGCATTTTTCTGATGAAGTTTCCCATTCAAGCAACACCAAGGATTTCATAGAGCTGCTGAACCTGTGTAGAGCTGCCAGACTGCAGCTGTGGCTTTGCCTCTGCTCAGGACACGAGGGTGGGCTGGGGGCAGCTGAGGGTGTAAAAGTTTTTGCTGAGGGCTCAATACTGGATAATTTCTGTGAGTACATAAATGCAAAATGTTAGTGAGCTCTCATTCCCATGAAATCATAACACAGCCTCAGCATATGAACCAGTTCAGGCACAGCTTCCAACTGTTTTATTCTCTAGTACTTTTAATATTTCCACATCTGCATATGATTTTGTCTCAAGCCATTATTAAAATTATTCCTATGAAAAAGCCGCCATATAAACCGGTTCCACTATTGCTCCCATTAAAAAGCATGAGTTGTAATTTCTTCCCTGAGGAGAATTTAATGCACAAGAAAAATACAACTTCCCTGAATGTGGCTTTAAAATTTATAAGGGCTGGAAAGCTTTTGTCCAAGTATCTTATATTTACAACAATGTGATCTGTTGCCCAGTGTGATTAGCACAAACCAGATCCACAGCCCTGACAGGGCTGCTTTGTTCATTTCTTGGAGGACATAAACCATCACTAATATGTGACTTAACATTCTTTATCTGAGTCCATTCCTCTGAAGTCACCCTGCATAAAATGCACGCAGCCACACGGGTAGAGGGGCTTTAGTCTCCTATGGTGGTGCATTGGAGGTCTAGAGGATGAGGGAAATTAAAAACCAAAATATCGATCCATGTCTGTTCCTGCATTTTTCAGGGTGTGTGTGCTGTGGGTGTGTTGTATTTCCTGGTGTATATGAATATTTAAACCAGAATAATTGCCTTTGTATGCAGAGGATTTAGCACCTGGAATTTAAATGAGAAAGCAAAATCCATTCCCATTCCATTTATTAGGTGATGAAATTGTATTGAATTATGTCAATTCCTCTTCTCTCTCTTCATTTCAAATAACATGTTCTGCTTTAAAAGGGTAAAGAAGTGTCAAACAGCCAGAATTGATACCCACTACTGAGCAAATGGAGGGCAACAAAGTGAGAGGGCTTGAGATGCTGGCTAACTGTCTGGAGCAGAGGTTTCAGTTATTGCCCTCCTTAACAAACATGTATAAAGGATTTTGAAAAAAAACAACCAAAAACAAAAAACACCCTTGCACTGAAAAATGTCTCTTTCGGTGCAAATATAAACTTACCAAAGAAACGACCAATGTGGAAATAGGAACACGCAAATTTCTCGGTTACACACGGAGAAACCAGACTGGTTTTTTCTTTGCACACCCAAAAAGTGTGCATTCCTAGCAATTGTCTCACAGAGAATGAATTTGAAGCGCAGAACCAATACTATCTGATTACAAAGCACAGAGGATTAACACTACTGGCCATCAGCTGGGAGGATAGAATTCATTCTCACTTTCTCAGTTCACATCAGTGAGAAATACGTCTGCAGAAAATCAAAGCCATTATTGATGATGTCCAGAAAAAGTGATAATTTCATTAGAGCAAATACCTGTAAGTAGCCAATGGGGTTTTCAGCAACCTACAAAAGTAGCATTACATTTTTGAACTGTATTATTCAGCTTCTCTCCCAAACCTCTCATCAAAAATCTCATCTCAATCTCCAAGAATATTTTGCTCAATGGCTGCACTTTTAAATGACCAGCAATCAGGACAGTTAAACTACATTACAAATCTAGCCTTCTGGTGATGGATTTTTAATTACTCTCAATTACTCCTTCCCTTTTTTGATCCCTTATTACTTGTTTTTGCCAAACACGATCCCAATCCAGCAGCCATTCAACTCAGCGGGAGTCATTCCATTAATGAAGTTTTGATCTGTAACAGCTTCTTTCATTTGCACCACAGACTATCAGGATCAAATCACAGCTGAATGATGTGGTGGAGCAAATTGACTCATGAACAGTGTAAAGTCTGGCTGCCAGATAATTCCTGTCCTAATTACCACCCGCACCCCATCTCCCTCGGTAATTCCCATTTCCCCACAGCTTCTGCCCTGCACATTCCCAGTCCCTCTGCTGTTCTTCTCCTCTCCCTCTGGTCCCCAGGCGCTTTCCCTGCCACATTTATTCATGAGAGCAGTGATCCTGTGCTGCTGGTTGCTCTGTCCTGTGCTGTGCAGGCCAGGAGCTGGCTGTTGGTTATAGGGCTGCTATAAACTCAGCTGAGAGCACGGGAGTACTCCCTGTTTATGTCTCACTAAAGGCTCTTTGCCATGGAGCTAGCTGTCAGTTTTAACAGGATACTTAGGAGCTTAACACCTTCCAGAGCTCTCAGTGCTATCAAAGCAGTGGTTATTTGCAAATTTGGTTGGGGTTTGCTAAAAAAAAAACAAAAACAAAAAAAAACCAACCAAACAAACCCAAAAGCTGCTAGGAAGTAAATGACTCACAGATGGACAATGTCATCACGAGTTGTGTTTCCTTAAAAAGCCAGACTAAATGTTCCCAGAAGAAGGTAACAGTCTTATAAAATCACAGACCAGGTATGAATGATGGCGCACTGGCAGCCAAATCATCCATTTTCGAGAGCAGGGTCATAAAAGAAGGGTTCGTTTACTCAGGAGAAGTAATTCTGGTGTGCATTTGCAGTAGAGTGAGTAAGGCTCTCAAGGTTACTGACTCTGCAGTGGGAGAAGACTTCTTGTTTCCAGCTCCCAGCCTGCAGCTCATTGCAATCCCAAACAAGTGATCACAGTTGAGCAGCTAATCCTGTTTATTCTAGAGTTTAGCTTGAAACAGAACAGAAAATCTCGGCTACCTTTGAATTTTTTACCTGGAAACTGAACTGAACATCAGTATGCAGCCTTATGTCTTTGCAAGACTGAATTGCACTCAGAAATCTGAAATGCTCAGCTTTGTGCAGAGTCATTTTCATTTTCTTCACTAAGTTTACTTCCCCCTTCCGCTTTTGTACCAAAAGAAAGTGAGCTCTGCTCACCGAGAGAGCTCATGCAGAATGTCAGGCCATTGTCCTCCAGCCACACATTCCACTGATGTTTACATCTGCAAGTTCCACTGCAGAAATAAACACACTGAGCACAACGCTGCCATCAGTTAAAATACCAAGCTGCCTCTTCACAAGACAGGCCGTGCATAGCTAAGCATCAGAATATGTTCCCGGTCCTGTTGTTATTATTATGGTATGACAAAGAGTCTTCACATTTTAATGATGCTATCTTCTAGAGGGAAGAGAATAATTTAACCTGCTTCAGTGGAGACAATAAAAATCTGCGTACTTTTACACATCTCCCTGCTGTCAATGCTGGATTTTTTCCCACTTTTTTTTTTTTTTTTTTTCTTTATGGGGAATGAATAACCATCTACGAAACACCAAGGGCAACTAACAAGCTGAGATAGCCCCATCGAAAACTGATTATTATAGGATCCTTGACTTTTTCCTCTCTGCCCCTCAAACAAAACCTCTTAAAAGTTAACAAACTGAATTTTCTTCTTGACAGGAACACCAAACAATGCTTGAAACAGTGCCCACATCTGGGAAACTATATCTAATCAAATTCACGCCCGCATTGGTTGCCTGGGTAACAATCAGACAGTTGCTCCTACAAACAAACTGCAAACAGCAGAAGGAAATGTGCTCTAACTGCGAGCACCTACTTCTCTGAGCCCGAGCCTTGTTAGTGTAAGAAATAATCGTATGTAATGTGATCTTATTCACAAGGCAGTGGATGAATGGAGGAGGGATATTATGGACGGATTGGCTCGCTCAGGAGGATGAGGAAGACACAGGAGAGGTTGTGAGCAAACGAACATAAAAGCTCAGCTCCATTTTTATCATTCTCTCCTTTTCTTCCCCCTAAGAAGCACAGCATGGCATTTGGATGGAGCTATATGTCCCTGCATAAAGGGGTGATTCATTACCTCTTTCCCAGCACAGAGCCGAAGCTATTGTCTGCATTTCCCCCTGGCAGCACAGGCCCCCAATTGACGGGCTCCCTGTCAGGCTCCTCCTCATGACACACACAAGAGATGGCTCTCAGGGATGTATAGAGATGTGATAGGCACTGCAAAGGCCCTGGTTTCCACAGCAACGGGGATCATGCAGGAGCTCTGAGCCAAACTTCATCCCCACCCCATTCCCCCCCCTTCGTCTGACCACACAGGTTCCCTTCTTCACGCTCACCACGGGCGCTTCCGGGGGAATCCAGCCACGGTTGCACGGGGGAATGTCCCTCACACGCTGAAATGTGGGGCTTGCATAGGCAACTGCTGGCTCCAGGGCTCGCAGGATTTTCAAACAAGCCAAGTTTGGTAGCCTCAAGCACCCCAAAATTATGTTTTAATAAGTAAGATATATAAAATCTTGATATTTGTCTAATGAGTATCTTTGCATGAGGTTTAATTTGACTTCTGGGTTATAAAATTTAAGCCCCTTTCCATATTAAAGTTGAAAGTTAGGTATTTTTTGGTGGTGTTGGTTTGAATTAATAAAATGTAAGCTGCTCACAAAATAAGTCAGACCCAGGACAAAAAGGATCTAAACAAACAATCTTCATGATAATATTCCTAGTGGCATGCTATAAATTAGGCCTATTGCAGCCATCCTGTAACACTGGTTTAAAAAAGGAAAGAAAACAGGATTGTCAAAGGGCTGCTCCTTATCAAAACCTGCATCAATTACCTGTTAAAAGTACTGCAGGGGAACACACTTGTGCTGCAGATTCCCCACACTGCTATGTACAGGCTAAAGCCCCTAAATAGTGCCTTACTTCATGGGTTTCAGGTTGGTGGGTGTGACTGCAAAACTGAAATCATCACCAAAACACAAATATAAGGATGCCAAGCTGACTTCCTGGCCGCAGGAGCAGAACTGACAGAAACAAAAGTGATTTGGGAAAGATTCATCAGCAGTATGGTTGGTTACTTGGCCAGCAAACGAGCCTGCAAGCAGCAAGGATCAAATGCTGGCTGCTCCTCATGGTCAGTTTTTCCACCAGATCCACAGGTCTGGTGTTTTTGGGGAGTTTTCTTTGCCCTTTGAGCAGCAGTAGCCACCCATTGCATGATGCTGGACTGGCCACGTGGCACAGATGGACAGAATCCGGCTCTGAAGTTGATGCTGTCTTCATCTTTACGTTTGCCACGTTTGTACGTTGAGATATTTTGTACCCTCTGTATGTGGGTGTGTTCTCACCCCACCTGGTGCAGTCAGCTCCAGGGAACTCCCGAATTCCTTTAGACCCCGGTGTGATTCCAAATCAGAGAGCTGCTGACCATAGGGTGTTTAAATTTGACCAAAGGACTTTCGAAAAGGTTGGTCAAGGAAAGCTTCTTGCTCCCTCAAGCTCTGAAACAAGACTGTGGTTGCACTCTGGAGGAAAAAGGGAATTTCTGTTTCCTGGTGCCTTAGTTTAATTTTTTTTTTTTTTTTAAGGTAATGTAATGCTTTAATCAAGAGAAACTCTCCAGCAACACCTCATCTTCTTCCTCCTTCTCAGACCACAATCTGCTATGTGCACATTAATCAGATTGTAAAATAGCATGCCCAGGACTGTACCAGGAGCAGGGATTATCCCCTGCAGATGCTGCCAGCACTGGCCTTGCAGCCACTGCAGCTCCAGCTCTGAACAAACACCCTGAGGCTGGTGACTCTGGTGCCTGCTGCTGCTGAGCGTTTCCATGTCAAATCAGATACAGAGGAGAACACGGCGGAAAGTTGTGAACATGAGCAAAGAAAAAACAAAAAAAAAAAGAGCATAAAACTGTGCCATGAAAGCAAGAACAGCCCTCGAGTCCCTAATATTAGAGCATCCACCACATCCGCCTCTGCTGACCTTACCTAGAGGGATTTGCTACATAAGACAAAGAAACTGTCACATGTACTTACAGAAATCAGTACAGAGTTTTTAAGGACTGCTTATAGTTGTCTGGTTTTTATTCCAACTCTGGAAAAATTGTGGGCAATCTTCAATTTCATAAAAATTTTCCCTACAGGCTTTTACATACATATCAACCCGAAGCAGATTATCCATTTTTTAGTGCTGAAAAATGAGATTCTTCCCAGTGGTTTAGCAATAAACACTTCAAAATTATTTTAAGCTTATTGCAAAGCCAAACACTTTAATGTTTAGTGTAGAAGTGTTTGAAGAACACTTTCTTCCTGAGAAATATATTTTTTATTTCTTCTCTGCACCCACAGTATGGTTTTCCAGTTCCAGAAAAAAGCCAACAGGTCATGATGATACTGATGTGCTCTTTGGGAAAGCATCAGGAAAAAGAAATTTGCCTACTGTGTTGCCTATTTCTTCATGAGAGACCTAGGGTTTTTTTGTTTGTTTTTAGATCTTTACTTATTGCTGAGACATTTTATATTGTTAGCAGAATTTCTAAACCTATCTTGAAACTGAATGGTTAAAATGAATTAATGAATGAATAAGACATTAACCTAGGAAGTAGAAACTGAGGCAAAGTATGTATAGTCTGAACCAGTACGGAAAGAAACAGATGCCAGTAGAGTCCTAGAACACCTCATTGTGTCTGAGAAGAAAAAAGTCTCAACAAATTAGTGCTAAATGAAAGATTCCTTTAGGAAACTGCCTTATGCAGGGAATTGTGTTAAGAGATCTCATCAGTAAGGAGATACATTACGAATAAAAGATAAAAGGCATGATAAGTACACATTAAGTTTTGCTTTAAAAATCATATTTTTGTGGGACAATTTACTCTTTGCACTTGCAATAAGAAAACCTGGGACATTTAGTATCAATAATAGACTTTTTTATAACTAATTAACTCATTACCTGATACAATATTCTCTATAAAGACAAACTTCGGTCAGCAGTCCCTCACACCTGACTTTAAATGTGAAATTGGCCATGGCCATCCAAGCCACAAACCCACCTCTGCTACAGCCACAACAACTGGAAGCAGAACTTACTACAGAACACCATTCCGTGGAGGAGCATTACTTTTACTTTTTATCTCCTGCACATATGTCCCGGGGAGAATTCACAGTCTGTGCTTCCCATTTCTGGAAACAGCTCAGTTTGCTTTGTAAACACTGGTCATATGCATCACTTAGGTATCCGTGGTTACAGAGATGTAAAGAGCTCTGGAGTTACGTCCTACTTGTTTTCCAGCTTCTGTGCCTGTGAGCGTTGCTGCAGCAGCCAAAACCGTGGGTCTGAACCAGAGTCTACCAAGGCTGACAAGGAGATGACATTAAATACAAATCTGAATATCTGAATAAATTAGGCAGCTGGTACAACCCCAGTTGGTCTTAATTTATATGCAGAGTAAGCAAGGAAAGAGGAGGGAAGGCGGCTTTAGAGACTACAAAGGATTTTCCAAGCCCACATCATCCTTCCGTGGTATCAAGTGGAAAAACCTGTTACTTGCTCTTCCAGCACACTGCACTGCCACGGACACCAGAGACACTGCAGAGCCTGGATCCACTGGGAAGCTCATCCTGGGGCTGCCCAGGCCAGGGCAGCTCTGCTGGCCCCACCAGATGCAGGAGAGGCTACCAGAGGGTCCCCATGCCAAGCCTTTCCCATCCCCACACTGAAGCAGGGCCAGGAACATCCTCAGCTTCAAATACACATCCACTGAAATTCAGGAAGATATCCACTGCTGCCCTTTAAGTGGGCACAAAGAAAGCAGAAAGCTGAGACTGGCATGCCACAGGCACCCTTTGCTGCTCTGGGTTAAATAAAGGAACTTCACCATTCGCATGCCGGGGTTAATTACGCAAAGAGAACAAAGTGATGTTCCAGAAGCTGAAATTCACTGTTTCTACAAAGGTTAATACCTGCAGTGGTTCATTCCACTAAGCTATGCTGTTCTAAAAAGGAAGGTGATCTGTGTTCTGCCACCACATTTCGAAAATTGCTTAGTCTTGGATCAGAGAAGATCTTGATGACACCTTGCTGTAAAAATAAAATGATAGATTCGGGTCTGCGTTTTACAGTCCCACAACACTGATCTTTGATATTTCTTAGGCAAACTTCCTGTTTGAGGTTTGGAGATGGTTTTATTGTTTTTTTTTTTTTCTCTCCTAGAAAAGGTTTGTTGCTCATATTCAACCTCTGAAATCTCTTGCGCACTCCCTGTCATACTATTTTTCAAAAACAGCATTTGATCTTGTGAAATAAATAATCTGAATAATGCATGAGAAAGACATTTTAAAGCCCAAATTCCACCCTTCCTTTCTTCCTCCTACTTTTCCCATTTGGCATTAAAGCTATTATAAACAGGCACATTTTGGTAACAAGCTAGACTGCCTGTGGATGGCAGAACTATCATCAGTTGGAGGAGCAAAACCACACACAGGAAAAACTCCTTAAATGTAACACTGGAACAATAAATTCTGCTGAGACAGTATTGATTCAGCATACTCCTGAAGTATGTTCAAGCTTTTAATTCCATGCTCTCTCACTCTTTTTCCTTAAGACCATATTACATTAAGTCAGACACCTTTCTGAGACCTTTTGGTACGGCATTTAAACGTGACTGCCAGCCTTAGCGGCATTCTCACGTTTGTGAACAAAAACCAATTTGCTCTAAAAATGCATCTCCACAAATCCGTGTTCCCAAGTTAGCGATTTGTTTCATTGATATATTTTATAAGCCATTATTTATTACTTTTTAAAGCATGTGGCATGTAGCAAAAACCTAAAACTTACCACGCTGCTTCATGAGTGACAGACAGTGGCCATAATTCCATACCAAACTCTAACATATTAACATCAGTTTTCGGAATCTTTCAATCCCACAGCACGTCTGGCTGCTCTTTAACAAAGGGGAGTGGTTTTAAGGATCTGTGAACAGTTTGTGTCTCCACTGGCTCATCAGAAACACGGAAGAGGAGCACAGTTCAAGCTCCCTGCAGCACAGACTGGGGGATAAGCTGGAAAAGGAGCCCTGCTCACTGCACACAGCCCAGGCACAGCCGTTCCTGGTGACAAATGGGGGGAAGCTGATGTTCCATTCTGCTCCTTGTAGGTAATTGAGATAGCACCAGGGATGAATAGCTGGGGTGACACTCATTGCAGAGAGGCTTGTTCTCTCCCCTGGTCAGTCTCCAAATCTACACGTTCCCAGGGAACTCAGAAATATCTTGTGGCCTGGAACAATTTAACTCTGCCCCTCTCCTGCTTTGGAGTCCACCTTTCATCAGGATTCCTGCTCTTACAGCTCTCCTGGAGTCATGGAAGAACACCAGGGTAAATTAGCCCATCTGTTTTCATCTGGCAGGCATTCAGCAAGAGACAGTTTAGCAAAAGTGTTGAAATAAATGCTTAACCTTAAACTTGCTATTAAGGACCTAAGGAAATGCTTTTCTGGATTAAGAACAGGAACCACTGAAAAATGAAGGAGATGTTCACTGTCTGCAGCACAGTCAGAGGCCTCACAGCAGAGAGGGAGCTGCTTCCAGGGTAAAATCTGTGTGGGATGGGACAGTTGGTGGAGATGATGCCTTAAGTTCTATCTTTGCTGTATTGCAGACTCTGTACTGCCCAGGGTGCAGCTCTGAGCTCACACTCAGGGTCACTCAGCTCTCTGCACACAGCAGCGACACAAAACAAATCCTTTTCCTGCTGCACACCAAGGACAACTTTCAGCCCAAAAGCACAAACAAGGGTGGCTGGAGGGAGGAACAAGAAGGATGGGACCTCACAGCCTGGAGCTGGAATGGGACAATTAAACCCCAATGTGCAAATGGACCAAAACTGATCAAAGTGTGAGACCTCGTGACCCTTTGTCCATTTTGTGACCATTTTGGGTTCACCTTGGGTGCAGCCCTGGCCAGGTTCTGTCCTGCTCAAGATGGATCCTAAAGTCCTTTCAATGAATATCTCCTTTATTCTCTGGCTCTGTCCAGTCTCTGCTCCAGGTTAGCCTTCCCAAGGCATCGGTTTCTGGCATCCCAGAGGGACAGTGAGGCACCTGAGACCCTCCCTGGACCAGAGGAACCCCCAGCTCCCTCTCTCCACTCCTGCTGGCACTCAGAGATGGTGGCCATGTGTGACCACAGGACAGGACACAGATGTGGAGCTTTCAGATGCCATCTTCATGGAAAAAAAAGAAATAAAATAGGAGGAGGATTGCACAGCACTGCTTTTTGACAGTGTTTAAGCTCTCCTGGCTCTTGTCTTGGGCCATCTCACCCTGCAGATATCAGAGTGGCACTAGTCCCAGGCGGGCATGGAGGCAGAGACCTGAGTTCCCAGGGATGCAGACAGCTGTGCTGCCCACAGGTGCAGGGGGCACAAGCAGAGGGGCAGTGCCCTGTGCTGTCACCTCAGCCCCCCACCCTGCCACGGGAGGTAGAAGCAAACAGCTCAAACTTTCTGTGATGATGGGGGCAGCGAAGATCCAGGTGGCAGCTCCTCCACAGGTTCATAATAACTCTCCCTTTGCAATACAAATACTGCCTGCAGGTGTTTGCTCCTGCCTTTTCACAAACTCAAACGAGACAACACGTTTGCACATGACTAATCTCTTCATAATGCGTTTTACCTCCTCCAAACTGCTTATAAATGTAATTATTTTTCAAAAGACCGAGAAATCTGCCAGATCTTTATATATAGGTCCTTGTGGATGACACAATCCATCACCTTTCCAGCAAAGAACTATACAGAATGAAATATTTAATAGGTGATAAATTAAATATTAATGGCCAATGCATCACAGACATCTCCCAATGTTTACATGAGTATATAAGCTAGGGTGCTTGTTTTTGTAGCAGCTCAGTCTGTTCCCACCTATGCCTGCCAAGTGTTTCATAGGCCCCTGAGCAACCCCATGGCCCCAAAGTCACCTCTAAGCAAAACATTCCAGCTCCAGAAATTCAAACTCAAGTTGTTTCAGTTCCTCCTCCTGCATCCCTCAAATATCCCCCTACCTTACCTTCTGGGCTTGCCTGCCTGTCTCCATTACCCTCAAAATACTGTAGCTGGAGGTCATGGTGGCACAAATAGAAATGACTTACCCCTGCTTTCATTCACACAGGAACAAACCCAGCCTCTCCCTCAGCTGCAGAGGTTCTGTGGGAGGTTTTGAGGGGGCTGCTCAGGCAGCTGGAAGGTGCTGTGTAAAGAGCAGAGCATCCTGCTGGGGTAATTAGAGAGCTCCTGCCAGATTTATTCCAAGATCAAGGCCCTAAACTTATTTGACTCCCATACCTTTGAAAAGCTGCACACTTAATATTGGACTGCAGGAGAAGTACTTTGGCAGCTTGAGAGGGGAGTTGTGAAAAAGTCAAAGTCTTCCTCCCCAAAAGTAGTTTGCTGACAAAAGAGCATTAGGTCATCTGGGACAGGTGCTGTCTCTCACGGAAATCAGTGGGGTTTTAAATCCTGCAATTTTTTCCTCATCACCTGAAAAAGAACCCCATTGTGGCAGTTCACACAAATTCTTCCACTGACTTCTCTTGAGCAAGACAAAGCAAAAAAGAATGTAAAGTTTCCATTTTTAATCCCCTTCAAAACAGCTCAGGCATGTATGATGGCAGTAGCTGTGAGAGGTAATTGCTGCACAGTGGCCCAATTACTCACATACTTCAAAACAACCCCAAACTCCCACCTGCTATGAGTGAAGGGCTTAAAAGGTGTGGGTTGTGAAACAGGTAGAAGCATCATTTCAGAGCTAAATGTCAGTTTAATTTTTTTTTTCTTTATTCTTACTACAAATTCTCATTAACTTAAATGTGGCTGTTACCTGTGACTGGTGTTTTTTGAGTGTGGTTGGTCGGTTGTCTTTCTTTCTAACTTGAAGCTCTTATTTCAGATGAATTAAAGCCTCCAATCTCTATGGGAAACCGAATTTCGGAAGATTTGTGTAGTGCAACTAAAACCACAAAGCACTTCCCCAAGGTTCATGGGGTCTTTAGAGACCTGCTGTGGTCTCTAAACATGGCTTAACATGGCTTGTAAAGGCTACAGACATGGAGAGATATCCTCTACAGAAAGGATTTTCTTTGTTTTCCTTGGATTTTTTCATTTTTTAACAAAAAAACCGTCTCATTATGAAGATTGGCTATAAACTATTCCACATAGTTTGGGTTGAGTTGGAGTCTCCTTGTGAAAAGCCCAAGTAACAGAAACCCTTCTTCACCCTTTAATTACAGTAGCAGTGTTGGGTGGTGTCGCATAAAACCGACCTTTGGCTTTATGTTTGCTGTGCTAAATAAATTAAAAAAAACAAAAAAATCACAATTTCCCACTAACAAACACAAGCATATCTTATCATTCACGGTGTGAAGTTGTTACTACAGTGCCATCTTCAGTGCGTTACACAAAGTGGAGCTCTCCTGAAGAGGATTTTTTCCCTTTGTTCTTTATGGGTTGGAAATGGATTCACAGAACTTCAGCTCTAGAGGAATGAGTAAAAGAAAAAAGGTGAAAGCCTTCTCTCTTTGCTAAAAAGAAAGAGAGTGTTGTTATTAAGAAAATAAACTGTTATACATGAGGCATATGCAATTATTAGGCAAAGCAATCTGAATCTGGCCACCACAATAGGTTTTGAGGCAAGAACTGGTTGTTCTCATTTACTGCCAGCGACACTCAGCAACACCACACAGAATTCCAATTTCGCATGTGCACATGGATTATGTGTAGCACAAACCATTAGAACTGTCAATGCAAGTTTTGACTTTTATATAGCATACTATTGTACTATTTATACTTGTATTCCATAGTATACAAGTATACTTTTTACAGACAGGGAAAAACACGAATCTCCACGCATCTGACAGAGAACTTGGGCTCGCTCTACTGTGGGGGAGATCTCATTTGGCCAAACAAGCCCTTCCTACCCAGTGCCCAGACTTCAGACAGGACCCAGCAGCGAAGCTTACCTCTACTGCAAAAGGGACAAGCCCAAGAGCAGCCAGCCAAGGAGAGTCTCACATCCTTGATGACAGAGCTCCTGTGCTGCTTTGCTTCCCTGCGATGCTGAAACCAGGACGATACTGAGCCCTGCTACAGCCTTGCTCCTCGGCCCAAGGATGCTGTGGGCATGGCACAGGTGACCTCTGGAGGGTAAAGGAGAAGGCAAAGGGTACTGCCATGCTCCTGATGTCTCTGGGTATATCTAGTTCATGATAACTCCAGTTCTAGCTCACTGCAAGTGCCTGCAGAGTGGGCTTGAATGAATTCACGTTTCTGCTTCAGCCCCATCTGGCACTGAAAGCCACTTGGGCAAACTGAGCGTGTCCGTGTAGAATGTCAAAGGGAATAATCGTGTGGAGAAACAGGAGCTGAGGCCAACTCCACACCTCAGTCCCACAGCGTAGCAAAAACAGCCAAAGGAGCCAATGACAATGGAAAATATGAGTGATTTTATTACTATAATGCAGATGTTCTTTTGGGAGGGGATGTATTCGCTCGGCCTTTTTAGGCTTGTGCGTTTTCTTGCGGATGGCTCAGAGTTGTATTGCTCTGCAGAGAGTAAACAGCTCTATTTAACAGCTGAAGAAGAAAAGTCTGCAAAGAAGAAAACACAGCTTATCCACTTTCAGCGATATTTCTCAATCTGAACAATAGACCACTGTGCAGAGTACAATGGTACTTCCCTTTTGAAATGGATTGTATGCTGATAATACTCATCATTTGCATGCTGCTTTCATGTTGAAACCACATTACAAATGTATAGGAATCCTCACCAACACACTTTACAATTTATAATCCTTACTATCTTTGCTGTCATAAGTGGTATAAATTACTTGACAAAGCTACACAGAGAAAATGTGTCACACTGTTGTTTTGTTGACCAATACAGCAAAATCATAAAATCGTGCTCATGGCATAGCTCCAACAGCTGAATTGAAACTCCAGATTTAAGGGGAAGCTACTTAAAAAATAAAACCTCTTATGGCATCCATTCTTGAGAAAGGATTACAAAATAGGGGCCTTGTTTGTTGGCACAAACCAAATTTTCCCAAATTAATTCCTAAATATTTCACTTGTACTTTCTGAATACTTCACTTTGTTAAGGCAAAAGTAATTTTCATTGAACAAAAAGAAATCTTAAATCTAGGTTATTCACGATGCTTTAGCTCTTTATTTTCTTTTAAAAAACCCATGAAAGTTAAAGGCAAAGCCTTTTTTTCCTAGATATTTGGACCCAATTTCCTGATCATATTTGTAAAACCACTGATTTACTGAACTGATCATAGAAGTAAAGATCTTCATAAGCATAAAACAGTGCAATGACATGATGATATTTAGGAAGGAAACTCTACGCACCCCAACTATTTCAAAGTGTTAACCCCACCCAAAAAATCTCCCCTTGTATGACATTTGTACTCTTGTTGCTGATCAACTTCATCAAACTGCAGGCACGACCCAACAGGAGCTCCAAGTCTGGTCCTGAGGAACGCCTGTGGATGTAACTCCCATTAAAGCAAACAGAGAGGGAACATTCCAAACCTTGCATTTCATTTCTGCCACACAAAAGGCAGAAGGACATTGAGGATGCAACTAAATTGTGCCCTGAGCTGCACATCTAAGTCCCTTGGCACCCAGGGGCACATTCTAACCCAAGAATGGAAGTTGAAATGTTGCATGCTAAAAATATAAACACAACTGCTTTCTTCCTCTATCTCTTAGTAAAATACTTTAATAGTACAGATAGTAACCAACAATGTGACCATTCTTTAAAATGCCTGTCTTTTTCAGTCTGGAAAAAATCCAAATTCAGCCCATTTTCGCTTTTCAGAAAAAAACAAAAAAACAAAACAAAACAAAACAAAAAAAAAAAAAAAAAAAAAAAAAAAAAAAAAAAAAAAAGAAATAGGAAGTTATTCTCCTACCCTTCTCCACAAAACTGTTTTTGGGTATAAGCAAACACAGACTGCACATACACGAGACTGGTGACCTGGAGCCTTATTTGCGGTGTACAGACAAGTAGAATACCCTGCTGAGAAGGACTCACAGGGTCTATGAAATCCTGCCAGGGAGCAAGAAAATCTGCTGTATGGTACATCCTTTCCTGCAGTTTCTTGCAGTGAAGAGCTCAAAATCTGTCAAAACATGCTGCCCTTCGTGACTCTGCTCATTGAGATGTACATCCTGTACAGTGCCTCATCTTCGGATGCAGCACTGATGCAGCACAGGAAGAGAGCCCCTACCAAAGCCACTGCTCAGCATTATTGGGCACACACCCCCACACCCAAACACTGACCCCCACACCAAAACAGCTCCCAAAATGCATCCACACCTAGTTAAAAGCATCCCTGAGAAATCTGTATCACCTCTGGTTTAACCTGAGTAATTTGCGCAAGACTTTTCAGTGAACAGTGACACCAGAGCCCAGCTCAGGGAAGTGGGTGCAGGATTTAGCCACAGTCTGTCAGGATTCAGCTGGCTGCATCACATTTCCATTGCACTGCACAGTTCACAGTTGTGGAAAGCCACAATTGTCCAGCTTCAAAAGCCCAGCACAAAACTTCCCACCAGAAGCTTAAACCGTTTCCTACTTTTTTTTTTTTGGATCATGCACCATCTGATGTGACTCAGAAACCATCCAGGACGGGCTCTTAGTTTGCCTTTTTTAGCTGTTTTCTAGGAACTGGCAAATTCCACTCTTCTGCCTCTTTGGAAACTGCCACCAACCCAAGCCTAGAAAAACCTTCAGCTGCAAGAGACTGGCTCACTGAAGGTGAAACGAGAGCATGGAGCGGGAGGATGCTCTGGAAGGTCACTGTGAACACATTTCCAGGAAATTGCATGAAATTAAACCAAGAAATTAAATCCTCGTGGATGAGGGAAACTTGGGAATATTCTTTGTTACTCTACTGCTACAAAATGATGACTAAACCATTTAAAGATCACTTTCTGCTTTCTGGGAGAACAAAGACCAAAGAGAAGTGAGGTGCCACTTGTTACCCATCACAGCTGTACTCCACTGTGTTAAGCCTTCATACACACACATAGAAAAACATCAGATTTAGTGACAACTAGGACTTTTTTTTTTTTTTTCCCCCTTATCTGATCTTTATTTGTGCTTTTGAGGGATTATTTATGGAATTATTACTTAGGGAATGGAAATTCGATATAACTCAGTATCTGTCTATTACCAGTGACTGGTACTTTAAAAATAACACACTGAAATGTACTGCTTCCAGACAATCAATTAATAATCTCATGAATTGCTAGTGCATACAAACAAAATTAGCAGTAAACCAAAGATACTTGCAGTAAACTCCCTAGTTAATGAAAAACAAGAGCAGAGTAACTTTGCTCCATTACAGGGAGAAAGTAAATTGTATTGTTAAGAAAGCATTTGTATTTTATGTGAGATCCACCCCAAGTGCACGTATAAACCAGCAAATTTATATAGTTTTGTACCCATAGGACAGCTCTGGGATGCTCCCAGCTCTTGAATCATTGGAGAGTCCCACTGACATCAAACAGACACAGGACTGCACTTGGTCCGTGCTCTCCCTACAGCCCTTTGAAAACAGTAACAGCTTTACCACACAAATCAACAGAGTATAAAGCAAGATTATATTACATTTCAAGCCAAGAAATACTTATTTTTATTTCAGTGATGGATAGATCTTGTACTTTCTGCCTTTTTTTTTTTTTTTGTTCACTAGGGTGAGGCAGATTTGACTCCACTGAAGTCTGTTCAGTCAGTCTGGATTTACATTGCTAAATTTCTGAGAAGAGTTCGTCCCTGAGCAACACTATTCTTATTTTCCAACACAGCATCAATTCATAACATACAAGGATGAGCCATTTGAAACTGGAAATAAAGACTAATAATGACAAAACACATTAACAGAAGATTCTCAAGTTCCTCTACATTCAGAAAAGCAGTTCACACTTATTGTCAAAACATGAATAATTAATTCTTGGTTCTCAAGTTTTTTCTTTAGAAAGAAATTTTATGGAATATCATATGTAGGACTGTCTCAACTAATGCTACACTTCAACTAGAAGTGAAAAAAATCTGTATCAAGTCCTGATTTTCCACTCCACATCCCATTCTGATTCTCATTCTCTGCCATTACAACGCACGTTAAACCCTGCACAACAGGGAATGTTTAATCTAACTGTAATTCTGTTCCTGCTCTTCTCCCTTGCCATGAAGATTTTTATGAGGCTTTGTAAACCATTTTAACTACAAATATAAATTTGGAAGTTGAAACTACCTAAAGGTGTCTTTGCAACTTTCAGTTATAAAACAAACCTAACCAAATGAAATGGTAGATGGATTGGTGCTTTTGCTTCTTCTAAGGACAGATTAACTTTTCTTTCCTCTGAAAAAATGTTATTTAAAATGACTAATATGTAAGAGAGCAGAATCAAAGCAAATGCCCTTAACATTATGTCATTGTTCCTCTAATCACTTCTGGGTTGAAGAACTGAGAATCCAACTAAAAACTAAATTCTGCTTGTGGTAGTAATGGGGAAAAAAAAAAAAATCACTGACTTTGGAGGGATTATTTGCACAACAGGTAAAAGGAAGATTTTGTTGGACAACAGAAGATGAGAAAAACTTTCTAAAATACAACAAATTGTTGAGGTGGTTGGAAAACACTACTGCATAACTGCTTTACAGATTCTTTCTCATCCATATACAAATAATCCAAAGGAGAATATTACAGGCACTTAACAAAGTCTACTTTCAGAAATACAATAGTACCAAACAATTTTATTAATATTTCATACAAATTTTGAAGTCAACACTGACTAGTATTTTGATGTTGATGAAGGCAAACAAAATTAATAAACAATAGGTTTCTGTGTTTTACATTGGACTAGATGTCGTCAGTAACTGTCTTAATTATAAACTAACCTAAAATAGTAATGATCAAAACAGGGTAAAGCCAATACATTTTGTTTTCTTTACTTTATTTCAAAATAGAGTGATTATAAATACATTCTTGTTATATTTCCTTCCTAACTCTTTGGATGCAACCAAAAAAAAAAAAAAAAAAAAAGTCTCACTGTGCTCATTTCATACAATATCAACATACAAATCATGCAAAAGATATTATAGATATTATACCACCATCAAGTTCTGGATGTTTTTTTTCTTGATTCTGAAACATTTGTTAACATTATTCACAAGGCCATGCCTTCATAATTTATATCATCATTATGGCTTTAAAAAAAAAAAAAAAAAAGCATTTAAAAATATATATTTATACTAGATTGCTGCATTATTGTCAGTCTTGAACACTAAATGCAAAACATAAATCACCTGTTCTTGTGTTCTTGCACCGCGGTATTTGCTTTCTGATAAAATTGCACAATCTTTTTTTTTTTTTTTTTTTCTTTTTCAAGGAAACAATTACACTTTATTGATTTCATTTAAAAATGGAAACTTCTTTATAATACAATGGAGACAACAGGTTATGTCAACACCTTCACTGATTTAGTTTATGTCTATGGGTCTTAACAGCCATTTTACAAGCATGGCCACTCAAACCAATAAAATGAACACACAGACCCGTTAAGCCACACCCAAGAGTCACCTTCTCAGAAAGACTGACCAGAGATTTGAATGGACATCACACTAAAACTGCTGTGCAGACACATCCACTGCTTCAAAACATGGAGAAAATCAACCAAGGCTGCCATTCAAAGTAACAATTCCACAGAAAAATAGTCTTTTGCCAGCTTCTGCGTTCTTCACTCACACTATTATGCCTACATATTGCACCGTACATTGTAAAACACTTAGGGACAGTTTCTACAGGGAGGTCCAGATTGTGCAACCTTTACTGATGCTGGTGAACCAACACTCAACTGCATAACCCCAGAGGAGTCACCGGGCTCTATGGATTATATACAATGGTTCTGAGCTGGCTTGTTTGGAAGTCAATGACAAAACTCTAGCTAAGCCCCACTCTTGGGCAGGTGTCTGATTATTACCTCATGGACAGTGCCTCTGCAGATGATTTAGGTTGAGGTGAAATGCTCTGCTGGAACTGGGGCCCCGGTGATCAGAAAACTCTGACCCGGTGTAATGGTACAGCACAACGGTTCAGTTCTTTTGATCAGCAAACAGAATACACCACTCTAAAACCCCCCAAAAAAACCCTCAAACAAATTAAAAACAAACCAACAAACAAACAAACAAAAACCCAGAAAAAAACGCCCCCAGAAAGCCTCACAACACAAAATAAAACAAACAAAACCCCCTAATTTTTCTTTTAGCTGAGGAAGGTATGATCATTTATCACTGTTCTTTTGACTCAGGGCAACACAAGTCATAAGCACATCAGTTTTACCATCACTTAGAAGAATTTCCTTGCTGTTTTTAATAGTTTTAGCACGTTCCTCTCAGGAGGATCACACAGGACACGCCAGTGACAACGCACTGAGCGTGTCAGACACGTTCTGCTTTGGCAAACCCCGAGGGATTTGGACACACCCTCGAGGCCACAGAGCACACCCTGTCATCCTGAGCAGGAGCCAGCAGAGCCCACCTGATCATGGACCTTCTTAATCCACAGACAAAAAACTCAATAAACTCACACGTCCTCATCCAAACCATGCATTGCATCGTTGGTCAGCCAGGAGCTTTTTATGGCAGAACTGCGTGTGTACGCAGCATCCATGTCCTCAAAATCCCCATGACATTCCGAATTAAGCTAATTATTGTGCATGGATAGATGCAGCTTTTTGAAAGAAACTCAGCCGCTAGTTTATCGCTCGTAATTTTATTATCTCAAGTCATGTATATACTTTGCAGTGTGGTGAAAAAAATAATAAAGCCACCCTCTCTCTTAAGCCAAAAGAGCATAAATAAATGTCTGAAAGTAGAGAAATGCTTTGTTTGCTTTCTCTTAAATAAAGAAGCACTGCTCTTTTTTTGGTCTATTTTGATAAAAATATACTGCAGGCTGTTTGCCAAGTATCATTCCAGAATAAAAATTTCAACTCAGTGTCATAAAGCCCTGAAATTAGAGGTTTATACTGGAAATAGCTGACACAGCCTTCTCCACAGAATTATTATTGGGTCTTGCTCTAATTTCTGCTAGCTTCAAATTCATGAAAAACGTTCATGTTTATATCCTACTATCTTAATTGACTTATGTATTGATTTTAAGAGGTAGGGAGGAATAAAGGTTCTGAAAGCAAAGGAGATAAGAGGGTCTTATCCAAAGCTCATCAAGTCAAAGAAATTTTGTTAATCTCATCTCATAGATTTGCTGTAGGCTGCTTTACCAATATACCTCCATTCTCATGTCAAGGAACCATCTATCAGTGAGAGACAACGGGGATTTTCCATTCTCCTGCCTTTTCTCCTGGCTGCTCAGACTCAGCTTTCACAAAGGCCAGCTCTTACTCTCTAGTTATGAGCTACACACTCCTCTGAATTGAGACCACTGCATCCATTTTGCACTGTGGTTTTAGACAGGATTTGCCACATGGTTCACTGTTGTGACCAGGTTCTGCTGACTAACAGCAACCAGAGAGATAAGAACAGAAAACTTCTGCACGTACAATTACAATACTCCCCTTAGCATGAATTCCTCTAAATACTTCTGAAAAATATTCAGATTAAGCTGTAGAGACCTGAAGAGCAAGGAAACTGATGGCAAATAACTGCCTGGGACACAATACTAAAAAACTAATCAACCTATTTTAAAATGCACCATTGGTAACAAATCTGAAATAAGGTGATATGCTAATCTCACAAGAATAGTACAGAACAATTTTATTATTATTATTAATAATATTATTATATCTGATCACTTAATTCTGGACGATGCTATACATTACATCCCCGGTTGCTGTTTGGTATATTGTTCTGGTTTTATTTATACTGAATGATTAATGCATTGTGATCAGGAAAGCAAGTCAGGCATATTAAATACATATTAAGGAGTACATATATTTTTCCTATGTAGTATACAAAGTATTTCATAAATATGAATTATATTACAAAAATAATTTCTGCTACGCTCACACAGTAAGCACTTTGACAATTTTGGGCAACCTGTTGGGGTTGCAAGAGTTTCACGTAACTGAGAAGGAACTCTAGTTTTAATTGGAGATGAGTCTTAGAACAGATTCTGCATAAATATCAAATATTTTCTTCAGATGTCACGAATACTGCAGAAATCAGGTTGAACTATTTTCTTTCTTTCTTTTTTTTTTTTTTTTCAATTTTCTGTATAGACATGTATGCTTCAAGTGGTCAGATTTATTTCATAGGTATGTAATGCATGGTGTATTTTAAACAAATATTTGCACAATTTAACATTATAATTCCAGTGGTTTCAAGATGCAGCCCATAAATGTAACCAATTTACACATACTATTGAATGTTCTCTCTTTGCATGCTTGTTACTTTCCAGATAAGCTTTAAACAGTGCCATTAGAACACCACAGATCAAAGGATTACTCCAGTTCCACCAACTTAAATCCACGTGCAGGATGAAGGACCCAGCTGAAGTACAAATATCAGTACCAGGTTTCTTGTGTTTGCTCTAACAAATCACAAGGAGACGATGGTTTGCATTTAAGATACAAAACATATATGCCTCTTGAGGTTAAATTCAGTGTAACGTGTATAAAGCATCCCTTTGGCAATAGAGTTTGCAGTATCCCTACAGGATTCCACAGGGCATGAGCTTTATGGAGTAAAATCTATTAAGGAAATTCTCCTCTACTTGACAAATCGAACGCAGCTACAGTTAATCAGACACCCTTGGACACACCTGTATATACCTCTATGCCTATCAATATATTATAGTATTTGGAAGTTAAAAGTCAACAAAAGGCACTTTCATCATTAAATAAATGTCCTCGGTAGGCAATAAGATTGTATGACCTATATTTTATTCAAAGCTGTTTGTTCTTCAAGGACTTGTAGGTAGTCAGGTGAACCCTGAAGTTTAGCTTTTAGTTCAAAATATTCACTTTTTCTTTGTTCTACTACAATTTTACTATGATTACCACCTATTAGAGATTTCTTGTTTTTTTTGTCTTGCAGTTTCTCTGGGTAACGTATTTCAAAGCCACTGACCCCTATGCTGTTGTATTCTTTTTTACTTTCAAGAAAATTCTGAATAAATACATTGGAATCCCTCCCAGGGAATAACTCATCCAGTTCATCGATTGTGCTAAGTCTTTTTCTGGTATCCACATGCAATAAATCTTTCTCCTTGTCATTCATATTTCTCAGAATGACTTTTTGCCCTGGTGGGTCAGCAAACGTGAAGCCTGTTTCAGACTCTTTCAAGCCACAGGTATGACTTTTGCTCATCTGCTCAATGGTTTGAGGAATGAAGGCCTCTGCACCCAGTCCATCTTTTTTGTTCGACTTGTGATCGTGCTTTCTTAGCTGCAGTTGCATAGAACTGCACTCCTGGTTTCCAATCCCTTCATGCTTTATGGTTGGTTTTTTGTTGCGCCGAAGCACAAAAACAAGGAGACAAAAAGCAACAAACACTGTTAAAATCAGCACAACCAATATGCTTAGGATTAGGATGGACAATGGAACTGGGCCACCAGGAGGACTCCGGACTGGTCCCGGTGGTGTTGTAAAAGTAACAGCAGGCATGGGACTAGTGAATAGAGCAGATGGCTTGTTTAAAAGTTTAGGGCAGAGGATCTCATTTTTCAGAGACTTAAGTTCTATGTTAGCAAACTGCACGGGCGTTTCACATTTCAACTCCTTCACCACAATACCGTCACTTAGCTTTTCAAGCCACAGTTTTAAAGCAACTAAATCACAAGTGCAGTCCCACGGATTACCTTCCAAATCTATTTGTGTAAGAGATTTTAGCTGATCGAGAACACCACTTACAGGTAAATACATGAAGTGATTGTTCCTCAGATTCAGTCTAGCAAGTGGTGCACCAGCAAAAATATACGCTGGCAAGCTTCGCAGAAGATTGTTGTTCAGGTAGAGCAACTGCAAATTTGGCATTAAGTCAAAGGTGCCTGCTAGGATTTCTTTGATAACATTGTATTCCAAATACAGATATTGCAAGTTGTGGAGGCCAGCGAACATTTCAGGGCTCAGACGCTCTATCTGATTGCCATTGAGATACAATCTCCGTAAATTTGTAAGGTTGCGGAAAACATCTCCCTTGATCACTGAAATCCGATTGCTGCCTAAGTGGAGCAAATCCAGCCCCTCAAACTCAGCGAAATCTGTAGTATCCACATCCTTAATGTAATTGCCATTTACATGCAGTTTCTTGGCATTGAAAGGTTTCGGTACGAGTTCGGCCATCGATTCTATGTTTCTCTCTTGGCAATTTACACTTAATCCCAAGTCTGAAGGATGAGTTTTGCAAATGCAAGGGACCGGACAAGGAGTTAAAGGAGGCACCCTGGTCTGATAAGATACGATCTGACTGAGATTGCGATTGGACAGCGCTTTGCCTGCTACTATCCCCGAGATCTTCGAAGGGTTTGTAGTCTTTGGCGGCTTTGTGACTAATCTGTGCACTGATGTTTGAGTGGTGTGGCCGTTGGGCGTGCTGTAACCGGGCTCCAGCTGCGAGGGAGGCAGGATGCGCACGTCAAAATCGCTCCCCGTCCCCATGGAGCACAGCTCCTGCTTATTGGTTTCCTTCAGCAGCCTTCCGTACAAGTCACTGGGTGTTTCACAGATAGCCTCTCCAATGTAGATGTTGTAGGGCATGTTCTCCAGCCAGGCTTTCAAAGGCAACAAATCACAGGTACAATTCCAGGGGTTGTCTTCCAGCTGCAATTCAACAATTCGCCCGATGTGTTCCAGAACTCCAATGTACGGAAGCTTCTGTATTCGATTCCCCCGTATATCCAGATGGGTTAGAGAAGCAAATCGAAAAATATTATCGGGAAGGAATGAAATCAGATTGTCATTAAGTATCAGGACTTTCAGCTTGTGAAGCTTATTGAAGGCTCCCCGTTCAATAAACTTGATTAAATTGTAGTCAGCTTGGAGATACTCCAAGTTCTCTATGCCAAGGAAAGTGTCAGCCCGGAGAATCTTTAATTCATTGTTGTTCAAGTGCAACTGTTTTAATGCACTAAGACCCATAAAGGCCCCTCCCTCAATGTTCTGTAACTTATTATTACCCAGTTGCAAGGACACTGCATGTGTGAAATTAAGAAAGGAATTTGGGTATAGAATAATTAGCAGGTTGTTTTGAAAGTTGAGGTGGTAAAAATTAGACCATGGTGGTTTAAGCTGATTTGGTCTGTAGACTGCAACCTTCTCACAGTTGACATAGAGTACATTCTCAACTGACACACAGGAGCAAACATTGCAAATTTCCACAGATATATCAGCATCTGCAGTTGTAGAAGAAACTGGAGATGACAGAACCAGAAAGAGCCACAGAATCATCTTCTTATGATCAGCAAGCAACCTTAGGCTCCTGAACAAAGATAAAGAATCTGAAGAAGAAAGAAGGGAAGAAAAAGAAAGCATTTTTCAGTTGACATTGTTCCAAAACATTGTTCGAGTTAGAAATTGTATACCACTGAGCTACTGTACCTGCCAAGGATTATAGACAAACTACAAGAACTGAATTTAAAATAACATGAAAGACTTTAACAACCAAACAACTGCACGGGAACTGGGATTATTTCAAACACGGAATTTTAAATTCTTGTAGACAAACACAAATAACTCTCAGGTCTGTCAAATGTACTTCTCTCTCTCTTGTACATGCCAAGCATGCATAACTAACAAAGTAGAATAACCAAAGGATATTCCAATTTTATGCATATTTACTCCCCTCAATTGTGCACTGCTCATATGCTGCTGTGCATTTCAGGGATGTTAAACACAAATGCTGACGCTATGCATGCCCAAACATCTGGGATGGGACAGCACAATATAGAAAGGATGGAGATGCTGACACAAAAAGCAATGCCTATGCTCAGTATAGGTCTCTAAAGCAGCAATGCATACAGATATATCACCATGATAAAGATATTCTCTCAAGGGCTGCATAGGCATGCACACACATTGCTTCTGTCACTTCTGATATCTAGTTTAAATAAGTAGGTGTTAAACTGACTGCAGAAATACAACTATCCACAAACCAAGATCAGCTCTGGGTGACCAATGGAAGCACACTGACATGGGAGAAGCATGCACAAGCATACAGCCCCATCCCCAGGAATAACGATACACTGACTTGCAGGGCAAAACAAAGTCACAGTCTGCCAGCCTGACACTATTGAAATCGGAGAACTATTTTTTTTTCCCCTAAAATATTATGTAATTTGCTCTTATTCCTGCATTGATAAGAACCCTTTGCATATAGCCTGGCCATTTTTTACTGAGCTGCCATTTTTTAAGGAGAAGAACTCGAGCTACAGCATTTCCTCTGAGTTATAAGGTAGGGTTTTCCCCCCCTTTTTAAGCAAATCAGTCAATAATCAATACACTGCACAAACACACACACATTCCATCTTCCCATTACCCCCATCTCCCAGCTCGTCCCTTTCATTTCCCGCTGTGGGAAGCCACTGAGTTGGCAGGAGGGAGCCAGAATGAAAAGTGGAGAAAGCAGGAGCCAGCTGGAGGGAGGAGAAGCGGGCTGGAGGGAGACACAAGGGGACGATGTGCCGAGGGACCTGGAAGGGAGGGGAGAGGAGGGACCAGGAAAGACCGCAGGACAGAAGGACAAGAGGGAGACGGAAAGCACAGAGACAAGGAAGGATGAGACGAAGGGATGGCCGAGGAGGTCAAGAAGGCCGCTTATCGAGCGAAGAGGGAAGCGGAGCTGCCGATGCCCGCAGGCTCCCGACCCCGGCCGCGGCCAGCGCGCCCCCAGGGGCGGACGGCTGCCCCCGCCGCTCCATCTCCCTCCCGCGGCAGCCGCCGTCCTCCCGTATCCCTGCCTCGCCCACGCTCCAGTCCGCTCTTCCTCCTCCTCCTCATCGCCCCGGCCGGTGCCGAGCGGGCAGGCTGCGGGCGCCGCGCGGGGCCGGCGGCGGGGCGGCGAGCCCGACCGCCGGTGCCGGCACTACCGCAGTTTTTTGCCGCATCCGGCTCGGCTGGTGCCGGCTCCCCTCTGGCTCCCGGCGCGGGAGGGCGGCAGGGGCACGGGGGCTCTGGCACATCCCGGCCGGGAGCGGGCACGGAGCGGCGGAGCGGCCGCGCATCCCCTCCGCCGTCCCTTCGCGACGAGGCAGCAGCGCGCTCCCCTCCGCCGAACGCGCCGAGCCCCCCCCCCCCCGCCCCGGTACCTTTGCAAAGTCCAGCCCGCAGCGGATCCACACACCCCCTTCCCCGGTCCCACTGCGCAGACCCTGCCCCCCCCCACGACCCTCCCACACCTCCAGCGGCTTCTCCGGGCCGCTCCGCTCCGCTCGCCCGCTCTCCCGGCAAGGATGGGAGAGGGGCAGCGCTGCGCCCGGTGCCGCTGGCCAGGGCTCCGCGAGGCGGCCGGCTGCGGGGAGAGGCGAGCGCGATGGCAGAGAGGCTCCGGCAGGAAGCCACCGTCGCCTCGTCGTGTGCACCCCCGCCCCCCCCCTCCCATCACCCCCCACCCCCATCCCATCCCTCGCCGTCTTTTAAACAGCGCCCGCAATTATTACAGCAATGAAAACAAAACCCTCGGAATAATTAAAAGAAATTGCCCCCACCCCCGGCCGCACTCACACGCCCGGCGGGCGCCCGCCGCCCTCGGCGATGCTCCCGGGGGCTCCGCGGCCAGCCCGGCACCGTCCCTACCTCGGCTCCCGGGGCGGCCGCGGCTCCGCTCGGCTGCGCTCCGCCGCTCTCCCCGCGGGCTCCGCGGGGCTCCGCGCCCGGCGGGGCGAGCGCGGCCGGGCGCACGGAGCGAGGGCGAGCCCGGCGCTGCGGAACCCCGCGGGCTCCGCCGCATGCAGCAGCCGCCCGGCTGAGCCCTGCCCCGCCGCCGCCGTGCCCCGCACACATGCGGGGAGAGGATCCCTCTGCACACGGGCGCCCGCTCCCATCGCACTGCTCTCGCCCACCCCCTGCGCGCAGAGAGCCCCCTCCCCTCCGCCGCACGCACACCCGCACACACTCACACACACACACGGCACGCACCGAGCGCTGCTCCGGCGGGCAGGGAGACTCCGCTCCGGGGGAGCAATCCCGGCGCATCGCCGCTGCCGGAGCCTCTCCCGCAGCCCGGAGGCGCCGCGCCGCCGGTACCCTTCCCGGGGAGCCGAGGAGCTGCGCTGCGCCCCCGCGGAGCCCGGGAGGAGGAGCCCCCGGGGCCGCGCCGGGAACCGCGGGGCTGCCATGGGCGGGAGAGGCGGCCACGAGTGCAGCCCGCGGCCGGGACCGGGACCGGGACCGGGACCGGGACAGCCGCCCCCGGAGCCGCAGGGCAGCGCGGCTGCGAGAGCCGAGCGGGGAAATGGGGAGAAGGCAAGAAAGGATTCCCCCCCCCCCCCCAACACACACACCCCGCTCTCTTCTGGTGATCTCCCCTCCCGGCTTGAAACAAAAGTAGAGGTGGAAACTGAGTGGGCAGGATGGTAACGTTCGCTGCATTTAATGTGAGTTGCAATTATGGAGCGAAGTCGCTGCGAGGAGACATACCCGAGCCGTTCTTACGGCAACGCAGATATTTGTCTGTCTCGTTCTTTGTGGTTAGGTGAAATTCCTTCTCTGCTTAGGTAGCAGCTGCAGTCTTGATGGAAATAATCCTCGAATGTTATGCGCTGGTGCTAAACAGATTCTGCTAATTAACAACTCCTATTGACTCTACCTTTCATAATACACTTTAAAATGGTAATGAATACCCTCAAACAAGGTGCCATCTCATTCCCAAGCAGAAGAGTCAGTTAACCAAATGAAATCTTGCAAGGGGAGTTCAACTGCTTGTCCTTTACCACGAATGCTAACGTGATCCAGTCAGAGAACTGTTTATGTGCTGTCCACAAACCGGTTGTGAGTGCCGGTTCTGGGCAATAAACGCCAGGGAATGGAAAACAGCAACTGCTTTCTTCATTTGCTGAAATGAAATAAATAGCTCGCTCCGGAGGCTGACTGCATGTAATTGAAATAATTGCAGAATGTTATTTTGCATTATGGGGTTAGACTGATACCTGAAAACAAATGCAGCTGAGACACCAATAATTTGCATATCACAACAGAGCTGAAAGTGATCCGTGATTAATATTCAGCCAATTAAAAACTGAAGTCTTTAAAATGTAAACTCTCTTAATTATGGAGCCATTAACAAAGTACTGTTCACATAAAAGGGGATGTGTGTATATAAAGGGCCCAGTTTAGAAGGATTTGCTTATAGTTCAAGCTGAATTTTTCAAACACTATTTAAATAAACTAATGAATTAGAGAGCAAAGGTCTAGATAAAATTCATTTAGGAAGATAGCTGCTTTATAACTATTTTAGCAGCAGGCACAGAAATGCAGATGTAAAGATCAAGATGCCCATTTTGTTTAATCAGCAACCTTATCTAGATGTTAAACTAATCCCATGCTTATTTAGTAGGTGAAAGAGCATATTGGCAGTTTCAAAGAGATCACTACTCCCACCACATTCAAACAACTACTTAGAGACTGAATTAAACATCGAACAAGAAGCATAATAAAATATTGTATTTTAACCAAGTAAACTGTGAAATGAACGAGTACTTGAGAACCAAAATTACACTCTAAGTAAATAATTCTTGATATTTCTATTATAAGTGGTTATTACCAACGGCGCATGCTTATGTGTTGTAGAACTTATCTGAGAAGGAAACTTGGTTATGCCACCACAATTTCATTATTAGGGTTTCAGTATGTCATGTATTTATATTTCTTATTTTCAGTCACTAAAAATAGCTTCTCCACCAAATCTTAAGTGATTTCTAAGCTACCTGCCCTAGCCTACATCATGCCAAACTCACTAATATTTAAGCTTACATATCAGGAGCACAATCCAAAGCACATTGAGGGGAATTTAAAGCAGAACATAGCACAAGCCTAGGTCAAGACTAGGATCCAAGACAATGATGTGCTTCAGGAATAAAACACTTTAAAGGGTTACATCCTAGAATCCCTTGGTTGCACCCATTTTCTGAGATCCAGCTTGAGGTTCTATCACTCTCAGGAGAAATTTTCTCCATGGGCTGATGGCAGGTAGTAATGGGAAGACAGCAGAGCCAGACAGGGCAAGCTGGAGTGCCTGGTCTGGTTCCCTGAAGTTTACAAGATTACCTCAGCCTGCACACCATGCCCATTTAATGTCATCTCTAACCTTTTCTTAAATTTCCTACTGTGATGGAACCTCATTCATCTCCTTTGATTTTTTCCCCCTGTCTGTTGTTTGCCACAGCAGTGTGTATTTTTTTTTTTTTTTTCCTTCTTCAGCTTAGCAAAAGGAGACCAAAATCTAACAGGCAGACAGATTCATAACAGGATTTTCTGCAGAGGGAAGTAGCTGAAGAAAAGGTAGAGACGTGACATATGCTACTTCCCACCCAAGCAGACACACTCTGGGTGGCATTCAGTATCAATTAGCTCGTTGATAATGTCATTACCAAATCTAAGTAGAAGGCCTTGGGAGAGAAAGGTACTTTTTACTCCTGGCTACTGGCATTCATCCCTGAGTCTGCTCAGGAATTACAGAAACCTGCCTATATTTTATTTCCTTTCACATTTTCGTGATATCTTCCAAACAATACTTTTCTTTAGAACACACAGACGTGCCTGCTCACCTACTTCTCCCAATTTAATTCTGGGCTGATGCAGGAACTTGAGACTGAAACTGAGCTTTATGTGAGTTCAAAGCCTGTCAGGAGGAAAAAGCTTCCTGTAACAGAGCCATCAAAATGCAGGGGCCAGTGGAGATGCTGAGCCTCCTGCTCACAGCAGGAAACCTTGGAGAGCATTTTCCTCAAGCCACTCAGCACACATGCAAATGGGGCTGCAGCTGAAGGTGAGGACAGCTCTGTGCAATAACTCGCTTTGTTTTCTCATCCACAGTCATTTTCTGAGTGAGAAATGAACTGGCAGGAAACAGGAGCCAAACATCCTCCTCGTTCCTGAGCACTTAGAAGGACAGTTGGAGATGCAGCACCTGAAATCAGGCTGTATGTGTGCGCAGAAGTGGCAGAGAAGAGATGTCTTCCTACCTTTATGTTACCTATGGATTTGTGTGCATCCCACACACTTTCTCCACAGGCATTTTTCTGCTCTCTCTCCAGTTTGTCGTCCTGAAAATGGAGTAAGGGTTATTCCTCAGCAGTGAGAACTAACCAAAGATGCCCAGGACCCCCAGACCCCTGGCTCTTGAAATCAGGAGGCCGAGATAGGAAATTGGAATTCCCTGAGCAGCAGAGGAGCACTCTTTCCTTGGTCTGGTGCCAACATCTCTACTGGCCAGCACTGAGCAAGCCCTGTGTATCCAGATGGCAAAAACACACCTGGGAGAGAAGCAGTGTGCACACTTAATGTATTTGGGTTGTTCTGTTTGAAAAGGTTCCTGCCGGGAGTAGAAATTATTATAAAAGGCCTCCAGAAATTAATGAGACTCCATTTGGATCAGACTCTATAGTTTTGTGTAAACACTACATGTTACACCTTCCTTTTCCCAAAGAAAGGTAAAAATAGCCCAAGAGTTAATATTTTGGCCCTTCACATAGGGCCCAGGTAAAGAATAAACTGTTTTGAACGTGTGGGAAGCTGGTTAACAATTCTTGGAATAAAAAAGAAAAGGTTTATATGGGCTCTGTCTGTTGCTGGGGTTTCCATGGTTAAGCAATTTCAGTTTAACAACAAGTTTCTGCTTTCATGTAGATCAGTAACAACAGCCATACTCAGCAAACAGCATCCAGCATAGCAGAATACAGAAACGACTACAGTCTTCTAAAAAGGCTTCAACTAAGAGGTCATAGCCTTTTGAGGAGCAGGAAAACCTCCAAAATCAAACAGTAACTCCACCCAATGTCCACATCTTGTCTGTATTTTACCAGGCTGTCAGTCAAAAGTGGGGGAGGAAGAGCATCCTTGAAAACTGCACGCACTGGAGTGAGTCCCAGCATGTACAATCCTTTTAGAGACACAGTGTGAGAGGGAACAGTGCAAGGCTGCAACAGACCAAAGTCAGCAGCGCTGGGAGAGGGCACCCTGCTAAACAAAGGGGAAGAAACTGTCAGATGTGTATCTCTGCCTGTCTCTCTATAATTTCCACCTAACTTCCTCCATTTTATCCAGACCCCTCCTCAATATGCAGCAAGTCACCCATCACCTGCACCCAGGAAAGCTGAGGAATCACTGAAATGCCTGCATCCCTTCCACGGGATGGGTTTTTTAATTCCATCATTTGGAATTCATTTGTGTGTCATTGTCTTGAATGCTTGGTCAAGTGCTCATGGTGCTGGCAGTGGGTTTTTCTCCCCAGTTCTCTCTGTGAGCTCAGCCTGTGGGGCTGTCCTGCTCCATAACACTGTGTTTGTCCACAGCTTTCCATAACTGTGCTGGCAGAGCACAGTGGGCAGGAATTTAATTTCACTAAAGTGCAAGATGTCCCATGCCTTACTTATTTTATTGTTTATTTTACATATTTTCCTTCCCTGTGCTCATTTACCCTGGGGTTGTTCACCCTCCAGCTCGCTCTCAGAGGCTAAGGCCTATTCTCTTGGAACAACCAAAAATGTGAAATTAATAGGCAGAGAAAATTTAGGGAAATAATTGGTAAAGAATTTACGGGGGATATTTTTCTAAAAGGTTTTTTGATATAAGGGTAAATGTAAAACCTACAAGCAACTGCTCTTGTCCTACCCACCTCATGTGGAAACTGCTCACTGAAAGATTTCTCAAGATGAGGAATATATTTAAAATAAGGATCCTGCGCTAGAAAACTCTGACATTATTGAATACACCAAATCATGAAATAACATTTCATTTTCCCTCAGCAGACAGGCTATTAAAGGAATAAAAGAACTGCAGAGAAAACTTAAAGAACTTTGACTGTGGTTGGAGATGTTAGAGGATAAGAAGGGGAGAAAATGTATTGTGCTACAAGAATTGTTTCTTTGTTTGCTCCTAATGACTTTGTCTTCAGCAGTGGAGCAAGGGAAGTCTTTTATGCCATGAATGACATGCCTGCTCTGCTTGCAGTCAGGATTGGGTGGGTTGAGGTCACTTGAAATTAACAGAAGATGAATTTAAAACATTCTAATTTAAATCCTCACTCCTCCATGTTTTTCTCACACATGAGACTGTTTGCTGTCACCTTCTGGAATCCCAGAGACCTCAATGGGGCTTCTCACATGTGTGAAGGTTGATGGGATAACTCCTCCATAAAGCTACGTGCAAGCAGAGAGCTCTCTCACTTTATTTCTTGGATAGTTGAAGAATAAACCTTACAAGGAAGAAAATCAAAGAGTTGTCATTCAACCTCTAGAATGAAAAAGAAAGGTTCTGGTTTTTTTTGCTGAAGTTTAGGCTGGTGCTGTCTCCTGGATGAAGAGCTTCCAGCTGTGACCTCGTGGAATGGGGAATAAGCTCAGAGCATCTTGCCAGCTCCTCCTGTGCCTCAGCACACTGGAGATTCACTCCCCAGGCGCTGCAGTGCCTGTGCCCATCAGCTGAAGGAGCACTGGGTGCAGCTAACAGCCGTCTGCAGGAGAAACCGTGTGCTTTGGACTTGTTGCTCGATTCAGGGAAAAAGTTACACCGAGGGGAAAACATCTGAAGCAGAATTAAGTTGTTGCATGGGTTTGCTCATTGCTCTACTTTAATCTGCTTTTGCTTCTGGGGTTTCTTCTGCAGATGCCCTAATTTCCTCTAGTTTCTCATTTTCTATTAATTTCAATTAAAGCCTCCATGGGCTCATGAGCTAACAGACATTTTTTTATTATTGTTTTTAAAAGAGAGGGCCAATACTGGCTTTCCTCTTGCCCCTAGACTATTGCAAATGAATGTAGGAGCATGGTCTTTCAAGAAAGAATCTGCAACTTCTGTAGTGTTTCCTCTCTTCACCAGAAAAAAAAAATAGTCTGTATTTTCTCACACTTGTGCCTTTTAACATTTAAAAAGGAAAAATATCTTCCCACATGTCTATGAAATCTCATCTTCAGAAGAAACATTTATGCATATTTACTAAATAGTGAAAGAATCAAAGTCAGATTAATGTGAAAAGTCTGAACTGGTGCCTGAATGATTGAAACCTTGTAGTCTAAAGGCAAATTCTAGCGTTATTGGAATCCTCTTAAGCCAAGAGGAGGATATGCTTGTAGACACATTGAGCATAACAAAAAAGATAAAAAACCCCAATGCCTTGCTTAATCTCAAGACCTACAACCTGGAAAGATAAAACCCCCCAATATCTTGCCTAATCTCAATATCTACGGCCTGAATACCGTTCTGACATCCAACATTTCAGGTCTTCTCCAAGGTGTGAAGTTTAATCAACCTCCCAGACTAATTTGAAACCAGCATGTTCAAAATGTAAAGGGAAAAGAATTTGATTAAAAGAGCGATTGATAGATAGATTGATAGATCAATCAAGACATTCAGATATTCACAAAGTAAGCCAGAAACAGTACAGAAGGTGGAAAAAACTTCAATGCTGTAACAAGGGGAGCCTTGCGGGGAATGTGCTGAAGAAATAACTGTAAATATATTTTAATAACTGTAAAGAGCTGAAGAACAGGTTTGAGGTGCTGGAGAGAGCAGCAGAGGAATGGTTTTAGGAGGTTTGTAAAGAGTTTGGGAGGTTGGCTAGGAGTGCATGAGTAATATCCAGAGACACCTTTATCCACTAATGGAACTGACAGAAGCTGACAATTATGACAATGGTAATGAACCTGTCTTATCTATTTTAAGACACCTTCTTGTATGAAGAATTCAGCGAGGAAGAAAAAAGGAGATTATTCTTTGGCTGGTTAAAACACCATGACTTCAAGGGATTCCCTTTCTTGCTAGCTTCCCATGGAAAATATACAAAAGCACCATAATTGCAGAACATTTAAATAGGTCATTTAAAATAGGTCCTACAAAGTGAGAGGAAAAAAAGTACTTTAAAGTAACTTTTTTTAACAAAAAAGAAAGAGGACTTCCTTTTATCTTCTTCTGTTATCTTCCATACTTTGGAAGGCCAAGAAAGCCCATAGATTTACTTTAGGTAGCTTGTAGATTTACTTTGTAATGCTGCTTTGCCTTGAGATTAGCCCAAGTGTGATGTCTTCTTGATGTTTACAGATGCCAAGGGATCCAAGACATCTCGTTTTTTCCCCTTTTCAGTTTGTTCTGAAAACATGCTGTATTGACTTCCTGCCTTTTTCTTATGTTTAGGTTTTTTGTGGTTTTTTTAGTGCTGTTTATCTCTAAGATCATTGCTTGTATTGAAGGAAACTTTCACTGGCATTTCAGTGGATGTAACTTTGTTTTCTTGATAGCATTCCTGCTAGTAACCCTGTGGTTTTCATTGAGGTTCTGAAGTAATTTTTGGGCTAAGTCAAGATGCAATACATCTTTTGGTGAAGCCAGTCAGACTAAGCTTCCTTTAAAATAAAGGGTTTTGATGCTTTCCTGTTTCAGTACATAAATTATTTCAGTACGTAATGTTTTTCAAAACTAACTTCCATGTGCAAATCAGCATTAGCTCATGCTACAGCTTCAAAAACCAGTTATCTAACACCACAAGATGCTATTCGAACACTGTTCCCCTTCCTGGGCTGTGACTTGGTAGTGTTGACAGGTGCACAGTGACACAGAAGCTGGAAAGGTCCTTATCTCTGTCCCTTTGGCTCTTTAAATCTGATTTATGGCAGGCCAGTATGGCTGCATGCATCCAGTGGTCCGAGTTCCAGCTGAGGTCGGTGGTCAGTGGCACTGGGGCTGCCACTCCGGTTCTGGTTTAGCATCTAATTATTTTGGAGATGCTTACCAGCGTTTTAATGGCATTTCTCTGCCTGTACCCGAAGATGATTGGGCATTCAAAAGTGCAGTTTGGGAGCCAGCCTGTAAAACAATGAAGTCAAACTCATGCTGCTCAGTCAGACTTTTTATTGTCCAGTTTTGGGAAGCAGTCACTCACATTATTGTTCTGCTTAGTGCAGGCCTTGAGTCCATCTTGCATTAGCATCCGTTTGTGTTCTCAAGTCTGTTTTCTAAAATCGTGAAAAAAAGAGTATTTCAGTTCTAGAGAGTCACAAAGTAGGTGTTAGAATGGGGACATTCTTGAACCTTCCAGACCCAGTTTTGTTCTTGTAGGCAGAGTTGAGAATCAGTATTCCCCAAGGACACCACAGAGGCAAACAGCTGAATTTTGTGGCCTTTATTCTGTCAACTTCTGTCAGCTTTGGATTTCTTTCAGGAAGTGACATCTCTATCATATGAAAAATCCCTACCCAGCATTTAATCATTTTGCTGTATTTCCCCGATGACTTGATTTTTAATTAAAAGAAAGTATATTTAAAAGAATTGTTATTTTTGAAAAGCTAATTCTCAACAATACCTAATGCTAAGCAGAGCTGATAATCCTAACGTTGAAATGTCAGCTATTAAGTACAGGAGAACACAGTAAGGAAATCTACCCCAAAACACTTATCCTGGGACTATTATATTGCAGTGGCATCACTACTAGACAGCTCTCTGAAAAAGAACATTAAAGATGAGGTTTTTAGATTCCTTCTCCAGACTAAGGCATAACAAAGCTACCACATATGAATGGAAAATCTTACCTTTTGCTGGCTTTATAAATCCTAAAAACTTCCTGCATATAAAAGGAATTGAGAAAGTAAGTGGGCATATATAAATTCGAACAAGCTAGCAAGCCAAATTCAGAAAAAAACTTTGACAGTTTTGGATATGCTTTTGCTAAAAGTCATTGACATTTGAGAGTTAGCCAAAGTTCATAGATGGAATTTAAATTTTAGAAAACATTTCCACTTGCTCTGACAATAAATATTACACATGATATAGCATTAATCTCAGCTGATAATGTTCCTTATAACACATTTTATGAATCATCACACTTCTCTGGTTTTAACACCCCATCACTTAGAAGGCAAAATTGAGAATGAGCCTATTTTGTAAAATTAGGAGTAAGAGCTTCTTTAATGCAATGGTCTTTGGAGCAGGCTCATCTTTGAGGGTCTCTAGATGCTGAACTTTTATTCAAGTAATAAAAATTAGGCACGTGGGTGTTTTTTTGCCTTAATTTCCTTATTTGTATAAATAAACATGCATATGGTGTATAATCTGATCAAGGATTTCAGCTCTCAAACTCCTATCCATGCTTTGTTAAAGCCACAGTTCCTGTAACCTCTGCCTTTGTGCTGATCTGTCTGAGCAGAAACATCACATCCCCTTCTCTTGTGAGCTACTTTGGGGGGTTCAAATGACAAAGAACAGGAACTTTTATCCTTCTTTTCCCAAACAATTTGTGAATCAGAGCCATCAAAGCACAGGTTCAGTGATAGAGTGCAGCATGTGGTTTTAAGGACGTTGTGGTTCACTGCACCTCTGAAGAGCTCTGAGCTCACATGTCCTACGATTTTATTTCAACACCTCTCTTCTATTCTCTCCAGCCTTTCTCAAGGGTGAGGCAGCAAACACAGATATACAGAAGAGCACCTGGTAAGGCCATTTGTTAAGTGGAATTCTCATCTCCATTACAATCTTGCAGCTTCCTATCATTATGTCTGGGTTAATCAAAGATAATTACAGAGCCCCAGTGAAGCTGGCAGAAATGTATTTGGATGCACAGCAGAAGCCCGTCTTGATATACACCAAGACTAGCTGTGCATCCTTTGACATAATTATTTTCCCTGCAATGGATGGTAGCAAACCCAGGGTCTGAGGAAGGGCAAGCAGTGATGTTTTTTTGGTGAGTTATTGTTTCCTTAATGGCTCCTTAAAAATGCTAAGATTTTCACACTGCAGCAATTAGCCTGCCCTTGTACTTGGTGGGGAATTAATATTAGGGCAGTCTGGAAAATGCCCTACAGTTGTCTGCAAACCAGGGTGGGTGTCTGCATGTCACCACCCAGGGACTGCTTGTGACCCAAATGTGGCCAAGAGCACAGAGACGGCTTGTACAATGTGAGAAGTGGGTTTGTAGGGGATTCTCAAAGCCTGGCTGAAAGCTCAGATAGTCTTTGTAAGCAAATTCTTAGAAATGCCATGGAACAGGGAAGACATTGGTGAGAGAGAAATGGAACTGGGAACAAGTTTCAAATGATGGCCTTGCAAAACAGACCAGATATTTTGGAGAATTAGAACTGGGAAAGATGCATTGTGGGGTAAAATAATAGGTGATTGGTGTTAGAGGTATTGGCAGCATTGTGTGGCAAAAGCCAATAGGCTGAAAAACATTTGTAAGGTATTGTAACAAAGAAATAGCTTGACTTCTGATAGAGTGGCATTGAGTTTTACGTCTCTTGTGTACAGGACCCTTCTACAAGACTGATAATGGAATAAAACCTTTAGAACACCTCTCAGTTTTCCAGTCTCTGTAGAGCTGGGTTTTTCCACAACACAAGGTGCACAGTCCCTGTGCAGGGCACCCAGGTGGGTGGGAGGTGATGGGGAGAGGAAGCTCCTGGTGCATTCTGCTCCTGGTACAGGCAGAGCTGTTCCAGTTTTACATCTGCTGAATCCCTCACCCTGACACTTGAACATCAAGGCAGAAGAACCCAACCTGAGCTCCTGGGTCTGAGGCAATGAAAGCTCTGTCTCTGCTTCCAGCAGCTTCAATTTGCTCTTCATTCTTGTACAGGATCAGTCAACACACATTCATGGCCTGGGATTGTGTCCTAATATGCCTTGAGCTCCTGCTGACAACAGGAGGTGCTTAATATTAGCAACCAATTTCCCATCTCCATCCCAGCTCCACTTTAAATCATTACTGAATTCTTCTTGGTGTTATGTTTTTGGTCATGGGGTTTTTGTTTGTTTGCCTATGGGGTTTTTGTTTGTTTGCTCACAGGCTTGTTTAAGAGAAGAAGAGAGAACTGTATGTACAAGAGCCAGTCTGAAAAAACAAAAATCTCTGTTAAAATTGGAGTCCACAGTACTAGTGGGGATCACAGATTCAACTAATGCAGCACTGTGCTGTGCTGTGCTGTTTGTAAACACCTTTTCATTGTCTGCAAAAATGGAACAGGACATACCAGACTGCCAAGGGCCAGGAAAAAGCATTATCTGCAGGTACTTTATCCTGACACCTCTGAGAAATGGAGGAATTGTGCTGAGAGTCAGCTGAAGCGAATGCAAATATCCGTCCTTTCCATCTGAAGAGCCTTCAGTGCTGCTGCAGGTTCGGTTGTCATTAGGTACTATTCCCCGATTTGTACAGAAACTGGAGTTGAAGGTCTGGAAAAATCTCTGGAAGAGATGTTGTGAACTGGGGACACAAATTGTTTCCCAGTTTAAGATGCCAATCACACGTGTCAGGTTGGACTCAGAAAGTGAACATGCTGATGTCACAATTACATGGGTAAATCTGCTTTCAGCAGCCGCCTCTGTTTGGGATCCTTGGCCTTTTCAGCAGTCCATGCTCCACGATTCCTGGAGGGCCTTGGACAACATGGACAGCTGGGCTCAAACACCGAGTCAGAGATCATCACAGATCTATCCTAAAATCTTGTCTGGAGTTTAAGAACAGGATAAACTGCCTGTATAATTATCTGAAAAGTGTTTATAGGCATTAAACTCTGACCCAAAATGCCCTAGCAAGATTTCTACTCTTAAAAGTACCTCTTTTGAAACGGCATCTTCAGTGATTTGATTATTGTCTGTTTTACTCATGCATTAATTCCCATGAAGATATATGCACCATTTACAGTGGCAATCTCCACTTTCATTTTCTCTGATGGAGTGGCAGCTGGATCAAACCCACACTTTGTTTCATCAAGGAAAGGGAATTAATTCATCGTTGAAAAGGGCCACCTTCTGTAGTTTCACTCAGGAGGAACATTCCTTGGCTATTTTCACTGTTTCTTCTCCTGGAGCTGGCAAACTGAGGAATGCTTAAAGCATCAGTGCTTTTCTAAAGTGCTTTTTTTTTATGCACTGTGCATTAAGTTCCAACAATTCTGAGTCCAGAATGAGGTGGTGGCACTTCAATGTATTAATCACTCAGGTTATCAAAACAAATGACTGATTTGCCAAGACAGCTAGCACTGCTTCTAAGCTGCTCTAAAAAAAAATTGAGAGCTTTTCAAATAGCACTATTACAGTTAATTAGGTAGGAACTTGTAAGAAGGCAGCAATGAAATTAAAATAATGGCTTGGTAGCTTGGTCTAACATACTTAAAAGTCCAGATGTTAATAGCTGATTGGGAAGAGCTCTGAACTACACTGAAGCAAGTTCCAGAATTGGCTTCTTGTTATTTAGCAGGAAATCTGTATGCAATATTTAACAAATCAGGCATTTGATGAATAATTGTTGACAGATCCTGTCTGCTTCACTGCTTTTCACAGGACTGCATCAGTGAGAGTAGACACAGCATATGTCTAAGAGGTTCCACAAACTTTTTTGTGTATACTCAGCTTCTGAAATCCACCAAAGAGCTATTAATATTGTCCCTTCTACAGAATCAATAGTTTACAGGTCTGGAAAACCCAGTAATCTGCTAAACAGCTACCTGGTACTGCTGCATGGAACGGGGAGAGCTCCTCATTTGATTTAAGAGTGGATGTCAAAAGCTGGCTCTCAGCAAAGAACAAATTAACGATCATCTGAAAGAATGCAGCACACATGATGTAAATGGGAGTAGAAACTACCCCTATTAATAAGAAGGGAGAAAAGCAACTATTTGCAACTTAGTCTATCCGCAATTTTTCATTCACGAACACAATGAACAGCTTATTTTTCAAGAGCGCAGCCTTTAGGATATTATTCAGTGTTTGGCAACTTTCTGTGGATCCATCTGATAGGAACCTACTTATCTTCCATTTGCTCAGACCTTGCAGGGCGTCTTCAGTCAAGAGCTGGGCTCTAGGACAGAAAACATCACGCTTCTGTCACAGACTGATGGCCCTGCAGCTAATGGACTTCACATTGCAGGGGCCTTTTGGCAGATAAATAACAGTTATGCAGGGACAGAACTGGGAACGGTGGCCAAGGCAGCAGGGGAAAGCAGGCTTTGCTCAAGTCAAGTTTTCAGCAGGAACTCTCTGGTTCTACAACCAGTCCTTTTGCTGTGAGCTAGACATTCACCCTTGAAAGAGCTTGGAGATCCAGCACAGGGATTTTAGGGTTTTTTGCAGGTTGGCTTGAATCCAAGCCTTGTCTTTGCTGTGGAATAGGAGAACACAGAAAACCTTCCATCCTCCCTGTGAATGTGAAGATAGATCACTGCCCGTGAGCTGGCTGGCACGGCCGCCCTTGCTGCTGGCCTGACCCTGGGTGAGCGCCTTGTTTGTGTCCTCAGTGAGTCAGGTGAATGTTTTACAGCTTAAAGTCATGGAAAAGGCATGCAACATAAAGCTGCCCAGCACTTCCTCAGTTTTCACCTGGAATTCTTCTGAATTAGGAGCGAGTCACCCGGGTTGGTTTAGCAAATGAGGCTACCCTGCTTTGCTTACGCTGCAATTTGCTTAGTAGTGAGATTAATTTGACAAGTTTCGTTCGGAACCTGAGAATTTCAGTGACTGAAGCTGCTGTGCCCTTATTTCTCATGGGCCAATCTGTTTGTCCTTCATTCAACGGCAGTTGAAGCCAGAGGAAGCCCAGGTGCACTCGCTGGGTCTGTTTGGCGTCTCGGAGCTCAGCTAAAACACACAGCTGGGCCAGTAGATTGCAAAAGGAGTAATTTTCTCCCTGCTCCAGGTTTTTAAGGATGCTTTCCACGGAGCACAAGAGCTCTCAATCCTCAGGCACAAGAAATGAGGCAAGGAAGGGAAGAGACTGAAGTGGCTGAGTAGGAAAGTGCTGGTCAAACTGAAGGGGAAGGAGAGCAGGCGCAGGAAGAGTGTGGGGACATTTTCTGCCTGTGTAGGAACGGGGTGCAGAAAGCCAAGGTGTCACCCTGTTTTTTCTGAGTTTTTTAGAGCCTTTTGATTGTTCATAAGATGGAGTCAGTCTTTTTAGCTACTGTACAATATTAGGAGCGGTTTTTGCCTTTTCTCACACATGTAACATAAACAAATCCTTTGTTTTTCATTCCCTGTCCTTTGTTTGCACATTTCTAACCTGAAAACAATTGTAACTGACAGCTGGTCTGGCCATTCGGCTGGGAGGTGATAACTCCAGAAGCCAATCCACTGCCAGACCCACAAATGCATAAAAAGTAAGAAATAAACAGGCAGAGGGGCTCTCGGCCTTGACTCAGCCTTGGGCTCTCACTGAGGAACACCTCTGCCCTGCAAATCTCTCGTCTCCGTGTGGTCGGTTTGCGTGTCGCGATCACACCAAGGCGTGGATGCAACCACAGATAAAAAAATGAGCCGAGGATCACATTTCAATTTATGGTTTAGCCCTTTAGTGGAGCTGGCCAGCGTTTAGAGGGAGCAGAGAAATCCACGTGTGTGTTTGTGATGCTGCAGGGAGTGTGTGTTGAATGCTGCGGTGTGGCAATTCACCTCTTTTTTTTTTAAACCTAATTTATGGACAGATTGCACTGAAATATGCCTTGAAATTGTTATCATCTATTAATAGGCAGGCAATACTGATTTTTGTCTCTATTCCAAAGCTACAGGAATGTTCTTAATCATTCAGACTTTCTCTAAATATAAGTTGTGACTGATCTTTGCTGGCATGCGGAATATTATAATTAACATACCATCACAAAAATGGTACGTTTTTGCCACCGTGGGAAATTGTTCTCTATTAATAAGCCAACCAAGTGAATATCTACTGCATATTACCACCAGCATAATTCAAAAATAATGCACTCCAGGGAAATACACGCTTGGATTCCACAGGTGCTGCTGCCTGGCACGCTCCCAGAGGGGTGGGAGGGAAGCAGTGTCAAAACTCACCACTGCTTCTGCAGGCTGGCTCATGTTTGTGCACCATAATTGACTTTATTCCGGCCAAGACAGGTCCATGCTTTATTCTGAGTGCGGGTCTTTATCCACGAGATGGCACTCTGCTTGCCACTGCAGTGAACCAGCGCAGGGGAGAACCAACACAGCTGTGGAACACAGGAAAATATTTATCATCACCCTTAATTTGTTCAAATAACGTCTAACTTCTCGCCGTTCTCATAGCTCTGTGTTTCAGCTGTGTAAGTCTCACCTTGTAAGGAGCTAAGGGGGGCATTTTTCTTCGGTGTCAATGCAGATACATTTGCATATCCACATTTTTCCCCAAAGCTGCGCATTCACCTTCAATGTTGATTGGGCACAGTTTCCACGTAAAACCACAATTGTTACAGGCTGACTCAAAAGTTGCTGAAACCTCACAAAACTTTCAGCAGAGCTGGCAACTTGCACAGTTTGCTAATAATCAGAGGTAGCTGGGTGTCACAGTCTGGGTTGGAAGCAGAATATTTTGGGAGTTATTTTATTTTATTTTATTTATTTTAAATATAAGATGTAGATATTGCAGAAGCCTCCTCAGGACCCTGCAGTTCTCTCAGGTCCCTCTGTGGCAGGAGCAGCTGTGCCCACGTAAGGCTGAGCCAGTCAGTGGGAATAGCAGCATAAACATAAAGCAGGTTACACAGCTCACATGTATTTAGTATAAACTGACTTTCAGAGCTGTGCTGATGCAATTCCTTTCTCACAGTTGCTGTAAAAGCAGGTAACCCGCGCATTTAGCACCTCCAGTTGTACCCTAAACTCCCTCTGCATTTCCCCCTGATACTCTGAGGAAAAGCCCTGCCTTGTCTGTGGAATTACAGCTATTCTCACCCACAGGCTGAGGTTTGTTCTCTGAAAGCTTTTCAGCATCCATTTCCAGTTCAATGGGGTTTTTTGAGTCAAAAGTCGTATTTTCTTTCAAAAAGCTGTTCTGATGTACGGTTTAAACAGATCATTCTAACCAAGCATTGCTCCCTAATGGCTGAGATTAGGCACAAAGAGCAGGGTTTTTTCCTGTGGAGGTTCCAATTCCTTGAGACTTTGTAGTTTGCTTCCTCCCACTCTGCTCCAGCTTTGACTTCTGGACTCCTGTGTCACACTGAGCTCTGTTTTAGCTTGTGGCAAGGGATATATATATATATATATATTAATTTCAGTCTGCTACATTTGTGTCTTCTAAAAGAAATGAAATACAAAATTGGTTGGAAGAAAGAGTATGAGAACCTGACTTCAGCTGGGAGCAGAAAATCACTCAACATTCTTGTTAGATTGTTTTCCAACTTTTTTGCTCCATGCTAGTCTGCACAGGAACCAAGAAAGTATCCTATAAGAGCCCCTGTAATCCCAAACTTACCCTCTCTTCCACAATAATAATAATAAAAAAAGAAAAAAAATTGATTTTTATGTCTAGTAGCTTCCATTCCATTCTTTCCCTGTAGGTATTGTGGAAGCTTGCACTGGAGTACAATATTTTGCATCTTTCCTTTTCTCGACATTTTTCCCTTCTGCTTACAGGCAATTAGTTAGAGAAAATTCCTTCAAGCAGGTTGCATTCAGATGTTCCGTGCCTTGAACTCTGAACTTCACTCTGTGCTGAAAATGTTGTATATTCTCAACTTGTGGCTTCAGAACACTCCTTGTTTGCTTCTTGCTGCACAGAACTCCTGCTGCAGTTCTGCTGGACTAGCTGTCAGAGGCATATACATCGTTTGATATTTTAATTCTAATGAGGGTCTCAAAATTAGAACAAGCCCTTTATAGTGACAGTGAGTGATGACTCACCATACCAAAGAGTCTCCTAGACAGATAATTATTTAGGCATGTATTTCAGCAGATCATCCGTTAGGTGTCTCAGAGGAAGAGATTATTTTTTATTTTTTTTATTATCAACAGGAAGACAAGACAGTGAGTTAAATTACCTCGTAGGCAATACTGACTCAAGAGGGGTAATGGGAAGTTATTTGAGAGTTACACACGTGTCCTACCTAAATCTGACCTTTCTTATTTATCTTGTGGCATTTGGAGCTTGCTAATTGTCAAGACTTCCATGAGCATTTATCTGTCTGACAACATCCACCAGGCCTGAATGGAGTTTTTGTTGCTTGAGGGGTGAATGGTGTCAGCAGGGATGGTGAGCTGACATCGTCACCCCAGAGCCCACCTTGGGAACAGTCGTGGTTACCATCAGTCCTGGCCACAGACTCTGTTAGTAGAGCACCCAAAGCAGATCTCAGTTGTGTGCTTTATTTCTTTTTATTCTGAAAGGGAACATCACAGGCTGAAGGAAACTCGTGATGCTTTGGAGGTCCTCAAAGAGACAGGCTTCAAACTGTTGGACTAAAATTGCAGCCTGAGCGACTTGACCATCGCAGTGACCTTATTCCACTTAGGTGAGCTCCCTGCAATGCTACCCAGGGCTTTTCACAGGGACTCAAACTGGACCTGCTCTGGGAGCTCGGGGCCCCACCCACTGCAGCAGCACTCCAGGGCTTTTACCTGGGGAGGATTTATGATACCTCGAGCTGGGAAGGTCTAATCCAAAATGTGAGGAGGTAGAAATGCATACAGCATGAGGATTTCTCATCCAAGGCAAGCATTATGCATTTTTCAAATCCCTGACGAAAATTTCCTCTTTCCCCACGATGCTTAGGAAGCATTTTTTTCTCTTAAATCTTGTATCCATATTATCTTACCTTTGTGTCTTTTCCCAGCATTAATCTTTGCTAAAGACGTCTTGTAGGTCAGATATCATATCTCAACCTCAGTTATAATTAAAATATTTATATTTTGTGCTCCATTAATCATTTCCCCTTGCCCATGAAGTTGTGCTCTGTCAGAGCATTTCCCTAGAGACCAGTGCCATAAAATGAACCACTGAGAACAACCATGGGTTGCAAGAGGAGAGAAGGAAAAAATGACAACTTAATGTGAAAAAAATGAACAGCTTTGTTCCTCTTCAGCTGTCCTGAGCAAATGCTGCTGTCCTGACAAGAAATTAGTAGGTGGTTTTCAGGTGGTATTTGTAGCATTATGGGTTTACAGCTGAAACATCACATGTTCCATAATCACCCCATGCCTGGAGTTTCTGAGAATTATTACCCTGCTGCAATTTTTACATTAATAAAGGCATAAACACTTTTTATAGGGAGCTAGACCCATGCGATAGGGCTCTTCATATTTGAAAAAAATGACTGTACCCTTTTAAAAATAGGAAAATAGTGGAGAATTTCATACAAATGTGAAAATTAATGGCATTCCCTTATGCAGTCTTTGATACAGACTCACTCTGTCTGGGTTAATTTGACTTAATTTTCAATGCTTGCTTGATCCCATACTTCCAATTCCTTTGTCTAGTATTCACATATTTTCCCAACTTTTTTTTTTTTTTTTTTTTTTTTTATAAGCAAGGAATCTTGCTTGGGCTAAAACAGCTCCATAAAACAGCTCGCATTTGGAAATTAAAGCACGTTTCTTTTCAAAGACAATGCCAACAATTGGAGAAATTATGTAACAGGCAATGCTATCACAGATCAAACCCAGGAGCTTCACTGCAGGAAATTCCCTTTGCACGGCGAGGTAGCAGACAACCGTGCTGATGTATTAGGAATGGGTGAGAAAAAGAGGAAGGAGGAAAAAGCCAGCAGTGCAGTTCCCTGGATACCGTGGTTAGATTGGCACAAGTGCCACCTGTGGTGTTGTTTGGTGTGCCCTGTGCACCGAGCATCCAACTTACAATTAAACAGATAGAACCTTGTTCTAAAATCTCAGGGTACTGGATGTGTTTGGGGCCTGACGGAGCTCTCTGTGTGAGCAGGTCTGACACCTTTACCTCGGCACGTTTCTGTGGTGGTCACTGCTGGGGTGCTGCTGAAAGCACCCTGAATAGCAAACACAGCAAATAAGGGTTCTCCTGTCTGCCAGCCCTTTCCAAGCCATGATGTCCTATTTCTCTGTTTCTCTTGCAAGAATTGAGTTACCCAGCTGTGCACATTCTTGATAAAACAAACCAAAATAATCTAAAACAAACAAACAAAAAAGTTTGTTCTTATGGAACCAGCTTTTTCACATAATTTAAAAAAAAAACCCCATATATTACTGTTTTTCTGTTATTATTCACATTGTAAAGTACCAATACATATTTCTATTTCCCCCTCGGCCATGGATGTATTCTGGGGCTGGATTTAACTTCTGTGGAAAGTAATTTCCATTTTCTTCTATTTATGTATTTTTACTTATGTAGTTTTATTTATGTAGTTTTAGTTGAGTACTTATGCTCGATGCACACAGCCATGAATCTTCAGCTGCTGTGGCTAAAACCAGCAAAGCACATTATCTTTTGTCCATCTTCATGTTGGAGAAAGAAATGTAAACAGCCTTCTCCTCTAGGATTTAAACAATGAAATAAAGTTGCACAGAATGGCTATTAAAGCATAAATCCAGAGTGAGAGTAGCAGCAATAACTACCACTTTCCTAATGTAATGATTTTCATATCCTCTTCAAAAGTGCTTGAAAACCCACAGGATTTGTCTGAATATAGATGGGTTGACTATTATGTGAGTTTAGTGCTTGATCCAGGCTGACTCTTAGTCATGATTCAAAGGAAATGGGATAATGGTCTGCTTGCCAAAAATCAGATGCATCATTTGGATGTTCAAATCTCTTCTCAAGAAGAACCCTTGAAAGGAGTCTTCAGTGTTAATAGCAAAATGAGATTATAAAGAGTAAAAATACCACATTACACAAAGCCAACTATTTTTAGCGAGAGCAAAAACCTAAATACAGAAAGGCTGTTCTATATTTCCAGATTCAGAAATTTTTATCCAAAAACAGAAACTGAGAAATTTTTTTTTGCGAGTGAATTGGAAATGTCATTAGAATAGAATAGGACAGACTGTGTCATTTGGAAGGGACTTGCAACAACCATCTGGTCCAAGTGCTTGACCAGTTTGGGGCTGACCAACAGTTGTTAAGGGCATTGTCCAAATTCCTCTTAAACACTGACAGCCTTGGAGCATCAACCACCTCTCTAGGAAGCTGTTCCAGTGTTCAAACACCACCCTCTCTCTGTAGTGATGCCTTCAGTTCTATCTTTGCTGTATTTCATGTTCTGTGCTGCCCAGGTGCAGCTCTGAGCTCACACTCAGGGTCACTCAGCTCTCTGCACACAGCAGCGACACAAAACAAATCCTTTTCCTGCTGCACACCACGGACAACTTTCAGCCCCAAAGCACAAACAAGGGTGGCTGGAGGGAGCAACAAGAAGGGGATGGGACAGCTTCGTCATCTGGAGCTGTAACTGGACAATTAAACCCCAAGATGCAAATGGACCAAAACTGATCACAGTGTGAGACCTCGTGACTGTTTGTCTATTTTGTGTCCATTTTGTGCCCATTTTGGGTCCACCTTGGGTGCAACCCTGGCCGGGCTCTTGTCCTGCCCAAGGTGGATCCCTAAAGACCTTTCCATAAATATCTACTTTATTCTCTGGCTCTGTGCAGTCTCTGTTCCAGTTCAGCCTTCTCAAGGCATCAAGACAGAAACGCTTCCCAATTCCCAGTCTGAACCTACCCTGGCACTCTGAACCATCCCTGTGCCTCCTAGCACTGGATACCAGGGAAAAGAGATTGAATTCACAACCAAAGAAACATCACATGAAATAATTATGACTTGGCAACTGAATTTAGTCTAAAAGATCCCTCTAACTTGGGAGAGAATTTAAGCGATCAGGTCCTTCCAACTCATTTCTATACCCTCTATGTGTCTTGTTTGTACGATATAGGTTACCATAAAAGAAATGTAGAACTGTTGCAAAATTGGAAACAGAAGATAAAAATAATTCAGTGCTGTACCTGACAAACCACAAGACTCGTTTGCATCACTTTAGATCAGCTGTTCTGTAATATTCCAGAAAATGTATGCATCTTAATGCTTAACTGGATGACCACGAAGCCAAAGCTGAACAGTTCATTTCTTGTGTTTCTTTTCATTTAACTTCATTGACACTTCACTTATCCTTGCAAAACATACTCTGAAACCATGCCAGAAAGGGAAGAGGAAAATGCCAATGCAATCAGCCACCAGAAAGGCATTTGGACACAGTCTGAAAATGTCCTTGAGCCTGAACAGAGGCACATCAATAAGTGTGCAGATGACAGACAAGAGATGCAGGATTTGGTGAACACTGTATTATTTCCCTGCAGTAAGCAAAAAACTTTTTAAAAGGTGTATAGTGAGAGAAATAAAAAAAGTACCACACATTTAAAGAATTGTCGACCATTATTTGTTTATTGTGCTGCCCGGCATTGTGAAGGCATTCCTGCTGGAATATTCAAATCATCAAAATGTTGTGGGTGGAGCATGTTCCCTGCCAGAATTGAAATGGGAAATTCATCTCTCTGCCCTGACACACTGAGGCCCCAACTCCTGCTGCCTGGGAACTCAATGGGAATTTCAGACAGAGTCCGGGGAAAGCAAGGCTGAGTCCTCCTAAACACGAACAATAAAATTCTCAATTCTATGAACAGGGCTTTTTTTAGGGAAATTTCTCACATACAATTCTCATGTGTTCACCAAACCTTTGGCTTGACGTCACAGATGAGAATTGTTTTGTAACAAGCTGATGATAATTTTAATTGGCTAAATTATGTAACATCTTAAATGAGAAAAGAAGTCTTCAGCAATCCCATAAAAGAAGCAAAACTTCCTCCCTAATTTGTTTTGCTGAAAGCCTGATGCATTAACACCTGTTAAAAGCAAATGTACTAACAGGAGTTCTAAAAATAAAACATAAAAATAAAACCCACATTAAATTGCCACAACAATCGGCTGTTTTATCAGTGTTCTTCGTACACAGTGATGCAGTTCTGCATAATGCAAATTTTAAGAGAGACAATCTTTTCAAAAGGCTGAATCCCGTAATGCAGTGTACATTTTCCATAATATCCCCCTACGTGCTCTTATATAAACATCTGGTAAAACTTCCTTAATAAAATTAAAACTCTTTGCTATCAGGGAAGCCTAGTTTCCTAACAATTGATTTCAAAGGAGCTGGGGGATAATTGGGTGATAACAACAGCTGAGCTGTGTGAGGAACTAATTATGTTAAACAAATCTTGTGCTTCTTGACACCGTAACCAATATGGAGTGTAGTGGATAAGAGGGAAGAAGTGATAAAAACTGCGCTTTTTAAATTAGTGATATCTTAAAACAAATAGTAGGAAATGCATTTGGGTGAAATTACCGTTCTGCAAATGTACAAGGAAAAGAAAAATAATTGTAATATCATAGAATTGTTTAGACTGGGAAAAGCCTTTAAGGGTTTCAAATGCAACTATTAACCCAGCATTGCTCAGTCCATCCCTAAAACATGTCCCTAAGCACCAAGTCTACACATATTTATTTAAAAATCTATATTTAATCTACTATCAATCACAACTTACTTGATTTGAGGGCTGTCAATTTTTAAAATGGTCCTTTGTGTTAAGATTTGAGTGACATGTTATAAAAAGAACGCCTCACATTAATTTTACTGTGGGTTTTTGCTGTCCAGAATTACATAAGGGAGACTTGTTTCCAACATCAGCTGTCTAAAGCAATGGAAATGAAACAGCTCTCATCATGATTGGCTTCCTCCTGGCATCGTCAGGAAATCACAATTTGTGATGTGATAATGGACCAGGCAGAAGCCGCTGTCATCTCAAACAGCAGATTCTTGTTTTCTTCCACTTGGAAAGAACTACGAGTCTGGCAGCCTTGCCCAAGTGGGGAGGTAAACAGAGGGTACCACAAAAGTGATGGGTTTTGCTCTGCAAAGGGCAAAATTCAACAAAAAAAAATGCAGCTGTTTACTGCTGTGCATTCCTGAAAGAAGTAGAGTTATTTGCGACATGTCAATGGGCAAAATAAAATATAATTTGTTGGAGCGAGGTCTCTCACTGTGTTTGAAACAGGACATACTGTACTCCAACAGTAATGGCACTGACGAGCCTGAATTTATAATCTCTGTCTCTGATTTTCAGCATTATTGACCAAACTTTAATTTCACAATAGTTTTTCAGAGTAGGATGCTGGAGCTTTTTATAAAGACTGAAGTAATGAATGACAATGACATGGCTGGGACAATCTCCAAAGTTAATTTAATGCACCTCCTCATTAAAAAAGTCTTTTTAGCAATTCAGTGAGATTCATTGTGTAGAAAGTTATGGCATTTGCTGGGTCCTGAAGAACAATATCAGCAAGCATGAGCAAAAGCACTGAGTAGAATCCACTGTGTTTTGATCTGAAATGAATAAATGAATAAATATTTCCAGTCCAATAGACTTCCTTTAGATTTCCTTTGTATTCTGGACTTTGAGTCTCAACCTCAAAGTAAACACAGGGGATGTAAAACCTTTTCAAATGAAACTAAAAAAAGGATTTCAACCTCTTTCAGACAAACTGGAAAATGTGGACAGTTGCCTGTTTTGTTTTTTTCTCGTTCAAGCTCTCAGGGGAACTGTGTTCTCCAGAATGACAAAATATAGCAACTTCTCACCTCTGTATTGTAGAACAGAATTCTTCTTTGGTATAGATAATTTTCAGGTAATAAAATATTAGTTAGTGTGAACTCTTTCCATATATATCATACCTTTATTTTTCCCAACAATTTTATGCTGCTTTGTTGAGGATTTTTTTGGTTTTTATGTAGATACATTTTGTCCTGCAGTTATATATTTTAGGCAGTCGAAAAATTCATGTCTTGCTCACCCTTCCTCAGACTAGAATTATCATGGGAAAAACAAACTATTAACAAACTCAAACTTACGTTTGAGGGTTTGTGTAGGAACACTGTTGACTGTCACCTTCATTAATAACAGAAAATATTTCAAAGATGGGCAACATCATTTAAATTTTTTGGAAGCTCCAGTGTTCACCTGGGCTTGTCCAAATAACCTGGGGTGCTGCAAACAAAATTTCTTGAGTCTGGAGAACATCTCTTTGGAATTTTCACGGAATAGACACTTTTCCTATGACTTTCTTCCCGTTTCAGGCTCAAGACTAAACTGCACTTTTCATGGGGGGAGTCAGACTTCGTTTTAAAGATGGTGGAAACATTCTGAGCTCTTTTTTCCTAAAAAGAAAGTGAATGCATTTCCTGAAATAAAGTGAGATTTACAATGCCCATGTGCATGTTAGTCTGTGCCGACAACACAAGCTCTGCACCCCCCATCCAACCTCGCCTAGATCTGAGACACTGAGGTCTCCTGGCTCAAAACTCTACATGGAAATTGCAGCTCACAGCAGCAGTAGGACTCACCACCCCCCTGCAGCCAGGATAAGTGATTTTTTTCAACCTTGCTCTTCCCCTGCCCAGGCAGCCCCAGCCTGGCCTGTGACCAGCAGGCTCTCTGCACAGGGGAGGGTGGGCAGGGACCTTTGGGTTACAGAATGTGCTTGTCAAGGGGAAAAAAGGTGAACATAATGTGGTTAAGGGGAGCCTGGAAGAGAGCTGCTTTATCATGATGAGAGAAAGCAGTGAGTGAATCAGTAAGGAATAGGATTTTATTAGCTCACTAAGAAGCTTGCCTGTCTCCACGAGGTGTTTTGCCCTATGGGTTTTTTGCCTCATCCCAGGGCTCTGCTGGACATTTCCCCACCACCCTACAACTGCAGTACATCTCTCAGTGGAAATGCACCAATCACTCACTCCTGATCTCAGGATTTGCTCTGTCCCTGGCCCTTTTTATCCCTTTTCTTTATGGCAAATAACTCCTCACGTTCCGCAGACCTCAGTCATGATGTTTCTTCTTCTCCTGCAGATTGTGATGCCAAAGGCCATGGGAGAGCTGCAGTCTGTCTGTCTGTCTGTCTGTCTGTCTCTGTCCAGCTTCTTGTAATGAAACTGGCGGTTCAGCAGCGCTTGGGGCCTCTGTGGCCTCTGAAACTGAGATTTTTCCTCAAATAAATGGATTTCGAGCATTTAGTTGCTACACCTACTAGGTACCCAAATTACCTGTGGGAAACTAAGGTATTTTGACAGCTTGATCTGCTACACTATGGATTCAGACAGCACTGAACTGCTGTTATGCCTGAGCCTTTCAGCATTGTGCTGAGGAATTTCCTTGCACTGATAATGTGATCATTAGCCTGTGGGGATTGCTGGATTTCTTGGTTTGTCTTTGCTATTTTTTTTTTTTCTTTTTCTTTCTGAGAATCATCCACAGTGAAAAGTGCTTGATATTATTGTACAAACATAAAATAAGACCTCAAATTTGCATTTCATTCCTGTGATCTCTTATCTTTAGAGAAGGATTAAAAGCTAAGCCTCTTTACCAAAATCACCGAACATATTAATTATACACCATATAAATAATTTAATTGCGCACAGAGAATAGACTTTCTGAAAGTTTCATGCATACTTCTCTTTATATGATGGAAATTATTGTAAAGCATTTTTTCTCTTAATACTTTTCATGGTTAAAATCTATCCTGCTTAGCTGCAATTTATCATTTGGTAATTGACAACAAAATTTGCTAATGCTCACAATGTATAGGAATGGGAAATTCTATTGAAGGTTGAGAATATCAGAGAGGTTGTGATCCTTATGTGCCTCCTGTTGTTAGATAAGCTCAGAGCATCAGCTATTTAACTCTGACTCCCCTAAAGGGAATGTGGATTCGTCCATCTGCCAATGCTGGGGATTGCTCACAGCATTTGTTTGGGTCACCATGAGGAGACTTCATGAGAAAAACTTGCCCCCTTCAAGCCTTGCACCCCTTAAAAACAGCACCAGCATATCCCAAATATCTGCAGAAATGTGTTAAAGATGTCAGAGTCGGGGGAGGAGAAGGAGATGCACATGCAAATCTCAAGATGGATAAACTGTCAGAATATTACTTGCATATGAATCTATCTTCAGGCTTGTGTGGCTCTATTTTCTCTGTTTTTGTTCTTTTAGTTTTACAGACTCAAATCACTGTAATTAAAGAAAAAAAAAAAAGTTGCTCCAAGGGATATCTTGGTGTAAGGAATGGAAGGAAGAGCCCTGCATATTTATAAAACCCCAGCTGGAAACTCCATTATACATTAATTAACTGATACACACTGCCTACTCAGCCTCGGAGAAGTTTCATTACTCACTTAGGGTCACCTCTCTGGTAGAACATCTTATTTACCTGTCTCAGCAGAGATTTATAAGCCTGACTGTAACATTTGTCCTTGAGGTTTCCTCTCCCCCTGTCCGTGCTGGATGACTTTTCCCTGGAGTGCCAGTGTCCCAGCCACTGCCACTGGGAGGAGGGAGAAGAAAAGAGACAGCTGACAGTTCAAGATGCTGGGACAGATCCTCCTGGAGATTTTGCCAGTTTTACAGAAGCACACTGCTGCTGACCCTGCTGCAGTTCAGTGCTACTGACTTCAGCAGGCCCAGTTTAGAGTGTGGGGAGCTTGAAGAGAGGGCAGATTTATTTTTCTGTGAGAGAGCAGAACCCCTGGATCCTACCACTGTTAGCCCATCCATGGAGTGGATACTCTGGGTATTCACACAGCAGCTTTGGCTGCCATATACAAATTCCTTTCATGTTTCCAAGCAGAGGCTGTTAGGTTCTCACCCAACCCCAAAGTTAGGATTTCCACTCTGAAACTTGCCCACAGTAACTAAACAGGTGGGCAAGAGGCATGTAGACATGAAAACAAACAATTTTTTCTGGGAGCTCATTGAAAATTAAAAGAATTTAGAGTCCTATACCTAAGTGCTTTTATGCTCACGCCGGGATTGTGATTGGACACCAAAGGGCAAATTCTCCTGTGGAGTTCCCTTTGACAATAAAGGACAACGTGCACTCAAAAAGAGAAGCATACTGATGTATATTCATATAAGTAAATGAATACAAAGGTGACTGTTTTCCTTTTCTCTTGAGAAGTCTCCTGCTTTTGCAGATGCAGATATTACATTTTCTTCTGTGAATGTCTCATAAAAAAGGGCCAGGATGGGTCAAAGAGTAGGATGGAAGCTGTCCGTGGGCCAGTCCCAAAGCTGTGTGTCATCTCAGCTGAGATATGGGGTCATAGTTCTACCTCCTTGAAGCCATGAAATATATTTTTTTTAATTTTTAGCACAAAGAAAAGTTAGACTTCTGGCCATATTAAATTTCAGATATGCAATTTTGGATTAACTAAAGGCATTTGGCAGTTCCAATCAAAACACTAATTTCCTGGTCCTGACTAAAAGTACAGTGGCTGTGTAGTACTGAACAGCTGTTGAGTTTTGTAAAAATGGATGATAGCTGTCTATGTAAACAGGTCCTCTCTTTCATTGGTTACTGAAATTGGGATGATTTGTTATTAATAAACAGCAATTTCCCAATTTTTATTCTCCTATTCATTCCTATTTACTTGTCAAAAATGTGAAAATGATCTATCATTTCACCAAAGATCAAAAAAAAAAAAAAAAAAATAGAAAAAGAACTTCCACTAGGAGCAGAGCTGCTAAAAATCACAGGAGAACGAGCTCCTCAACATATAACAATGATAATAAATTTTTCCTTTTACAAGACGTTTGTAAAGGATGTATTCTCATTGTAATTTTTACAAGTGCAACTCTCCGTCTCTTCAAGGTCCTCTAGTGATCATAAAATTATTTTCCTTCATGTCATTTTGAATGATTTCCTATCTAGTTTATTGTTAATGCCTGCACAGAAGTGTGAAGTATGGGTTTATGATTTCTCTCTATAAAAACGTAATGGATCTTCTCCTGGTAACAATTCTCTCCAGTAAATGGCTTAGCGTGGCTGCTGCATTCCTGTAAGACCATAAAGCTTAAGCACACCTGATTTGGTATTCTGGTGCTTTGCATGGTATACAAAAGAATAAATACAAATCTGCTTATCATGCAAACATGCACAGGATCTAATCCAAATCAATACAGACTTCACAAACAGGGAGATAAAGTTTTTATCATATTCTTTCAGGCCCTTCAGTTTTCCTACTGGATGCCCATGAATTAAAAAAAGATATTTTCTTCATAGTAAGCACAGTACCTTCCGTGTCAAACAACAGCCTGTCATTCCAAACAGCTCTGTGTACAGTGATTTTTCTCCCTTATTCTTGGCAAGAATGATGTTGTTCTATTTTTCATATTGCTGTGATTTTTAAAAATTATACTGGTTTGAAAGTCAGGTTGCCCAATTACTGGTGAGCCATTTCAGTAATATTAGTCTCATTTGCATGAATAGCGCTCCATCAGTCAATAAAAAGACCTCTATGGATTTTTTTGACCTGTTTTTTTTTTTTTTTCCCCAGATATTTTGTGCAACAGAGCAAAGAAAGATAACAATGATTACACTGGGTAAGACCTGCCGTCCATCTGATAGCAGTGTTCTTCCTCTGAGATAATTTTACAGTGCCTTCAATGTAAACGCTTTTTGTCCATGTTTCCTGAACTGCTGATAGGGCTGAGAATTCCTACCCCAAAAACTTCCCAACTTCTGGGAGACAACTGGACCTGAGACACCGGGTTTATGACAGAGCAAGAGCCAATCCTTCTCTCTTCTCACATATGAGAGATCATTCCCACTCATGGCCTGCATAACTTTTTTTCCCAAGTCAGCAAGAGCAGTATATGGGAAGGAAAATAACGCTGAGCATATCATAAAATATTATTTTGTAGTTATGCTTTTATAAGCACTTAAAAGGCAGTAAAGTATTCGAGATCCGTCTCATCTTTCCAGAAGAAGAAAAATCAGAATATTTTTTTTTTCCCTGCAGGCTAGATAGTAACATGCAAGGTTTAAAATAGAATGAAGAGTGATGTGACTTCACAGCACATATGAAGTTTTTATAGCAGTGTGGATGGAAGGAATGTGTGATGGCATCTTCCTGCAAGTTTTCCATGACCAGTTTGGTCTCAGGGTGATGGCACCTCAAGGGAAGATGAAAAGCAAACACGAGCCATGAAACAATCCCTTTTCATGCCACCTGTGCCTGCAATCAAGAACCCTCTGCTTGCAGCCACGAAAGGTCAAATTATGTCTTTGAAAACTTGTCCAGAGCTGAGTGAAATACTTGGAGAACTTGAGGTGTAGGTTTAGGACGTTTCAGTGTAATGAGTAAACAAAGCCAACAGCAACACACCAAATATCACTTTCTGAGCAAAAATATTGCCCAAATTTCTCCTGTTGTTTCTCCTAAATCAGTTCATATTCCTCACCAAGAAGCCTCACTCTCAGTCCAATAACCATGAGCTCATCTGAGCAGAGGGTGTTGATTTCTATGTTCTTATAAAATAATGTGATGAATACAATGAGTGTTACTGAGGAACTGGAAGAAAATTCCTTTGACAGGAAGCTCAAAGCTGAGACTTGATCAGAAATTTTACTCACTGGAATGGTACTGTTGACTTCAGTGACCAAGTAATATTTACAGAATTGCTCCCTTGGAAAACTGATGGTCTTAACATTTTAAGCATCCATCTCACTGCACTGCACTAGCTGATTATTTATTTTTTTAGGAGGACATTTTTTTCCTCATTTTTTATTGGAGTGTCCCTACCAGAGACAAGCACAATCAATGAGCCTTTGGATTAGAATTGAAAAAATGGAAATGGGAGGTATGATAAAAGGCCAGATTTTAACAATGTGCTTGCAGCTGTACAAGTTAGTGCTTTTAGACTAGAGGCAATCCACACGTCACAGCTCTGGATTCACTTTTAATGCCAGCATAGAAATCATGCTTCTGGTCACCTGTGACAAACCACACAGCTAGTTCCACTCTTATTTCTATCTTTTTTCTCCTCTTTATAAGAGATAAGATGCCATCAAATGGACTAGGGCTGCAACTATTTTGGTAAGCAGAATCCAGTGTTGATCCCAATGCATTTGTTAAATCTGGAAAGTTCAGAGTTTTTATTATTGCTTTTGCTTCCTAAATCTCTTTCCTACTCATGCTTCATTGTGGGCATAGGATACTGTTAAGTATGATTCAGAGAAATTTTCCAGAATACAATAACACCGAACTGTCTCATTCAATAACTGCATCCAGTTTATTCTGGGATAATGAAAATGTCTTTTATGATTCATTACAACTTTTCTTTGTTCTTTATATGATATCAAACCATTAGATGGAAATTATCTGAAACTATTGCCTGCCAGCAACTTGGTGATCGCTGAGAAAAAGCAAGAAATCTCATGCACATCCTGTATGGTGAGTGTCTGAAACTACCCCTATATAACTCTGACAGCGTGAGATTATTAAAATACGAAGTAATTAATGTTTATGACTCAAATTCAGCAACATGAAATCTCACTGGTGAGAGTAGGCTGCATCTGAACCTTCACAGAGAATAAAGGAGTGACTGCACTGAATTAAACAGGGGAGCTGAACTTTTCTAGATAGATCTATTAAGTCGTGTCAGTTAATTTACAGTCAGATATCCTAAGACTCCGTGGCAATTTTCCACCTAAGTATTATTTAGTGGAAAGTGTACCTCCTAAAGAGAATTTTTTTTTCTATATTTTCATAAGATGATAAAATATCACAAATACCAAATTAATTAAGAAAAGCAAGACTAGTGGGGTGAGATTTTGAAATAACTTGAATAAAATATTTTAATTTCTCGAACTAAACCAAAAGTTCTGGATCTGTGCCTCCTCATGGTACCATAATTTCTCATATATCTATTTTTTAATCTGGATTAATGACTTTGTTCTCTTGAGGGCCAGGCTTCTCTCTGCTCATGTAGAACATGCTTTGCTGTTTGCTGCTTCACAGGGATTGCATGTGCTGGCGATGTCTGTAGAGTCTGACATTCATTTGGATTGTATCCATCCTTTGGGAACAACTCTGGTAATATGCCAGTGATTTTGAGGTACAATGCAGCTTAATGTGATGTGCAGCAAAGTGAAAAACTTCCCTGACAATGGAGTAGCCACAAAGAATTTGCAGATAAATAGTCTTACCAAGCCTGCATGAGTCAAATTCCCTCTGGAGTGAGTATTGAATTCCTGTTTGTTACCTTGAAAAGTGCAGTATTTAAAGTGTTTCAAAAGCTGTTTAACACAAATAAGATTTTTCTGACGTACTTTGGGGTGTACTTTGTGTGGCTTTTAAAACCTGATTTTTTTTTTAAGGAGCTGGAACATCTCATGAAAAGGGCCTCAGAAGAGAATTAGACTTTTGAATGAGTTGATTGCACACAAAGCATTTTTATCTCCAGCGAGAATCAGAAAAAAGTGTGTTGTGGAGACAGAGGCTTTGCTGAAATCAGTAGCAGAGTTCTTTTTTATTTTAATGGAGTCAGGATTTCACCTTGTGCTTTTATTGCCTCTGTTTTAAGCACAGTCTGGCAAACTATGGTAAATAATTGTTATAACTGCCAGGAAGAGAAACTAAAGTGGGCACTAAACATGAGAGCACATATAGTCTTCAAAATGGCCCTTGCACATAAAAATGTGTAATAAAATCTCTTGGAAGTGCTCAGCACTGCAAATGAATCTGATTCATTTTTCATAAGTAGTGAGGATCAAGGAAGTAGAGAACTCAGGCATTAGGTTGAAACAAAGAAAAAATATTTTATAAAAGAAGTCTCACAGTGATTTGGTTCAAACATTTCTTTTGAACTTGGTCTTGCATTCTTTATGCCCAAGAAAATCTCAGTGATCTCAGCAGAATCTTGGCAGTGGAATGCAGGGCTGAGAGATCTGGAGTGGTGAACCCAAAATAGTCAAGGCTTCATTCTTTAAGCTTAGTCAAAATCCTCAGATGTTCAAAAGTCAAATGTCAACAATATGACCAATAAATCTTCATTTTGCCACTTGAGCATCCAGAAGTTTCCTTGTATCCCACCAGGCACCCATGACTACCTCTAGAATGAAGTATAAGTCTCCACGCTTCTATTTCTGTGATAATGAAGGCTCTAAACTCATTTTTCAGGCCTGGCTGTGGTGCTCCACTGGGAGCACACATATCTTGTTCTTGGTATTGCTTTGATTTGGGCCCATCCCTTATCTCACCTGGATCCTCCAGAGGGCTGAGATAATAAATGTACAGATGTCTTTGGGAGTGTCATCTCGCATGGTAATGGTGAGGGATTTTTAGGTACTCCAAATATTAATAATACCCAAGAAAACATTACAAAAGGTGTCTCCCGCCCATCTAAGTCTGCCACGCAAAGTCCAGGTCTTGCAGAAAGAAATCCTGTGCTACAGCCATCATTCTAGAGAAGGTCCATATCCATGACCAGGGAAGATGTTCTAAGGTGTTCTTGTGGTGGTGAGAAGATCCAGATTCTCTATTCCAGGTGGTAGGACAGAATAACATCTTGAAATATTTTCACGGCTTTGACAAACATTTGCGTTTTTTCCCTTTTAGTTTTGGCATATGCATATTAATAGCAGACACTGGATACCACAGCTTCTGCTGCTGGAGATAACAACTCCTCAAGGTATTCTGAAAGCAGCAGTAACTTTTATTTTGTGGTTTGGGGGTTTGGGGGCTTTTGTTTGCTTGTTTGTTTTATTGCGTTTGTTTGTTTGTTTGTTTCAAATAAATTATGGAGGCATATGCGATCTGCTAAGGACAGGATGAGAAAGCACTCAGCAGAACATTTCTCCCTATCCATGGGCAAAACGAAGTATAAACACAGCAACACAAATGCAGTCTTCTATGGAATGAACCATGTAATGGCTGCGAGAAGAATCTGGGTGTGAATGAGACGTCTGGTAATTGGTTGTAGAAATGAGCAAATCGAACCTGTTTCCACCTTGTATGAGTGATGTAACGCAATGCTAAGCCAGGTTAACACTTAATTGCCAGGTTACAAAGCTGAGTGATTAAAATGCCAGGGAGGGTTTCATTTTTGTTGGTCTGCCAGCCGCGCTCCGTTGTGACTCGAAAACAAGGCGAAGAAAAACACGGCACTTTGTGGGGTATCAGACCTAGCACAGTGATATATCTCACACATGACTGTAAAGGTAAACTGTTTATGTGTGGGTAGGTGGCCTCAAATCGATTCTGCTGGCACATTCAACTTGCATGCAGCGTTTGAAAAAACATGCTAAATTCTGATGCGATGCCTAGTGAATATTGATCTTGTGTGACCACAGAGAACCAGGGTGTCATTTTTCTAGTACTGGGGGAAGGGTGGTGTTTAAAAACAGAACAAAACACCTCTAAGTCACCATAAGGGTCATAAAATTGATTTTCCAGAAATAAAAAAGTTCCTTCCAAGGTGCGTAGAAATCTACCTTATCCAGATTTTGGGTAAGGGACGCCACTTTATATAACCTCACTGCTTCTCCTGAGAGTCTGATGGATCAGTGTGCTTTGTTGTGGAATGATTTCTGTCCTACATCTGAAAGATGTCAGTACTGCATGAAGTCAAAGTGGGGAGACCTTTTTCAAAATCCTCAGCAGCTGTTCTGTAAATATCTCACCTCTCCTGTTCTCCTCCTGGAATCAGGATGGCTTTTCTAGGGGTAAGATACTTCTCCCCATAAGCAGATCTTCATGAGCACAAAGAGGGCAGAAAGAAGGAGCATTTTGGGTTGAATATAGATTAGATTTCATTTATAAGTGTCAGAATCAAGACTGTTCTGAAATACTGTTAAAAAACCACAACCCAAAGCACACAGAGGTTCTTTCTGTGGCAGTGTCCTCCATAAAAAGGAATAAGTGCAGATGGGAAAGTAGGAGGTATCATATAAGCCCTCTCCAAAACTGCACAGCCTGAGGTTAGATTCTGTGCAGCCTTGTGCTGCAAATGGAAATATAATGAGCAGGATAAGGAGGTTTTTATCAGAAGGTGCCAGTTTCAAATCAAGTCCAGCTTTGCAGACCACAACCCAAATGCACTATGATCTAAAATTATTTTATATTATTTTATAATAATTTTAAAAACCTGCTCGCTGGCGCTATATCTCTGCTATACTGATGCAGCAGCACTGACTGTACTGTGAAAAATTGCTCCCAGTGATCCCACTGGAAAAGTATAAAGGCACTACACCCACAGCTGGTGGCCTGAAGGGCTGAAGCAGCACAGATCATCAGGCATTGTTCAAACAGAGGAACTCTCAAAAATTTGAAACAGAAAAATTGGGGGGGGTGGGGGGGGAGGGGGAGGAGAAAAAGTCTTCGAAATATTTAGATATTAAAAGTGAAACTTCTATGAATCTTTACAGAAAAAAAAATAAAACCACTATAACAACGATCTTGCTTTCAATGCCTTTTATATTCTTTGCATTTCTCATAAATGTACAGGAACAAGCAGTGTATTTTACTATGTCTTATTGTGCCAGCACTATTAAATGTAAGAAAACTGAACGAAAGGCATTATCAAACATATTTTTGTGTTACAAAATTCGTGGGTTTGACAAAATATTGCAGTCTGTAAGACTTAAACAGCTACATGTATCAAATGGAGTTTTAATTTAAAAAGAGGCTGAGAAATCTGTTCCTAGATAATGACTGTGAGGGGGCACTTGGATATTAGGTCTTGTTAAGGGACGCGTTTCTTCACCTCAAGGATCCTCTCTCTTACTGTTGTCTCTGAGGTTGCCTGCAAGGCAGAAGGGCAGCATCGTTTCCTTGATGTGTTGTTCTTCCTTCCCCGAAAGAACACGCTGAAGGATTTAGCACCACAGGAATGAGCAGACTTTTCACTCTGTGGGGCACTCAAGCGCATCAGGCCCTCTAGGAAACCCTCTAATTGGGCTTCCTGCCTGCAAGGCTCTAACTCTAGACCATAACTTGCAGGCAAAGTCATCAAGAATGGACTTCTAGCCACAAAGAATTGTGCTTATCGAGCTTCACGCGGCTTTAAATTATTCTTTGGGAGCTAAGTAAAAAGATTGGAACTCATTTTAAAGAAAACTGGCTAAAAAAAGGAGGAAAGTTGCATCAAGACCTGTGTCAGGAAATAAGAACATCCTAATTATTCATCCAAGAGGTTCAGGGCTTCTTTCAGTCAGGTGCTCAGCCTATGCAATGTTATGTGTATGACATTAGTTATAGCTCTTATAAATGTTTATTCATGTCCTCTGATTAATTTCTATCCTCTCCCAGTCAACTGGGCTTTGCAGCTTTACATTGGGTAGGTTATCTATGAAACTATAAAGCAATTTTTTTATTAGAGAGAAGTGTGTCATTAATTGCTCCTCTGAATCTCTTTGGTGGAGAAGAGATGATGGCAAATCTAAAGCTTTTTCCAATGATGCTGCTATTTCTGCTTAACTAAAAAGAACAAAATGTTTGATAGCAATAAAAGAAAAATTACTTAATTAGCACTAAAAAAAAGCACACTTCTTTGTTGGGAGAAAGAGCCTAAGAGATAAAGGCATTGCGAAATAAAGAAATCATCAATCACAGGTGGAATTGATCACCCAGTTGCTGATCACAGACAGTTATACAGGCAGTGTTATTGCAAGAAAAACCACAGTGCAGAAATGATTCTTTAGACTGAGGCATTGCAGTTGGTTGGGTACTGTGCCAATGTTTCTTATGAGGGTAAAACCATAATTTTTAACACATTTTAGTGGTGAAACATATTTACTGTTTTCTTGCTGGTATTTTCCTCCTTGACCCTATTGTTTCATGCTCAGTGAAATATTCACTTTATATTACTCCAGTTCACTGCTCAGTTTTTTAACCTTTCACAGAATCACAGAGTCACAGAATCACAGGATCACTGGGTTGGAAGAGACCTCCAACATCGAGTCCAACCCAACCCCAACACCTCAACTAAACCTCGGCACCCAGTGCCACATCCAGGCTTTCCTTAAACACATCCAGGGGTGGTGACTCCACCACCTTCCCGGGCAGATCATTCCAATACTTTATCACTCTTTCTGTAAAAAACATTTTCCGAATATCCAACCTTCATTTCCCTTGGTGCAGCTTGAGGCTGTGTCCTCGTTCTGTCAGTGCTGCCTGGAGAAAGAGCCCAACCCCACCTGAGCACATTCACCTTCCAGGGAGATGTAAACACTTCTAAACTCTGCTCTTCTTTCCCTTTCTAAATTAAAATTCTCACATCCACACAAATCAAGTGGGTTGTCGGGCAGCCTGTCTATTCTGTTTGTGACGCTGGACATCCAAGGACATCCAAGAGCTAGAGGAAGTCATGAGGCAGGATGGGAGGGAGATTATCAGATCCTGCAATCTATAGAAGACTTGGAGTATGAGGTAAATGAAGGAGTTGTTCTGCTGTGAGGGACAGGAAGTCCAAAAATAAAATCAGAAAAAAGCAAAAAACAAAACAAAACAAAAACCCAAAAAACCCACAACACCCTGAAAAACCAAACAAAACAACAACAAAACAACAACAAAGCACCAAAAACCCACACACACAAAGCAAACACCGCACCCAAAAAACCCTACAAAACCCCCCACAAACCCACAAAAAACTCACAAAAACCACAAAAAAAACCCCAAAAATGAATCAAACAAAAAACCCTGCAGTAAACCTCTACTTACAAGGCAACAGCTTCTGAGGAGACCTGAAAAATTACAGGTGTTTTTACTACTACATGCAGCTTGGGTCTGAGTTTGGTAAGAGGTATTATGGGACTTGCAAGGACAGGAAGCATTTTGACTGCACTGGATTATTCTTTTTTGACAGCAATTGGGTTGTTCTTGGCTGACTGAAAGAAGTCCAGTGATTTTATATATAAATATATGCAGTATGGAAAGCAGTGTAGGTAGAGGATACCCGAGTTAATGCTGCATGAGCTAGTCTGGGTAATGGGAGCTGCATTGCCATGACAAAGTGGAGACCAGGAAGATTAATTTAACCTGACCTTGGCAAGGACTCCCAGTATCCAAGACAGCTCATTTAAAACCCAGATATGTCTAGAGTACACTCGAGTCTGCAGTGTAGACACTTTTTCTGATGTCACTTTAATGAAGGACAGAAAACGGAATTGTTATTGAGCTTAGTTAATTGCACAGTGGCAGATCTCCCTCTTGTAGAAGTTGCAGTTCAGAATTAGACAGGTCAGTGTTAGTTTATAGATGTATCTGTGTTTCTGGATTTTTTAATTAATTTCTTTCTTATTTTTAAATTCCATCTCTAAGCTAATCTGTTCTTTCCAACAATTCCTTGTTACTCGTCATATTTTGCATTCCATCAGGAAGCACTGATTCAGTCTCAGACTAAGAACATGCCATAAGGTGGAAAAAGTGAAGAAGAATCACTTTTCAGCTGATGGTACCTGTTCTGAAAATCAGAGTAACCATAAAGATGAGAGTTCAAGCACATGAAAGAAGCTGAGTGCATAACTTCAATAACACTTCTCAGGAGTCCTGCTGAATTTACAATGATCTGTGCACCTAAGATTTTCTTTCATTTGGTCTCTGTGCAGGTCTGATCCAGACAGAATTAAAGCCCTCAGCCCTTGAGAGAGTGAGGCTTCACAAGGGGCTCTGTAGCCACGCGAAGCAAACCAGGAAAAGAGAATTTATATGAACATAAGTGTACGTAAATATGTCTGCGTGTATGCACACATACACACCACCCAAATGATTGGTTATTTCTCTAAAAAGGGGAGAAAAGGTTTCTAAGCTTCATGTTGCCACCAGGTCACAAACCACAGAGTGTGTGTTGGTGTAGAATGCGTGTCTTGTCTCCTGGTCCGCTCCAGGTTGTCACTGTCTCTTTTCACCAGCTCTAGCCCATGAGTCTCAGCTGTTTTGGCAAACAGGAGAGCTTCAAGGCTCAGCAGGGCAAATCTCCAGGTTCTGTCTCTTGGTGGGTGTCTCTGCTAACCACAAAGACTTTTTCCAGAGGTAACCACAGCATCATGGTGCCAGCTGCGATATGAAAAGAGCCGGGAGCTTAGCTAAACCTTTAAAAACTCTGCTGTGAGTGTTTAAGTGCAGAAAAGGATCTTAGATGGTAAATCAAAGAGAAGCCCTGGAGGGGATGCTGAAGTGACACGCTCAGAGCTGTGGATCTCTTTCCGAGAAGCACCCACCTGCAGTGGTGCCAATTTCCACAGTGGACAGAGCTGTCTCTTTGAACTGGAGAGGAGACCTATGGAAGCAGCAGGGGAGCATTATTTTTCCATGTCTGTTTGAGCAATTACACTTCTAGGCTTAAGGTATCACTAAGCACAGAACACAATAATAGAAAACCCAACAACATAATTACTAGCTCAGACTAATTAATTAGTCACCACAACTGCATGGTGCTGGTGTCAAATACTTTCTATCATCAAATTTCAAAAGGACTTTTGTCTTGCTTCTGTACAAGAATGAGGAAATTCAAACAGCATAAATATTTCAGACTGCTTTTAATTAAAACTTCATGTGTTTGGCATGGAACCACTTCAGCAAAGGAGGCCAGCTGTGCCTTGGCTCTGCAGCCAGCGTGTTCCCCTTTCATGCTAACAGCTGGGCAGTAAACATACAACAGCACTGCTTTGCCACGGAAAGTGTTCCCAGCATGCTTGCCTTAGTCATGAAACCTTGCCAGTGAAATCTCACAGCATTAATTTTAAATCCACAATGTGAAATGTTCATCAAAGTCGACCCCAACCTTTTTTTTTTAATTATTTTTTTTATCCTGTGAAGGAGGGGTGAAATGCCCTACCTGGTCCATGACTGGTGGTATCAGGGCGATGCTCTGCATGAGAACAGAAATAAAGGGTGGGAATCTCTGAGGGAATTAAATGATGTTGTAATGAAGATGCACTGCAATATGAAAGCATCAGCCTGATGGAGCTCTCATTTAATTTAGGCAGCACAGGACAAATCCTGTTCTCAATTACATCGATTCAATACTAATTAAATTAATAGGACAAAGCAGGACTTGCCTCTTCATCCCTTCTGGAAGCAAAAATATCAATTGGAGAAGGAAAACAAACCCTACAACCATGCAACATATTGCTTTTGTTAAATAAGAGGTTTAAAACCAAGCCTCAATTGGCCTCAGGAGACTGTGCCTCTTAAATGCCAGCCCCTGCAATAGAGTTTCTGGGACTTGGAGCTGCTGGTTTAGTGGTTCTGGAACAAGAAGGACTGCATGTCCTTCCTCCTGTGTGACCACAAACACACACCCACAAACAGTTCCACTGCCCAGCAGCATCAATTATAAATATATTTTTTGCCCAAAATGAAGATGGGGATATTTTCACTGACCTCAGGAAAGGCATCTTTCCAGATTTTTGGTTTATTTTTTACAGTGCCTGAGACAAATTTCCACCCAAGTCACTTAGTCTGCAAGTCTCAGTAGCTCCATTTTCTTAATTGGAGTAATAGTCAGGGATTCCTTAGTTACTTGTCTAATTTGGGTTACAAACACACCTCGTTCTAGGTCTCCAGCCATAATTTCCATCTCTACCCTGCCATGCATTTCTTCTGTTTCAGCCTTTTAAAAAAAATCTCAGTAGTTATAACAACTACCAGCTAGTACAGTTGCAGACATCCACTTTTGCTTAAAGGCAGCTGGTGGAGTACTATTTTTTTTTTTTTCCTGTCCTTGTTCTTCATTAATTACAAAACTCTATTTTTATAGTCTAAATCATTCCTAATAGCACCGAGCCAAGGTCCATTCAATCTGCAGAGCTGTGTGCAGCCATTTGATTATTTTCACCAGTGCAATTATTTTCATTCATCTACACAGTGAGCCAAGGTTGAGGTCAATAGTATACAATTTGATTCCACTCCAGCTTAATAAGGTCAAATTCATAATGGTTTTCTGGTTTATTATCATAAATTCATTTTCCACAATGAAGTTAAACTGATTAGGACAGTGCAGCACGCTGGTTTTGCACACTTTGCTCATATCTAAAATCAGTTTGTGAAGTAATGTTGTGAGCTTGGACTGTATGGTTTTATCCACCACACAACCTCAGAGAGGAAATCTAGGCTTCAGTTACATGTTACGAGGTGTTTTCAGCACAATCACGCTTTAATTCAAAAAGGAAGGTGTTATTTCATGGCAACAAATCAGTAAAATTAAGCAAACCGTGCTACAGCCACTGCCTTAATCCAATGGAATTGCATCCCATAATACCTTTGCAATTAAAAGATTCCTAATCTTTCCCTGTGGACCTTATTCCTAAAGAATGAAGTTTTCTTTTAATATTTATTATGGAGTAAAAGAAATTTTGTAATATTAGGGTTTTTTGGGAGAAGAAACTGAAAATTGGCTGTTTCAGCAATTAAAATCAGCCCCAACACCAGAGTTTGAAAAGCAGTATTTTAACAATATGTTCTTTTACCCAGAAGAGGATGCCCTGAACACGTGATTTGGGAAAAGGGTGTGGGACAATTCCTCACACTCTCCCCATAATCACCTCAGCCGATCCATAGTGACTCGAAGTCAGTGTGGCATCAGAGAACTGGAGCTCATGGAAATGTGATTCGCTCAAAACACAAGTGTCAAAAACTCCTCGAATACGAAAAAAGAGAAGGACACGATTCCACACAAACCTGTGTCATGCAAGTGAGAAGAACTCTTAAATGAGTCAGCGATGAGCAGCCACAGTGAACTGTCCAGAAATAGCTGTGGCTCATGGCAGACCTTCATCAACATGGGTGTTGAATTTATATTTAACCCTAGTAGTTAGATATATTTAATACCCTAATATCTAACCCTATGTTAATGCAAGAAAATGTTGCAAAATTCTGCTTTTTCTTACTCAGGAAACTGCTAACAATACCTTTGTGTCCATTTCCTATAGTCTATGGACAAAACTCTTGTATTTTTAGAAAGATGTGTATCTGAGCTGCATAAATACAATTTTCAGGAAAAAAAAATAGACTAAGTATATTATTTTTAAAATATAACCGTTGTTTGGGAGACAACTGTGTTCATTGGATTTTGAACATTTTAATACTAATACTTAAGACATTCAAATACTAAACTTCATGGGCTTCATGCGGAATGTCATCCTGTTTCATTGGGAAAATAGAAAAACCTGATCTTGCAGAACTTTAGGGAGCATCAAGATTCAAAGTGCACAATCCCACAAAATAAATCAGAATTAATAAACCTTTTCTATCCTGCTATAGTGAAGGGATATTTTTCTTACAGATGCTCTTGAAGCTTTAGTACAGCATTTTTTGATTTTTGACTCTTGGGGGCCTGCCGTACATTTTATTTTCCTTTTAAATTCTTCTTATCAAAAAAAAAAAAAAAATATATATATATATATATAAATATATATTAAAGGATAATCCCCACCCCAATCCAGAGGCAATTCCCAGGTTTTCAGGATATGTGATGGAGTTTCACATGAACAAAAGGCTAGAAAACGTTCTGCTTGGGTAGCCCTGCAAGGAACACGATTGCAGACTGGCTTTATGAGCTTTTCCTCGAAAGTTTATGAGCTTTCAAAGCAGATTTTCTGCCATTCCTTTGGTTAGCCTCTGCGAGAAGTCTTTATATGCCTATAAGAAATGAAGAGCTGGAGTTTCTGACACAGCCGAAGGATATTCTATATATTTAGATTCTGCCTAACTTGCTCCTCTAGGCTTCCTTAGCCACAATGTTAATGCCATTAAGGGAGCAACATGCTCTAAACAGTAAAGCAGAGAAACTGAGAAAAACCTGGAACAGCAGAGAACTCATGAAATCTGAAAAACAATTACCTATCAAACAGGCTAACCTTTCCCAACCCACCCATTTGGTGAGAAATATCTGGACTTTGAAGGGCCCAAGTGCCTAGAAAAGGTACCTCCTCTTTTTAAATAAAGTTACAGTTTTCCAAATTCCTTTCACATGGATTCCTCAGCATATGGCATCACTGCATTGCTTCTCTTTACTCTCCATACTTTAGATGACAAATGTGCGTGTTTCCACAGTGAGAAAAGATGAAATTATCATCATGAGAACCTGAATCAGCAGAAAATATCTAAGATTATCCAGGCTACAGAAGCCCAGAAGGATGTTTGTGCCAAATCTGATGATATCTCCTTTGGACAAGTCCTGGATTTTTTAACATGCAGCAGTGACAAGCAAATTTGGGCTGCATTGCAATACAGAAAAGTAGAGGAAGAAAACACTGCAGTGACGCTTTTAAAAAACCTTATCAAATAATTACTGTCCTAATTTGCTTGCCAAAAAAGAGAGGAAAGCCCCACAAGTTGTGTCGAGGGTTGATAATAACGCACAAGTGCTTCTGACAGGACTGACTCCACCTTTATCTAGGGGTCAACTTTCTGTCCCACATTCAGCAAATTCTGATGTTCTGTTTGCTGGCGCTTAACTAGCCTCAATTCAATAGACCCCTACTTCCATGATAAATTATAACACTCTTCAGATGGAAATGCATCAGCAGACAGCAACATAATAGATAAAAATATGACAGGGACATAGTGTAATTTTCTCAGGACATGATATTGTCTTAAATCAGATCTATTCTCCTTTCCCAGGAGACTCTTAAACAATTTGATGATTATTTTCTTTCCAGAAGCATATGGTAATACTGGTTGCTAATACAGCTTTGGTCATATTTGTGAGAAATTAACATACTAATTACAAGGATTGTCTTAGAGAAACAATACGTGCTGTTAATTGCCACGGTTGTTCCCCCTGCTTTAATTTAAATGGCAAAAAAATGGTAAATAAATGGCACTGAAATTGTGCTACTGAATGCAAAGTATTTTTAAGGTAAGCCTGGATAAATTAGAGACAATCAAGAAGAGAAGTGAGCAAAGACACATTCTCAAAACACAAACTGTTACAAAGTTTGATGCTGATGCTTGAGGATGCAAGGCTGAGAGCAAAGCCTTCTGTTGACTTTTACATCAAGGTAAAAAATAAAAGGGAAGAGGGTCTGAAATCTGTCTGCGAAGCATTTTAGGGCAGGCAGCACTGCACACTGGGCTGGGTGGCAAACAGCCAGCTGGAGGGTGGCTGAGCACTGTTCCAGGAATCATGGGGAGCTGCAGGCGTGTGGTGGAGCAAACTGCAGATCACAAACCTCAGCAGCCCTCCTGAGCCCTCCATCCCTACATGCTGTAGCTTTCTACAAGTGATGCCTTGGAAAAGCTGACCTGGGACAGAGCCAGAGAATAAAGGAGATATTTATTGAAAGGCCTTTAAGGATCCACCTTGGGCAGGACAAGAGCCTGGCCAGGGCTGCACCCAAGGTGGACCCAAAATGGGCACAAAATGGACAAAGGGTCCCGAGGTCTCACACTTTGATCAGTTTTGGTCCATTTGCACATTGGGGTTTAATTGTCCCATTCCAGCTCTAGGTTGTGAGGTCCCATCCTTCTTGTTCCTCCCTCCAGCCACCCTTGTTTGTGCTTTTGGGCTGAAAACTTGTACCAGTTGTCCTTGGTGTGCAGCAGGAAAAGGATTTGTTTTGTGTCGCTGCTGTGTGCAGAGAGCTGAGTGACCCTGAGTGTGAGCTCAGAGCTGCACCCCTGGGCAGCACAGAATATGAAAAACCTGAAAAATAAAGCTTAAGGCATCACAAGCAGGTCTTTTTCTTTTTGCCAGGACATTGCCATTACCACTATGGCCAGCAAAAGGGCTCTTTTAGCAGAGCTATTCCAAAGTTATGTCAGTAAGACAGAGCAAGATCATGTGGGGTTTTTACTTTCCTCCCTTTCTCTGGTTATTTCCCAGTAGGGACCATGGGGCAGGGTAGGTTTTTCTTGGCAGTGACCACACTCAGGAAAGCCCACCCTGTCCCCGGGTAGTGGCTGCAGGATTTCAGGAAAGGGCACTTTCCTGTGACAAATCACTGCAGCACGATGCAGAGAGCGTTTCCTCCTGAGCTGAGGGTGCTGTGCAGAGCCCTGCCCTCCTCTGGGGCTGTGCCAGCCCAGGGGATGCTGAGACAGGAGTGCTTCACACAGGGTGTGCGAGACGAGGACAGCTACACCTCGCTGTATTTCAGCACACAGGTACGAAATGGGTCTTTGAACATGATTCCTTGACAGGGAAGACAATGCCTCTCTTCAATGGGGAGTTCAGAGATTTTACTTGGATTGCACTGTAATTATCCTTAAAGGTAGATTTTTTTTTTAATGTCTCTTCCCTCTGAGCAAACACGACTGAGGGCAAATCCTGCTGGCCTTGTACAAAAGTCACCGACGTCATCAGCACTAAAGCTATGAGTAAAACGTGGGATTGAGCCTACTGTCAACTGGAGTCAAGTGCTATCCACTGAAGGCATTTACTTTTTGTACCAATTTTTAATGCAAGATGATGAGTACTCTAATTATAAGACTTTTTTTACAGTTGGTTTTATGTACAATGTCATAAGACTTGGCAGACAAAAAGGGAAGAAGTCACTGCCAACAATATATTTATATATTTTTCAAAAGATCACTCTGTTCTTTACCATTGTAATACAAAATTGACCTTTTTTAAAAAAAATAATTTCCTGCATTTAATTTTTTTACCTTTTCTGGAGAAGACTGCATCAATGCTTAATTCCATGCGAACTAAATGCCCTAATGTCTTTATTCCATATGTTCCCGACTTCTAATTAACTTTGTGCACCTTATGGTAAAATTAATATACTCCTATAGATTTCAACTGCCTGAATTTTACCAACTTCTCTTTAAGTTTATCCCTTATTGCTGGCACACAATAAATTCACACTGCAAGAAAGAAAGAAACAAGAAGAAATGCAGGGCCAGGCTGATTCCAACTCGGTTCTTACACTCAGCAGTGGTGTCTGGAGTCCAGCAGTTAATTCCTTTTTGACTGGGCTACTCTGCACAGTTTATGACATGGTTAGCTCCCAGGCCAATTATTTTCAGCTTTCATATCTCTACAAAACCCGTGTTCTCTTCTCACACTTTTTGTCCTTCATGGTTCAATGCAACAAAGTTTGATAGTTCTTAGCTATTGCTTATAATTATACTTGGTGCTGGATGCTCTCCAGCAGGAATTAATTGCCTACATATGATTGAGGAATGGGACCTTTCCTGCATGTGGGAAGATATATGTTTAATTTCTAGTAAACTATTTTAGTCAAAGTGATTATGGAAGTACCCTAGAATGCATTTGGGTTACAATGGATCTGCATTTTCTAAGAGAAAAAAATCCTATTTAAAAAAAAAAAAAAAAAAAAAAAAAAGAGAGACAAATTCCAAAAATGAAGATCATATTTAAATTCCAACAAGCACAATCTCTTCAAGTAGAGCCTCCATAAATGAGATTGCTTGTAGGGTCTTTTAAAAAGTAATTTGAGGTAGAAGGGAAAAAAGAATCTACTCCTCGTATCATTCTCCAAAAGTCATCCGCAGTTTATTTTAGGGATAAGTAGTGAGAAAACTTTCCTTTCAAAACTCTCCTCCAGAACTAAAATTAAAAAAACAGATCCAACTAATAGCACGTCTGCTATTTACCATAGAAGTTCTGATCAAAGCTGAGTAAATCCACGGGGTAAAGAAGCCTCCTTTTCTAAATAGCATCAACTAAATCCCGCAGACCCACCGAGAACCTGGCCAACCTTGAGTAAAGCAGCAAGCACGTGGAGCTTTTGGGGAGAGGGAGCAGCAGCTGCCTGTTCCTCAGTGCCAAGCAGGTGTTTCCCCTTCCATTTGCTTCCCCCTGTCCTCTCTCCCAAAACTTTACCCATGACATGTTGGACAGGTCACAGGGGGACTGTGACGAAGGGCAGGTTGGTGTTTGCTGGGGAGGGCAGCGCTGGCTGGGAATTGCACAGGTCCTTTGCTCATTCACAGCTTTAATCGGGGCTCTGCTGCACAGAGCAGGCTGAAGCGGCCCAGCTTAAGCTCACAGGCTTCTGCTCAGTGTGCAGAGTGTGGGACACAGGAGAGCAGCTCCTGGAGCAGCCCCTGGAGCTGCTGGATCAGAGCTTGTGCAGTGACCAGCAGCTCTCCTGCCCCTCTAGCACCCTGCCTGCAGTTTCGTTGTTGCTGCACCTTCCTGGCACTCTGGACTGACCTTAACCCATCAACATTTTCTGGGGGTGCTCGAGTAAGAGTTTGCAGCCACTTGCACAAATTTTGTAAATATCTAAAGCTACAACCCAGCACCAAGTGATGAGGGAAAAAAACCAACAGTCATTATCATCCTGAAAATCAAACCCAAGGAAATCCAAGTACCCTCTCTCCTGAAATATACTGGAATCCCCCTGGGATTTTGCCTAGACGTGTCGCACACTGGCATGCAGGACAAAGAGATTTGTCCTCCCATATTCCATTCTGTTATTTTCACAGTGTTTATACAATCCTGAACCACACTGTGTATGAGTTTTCAGCTAGGTTTCAATTTTTTATCTTTAGGAATGACAGTAGCAAATAGTCAATGTACCCCATGTCTAAAGTCTGCAGTCAAAACAGCAATCTGCTGCTAACCCGATGTTTTCCTATTGTGGAATACTTTTTGTGTTCTAAGGATTCAGGAATAATAGGCACTGGTGTTCTGTTTCAAACTCTATTCTCTTTCCTCTTAGTATTTATTTGGTTTGAGGAAGAAATTGGGGGTTTTTTTTGGTTTGTGGTTTGTGTGGTTTTTTTTGTTTGGTTTTTTTTTTTTAAATCAAGGATATTTGTGAAAATGTTTTATTAATCTCTTATCACCACATCTTGTCTGTGCAGGAAGCCCAGTGTGTGGCCTCAGTGACAGGAGGGCTAAAGCCAGTAAAGAAAGGAGTACTGCGCCCAGAATCCACACCAGGGGAAAACAGGATCTGAGAAATATTCCCTGTTTCGTAGTGAGTTTCACAAAGGTGAGGCAGCCCAAGTTCTCTCATTTTCATAAGCTTTTCTATTTTAAACCTGGGATAGAAATTAACTTAATAAGTTTTGAACTTTCCCCTACTGCTTGCATTATGAAGGGTGATTTCACTCTACAATTAGAGAAAATTTGACATTAGAGGTGTCTGTGGGAAAAAAATACCCTTTGTAGGCTTTGATCCATTTCCAGATAGGGAGCATGACATCCCATAGTGTTCCATAAGCCAGGCTTTTTAGTGAGACCAAATATTTTATGACACATTTAAAACAATCCCTCTTTCCTGTCTAAAATCCCAGCAGCATCCCAGGCTACAACCCTCATGATGCATAAACTGAGAAAATCCAGCATACATTTGTTTTGATTCACTCAGAAATTGTCCTGTGCCATTTTGATATAATGAATCATTTCCATTTAGGTTGAATCATTGCAGAACATTTTGTTAACACTGACATTTTCCAGAATGAGGCTTTTTTCTTTTTTTTTTTTTTTCCTTTTAACTAGTCAGTTACCTAAGACGCTCAAGCCAATAACATAATCTTGTGCAGGTAACGAACAGAGCCATCTAGACTCACACACATAATAAAATCAATACCACAGCTTTGAAACAGAAGTAAATTCACACTTTGACCTTTCTTTTCACAGGCATTTTTCCTTTTTTTTTTTTTTTTTTTTTTTTCTTTTTTTTTTTTCTTTTTTTTTTAATATATGGAATGGAACAAAATGGAAAATGAAAATGAGAAAAATAGTAGTTTGATGTTGAACAAATAATTGTCCTTTTGATGAAATAATTATAGGCAAAAAGGCTTGAGGAGTTGTTCTTTGTTAACCACACAACACAAATTCAATAGAATTCATTTGTATAGTGATGATGGATATATTAAAAAAATATATTAAATTCTATTCTCATCAAAAAGACAAAAGTTCTCAATCAGATCACTACTCAAAGAGGAAGACTGCACAAAATGACTGTTCTTAACTTCTTATGCTCTGGTTATCAAAAATATAGCCCTTCAGCAGAAAGCGTGCAAGTGGAATAATTTTTAATTATATTTTATATAATTTTAATATAACGTTTAATTTATTAATACCTAATTATATTTTATATTAAATACTAAAATTCATGTGATTAAATTTAGTTTTGCTAATTTTACTAGCACTTCATACATAAAGGAATCTAATGTAACCATACAAAAAGGGTTCTAAACTAAGGGTTTCTGGGAACATATAATTTTCAGATGCTCCAATAAAAGCTGAGAAACCATAGCATTTTGGGGCCCTAAGCATCCTATTCAGGTCTCTTAAACACATAGATGGTGTCCACCGTTCATCTGGGAACCTAATTATGAATATCTGCCTTTAATCCTAATTTTTTGGGGGGCTGCATTCTGTGACTTTTACTAAGCCTTTTATCGAGTTCAGCAGCAAAAGATGTTTTGCCTGCCAGCTTAAAGGTCATAACCCATCAAAATGTGAACAATCAACAGCCAGGGTCACCTTCCCCTGGCACGAAATGTGTCAGTGCTGTAAAAAATCTGTAAAAATCTGTAAAAATCTGCCCTGCCAGGCTCTGCACTGCACGAGGAGCGAGTGACCCCTCTGATTTCAGAGCAGCCCTGGGAAGGGCTGGCTCAGAGCAGGACCTGCAGAACCCCCGGCAAGGGAAAACCAAGCCATATCAGTGCCACCTGAAGTTTGAATTTCTTCTCAGCAACGCCTCTCATGAGGGAATTAACGTTGTTAACATAAGGATTAATGTTTGGGGCAGGTATTATGCAGACAAAGGCTCATTAGTGCCCAAGGGTTTGTGCCAGCAATAGAGACATCTACGTAAGTGACTCTGACGTGGGCCTGGCAATGTCCTCCAAGCCAAAGTCAGGCCCCTGCTGCTCCTTTGGGGGAGATTCCATCTCTTATTCCAGCCCTGAGGATCAGAAATCTTTTCTTACTGACACAAAATCCTCTGTTGCAGCTGAAATTCAGCTCTCATAGTGGGCGTGAAAAGCAGTGCTGTCACGACAAAAATGCAGGACAATCCTCAGGTCGTTCAAGAATGGATTCCAGTTATGCTGGGAACTTGACAGAACTTTCACCTATTCCCACTGAGTATTAAAAAAGTGCTTTGCTGCAAAATTCAATAATTTTGGTGCAATAATCTTTAATTTATGCATCATGAAGCCTGAATCAAGGCCTGCTGTCCAGCTGTGAGCGCTGCTTTCAAAATTATCCGGAACTACTTCTGAGCCTAAAGTTTATATATTTATTTAAAGTTTATTTATATTTAGCAGCTGGACTATGAATTTGCTGAGCTAGAAGAAGGTAAGGTGCAACAAATAGGATGCAACAATTCACAGCAAACAACGCAGCTGAAGCGTTTTCCTCTCATTACAGGAGATTTTCTTCACGTCTGCTGTCAGGTGCGACACCTGAACGAAAGGACGGGATATTAAATGTTCTAACACAAAACATCAATCGATCACGCTCCAAATTTAATCTGCATCTGTCTGTATGTCCTTTACATCTCTTTCATCCCACAGCCCTCTGCAGAGTCTCTGTGTGAATGAAGGAATAATGCAATTGCTATAGAGGCTATTCAATCTCCACTGATTTAGAGGGATCTTTCTTGTGAGGACAAAAAGCATTTACGTTTCCAACCTCTACAGCATGGTAAAGTTTCAACTTAGATCTTCCACTTTGTGTGATGTTAATCTAACAGGAGGAATACAAAAGCACTACCTGTGTAACACAGTTTTATACAATTGTTAATTAACTTAATTTTCATAGATATTTTCTTGACATAGATAACAAAAGCCTATGGCAGAAAAATAAAATTCCATGGGTTGGACCAAAATCTTAGAGAAAATATTTTTATTTTCCTGAAAAATGCTTAGGAGTAAATATTTTTTTTTTAGGTAGAATTTTTATGAAAATGAATATTTAATAAGAATTACAGCTTGCTTAAAAAATTATAAATGGCAAGCAACCCCCTTCTGTCTGACCACATATAAACTGAAGTCTTAGTTATGGTCTATGGAGTAAGAAAAAATATGCAAAACCTAAATCACTGAAACCATGTTCTTCCTTAATATTGCTAAACCAATAAAGCTCCTTTTAAAACAGAGTAAAAAACCTGCACAATCTCACAGCTTGGTTTCAAACTTCTCCTTTTTGTACTGGCGAGTAAGATTTGTTCAGCTGCCAGTGTAGAAATGGAAGAGGAAGCACAGACTGTCTCAAACCTGTAAAGTAGTCATGGGATGCAGCAGCATTTACTGTCTTATCTTGAAAGATGCCAGATTTGTGCAAACACCAGACCTTGAAAAGCAATCTTCCAGCATTAGAGACTTAAATTTCCTAGTTCAAACAACATCCTTTCCACCAAGTGGACTGCTTGCATTTTTCTCTACTGAACCTCACGTATCTTTCCTCCACTTATTATCCCTCCCTACAAGAAAAATTCTGTTTCCCAAGACCTCAGCTTCAGCTGAGTTAGATGAGGAATTTTTTTCGTTTTTTCCTGTACATAAGTGTACATTTTCTTATTCACCCATTCTGTATTTGCTCCTGTGGACTCTGTTCACCTGGATGCCATTTCAGTTCATGCCTATAAATGAAAGGGCAGCTCTTTACACAACTTTAATATTCAGTAGCATGAATTCACTTCATATTTAGGAGGAACTGGTTCACTTTGGCCTTCAGTTTTCTTTCCTCAGTGAAATAAGATTGATTCTTTATTTACAATACAAATTTTTTACCTAGGTGTTGGTCTCAATTATAGATTTCCTTCCTTAACTCTATACAAATTTCCCTGCTACTAAAGGATTGGGAAAAGGTCTGATTTTCAATGTTCTTATAAAAGATTTTAGCTAAAAACTCAAATACAGAGAAGAAAGAAAGAGAAGGAAACCTGAGGTACTTCTGTGCTTTTCTTGGTGCTGTGCTTGATCTTTAAGAAGAGTTACTGAGCTTATCCCAAAACTGCAGTTAAATTAAAAGATGACAAACTTTCTCTTGTGTTTGCTGCTTCTCTCTCTCTCGCATGTTAGAACTGCTGTGGCCTCTTTCTAATCCCTGAGGCATTTCTCTCTGCTATTAACATATGTTGCAAAAGTGTCCATTGCCATTTTTATTTCACCTGTTCATACCCTTAGTTCTTGTAATGAACATCACTTCAGCACTTTTCCTTTGTTCCCATTGCTTGAATGTTTCTCCTTGCACTTTTTTTTTTTTTTTTTTTTTTTTTTTTTTTTAAGGTTTATATAAAATTAGGAACCATTTCAAATGGTTTTTTTTTATGATCCTTAATTCCAGCCTCTCTGTCAGTATATATCTCACTTCTGATTTAATCTTATTAATGCCAAGAGAAAACCCATACAGTACTTGTCATTTCAGATTATTGCAATTAAATCTCTTCTGAGTGCATAAGTGCAGCCCATGTACGATGCTGGACTCACACACACAACATTCCTTTTAATGCACTAACAGAAAAACTGAAGATCCACTTTAGATCAGGCTATAAATTAGGAAGTAGAATATGCTGATAGTTCAGAGATAGTTCAGAGGAACAAATGAACTAACTTACTCCATAATACCTTAAAACATCAATTTTCTTTTTTACAGTGCAATATATCTATTATTTTCATAACTATTTCTCCTCTCCGTCCTTGTTTGAAGAGCCTTTCAGTGGCATCTGACATTGGGGTGTGGAGAGAGGGAAACCAATCGCCAATAAGGAATGCATTTTACCAATTAATAAACTGAATATATTTTCAGGAGTCATTTTCTTCCACAATGCACCATTGGCAACACACAATGCTCATCAATGCAGAATGCACAATAGGAAACAATAAATGGGCCCATAGCTGCTTGGGCACTGAAATGGAGCTGAGTGATTTGATAAAATCAATAGTAATTTACTGCAACTGTGTGTCAGCGCTATGGACATTGCTCTTTTTGCATAGGTGAGAAAAGTGAGGACACATCCTAAGGAGAAAAAAAAAAAAAAGAGGTAAAATCCACATCTGATTCCCTGAAGAGAATTTACGAGAGATCTTGGGATTTTATTGCCATGTTCATGAGTTTGTCACTATTGATGCCCGATCAAGAAAAGTTTTCCAGGTTATTTTCTGTGCGAAGGGGCCGTGCACGCAGCCTCACTGATGATCGTGGGCGCATGCATTCCTGCAGTGTGGCTGGAATCATTTGGCTCTGGCTGCAGGGCTGGCCAAGGGCTCCAGCTGCACTTTTTGGTTACTGATATGTGGATGCAGCACAGTGGGAACCTCCTGCAGCCAAACATCCGAAGCAGCTGAATTTCAGTGCCTTATTTGGCTCAACAGGAGACTGAGTCAGTTACTGCAGATTCAAGCTAACCACAAACCAGCAAGGTGTCAATAAAGGAATGTGAATGTCACAACTGTGCAGAGGTAATGCCTGTGTCTGCTGGCTCCCCAAACCCCAACACCTGGACTACAGCTTGAGTGATACTGAGAAAAATCACACTAGTCTGAAACTGAGAGATATCGAGATTAAAATCCCAGAAAAAGGCCAGAAATAGGATAGAGGCAATCTTCCCATCCTCTGGTGTCCTTGGGGAGATCCTGATTTCTCTGCCCTAGATGGCCCTTACAAGTTTACTGCTTAATAAAATCCTCACAGGGAAAATGTTGCAGGAAATAGAGCCCCCTTAAAACTAGGTGTAAACCTGAGAGGCTTTTTGCTGTCTCTAGTGCTGCTACCTGCCTCCATTTCCAGATGGGGCTGTCACAGGCAGCGGGACACTTCAGGATCTCTCCAAGCTTACTTAGCATCCTGAAATCAGCTGCCTGGCAGCTAAAGGACTACTTGTTCACCTTTGTTTGCAAATTGACAGCTGCTGGGAGACTGCCATTTTACTGCTGGGAGGTCAGAAAACGGTGCAGCTGTGCTTTTTTTTTTAAACTTTTTTTCTTACAAGATATCTAGGATAATAAAGTGGATAAGGAAAAAAAAAAAAAAAGGTAAATCTATATTTAGATTAGAAATAAAAAAATCCTAATAAAAAAATCCTAAATATCTTTTTTTTTTTTTTTTCCTGCTGTGGTTAGCTAGATTTATTTCAAATTTTGCAGGTCAATAAACTATATTTTTATATAAATAAACTAGATTATTATTAAATACCACAAGTCATATCACATAAGACAGGGTGTAAATCCTATTAGCCTTCCAGAAGAAAAAAGTTCAGATCTGAAGGAAGAGTGTTTGCCTTCCCCTGGCCTGTGATGGGTCAGATGATCTGAGAGGCTCCGACCCTCTCCCCAGCACGTTCCGCTGGGTCAGGGATGCTCCTCAGCTCTTGCAGTGTGCAACCAGCAGCGCTATTTTTAAGCAGCTTTCCTTGCCAGCTGAAGGCAAGGTTTGACTTCCCTTCCCAGCAAGGAGTGCTGGTGCTGTTCTGCTGGCCAGGGTGCAATGGAGGGCAGCCACAAGTCACTGAGAAGACAAACTGCCACAGCCATTTCCTCAGCTGCCAGCAGAGCACGTCCTCCACTGAGTTTCCCTTGTCAGCTGGGCGCTCACCCATTTGCATCCCTTCACTTATCTCGTGGAAAAAGAGGGTTTTCTTATCTCCTCAGTGAAGGACTGAATCTACAGCATTTTGCTTCCACAGCTGGTGGGTTCGTCATGCTTCCCCAAAGAGTTCAAGATATTTGTGCATCACCAAAAGAGAAAAACAATAAACAGTTCAAAACCCGCCAGCGTGTTTCCAAACTATTAACTGAGCAGTTATTCAAACCCACTTGAGTCACTTACAAAATAAAGCTCCCTCCTCACTGTGATACCCAAGCAGAATAAAAGCAATTTAAACTTTCTAGCAGGAACAAAGGGTTAATAAAGAAATGCAGTGTGGAAAGAACTGTAAGCAAGTTCTTTCCTCCCCTGTCTGCCATGGGTAAATGATACCTAATTATGCCTTTGCTGTTTTCCAGAGCACTTCTGTTTCATTTATCATTTTTGAGCTGCCAAAAGCAAGGAATCAAGCTGTGAGCCTCTTGTCTCTCTGCTTGGGCTGCCAGAAAGGGGCATTAGGTGCCTCTTGGCAGTTGCCTCGGTTCCTGTTGTTACAGGATGAGAAAAAAACATCAATACTCCTTCCCACCTACACAATAAACCTGTCCCACTGCTTACTCCCTCCCTCCTTCATTATCATTGCTAATGCCACATCTCCATCCTCTCCCCCAGCTTTGCCTGGAATACTAAATTAAAATTGCTTGAGGTTGGATTATCCAACTCCAGGTTTTAATTATATTAAACACAAAGGCACTGCACAGGTGCTGGAACTGACCACAGGAGGAGAAAGCCAAGGGAGGTGGGGAAGGAAGAACACCTGCATGAGCCACACAGCAACACCCTGAGCAGAACGATCATCCCAGGATGGAACCCATCCAGGTGGCCCAAGGGATGAAACTCTCTCCAGAACAGCAGGAAAATAAAAAAGGATTACTGCCTAAAGGGATATAGAACTCATTGTGGGATGCTGAGAGGAAGGCAGTTTCCAATGGAGCAAAAAACAGAGAGAAAGAGTGGAGAAATGGAGAAATTTCTCCCCCTCTTTTCAATGGAGAAAGAAACAAGGGGTTGTATGAAATCTCCTGAAGAATGTTTTGAGTAAGGGACACAGAAGAGGAATGGAAGAAACTAAGTCAGGATGGATACATTTATAACAAAAAGTGAAATATCCACAAATAAAAGTTATACTTACAAGCAAGAGTTAGAAATGTGGCTATAGGCCCCATCACTGTATTCAAGTTTCATAAAAGATGAATTCCCTGGCAGTGAAGCTCTACAGCAGGGATACTGTGCAGAACTTCATGTGGCTGCAACAGCCACATCTCCATCACCTGAATTAATTATGCTCTTTAATGGCACATTTTTGGGGTGCTTGATCCACAGTAAAATGAAAAATCCAAGAAGTGACGGTTAAGAAGTGCACTGCAGCGTGGAAACCAGAGGCAGAAATTCAGATAGGACTGAAACGGAATTACTTCAAGATCCTTTCACATTAATCTCCAAAGATTTAAGAAAGAGTTGGAGGAAGGAAATTGAATATTACCTGTTTTTCTAGAAGGGCTGAAATCTGAGAAACTCCTCCATGAAGAGTGAGGAGTTTCTAAGCAGATTTTGGACATTATTAATTTTGCAGAGGTCAGGGAGTCCCTTCTTTTTTGAATTAAGGTTCCATTTGAAGAAAAATCTGCAGAGGCAGCTGATCTGGCAATTACCTTCCTGATTACCTATGGAATATCTAAAGGATGCATTTCTATCTCCTATGATTGCTCCAAAAACTAGGACAAGCTTGATTCAAGGTGAGAAAATTTGATCCTTTCCTGATTAGAGATGTAAAGAGGGAGAAAGATTTGAAATGGAATGAAAAACATGAAACATGAAATTGGTTAGGGAAATATGCTAGAAGACAGCCCCAAGGGACTGAGAATGAGCTCCTTTGAATAAATCATCAGCACTATAAAGCCTGCATCCTATAGCAAAATGACTTTTAGGATGAGTTGTAAAAGGAAAGGATTGAGTGATATTGGGGTGTAACCTAGCCTAACTATCATTTAGCTAAAGTCAATGTCTTGAATATCACCTTATACAAGAATTTCTAAAAGTTTCTAATCACTTCCATGCTCGATGGAAAAGAGCAGAATGGTGATCTCTGTACCGTGAGCTGCTGTCAGAAATGGTAGCTAGAAGGCTGCATTAAAAGGAGCCACTGTTCCTTGATGACCATCTATTCTTCCTTCCCCTCAGGACTGTGGAAAAGGTACTTTAGATTTATAGATGTGGCAGCTAAAGGAGCAATTACTATCATCTGCTCCGACTTCATGCCTCCCACAGGCCAAAGAACATCACCCAGGAGTTCTTACTTTGTGCTCATAATTGCCGAGCTATAATGTCTTTTAGAATGCTATCCACTTTTGATTTAAGGACTTCAAATCATCATGAGTCATCCAAAGAAACTAAATTGAAAGTTGGGCTTTATAATGTTCTTTAATATATGTTTCATTCAGTCCATTTGTGGGCAAGAGGGCTATTAGCTTGAGGTACAACTGTAGCCAGTTAGAGTGGTGACAGAGGATTTATGTTCAAAGAAGTTGCTCAAAACATTTGACAATTTCATGGGCACTCAGTGTAAAAAATACCCTCTGGTAGTGCATGAGCACATCTATTTAAATCAGAAAGTATTTTTTTGCTCAACTATGACTGACATTTTTTGGAAAATTGGTTCTATACATCTTGCTTACATGTTTGGGTATAAACTGGGAGGATATAGTTCTATTCCTGTTAGAATATACGGAATTATTTCTGGTAGCTGTTGAGATTCCTGCCACTCATTTTCTCTGGAAATATTACAAATACTTGCATTAATTTTCCTGTCTGTTGGAGAAGTATCATGAGATTTTACCTTGCAGAGATAAGAATATACTTTTTTCTCAGTGACTGCTAAATAATCTGCTATTTTAATTAGAGATATTGGCACTGTAATAATGCTGTGTGCCACTTTCAATATGGAAACTTCATATTCGCTTGTCTTCACTAATATATACTCCTATTAAAACACCGGATTAACTAAATAAATCTAAATGTTAATTTTTAAAGCTGAACAGCCATTAAGGAACAGCCTATAACCACAACTTGTTTCATTAGATATTAATTTCAATCTGTCTACACTTTGAGAAACTCCATACCTGAGTTCCTACTGAAGCCTTGTAAACATTTTTCGCCAGTCAGAAAATCTTGATCATCTAGAAAAAGCATTGCACCGGCGCCATTAACATCAACTCATTCTTGACAAGAAGTTTTTATTAAACATATCTTATTTAAAAAGCAGCTTCATTGATCACAGTCATCATAGGGGTAAAAAAAAAAAAGCTAAGTCATCAAAATGCCATTTTCTTTTCAGTTATTAAGAATAAGCTCTGCTACAAAGAATACCCATTAAAACTTCTTATTTAAAATGAAACCTGTTTTTTTCACTCCTTTTCAATGATAAATAAAATACTCCTCTCTGGACACTTATATTTAAATCTCTTAAAATGATTTTTGAACTTCATCTCCCTTTCCTGCCCATAATCTCGAGAGTCAACACTTTCATAATCCTGGTGCTGAGGAAATTCCTAAGAAGCTCAAAAAGCAGCACTTGGTCTGTGAGTCCATTAGCACATGCACAAATGCGTGCTTGTGCACAGGGAGCTGCTTCAAACCATCTCTTTCCAACACAGCCCCAGCAGCTCACCAAATCACGCAACAGAAAGGAGTGAGCGCCCTACAACCACAAGGAGTTCAAGCTGCAAGAGTTTAAAGACTTTTATGCACTTAAAATTACTGCTAAAGACTTAGATATACTTAAAATTAAGCACAAGCCGGATCGTTTTTCTTTAAAATGCCCTTCAATAAAAAGAAAAACTAAGTAGGAATAATATTTTAATGTCCTGCTCTGAACGCTCTCTCCATTGACGTTAACATCAACACAGGATTCATGCTGACTTTAGCAGGCCTTACAGTAGGCCCATGATTCTTATCTTCTTTTCTGTTACAGTTGGGATTAAATGCTCAAGAGACAGTGTTTCATGTTTGGTCTCAGATGTTTATTAATTCTTAAATATGTTACAGTCTCACAAGCTGTGAGTTCTAGCTAGCAAAGGAAAAAATGGCCTCTATCTCCTTCTTTACAAGGCTTTTAAGGATAAACAGACCAATTCTGAAACGGCACCAAAATTATTTTTACTTTTCACCTGATAACCAACCACCCATGGTCCGCAATGTGTATTTTTCTGCCCAATTGCAAATTAACACCCAGACCCAGGAAGAAGAAGGTGAAAAAGATGGACTGGCCTACACCCTAAATCCTCCATCTTGCTTTATATTTGTTACTGTATTCTAAAACCTTAAACTCTAAGTTTTCCAGCCTGTGATATTACTCAATTTTGGAAGCCTTCTCCATGGCCTAAGGTCAATGCAGCGTTTACTTGGGGGTCAGTGCCTGTCAGCACAGAAAGCCTGAAATTCTCAGTGATCAGGGTTCCGACACAGGCCCATGCTTTCTATCTTGAAATCCCCAAGTAACGTCTAAATAGGCCTTTAACACAGCCTATTTAGGGTGATAATCAAAGGAATAAGCCCTGTGATGCTTCAGAAAGGTAAACTGAAAGGATCCAGATGTCCCTGGGAGGATTTTCAGATTCCTATTTGCCATACGCCTCTAACAGCAGCACTGGAGCAGCCCTGGGATCGCATCAGGCATGCAGGTTTTAGTCCTCATAAAGGAAAAATCATGGTCTGAAGGCTGGATGCATGTGGTAAGGTGGCCCTGGTGCATAATGCTCCCTCCCACGCTCTCATGAGAGCTCAGGTAATAAAAAATGCTCTCGGCTGCCAGACATTAACCGCGTGCTTCACCCGCTGTGAGTCATCCGCTGTAATCTCGAATGTGAGAGATGTACTTCAAATGTTAGGCTATTGATTCTCCCCCTCCCTCCCGAGAGATGCTCCCAACTCACTGATATTCATAAATAATAAAGGAACTTCAGATACGCCGCAGTCGAAAGCGGATACCTTACAGATGGAAGCCAAAATGTAAAACACGTGGGGGAAAAACCGCCCCCAACTCTTTATTTAAATATTTGCCATGCGCTTTATTTTGCCAGGCTCTCAGGAAAGAGGGTGATTTGCATTTACAGCTCTGCTGGGGTCCTCTCTTGGGTTAGTTAAGTGGACGTCCATCTCAAGATACATTCCAATAGGCACAGCTGTTCCTTAGGTCAGAGGCTCTGAGATGAAAACCTGGCATTCAGATGTCTAGGTCAGCAGGCACTGAAAGAGTAATGCTATTGTTTTGCATCTTTTAAACTGATAAATCATTTAACACTCACCTTTATGAACTTAATCAGTTCTGCAAAAATCTGATTGTGTAAATTTATGGTATCATCCTGTTTGTACTGAAAAAACCCATTTGTTAGACATTCCATGTACCAGACCGAGAGGCCTAACCACGCTATCATCCTTTGCTCCTTGCAGTCAGGAATTATATTTTAATCATTAAATTAATGGTAGAGACCTCAAAAGCCAATTTGCGATTGCCAGCCTGGATTTTACTGTATTTTTCTTCCAGATAGAGAGAATAAGACAAAATAAATTCTGAGCAAGATTCTTATTCCAAGAAGCTTTTGCACTAGCTGAGTTGCATTCTGTTTAACAGAGGTAATCCTCATGTGGCCCTTTGTGAATGCTAGAATCAGGCCATTTGTTTAAAAGCATTGCTTTGTAATTAGGTAGTCACACACATGTAGCTAAAAACAAGAACCATAATACCCTATGCTGAAACGTGTAATTGAAGCTAGGACTGGGTCATGTATTCAAAAGCTACCTTTTGTCTTTTACACAAGTATTTTTAGACTTTTTTGGTATGCAAATATACAGATGTGCCCATACTGTTGTACTTTGCTGAATGTGTTATGCCAGATTAAACAAGTGCTGAGTCTTTTTAATTATAACGCTTAGAAGAAAACTGTAAAGCATGTTGCCACACAGTTAATATGTGGGTTTAAAGGTTATATTTGCACTGATGGGAGGAACTGGCTAGGTTATCAAGATCCACGTTTTATTTTGAGGCAAGAAGGCTGATGAAAACCCTGAACTGACCTGGCAGTTTGCTGGCAGTTCTGTGAGAGTGACAGGAGCACCAGTGCTCAGCTGAATTCCTCCAGTCCCCCAGGCTTCACCTCCCTCCTGAGGCTGCCTTAAAGGTAAAAACCAAACCTAAAGGTATTTGAAAGACAAACTTGGGAAGAGTTTGCTTTTAGCCTGGGCCTGAATCATTTGTTTAGTAATACAGGCACTGGGGTTTCTACTTGATGTTATTTTCATATAGAAGTGCTTCCAAAAGTCATCTGAATTGACAGATCATGGGGGCTTCAGGAATGAACATAATTCAATGAAAGAAATTACTTAAAAGAGATTGTTTTGCTTTTGCCTTTTGTACTCATTTCTTTTATAATGTCAATGCAGTTTTTATATGTTTTATTTCCTGTTCCTCGAGAAACCTGTGAACAATCTCAGTTTTATAAATCCAGAACATTTCTAGTGGCTTCATAGAGGCTTCAGATCAATTTTTGATATTTTGTAAGCATAGAATTCCGTGAGTTTCAGTGGAAATTACACATGAGAAGAAGTGAAAATTAGATCAGGATGTGGCCTTGACCTGTTTAAAGAAGTGGTTTCTTAAGAGCAGTTCTTTTAAGAGAAATACCAAACCCCATTCTGTTCTAACCTTTTATTTCCAAAATCCTCTGAGATGAATCTCCTGCTTCTCCCAGGGTCTGCCTCCATCTGCATCCTCCCTTTTATGCATCATTTTATCTGCTTTGCCACATAAGATCTCTTACGGCTGTTAATTCATTCCTTCTTGACATGTACTAGCTGAAAGTGGCCTCCCTCTTTCTTTCCACCTCACTGACTCCCTAACCCATTCCTAAACATGTCCTTGCCTTCTCCCCTGTCTACAGTTCTTATTTCTCTTCGTTCCACTAATATTATTTTTTTAACTCTACCAATTTACTCTTTATAGCCACTCCGTGGAGCACTCCAGGACACAGCGATATAAAAATAAATAATGTAATAAATATAGGCATGCCTTCCACTGCTTGGATGTGGAACACTTTGAAGCCAGCTGGAGCTGTCCCTAAATGATGATTTTGGGCCCACACACACAAACAAATCCTCCTGCTTTTACTCAGTCTCCACAGGACAGGGTTATTTTGCATTGTAGCTATGGCTCCCTTTCTTTGAGCATTTTGGTACTTGTGAAATCGGCCACTGAACATGAATGCATACAGGGTCTTAGCTAATTGTAATAAAATACTTTTTCTTGTTGGCTATTGTTTCATGCTGAGGTTTCTTTAACATGAATTTTTGAATCCAGCTCCTCTAATTTCAATTTAAATTAGATATTTGGTCATAATACTGTTTCTGGGAAATGTGCCTCGGTGTTAAAGTTTAATGACTTTAGGCTGGGGAAGAGTGGGATGAGTTGACTGGAGTTCTAATGAGCATTTCCTCAGTAACATGAGTGCCAAAAAACAAATCCAAGGTCATAAAGAATGCTGTACCCCCATTGCTTGAGGTAATATGAAAATGTGTTACTTATCAAAATGTATTTGCAGATGGAATTGGTTTGGAGTAAGAGGAATCAGAGGGAAGATATTGTGAAACCACGTGCACCCTACTCTCTTTTTTAACATGGTTCCTTTAAATCAAAGATGTTGGGAGCTTATGTGGGCGTGTGGGTTTCCAAAGATCTCTTTATGTCACTGAAAGGTTGCCAGCTGTTCTGTTAGGCTGGGAAAGGAGAGGCACTGTGACACCTCTCCCAAATGAAATGTGGTTAATCGATCTGAGCAACTGACTGTGTTCTGTGTTCTGATCTTCCCGGGCTGTGAGACCTAGCTCAAAACATACATACATTAAAGAGCTGCTAGGTTGTGGTGGTAGGTGTCTGCTGACACAAAAATTAAATATCTTGGCTTTGGATTACTTGTATTCAAATCTTGCAGCAGTCTGGACGACTGGCAAATGCTTTTCCACGCCCGCACCGGGCTCCTGCCCGCAAAAATTCCACATGGATGAGGATTCCTCCCAGATGCAAGATACTACAGGTTGGAACCCTGGCCACCCTTGGAGTGCCAAACACCTCCTACAAACTGACATCAGGAACATGAAGGTCTGAGTTTAGTTTCTCAAGGAATAGGGCCTCTGTTCCTGTCCAACATCCCCGTACCTGGCACTGGGTTTCTGCCCACTAAAATTCCAAACGTATCTGGATTTCTCCCCCGTTACACGCCTACAGCAAGGGGAATAGTGGAGGTGTCAAGGCGAGTGGTGAAGATCTTTTTAAGTGACACAGAAGTTACACATTCACAGTTATTATCAGCTCCTTTTCCTCAAGGAGAAGGCTGAGTCTTTCACATAAGGATTAAACAGGGCTTTATTTAAAACCAGTGAAAAGCAAATATCCAGCCCCTGCTTTACTGTTTCTGGGGGATTTGAGCAGTAGACTGTAAATGACACTAAATGACATCTTAAGGGGGCAGAACAGTTATTAAATACATGCTGTAGAAGGAAAGTTTCTTCTGTTTCAATGAAAAATCTGAAGGAGTCTATTTACTCAATCAAATGGCATTACTAGTAAAAAAGCCAAGGGAAATTAAATACCAGTCCTTTTAAAAAATTACTTTTCATGGAAAGGTACATTGGAAACGGGCTTACTTTGTGTCCAGTGAAGCAGTATTTTTTTGCCAGCTGAGCAGCACTTCTTTATGGCAGCAATAAACTGCCATCCCAGACTGCTTACCAAAAGGGACAAAAATCAGCTCCAGGAAGGACAATGAGAGGAACTAATTCACACTCTTCCCCTGAGCTAAAAGTAGAGAGGAAGGAGCCAGGGCTGAGTCACAGCTGCTTTTCTGTGCTGTGGAGGTGGTCCAGCACTCAGTGCTGTGTTCTAAAGCTGGCTCCAACCAGCAGCATCCCATCCTGCCTCCTCCCCAGGAGGTGCTGCCTCCCAGCCCCCTTCAAGTAAAAAGAAATATTGCCAAAACAATGTAATAAGCAAGCTTGTCCGCTTAATCAGGGTAATTTGAAAGTTTCCTTTAGTGTTTTTTGGGGTTTTTTTTGTTTTGTTGTTTTTTTTTTTTAAGTGCTGGTCATTTAAATTAGAACTTCAAGATAAGATTTCATAAGAAAGCGTGTGCAGACAATGATGTCTTGATTGGGTGTGCTGCAGAATGCACAGAAGGGCACATGAGGCTCTTTTTCTGCTCTCACCCTACGTACAATATATGGTAATTTATAAATAAAGCTTTATTATGGTTTGAAAGCTCTGGAAGGAGATTAGCCATCAAGAAATTAAGCAGTTTTACTTTCTGAAGCCTGTAATTTGGGGGTGAACAGAAGATTCTTTTTAGAAGGATTACAAGAGTAACAAAAAAGATGTCTCTAAGCATCTCCCAGATATTGCTCTCTGTGGTAGCTTTTAGCTGTCAGTGCTGGTATTTGCTTGGAAGCAAATTATAGTCATATTAATTAAGTCAAACTTCAAAATACCAGAACCATTTTAGTGCTGCGGTGCATATAAGAATTTTAATAGAGGGACTGAGCATTTCTGAAATAGACTAAAATATGAAAGGAACCTGGAGGCTTCACACATAGCTGCAGTCCTTAGCTACATTGACTATTTCCTCCTCATCCCCACCACTCTCCTCTTTAGTCACTTAATAAAGTGACTAAAGGTCATGCTAACAGAGTGCACACAGGTTTCATGAGCTAGAGGTGAAGAAAACCAGGATTTTTTTCTGTATAAGTGCGTTTTTCAGGAAGAAGGAGCACCTGTTGTTTGGCACAATACAGCTCGAGATTGTGGGTGTGTTCTTCTTTTCCTTCCTATTTCTGTGATCAACACAGTAAGGAGACAATGAAAAGGGTACTAAGGTGTGTGAAAAGAGGAGGATAACAATTAAAAACACAATTTGGGAGAAGCCTATGTTTATCTTTAAGCTGAAACTGTTCATTGAATATATTAGAAAAAATGCAAGGTGAAGAGTGTCTGTTTCGTCAGGAAATCTTACACAGTCTCCTTCTTAATGAATTCTTGTGGGCTTTTTACTGTTATTCCGAGTCTCAGTTCAGATGGAGAGACAAGGTTCATTTTTATTTAATACTAGAACTTCCTTATCTGTAAAAAATAAAAGGCATAAAAACCCCAGATTTAAATTTATTTGTTCAAATTCACTGCTGTTTTCCTGGATTTTGGGAGGCAGCTAATGCTTACACAATGTCCATAGTGCTTACATTAATCTTAATAATTTTATTTTCTTCTATTTTTCATATACACAGCCCTCACTAAAGTGTTTTGCTACAGCCTTCTAGGTATCACAATTAAAAGCTGAATTACCATTGCTAATTCTGTAGGATTGATGTAATAGAGGAGGATGTGGATACATCTGATGTTGATACATCTGTCAATCACTTCAGCTATGTTCTGCAGCCCATTAAGCTCATAAAACAACAGGGAAAGGGGGATTTAAAATGGTTACCTCCCAAATATCCCATCTGGTCAGGTTCAGAATTTAGTTTCTACCACGTAACTCCATTTTAAATCTCTGTTGCTTTTTTTTTTTTTTTTTCCTTTTTTTTCCCGGGTGTTAACAACTTCAAATGCAAGACTGTCAAAGTAATGAAGCAACTTTCTGGTTTTAATAATTTACACTGAACAATAAATTTCTTTAACACTTGTCTAGAATATTTGTCTGGAAAAGGGTTTCCACAGACAGAATTTACAGACCCTTTGCAAATGCATTTAATAGCTGGCACTTGAAGGAAAAAAAAAAAAAAAATTGCAGTGATGTTGAAGAGGTATCAAACAACTGAAACAATGGAAATGTAATTTCCCTACTATTTTCCTTTAATGTCAGATAGTAGCAATTGACAGGGAAAAAAAAAGAAAGAAGACCTCTCAACCAACAAATAAAGATCCTATGACCCTAAATTTGAGCACTAGTAACACAATTAGAAATATGAAAACAGTCTCTAACTCTCTCCCTGAAGAAACCCAATGGAAGTATTCAGCCATTAATAGCTGATTAATTGTCCTCATGTATTCAACACTTTGTAGAGAGACCATGAAATCAGGGTTGGTGTAGGAAAAAAAATGGTCCAGACCATTTCAGGATCTGCTGCCTTCCCCAGGACATGCTGATGATTCAAGTTTTATCTTTCATGTGTTTTAGGTTCTGTGCTGCCCAGGGTGCAGCTCTGAGCTCACACTCAGGGTCACTCAGCTCTCTGCACACAGCAACGACACAAAACAAATCCTTTTCCTGCTGCACACCAAGGACAACTTTCAGCCCAAAAGCACAAACAAGGGTGGCTGGAGGGAGGAACAAGAAGGATGGGACCTCACAGCCTGGAGCTGGAATGGGACAATTAAACCCCAATGTGCAAATGGACCAAAACTGATCAAGGTGTGAGACCTCGTGACCCTTTGTCCATTTTGTTACCATTTTGGTTCCACCTTGGGTGTAGCCCTGGCCAGGCTCTTGTCCTGCCCAAGGTGTACCCTAAAGGCCTTTCAATAAATATCTCCTTTATTCTCTGGCTCTGTGCAGTCTCTGTTCCAGCTCAGCCTTCCCAAAGCATCAGTGCAGTGGCCCTTGCTGGACTCGTCCCATTTGGTCACCAATTCCTTGGGCTGGGATGACCCAACCCATATCAGATGCAGTCTCCCAAGTGCTGAATAGAGGAGAATAAGCCCTTGCTTCTCTCACCTCTCTGCCTTCTTATAAACGGAGCCAGAATGCAGTTAACCTTCATGGCACAGAGGCATGCTGCTGATAATGTCAGGATTATGTTGGGGGACACACAGTAAAATGAAAATTTAATTTTACCAGTATTGTTAGGATCTGGAATTTAGGCCAGCTCACTACCCTAGGACAAATTTTCAAGCTGGTGATGTACGCAAAAGGAAAATATCAGTATTGTCTGTTCAATGTAGGAATGGCAACAAAGGAAATTCAAATTTTATAATTCTAGACCATCTTCCTGCAATAATAGGAACTACAATCACTCTTCTAAACCCAGAGGGCTAATCCTGACTGATTTGGAGCATCCTGTGGGATACTGAGCTCCCTCTACTCCCACAGACTGAAAATCTTACAGAATAAAAACACTGAAAGACCTGCCTTTGATCACCCAATTTGAAGTTTTAGTCCCAGAAGGAATAATTTCCCTTTCTCATTTTGTCTACTTTGAGCTTCTTACAGGGGACTTTCTTTCAAATTCCTTGTTTGGGAAGACATGATATTTAGGAATACTTCTGATAGCTTCTAGGATTCAAGATAAAAGATGTGGTTTGGAGAGGAGTTTGTTGGGTTGTTTTGGTTTGGTTTTTTGGGGTTTTTTTTTTGGTTTTTGGTTTTTTTTCTTTTGCAAGCAAGAGAAGTAATTCAAACCAATTTTAATAGCTGCTTTCTTCCTATCTGCCTACAATGTGTTCATCTGTTCCACAGGCTTTAATCACCAACGTGCCAAGTGTACAGTGGAATAGTTAGATGAAGCACACACTGGGGGAACGGCAGAATCAATGTGCTTAATCTGTTCTTAATCCTCTCCTGTGCGTAGGAGACCTGAATGTGCTGCTCTTCCATGCACAGACACAGGGGCTGATGTGATTTATGCAGGTCTGGTTACACAGCCAAGCCTTCATTCAGAGAGGCTCAGAAGCCATCAGAAGGGAAGGGGGAGAGGCAAAAAGAGAAATTGTGGTAATTATTTTTACTGTCTGGAATTCAAGAGAGGCATCTATTAGCAGCATAATATATGGAGCAGTCATGAAAGAAAAAAAGATGTCAGCATTTTTATGTTACTGCTAAAAATGTGCCTGAGACTTTCACGTCTGCAGCAGCCGCAGACTTAAATCAATGCCTGCAATACTCGGGATTCTTTTGGACTGGCAGCCAGAGGCAGGTGACCAAATGTGCCTGACCTTAAACCCTTTGTAGGTGCTGCTGCATCTCTCCAAAGCAGCTAGGCACAGAGAACAGTGTCCCACTGCTGCCCTGTGTGGATGAGGGCCCTTTGGAGGAGCCTCTCTCCTGCTGTCAGAGTGACAGGATGGACAGTGGAACTGAGAACTCACGGACTCCCTTCCAACCTCCAAGACAGGTGTTTTATTTCAATTCACGGTTTCTCTGTGACTGTTTTTTCATTCCAGTGCCAACTCAAAAAAAGAAAAAAGGCATTTAAACAATTCTTAAGCCATAAATGCTCAAAAAACTTGCAAAAAAACCCCACCTCTTCAGGGAAACTTGTGCCAAACACTGAACATATGAGTACTTACTTCTCCAAACTGGGTGACCCAGACACATCTTCAAGTGCTCAGTTGAACTAACAGCGTAAAGTCTATTCTAAATGTGACTCCCCTTAGCTGGTACTCCTTAGCCTGGTGTGTCTGCCCTTCTTGCATCCCTCCATGGTATGCAGCAAAGCAGATCATGGGCAGGGAGTGCAGGGAGGACAACCAAAGGGATGCGTGAATTTCCTCCACTCAAAGGCAGGTGGGACTAGAGAGCAGGACAGGTCCCCTTCCTCTTATTTCTCCTTTTCCTCACAATTCTCACCGTTTCCTCTCTGTTAGCTTCACAGAAAATAGTTATGGCCACAGTGACTATTTTGGATCCACCGTGGCTCAGATTTCAGGAAAACTTTGGATTTGAGGCTGAAGGATGGTAAAGCAACAGGATGGGTTTAAAAAAGGTGTAAAGCTGAACCGACCCCATCAATCTCTCTGAAGAATAGGAGTGCTGTTGTCTCAGATCCAACTCAATTCCCATTAGAAAAGGGATGACTTGGAGCTGTGATTTAAAATAATGGCACCATTTATAGTTATTGAGATATGGGAGGGTAAACAGAGTAACAGAAAAGCAGAAGCATTTTAAAATGTCATGGTCTGCAAAAGAATGGACATTTTATAGCTTTGTCATGATCATGAGGGACAGTGGATTGTGTCCTTTGCATAATATTTTCATACTTCATTGCCTAAGAAAATTGTAAAAAACAGGCCTACAAGGACCAATTGCAGTTCTATCAAATCATTATAAGGCTTTGCAATACGCCATTATAAAATCAGCAGTTGTGCAAGACACAATCATAAAATAGCCAGACTGCATCTTTGTAACATTTCTATCTGTTTGTGTCAGTATTCATTTAGGAAACCTTTAATCAGTATATCTACATATGCAGAAGAAATATGAAACACTTGTATTTCACATTTAAATTAACTGCTACGCCTGTGATATCTTTTCCCTCAGACATTGTGCTTGCTTTTAAATACAAGAAGATAAGAAGCCAGTGATGGCAAATTCTGCATGGAAAGAGGAGAGTCCTTTCTATCAGAATATTGCAGTGAGCATCTGACACCAAATACCGTAGTTCTGCTGACGCCTGAGTTTCAAAAAAAGGAACAAACTTACTCTGTTCCTAAGACAAGAACAACAATTTTAAAATGGGTGCCCAGTGAGGCTTGTTTTGCAGAAAAGACAGATTCTTCTGCTCACCCTTGGAGATTCACCACCCTTCTACCAGTTTAAACCAGGAGGGTGCAATTGATTAATCACTTCTGGAAAGCTTAGCGTTTATTTTTAGTCAGTGCAAGAAGAACCCCTGATTGTGACAAAACCCCATTCTGCAGCCTCACAACCTCCCTTTCAGAGAAAATCATGGACAAGGTTATAAAACCAGCAAAAACAGAGGTTCATAATGGAGATGATGATGACAGAATTTTAGTTACACAGGGCATGAAGAACCATGCTGTAATAAAATTAGTGGGGGGAAAAAAGTGTCATTTAATCTGTTATGGTGCCTCAAGACTTCACTGTAGGTGAACCAAAGTGCTCTGTTCCAGGTGCTCAGAAATTAGTTGTCTCAGAGCCTTTAATGCCAAGAGTGCTTTGTGCCTTAAATCCATACATGAATTTTGATTAATTGTGATTTGGGGTGCTTCTGTGAGAGGGGCAAAGGTTGTGAATATTGCCAATTCAAATCTACGCAGCTTTTTTGTAAGTCTGATGCAGTCAAGGCTTAGAATGGACACTGCACTTGGACAGTGCAGTTAAATTAACTATTTTTCTGTAATCCACACACTTGAGTTAACTTTGTCAAAGCAGTATTAAGACATTCATTTGGGACACATACTTCATTAAGAAACTTCTGAGGCAGCATTAGAAGAAGAGTTCTTTCTGCACGAGTGAGAAGAGAAAGAGAAAAAGAAAGAGAAGGGCCCAAAAGAAATCGTTAGGGTTCTACATAAAACTTGCAGATCACATGAAATACCTGGGGATTTTTAGGTCTCTAATATTAGCTTTAAAGACAACACTTTAAAGCGCCAGCTGGTCTACATTGCCTGTTTTGACTCTGCTTCAAGGTGTTCAATTCCCTCTGCTTTGAAATTGAAAAATTCTGTAAATAACATTTACCACTAGTCAGAGGTGTGTAATTCCCGGGGACACGTGCATTTCCTCTGTATGTTTACATATGATTGCAGGGCATGCAAAAAATGGAGAGCCATATTTTAGCACTCATTCACAGACATGGATGAAACTCCTCTCGAGTTTAATCACTCTGTTTTCAACAAAGTCCAAGTGCAGAGCAAAACATTGCTCACTGGGAATTTAGTGGGGTGAAAGGGGTACCAAAGCCTCAGCTGTGTTGTTTCTGTCTGCCTTCTAAAAAAGTGATTTTCCTGACAACAGAGAATGGCAGATACAGGGTGGTAGCACTGATTCACTGCTTCTGTTAAGCCAGAGAATAAACCCGCATTTGAACCAGGTGGAGGCCACATGGCCAGAGCCTCAGGCTTCCAAAGTGAAAAAAAAAAAATCCACCAAAGTTCCTTTCTGAGGCGCTTAGAGGGAGAACAGAGAGAGGAGGTGACCTGCTGCTACGGAAGGTTCTGACCCTAGCAGTCACTTTATTGCTGGGTAAGGCTGCAAAGGTCTCAGTGTGCCTGCAAGAGGAGGTTTTACTGAAGGGTCTTTGCAGGCATTTGAGGGGGAATCATTTTCTGGAGATATTGTTTGCCAACAGCTCCTTCTTCATATATTTAGGAGCCTTTTTTATTTCCTTTGAACCAAATAATTTGTTTTTGCTTGCGAGTAAAGAGCCATTTTACGAAAAGCAAATAATTTCTGTGGGCCTTTTCAAATGATCTTCAAAACATCAAGCACAGTCATAGATGCTTGAAGACAGAATAGTATCTTCATAAAAATGCAAATTATTCCAATCATAATAGCAATCAGAGTCACAGAGAGCAAGGGATTTCTCAATTATAGCTCTTGTGTGGCACTCCACGTTCCCACAGAGACACAGCAGAGGAAAAATACAACAGTTTAAATAATACTGATGTCCATTACCTTTATAATTCCTAATGGCATGAATATTATTTAAAGACTTTGAAAATAAATGCACCTCATAGAAAAGTAGCATAAATTATAAATCTTGATTAGAGCTCATATAAATACACTTTAACATATTTTACACCCAAATGTTACAAGACAAACACAGATGTTGAAAATTATCACAATCACTGTATGATAACTAGGTTGCAACCTCAATTGCTCATGCAATAAGGTAAATAAAGACCACAACTGTTCAAGGCATACAAAATAACAGGTCAAATATCACTCTGTTCTTGCTCTTTGGACAAGCAGTCTAGAACTGCTATAATTAAAGATAATAAAAATTAAAATATAGATAATAAAATTACTTGCCTCGCATATACCTTGTATCAAGTCTGAATCTTGTTTGTGCATACCCTAGTCCCACATAAATTCTACCACTCCATCCACCCCTGCATTTTCCTGGGCAAACACAAAATGTCTGCTAGTTGAGCAAACAGCGTGTTGTAAGGTTCTTTGGATGCTGTTTACAAAGACCAAACTCTTCAGAATCTGTCTATAAACAATTCTTTTGTTCCCTTCAGTACTTTGGGAAATTTTTAATATTGGAAAACAAATAAAGTGTTAGCATGGGCTCCTCACACTTTGAGGTGCACAAGGGCAATTATTGAGGTCCAGGGGTTGGCAGAACTGACGTAGCAACCACGGAAAGGTTGAGCTGTAACTACAGGGAGCAGAGTTTTGTTTTCTAAAGCACTGCATGTCCCAGAGAGATTTCTCTCTGTATTTTGGAGATAGGTCTTTATAAACAAAGGACAGCCTTGCTGTTTGGCATAGCTTCAGAATCAGTGGTCATGCAGCAGCAGGAGGAAATACTGATTGCACATTAAACAGATTATTATTATTATTATTATTATTATTATTATTATTATTATTAAAAATAATATGACACCTGCTTAAGTAGTCCCATGTCTAGACATAGCATTGAAAAATCTGTTGTATTGTACTTAGATGTGAATTACATGGATCACAATATTTTCACAATTTACAGACATCTATATCAGCACACATGCAGGGTTTTTTTGTTTGCTTTTTTTTTTTTTAAAAAAATATAGCTAAGTAAAAATATTCTTTCTCTTGTCTTCCAGGAGTAATTTCATCAAAGCACGTCTTGTTTTGTTTTGTTTGTTTGTTTGTTTGTTTTTTAAGTGTGTGAGCTTTATGCTTTTCATTTTCTGTGCACAGCTTACAAAAATGAGTAGAGATTCAGAAATTTTTTGGCAGAATGTGCCATGCACAATTCCCAGACCAGTTCTACAGTTGGAAAAACAGACCAGTATCCAGAAGCCTGATGATCCTGGCCAGCATGGCCCCAAGCCCAATCTCTGTCTTTCTTTAGCCTCAGATCTTCATAATAATAATAATAATAAAAAAAAAAATAAAAAATCCCCCGAACCAAAACAACCCCTCCCCAAAACTGGTCACAGTCTCCCAGTCTTTGAAAAGCCATAGCAAGACAAATTCAGGAATTGTCACAAGATCCCCTCTCCTCTGGCTAGAGTTTGAGTTTTATTCCCTTTTCCCCCCCTGCAGGTATGAGCATCCTACGCCCTGGGGGCTGCACGCCTGGGGTGAAATTCACAATCTGCTCCAAGAAGAAATGCAGTCTGTTCATCACCATGGACAAGGCACTAAAATCCTGTCCAGAAGTTTTCCTCATACTGGTAACGCTTACACTGCCCATTTTATGTCCAGAGACCTTTCTCTTCCTGGCATCCATTTTCCTTTTGATTATTCATGAAATGATTTGTTTTACAAGGCCTGAACGCAGCATCTGTGCAGTGCTTCACATGGGGACCATGAGACCTGGGCACCTCTTTTTAGCAGGATATATTTATAATTATTAGTATTCTTGCATTATTTTATTAGTTCTTTTATCTTAGAATGTATGTCAGGCATATGAATATGAATATAGTATAATTCAGTCAGTAATGAAAGAAAAATTCTCAGGGATAAGGATAGAATAAATATCAGGTGTTGAATGAAAGTGGGAAAAGGAAAGAGGGAATAATAAAAGGGAGAATATATTTGCAGTGATTCTTTGGGATTTAAAAAGGTACCTAAGGATATAAGAGAGGGGATGTGACATGAATATTTATTATACAGTAATATTTAAAACCGAACTTGTCAATAATAATCAAAAAAATATGCTACTGTCAGGGATCCATGCAAATCTTTTCTGAGTCTTACTTATGATTAAACCAATTTCTTACACATGTAATAGGGAAAATAGAGAAAGATCCTTCTGCTAAATATGTCCAATCTGTTTAAACTACTTTAAAACAGTTTTCCTCATTACACAATGACAATTTTTATCATTGAGTGAGTCAAATAAGAGCGTGTATGATCTTTTCTTCCCACAAAATGTTAACAATATTATTTTTAGCTGAATATTACAATTTTTTTCCTTTTTTTCTTTTAGGATTGCATGAGTAAAGTCCCACTAAAGAACATTTCTGCTAATGGTGACCGTGTCCATTGTCAAAGTCACGATGACATGCCCTGGTAGCTCAACACCGATCAAGCTGTTGGCAAGTGGCGGCACAGAGTGAACCTTCCTTGCAGGATTGAGTGCTGCTGTCAGGGGTGCTGCAGTTCCGCTGAATCCATAAATTCAGATCACCTGGCGCCACCAAAATTATCTGTTTAGGGGTTTGATTCAATAGCAGTTTACGGATCCAATTGCCCAATACAAAGCTGCTGAAAAACATTGCAGAAATAATCACCAGCGAGGAGTGAATGGCGCAAACCCCCGAAGAATTTGCAGGGAAATAAAACACCATAAAGAGCCCTCTTACCCTTAAGCTTTCATATGTGGGAATGTCATTATTCACTTACAAAGGCGGTGCCACAGGTCTAAAATCCTAAACATTCCCTCCTCATGTTATTGTGTTCTAAACTCTACTAACATTAACAGAGACTTATTTTTATAAGGAAAAATTAGCCCTGAGAAAGGCAGTGGCAGTCTCGTGTGCCTGGTACGTTTTGGAGCATTAAGGGAGTCGCAAATTCTCACACACGCTGTTGCTGTTTTCTCCTCAGGGTTTTTATGCTGGCATAACGGAACAGCCTCTTGCCTAAAAACCTGGAAAGTCCTACATGACAAAAGGTTTACATTTCAATTACCAGCTTCATTTACCCGTAGGAAGCAAACATTTGAATACCAAATTTTGCGGCGTGCTTCCAAGGGCGGGTGGAAACTTTCTGAAAAACACCGTGTTAGAAACATTTACTGTCTGAAATAAGTGGGGCAGGACTCAAATGCCTTTTCTAAGTTATTTCCTTTTTCTTTTCCTGAGGTTTCAAGGAAAAACACATGATGTCTATATGTCTTTGTGACATTTCCCAGAGAGGTTTGATGTTTTCACTGCTTGATTATCCGGCCTCTCAATGCAACGCATCATCGTGGCAGCTTGCTGCAGACCGTGGTAATTGCTGTCAGTCCAGCCCAAAGGATGCCAAAACATTTATTTTCGCTGTAAACTGCAGTAGTTTTGCTCTATGAGTGATCAGACAGGATAGAATCTTCATATTGTCCTTTCCAATTAAAATGAAGAAAATAGACTACATATGTAAATAAAGCATTTACAAGCACTCAGCGTTATTTCCAAGAGTATATTTTAGAAGGTGGTTTGGGTGTGGGGAAAGAGGTAATTCAAAAGAAAAACAGCCAAATTTTATTCTATACTGAAAAAAGTTATATTTCCCTATATAATGTTATTGTATGGTTAGAGATAACAGCAGACAAAACTGCTGAATTTAAGGATCCTGAAGGGTTTCCTTACTCCCTGGAAAGATGAAAACATGAGATCTTTAAGGATTAGGTTAATTATCCAAGTGATTTTGGAGGGCCAGAGTCAAGAACATAAAGTTTCTAGCAATGCCTCAGGATCCTGTTGTACTGGATAATGCTGAGTTGCAGCGTATTACAAAGGATACTTTGTACAAATGGGTACAAATTACAATTTCTAGCCCTCAGTGGCTAGTCTTGCAACAATTTTTATGGTGGTTTTGGCTTCGGTATCCTGAGAGACACATGGAAAGATCTGTTAAACCAAATGGAAATTTTTCAGTCGCTGTTCTGCCCTGAAAAGCAAAATTCATATTGTTTCCATGGTGTAGAGAATTTCACAATGTTCTTAGAGTTTTTATCCCTTCATGATTTCACTAGAATCCCAAGTGGATGTTTGACTTACTCTTTCAGCAGTTCATGTCATAGACAGGCTTCAGACAGCACAGATTCTTAATATCAGTAGTCCTGAGAGAGTTTCTATGCTTTGGGGGAAAAAAAAAGAAAATAACTCTCCATTTCACTACTGAAATACCCTTTACAGAATCCAGTCAAATGAAAAGAAGAGTTGAAAGTCATGACTTTCCTAGAGCCTTCTAAAAGCAGATCCTGAGTCCGGCAGGATGTGAAAGTCAGGTAGGAAATGGAATCTTGGAAAAAAGAAATTGTGAGACAGATTTTAGCTGAAAAAATTCAAAATGATGAAATTTCTTTTTATGATTTTTTTGTTGTTGTTGTTGTTTTTTTTGTTCAGAATTAATTTTAAAGGTGGCTAGGCTTACTGGAGTGCTGGAAATTAGCTTAGAATCTGAGAGTGTTGGAATAGCATATTTTAAGTCCCTGATGTGAAGTTAGATGCCAGGGACTCAGACACCAAATTTCCCTCAATGGATGCAAACCAATGCACTCACATTATTTCACCATGCGAGCATCTTGCCCTGTAACTTAATGAAGTGTTTAACTTCTGAGCTTTGTTGGGCCATAAACACAGAAATAATCATAACCTGATCTGTAGCAAACTGCTAGCTCTGATCAGCAAAATTTAATAACAATATCTTCTTCTGGGAAAAAACTGCTGTAAAATCTGACTCCTCTGTAGTCTTTTCCAGAGCTACAACTAATCCTTACCTGGATTAAAGGAAAATTTTCATCTCATATGGCCAGTATCATTTACTACTCCAAGATAACTATTTGTGTCCATATTTTTATGCGTGCGTTGCAAATTCACAGAAACTTGCCAAGTACAGTAAGCTAAATCCAAATGAAAATAAATTGCTACAGAAGTGCAGCATTCAGGTTAGATATAAATAGTCCTCTAGCATTATTAATAGATGTTGGGTTGTCTGGTTTTCAGCTCCCCAATCTGCATTTCCCTCAAATGTTGGCAAAATGCAGGTGAAGTGCCCTTTTTGAAAGAATGAGGTCTTTGTTCTGTAAAACTGGGCATTTTTAGGGATAAATGCCTGGGGAATGATGCACACTAACCCATCTGCAAGAGTCTGATTCCAAACCTATTGAAATTAAGGTTTATGTGGAGCTCTGTATTCTGTTAGGAATTTGATTACTGATTCAGTCCCTTTATCATTCAAGACTGAAGCACAGAGTGGTGACATTTCCATCCCACTCCCACTCAGGAGAAAAGCAGAACTGGATGAAGATTCCTGGGAAAAGTCAGGAGGTGGAGGAGACAATCCACAGGCTGAAGCAATGATGTCTGAAATGGGAGAAAGGACACAGGGATGGAACATGGTCACATCCCAGATGGCTTTTTTGGCCCCTCTGAAAACGCAACTCAAAACCTTCTGCAAGTTGTGTTGGGCATTCACAAAGAGTTTTGAGGCCACTATATTTAAGAGACAGGCCATGGGGAGTAGTCCAGCTGAAACAGCAGCTCAAATCCACTCACCACAAATCACCTGCCAAGATTAGCTTCTGTGAAAAGCCTTTGCCACACCCAAGAACGCTCTCACCTAAAGCCTGATAGGAAAAAGGATATTTGTTAAATGTAATGCAGCTGTCAAAAATGACTTCTAGCCCCAGATGAGAAAAGTCTCTGGGACACACAAACGTTTATTTTGAGTAAGAAAATCATCTAAAGTTTGTATCAAGAGCTTGGTACCTTGTGATAAAACTCTTTGCAACCTAATTTGCAAGCTGAAGAAATCCCTTTTTATTATTAGGTAACGTAAAAGTTTGTGATGACAGCTGAGCTGTGTCTGCAGTCTGGGAAAGGAGTAAAGCAATTTACATGCAGCTTCTAACCAGCACTGATGCTCTGAGCATGCTTTGGAATGGCCAAGACAGAACTCCTGTTTTGCAAAAAATTAAATTGTGTCCCATTCCAAAGCAGTGCAGCAGGCCAAACCTCTGTGATAATAAAATGTTTAGTCCACATTTTTTAGAGCAGAATACTTTAAAAGAGAAAGTAATATAAAAAACGTGACAAACAATAATCTTTACTTAATTTCTAACATGCCTCCAAAGCATAATTAGCTATTTCATTTCTTGATCAACTATATTACCTAGTGCTATTTTTCCCAGAAAATCCTTACATACCCTCTTCACATTTAAACAAAGCATTGAAAGTAAAAGGCCTCCATTTCTATTTCTAAGTGTGGAATCCTCTGTTTATAGACTGATCTCCACCCAAAAGCACCCTTGGGCCGAGGACCTGGTGTTTTCGGAGAGGGGCTTGGAGAGCCAGTCCTAGGGAGACCACAACAACAGATAAAATAAAAAGAGGTCTTTTCTTGTTTGCTTTCTGATTTCAAAAATGATCCTGTAGTCTGGCAGCATTCTGTAAGCATATGCAGTTAATGACTGGAAGTTCCTTTATTTCAGACTGATGTTTCAGTGTTCTGACACGGCTCCCAGAGCGATATTCTGGGCTTTAACAACATGGAAGAGATTCAGGGTGGGCAGTGATGTTCTGTACAGCTTAAAAATGTTTATTGCCACATAGGGAGGTGAGTGTGGGCGTGGTAGACTCTAATTTTTCTCTTGGTCCTTATTTTGAGTGACCTATAAAGCTGCTGATGTGTGGGAATCCCTGCGGAAGCACGTAGCATCCTCATACCTTAACAGGAATATTCTGCAATAATAAGTATGCTAAAGGGAATTATTGTGTGTAAATAGCAAAACATCAAGTCTTCGTTAGCACACAAGCGTGATGTAAACAGCTCGTAGCTGACACAACATCACAGCTCCAGAAAACATTAGGGAAGAGGAAGGTGAAATATTAAGGTTAGGTTTTTGTTACAGTGTGAAATTAGACCCCCAAACTGTAAGTTTGCAATAAATGGCATGAATAACTTCACTCCTAAATCTAGTCCCGAGGAAATCAGGGAAATCACTGTACATATTTCTACCCATGCAGTATGCAAGCATTTCCAGGCCCTAAGCTATATTAGTCACGGTGTTGAAGTGAAAAATAGGTCACAAGAAGTGGAAACATTTCTGCCAGCGTTGGCATCGTGGGGATTCCCCCACACACTGAATGATTATTTCACCTGTGGGATCTGCTCTATTCCCCAACAAGAGACCAGAGCCAGCTCTGCTGAAGGTACAGAACTTGGAAATGACTGAATAAGCTCAAAGAAGATTGTTTTTCATTCTACTTCATTGATCAAGCTGGAGGAGCACTAAACCCCTTCACTCCCTGTCCCCATAGTGCCACACAACTGCAGGAGCCCAAGGGGCAGACAGATAACAAGTGACACTCAGTTTGTGTGATCACAACTCCCTAAAGTCTATTTATCTGCCTGCAGTATATTTTTTTTCTCTATCTCTGTTTGTCATAGACAGGTTTTTGGGGTTTTTTTCCCAAGAAAATGGCTACAATACACGTGCATTTCTGCATGGTCCATAACCCAATAACTAATGCTGAGGGGGTTGTTGCCTGTGAGCTCCTGTCAGCAGCCTCTTGTAGCGTCTCAGCACTTGGCAGGATGCTGAGCGTTGTGGCATCTTCCAAAAATCTTTTATGCAAGGTGCTTGGCAACATCATGTGGGGCGTTTTTACCTTGCTGTAAATTGACTTTCTTTGCAGCCTCTGCTGTAAATTGGCATCATCAGGGTCATGCTGGGAAGGACATTGTGACAGCTGTGGAGGGTTTGCAGTCTTTTGTTTGGGTTTTTTTCCCCACAATAGTTTTCAGATGGTGAGCATATGTTGCCAAAGCAACAAAATCAGGTGAGCAAAAAAAATTAACACTTTTGGTGAGCTTGGGAAATGGCAAATTCTTTGTTAATTTTTGATATTTTGAAACAGGCTGTTGGTCAACATGCATTAATGTGAATATTTCATTTTCTGTGTATTAATCTGTAAATTTATAAGCAAATTAACATTGGAAAAACTATTTCATTTCATTTGAGTTCAAGGTCTTATCTGAAACTCTTTAAAGACATCTATTGAAAACAGTAGAACTGAAAACATAAATGCCATCATGAATTGTCATAGCTAAAGGTGCTCACATTGACCATGTCAAAGACCATGCAGGTGAAAGAATGCAAGTCAGATAAAGCACAAAGAATGAGGGATTGCCAAGTTAAAAAATACTGTGATGCAGTCCTGGGCCCTGAAAGTAATTTTTAGAATGCAAATGGAAGTGTTGTTCAGCTTAGAAAAGAGTAAATATCTAAGAGTTGTATTAAATGTTTTGAAGAGATATTCTTTTCCTTTATGCCTCAGGGAGTTCTGGAGTTGTTTTGCTATGAAAGAAGGTCCCCAAGTGTGATCAAGATGTTAGGAAATTATTATAATGCTTTCTGTCAGCTCACAAAAAGGCACCAAATTAAATATGAAGACTAAATGAAAAGGTCATAACTCTCAGCTTAATTACATATAAAAATGAAAAGAAGTTGTCCAATGACTGAAACCACTGAGATGGCACTAGGCAAATGGAGGCAAGTCAAATAGAGAGATATTTAATTTTAGGGCATAATAGGGACTCATAGTCAGTGAGAGCCTTCAAAAAATTAAAGGAGCAGCTATTTGTGTATAAATCGAAGCCCTAGCTGGTTTATTTCACCTGTGGTATTTTGCCACTTTGATTCTGGAGACTTTCTTATGCCCTTTTTGCATCATCCCTTCCCCTTTTGGAAGCCCTCTGTCAACAGAAAATAGGAGATGGATTCAAAATAACCACCATAACTGACAAGAAATATGAGAAGGACTTCCACATGGACACAAAATGCACATCCAATAGAGGTTTCCCCCTCTTCCTCCCTACCCTTATTTATTACTTTTAGGTCTGCAATGCAGTCTTGGATGGGTGTACTTCTATGGAAACATGATCCACTGAAACCAAGAACTGTTCTACATACAGCTGAAAACAAGCCAGGTTTCTATTTAATAAAAATATGAGAATAAAAACTACCTATTTTGACCTTTGCCCATTTCTCTATATGTTCTTGAAGTACCTAAAATGCTGCTTTTTTTTTTTTTAAGCTTGAAATTGGCGCTGCTGAAGTACCATGGCAGAGCTTTACCAATGGGGTGATTAACCTCACCTCCCATTTTGCACTTAAATTTTGACAAAAATCAGATCGGGATTACTTACAAATGAATATTTGGGGGCTCTGTGTATAAAACCTTCCTGAAGAGCTGTGAAAAGTATAACGTTTATTTCTAACTATGCTGCTTTGAATAACAATCACACATTTTTTCACACTTTTCCTTTGAAATTGTAGACATAAGCCACAGATCACTGACAAAGGAAAAATCTGTGTGCATAGCAGCTGGATATCAAATATCACAGCTGGAAGAAGAGGAATAAAAAAGAAGACAACAAACATTCAGAATATTTCTTTCCTATTCTATCTGTTCTGCTGGACAGAGCACTTCACAGTTATGACTACTTGAGACCTAAAATAATTACAAATTCATATTTCACTTTCTGCCTCAGGCATCTGTGTCTACTATTTACAGAAATTAATATAAATGGGGTATCAGTGATTTGCCCAACTGGAATAAAAAAGCTTGAGTGCAGATATCTATGCAGAATATGCAGAGAAATTTGATAAAGAAGCAGATGGCTTGCAATTTTCTCCTTTTTATTTCTTGCTCTGTCAGCGCTAACAAGACTCAAAACATTGTTTTCAAGCCTTTAGGTTTGTAAGTCTGAGTGCTATTATTTGTAACTCTCCAACAGAACTTTTCAAGAAGGGAACACCAAATTGATGCTGCTTCAGCATCAATAGATGGATGCTGAACACTGAAGGAAAGGATATTTAAGATGAAGAGCAGGAAATTAATCTGCTGAGGTTTAATTTACGAATCTACCAACTGTGGCATTCAGTCATCAACTTGTTTTGTGCAGGTGATGCAGGTACAGGGAGAACATCCTCCCCTCCATGCTCCCATTGGAGCAGAGGGTCCTGTGAACAGCACACCCCATTAGCCCATGAGCAATTCCCTTTCTGTTTTATTTTACTGACAGCTTTCTCTAGCAGGAAGCTGAAAGTTTCTCTGTTTCCACCAACAAAATTAGGGGGAAAAAAGTAATTTTTCACCACGTCCTAGTGGAAATGTGTAAATGAGATGATTTGGTGTAACATGTATCTCTGCTAAAGAGCCGTGCTACATGAATTATTGTCACCTTTTTATATTTTTAAATGGTTTTCACCTCAGGTTTGATGAAGGGGCTCCCCATTCAACACAACATGCACTGTGAAAACAACACACTCCATGTACATCTGGGATAATTGGTCTTTACTGTGTGGTTCACGGACCTATCATCTCCCGAAATGTCTTTTTGATACTCCCCACCTGTGTCAGTTCAAGACCTGTCACTTCTGAAGCTTGTGCTGACTTTTTAGGTTTCTAGCTTTGGTCAGTGTAGGGGCCAAATTGGCTGTTCTTGCAGCCAGAGCTCAAATGTGGTGGGATCCTGCCATTAGAATCCCATGCTTGTGGGAAGAAACATTCCCAGTGGGAATTCCCACAAGCAGTTTTCGGGTTTGGGAAGTTGGACTCTGTAGAGAAAATTCTAGGAAGATTTAACGTTGCCTATTCTTTTTTTTTTTTTTTTTTTTTTCTCCCCCAAATATCATATTTGTTGCTAAAGGAGGTTTTTTATTCCACATTGTTAAAGCACTGTCAGGTGGCATTGAAGCCATTTGGCTTAAATTCCTACCCAAAATAATACAGGTCCCCAGATAGAATAATACTCATTTATCTGCTCCTGCAATGCAGTTAATAGCCTGTTTACCAATAATTTCACCTGTGGACATGAGCCATATATAGCAAAGCACATGTGGATCTCTGGTACGAGTTCAAAGTCCAGGGAATACAAGACCAAAAAAAAAGAGTAAAATTAGAAGAGGAAAAAAAAAATACACAAAAGAATGAGAAGGGATGAGATGTGCTTCAAGATAGAGAAGTGTACAGGTTCTTCTTGACCTTTGATTTCCAAAAAGAGGAATTCAGGGAGTGAGGTGACTTTCTGTGAATAGATTGAGTACCCTGGAGATATAGAGGCCAAGAGAAAAAGGTTATAGGCTCCTTCTTGTGAATAATTGATTCAGGTGATGATCAAGTAATGCACAAGAAGTTTAGTGGAGAGAAAGAAGAAGGTTTATTATGCAGCAGGTAGAAGAGGCCACTGTCAAATTTCCTTCTGTAGTGTATAAATTGGGAGGGGCATACACGAACACAGGGTTTAGTTTGTGAACTTTGTGAACTCTGGAACTCTGTGTATTCAGAAGCTGCTGCATCCTGTGGCAAGCAGTTGTGATTATTTCAGAATTTGGGTGTATGGAAAGCTCCTCAATTTCCAAAAGAATTACAAACATAAGGTACTGTTGGCCATGTGGAGATCAGGCTGGCCACAGGAAAAACCAGCTGAATGCACTGGCCAGGTCATAACCCAGACAACTTGATCCTGCTCATTCCATAATCCAACGTGTGATGGGGAATGGAATCCCCCCTCCCCTTCCAGCAGCCATCCTGGGCCAGCAAACAGCTCACCATGCATGCAGCAGCTCTCCCATTTTTTGCTATTTCCCTTTTTTATACATAATTTTTAATATATAATTAGAGGAAAACTTGCCGTAATAATTAATTGCAGAGGAAGTAATGTATTAAATTGGTCAATATCAAAGGTCTCAGACATATCAAAGGGCTCTCAATACCAATTTGTCTCAGACACAATATAGTGGTGTAAGAATCACAGAGACTGGAATTAAGTTCCTTTATGGATTCATTATGGACATGAATTAAAAACAGCTTTGATTTTTCTCCACTAAAGCCCTGCAGAGCTTCAAGTGTTCCTAGAATTTGAATTATTGCCTCAACTGGTCTCATGAAAAAGTCTCAGAATAGATTTTTTTTAGTGTTGTAAGAGATACTGCTTTTTCATGTTATTTGTGCATACAATGTAAATGCCAGTGCATTTAATTTAGTGAGGTTGCATCAATATGGAGTAAATAGACTAAAAGAGTCTTAGAACCCAGTACCTGTTTCTATCCTTCACTAAATTGCATTGTTCCTTGAGGCCAGAATTCCTATCCAGTTTCCTCATCAAACCACATTAAATGTCACAAATTTCAAACCTGCTGGGTACTGCTTTTGTTATTCAGTTTCTGCTGCTGGATTAATCACCCTCACTAAAAATCCCTGAAACAACCAAATAGTTCAAGTGTGAATCCCCCGAAGAGCAGGGCAGTGTTTACTTGTAACTCGTTTACTGTTTCCCAACCCAGGGTGTGTGTGCTGCAAATCAAAGCCAGCAGTGGATATGAAGCTGTCTCCTTCCTACCTAAACTGATTGTTCTAATGAGAGAGCTGATGTAAAGTAAAATTAATCTGATCACACAGAAGTTGGGAACGTTTTCTTGATGCTTTTCTAAATGTTTGTGAGTTAAATGCATTGTTCCACTTAGTTTAGTAACGGCCATCTGTAATTACAGCTCTAATATTTTAAATTACTGTGACCTCACATAAATAGGTCTGTAGCATCTTGCACAAATCAATGTTAATTGAATGTTGTTGGTATCTTATTAAATAGCATTTGTACTAAGATTAGGAAAGAGGCCACACATTTACTTATCTAAATTCCTTTGCACAGCTGAATCTTAATTTTTCACTCCTCCCCATCTTTATTTCTCTTTCAAGAGGAATGCAGGATTTTTGCTTCACAGTGAAGATGGAAGAGGCTGCAAGCTGAAGAAGGATGCTTGAAGGATGATTTAATTGTAAAGTGCTTCATTTAGAGTCTACTCAAGTTTCCAGCTGTGAAATTGCAAGATCCTTGTATGCCAGTATTCACAGCAGTATCCTAAGTTTACCTAGGGCTTCTGAAAAAATGACAATGTTCCAAAATTTGTTAGGCCAGAACTCAAGAAGTCATGATATTTGCTTTAACTGGACTTTTCATCAGTCTTTTATTTTAAATGTTTTGAAGTGCTGTGTGAGCATTTACAGCTTCCTTCTGCCTTCTGCCATCAAGAAGGCTGTAGAGTTTTGTTTTTGTTTTAATGAAAATTGAGATTGTCTCATAATAAAAAGAGCCTGAGGGAAGGGCTTTGAGAGAAGCCATCAGAGGTGATGAACAGGCCTGAGAGATGAAAAAGTTATTTCAATATAGCAACAACCGAGCAGGCACGATTTTCCTGCACTGTGAAGCAAGGAAGGCACACAGAAGATCCTAGAGATAATTTAAAAAACACAGATTACTTTATATTTTCCCCCCATGAATAGAAGCAATTCCACCAGCTTTCCTCACTGACACAGCTTAACGTGACTGCACTTGGGTAAAATGCCCACACTGAGCAGAATGAGAAGGGCACCATTAAACCGCCACATCTGTAATTTTAATTCCTATTTGAGCGATTTTACGTCTAGAACTTGCGCGTTTCATTCTTGAAGACGAGTAACTGTCACCCCAATGCACGTTGTCATCTTTTTCAGAAGGAATGTAAGTTGATTTTATCCCATGACTGTAAAGGCAGCGTTTACCCACCACACAGCCTCTGGTGTAACTGCACCTACACAGCGACGAGCTCCTTGGTCTGCAAAGAGAGGTCTGGAGGGGTGCAGGAATGCATCCCCACCTTAGTGGGTGTTTCCATACAAGGAAAAGTTTAAGACTCATCCTTTGCTCCTCTAATAAAGTGAAGGACCCAGAAACTTTGGTGTTCTTTTCCCAATAATTGTCCAGGTGCAGGCACAGAGGCACTGGTTGGGCTTTGGAAATGTCTCTCAAAGCCTGTTGCCAGCTTCATTGGGCAAGGTGCCAAGAAGCCCACTGGACCATCAAGTACTTACAAGACTGCACAGAACTGCTCAGTTGCTTTTTTTGGACTGCCTTAGCAGTGTAAGAGTGTTCTCTGCACTGTGTTCAACTTATATTTCTTTTGTTTGATACTGTTTGTTATTTTTTTCACTAATAAAACTTTTTTCTTTTGCAAAGCACATCCAGAGAAGTTGTCTCACTGTTGTTAAGCCACTCTTAGAATCAACCCTCAGGCTTGATACATCTTCAGGGGGTTCATTCCACCCTGCCCATGTGTGTATCAGAGGGGATGTGACAGAAGGGGACGTGGGACTGATCATTCTCTCCTTCCCCCAGAGCTGCAGGGCATGAGGAAATCCAGCAAATATTGAAGCAAACAACAAACAGAAGCTGTTGCCCCTCTTTGTGGGTGGTTGACTTACGGATAATGAACGAACAGAAACCACACCAGCCTCAGGAATTCTGTTAGCACCAAATTGCTGGAAATGAGAAGTGTCAGGAGATGACAGCTCTGTTCCGACACTCTTGAGGCATCTCCTCAAAGCTCTTGCCAGAGACAAGATGCTGAGCCACAAAGTTCTTCTGACACCTTGCGGGATCAAACGAGACGTTTTCTTAAACTGACCCAAATCTCTAAAGTGCTCTGTAAAAAAAGAAGCCCTGCACAGACACGATGCCTTGGGAAGGCTGACCTGGAACAGAGACTGGACAGAGCTGGAGAGTAAAGCAGATATTTATTGAAAGGCCTTTAAGGGCACACCTTGGACACCAGCACAACGCTGAAGCAAGCAGATTTAAGTGCTCCTGCTAGAAAAGCTAAGCAGCAAGGCCTGGCAGCCGGGGGTACGAGAAGCCCACCTCAAACAGAATTTGCCAAAAGCCCGTGCACCTCTGTGAATGAGCAGCAGCAGCTGGAAGGAAACGAGCTCCTGTGTTTCAGAAAAGCTTTTAACAACTGATTTTATAATCCCCCGTAGGGAAATAGATTTGAAGTGTTTCCAGACAAATAAAAATATTTTGAGTTTTCTTTAAATTGACATGTTTAATTTGATATTCATAAATTAAAAACAATTTGGTTTTCCAATTAAAACAGAAAAACTACTTTGTTCTGCAATGCTGAACCAGAACACTTACTGCATTATTTTTTTGTTGCTGTTGTCAAAGTGTGTTTCGCAAGCATTAAGGTAGCAAAAGCCTAATTTGTCTGCATGCACAAAAGGTTTGATCAGAGAGTTTTTGACCAGTTTTATGTGTTCCATTCTTCTAGCTTTCACATTATTCCAACTGGAATGTGATGGCTGAAATTGTATCAACGAACAATTCATGGGCCCATTAATGGAGAAAGCTGCAGAGCTCAGCTCGCTGTGATTTACAGCCGTCCACCTGACGGCTAAAATGTACAATTGCCAAAAAACTTGTTTTCATTTTCTACTCTAGAAGACAGTAATTTAAAATCTTGTCTTTAAAAAAGCCAGGTAACGAAAATGCATGTGTGTGTCAGTATGCAGTAATCTCTTAAAAAAAATAAAAAAAAAAAAAAAAAAAATCCATGCTTGCTAATAAGATTTTTTTGCTATCTGGAAAAGGGAATATATTTTTGACTGGCAATCAGGCAATGCGAATTTTAGCCCTCTACAGAAAGATTTATATGCAATTCTGAACGTTATTAACCTGTTGCAAAGGCAAGCTGTCAGACTCTAGAGAGCACCAGATTAAAGTTACCTGCACAGCAGCCCCATTATGTATGCAATGGAATTCTACTTTTCACAGAAATGCATATTTTCTCCCTCTGTTTTAGCAAAGGCAGTGGCTGGAGCATGTTCAGAGGAAATTCCCAGCAGTGTGATCTGGCAGACCAAGAAAAGCAGAAAGGTCTCTTCCATCTTTTCTTATCCTTTCTTAGATAACCCCAGGAACCCACAAGTGGCTGAAGCTCTTCAGTCTTCCCAGAGCTGCTTACTAGAGGATAATTACTATTCACAGCTTCAGGTATGCCTTCATTAACTTTTTCTTACAAACTTTGCAAAAAAAAAAAAAAAAAAATTAGGCATGGGATATATATTTCTATGAATATTTAGTTACACTTTTAACAACAAAAAAACCCCACAATGAACAAACCAAACCACCCACAAAACAACAAAAACAATAAAACAACAGCAAAACAACACACACACAAAACCAAAACCAAATTTACTGAAGCATTTGTCCAGACTTTGGGATATGAACAGGAAGATTAAGACCATGGCAAAATACCACAAAGTAAATTGAAACTTTTTGCCTAATCCTTACATCCAAAGGTCTAAGTAGTAATAATAAGTGAGGAAATTATTTTTCAGAGCATACTTCCCTGCTGTTTCTCAGGGCATACTTAGGCTGTTTCTCAGGCCTAAATTTTATCTGGTGAAGCACCTACATAGGGCCCATTTGACAGCATTCAAACAAAATCCACTAAAAAAAAAAAATGCAATGTGAGCAAAATCAGCTTTGTAGCTTGGAACAATGTCGATGTCGTGTTACATCACTGTGATAAAAATGGGCCAGATTTAAATGGTTTCCATTCTCACAGCAGCTATATTTCTTAGTCTTTAAAATATTCCCCTCCCCACCACAGGGAAGCTGATACAAGTCTTGAAGCTGAAGCCCTCAGGGGAGATAAGGGATGATGTGCTTAAAATTCACAAAAGTAATATTCTGGAGTGTGTTATATACTCAGGGGTGCTCAGATTTTCCACAGGTAAAAAAAAAAAAAAAAAAAACAAAACAAAAAACAAACCCACCAAAGCTCAAACGAGTGCAGTTTTCATCTTCCTCTAACAATTTTCCTACTGTAGGGTTGGGGTGATATGGAAAGCTTTTATTCAAATGAGAGAATATAGAATCATTGAATCAACAAGGCTGGAAAAGGATCCAACCATCAACCCAACACTGCAAGTCCACCGCTAAACCATGTTCCTAAGCATGACATTTACAGACATTTACAGACATTACAGCATTTTTAAAACATTTCCTAATGTGGTGACATCACTACTTCCCTGGGCAGCCTGTTCCAGTGCTTGGCCATCATTTCAACGAGGAATTTTTTTCCTAATACCACATCCAAACCTCTCCTGAAAGATGGGATTTATTAGCCCTGCACTTACAGTCCCATCTGGAAGAAAGAGAAGTGGGCACCTGATTTATGTTACCCAAAGACTCTTTGAATGCAAAATACATAACCTGTGGCCTTACATTCTGCTTAAATGATATCTAAAATTTCTCAGGGTCGCTCTTACAACGCTGAAGTCCAAGACTGAAGTGTGTGCAATGCCTCAGTAACCCTCCAGCAACTGACTGCTTGTACCCCACTTCTGTCAGACCAAAGTCCAGTGCACTAACTCCCACATTTATCTACAAATATGCATTTAAAGACTACAGAGAATACATAAAAGAGAAAAAAACCCAAAAAACAAAAACTCAAAGATGATTCAGCATCAGGTCTGATAAAGACACCAACCCTTCCCATCTGAAACAAAGCCTTATCCGACAGCAGTTAACACATTGTTGTTTGTATGTTGAGAAAGAAATTTCCTCCATAATCACGTTTACTCTCTGCTAAGCCTCACTTGACAGGCTCAATAATGGAGGAGACACCTAAAGGTCACGGTGTGGCTTTCTCAGGCATTAATTTTACTTTCAGAAGCAAAAGGACGCTCATCTGGAGATCTTTGAGCAAACATTGAATATAACTTTAATCTGTACTTTGATTTCCTAGTGAGGGAGACAGGTCAGAGACTCTCAGCTCAGTTTTTGTTTTTTTACATTTCCTAGATGCCAGTTAACAAATCATGAGAAACCAAACTACCTGGCATAACTCCTGTATCTCAAAATGCTCAGTTTCTAGAACAAGCCATGGGGTCTGCTTGGGAGGGTTTCTTGAAGTATCTCACAAATTAGCACTGACTGATGTAGAAAGTCCAAAATATCTTGAGGTCTCCTATTGAGTCTCCTGGAAAGCATAACTCAAATTAAGACACCAGTATTTAGTGCTTTTGTACCACTTCAGGCAGATGAAAATCTCACTGTTTGAGACTCAGAGATTCAGTAGAGCCAGGATATTTTCTTAGTTACTTATGGGGGACGGAAAAAATATATAGTTTGGAATAGAGCCGTGCAAGAGAGTGAATTTTGAAAGCCTCTAATAAATATCTTAATGATGTGCCAATCTTTTCTTTGATATTTTTATTAATATGAGGACATCCTCTGCATCCTTATATAGCCCAAAAGGATTAACCATCTTGTAAGGTTATGATTAGAAGTAGATTTTCATGTCATACAGGCACTGAAATTATGTCAAATTTCAGATGTCCTTCCTTAATGCAGAGTATATCTCTTGGTTTTATTACTAAAACCTTGTTTTCTAGTGATATGCTTAAATTAATAAGCCCAAAAAAAGTGCTTTTCATTTTTTCATGGCTGCTGATATGTTTCTTGTCAGGGCAAGAGTCAGGCTGAGGAACCAAATCTGCTGGGAACTTTCAGCAAAAAGTAAAAGTGATATAGGTATCTCTGGTCCAGTCCACTTCAAAGTGTTCTTTATAATAAAAGAACTTCTTAAAATTAGACCTAAAAACTTCCAGACGCCAAATTTTAGTGTGGTATTCATATCACCTAACTTTAGACTTCTGTGATGTAACCATCTATGTCTGATCTAATTATAGGCTCCCTTTTGAGATAATGGAAAGAAAAAGCACTTCCAAAACGTATTTTCTCTGAGCTCCTTTAGTAATCCATCTCTAGATGAGATAAAACATCCCTGGAAGTGTGCAATTCTACTTTTCCCCTCTGACAGGAGCTGTGATGACTGCCTTAGATGCAGGCATATGAGCACGGACATCTAAAATTCAGCATAGAGCCAGGAAAAGTCAGTACAAAGTTTTGGCTGTAGCAGTTATTCACTGAAATAACAGCAGCAGCTAGGGCAGATCCTGGCAGTGTTTGCACAATTACAGCAATGATTGCAGAGAGCTTGGCCTTTTCCTACAAACCTGCAAAGCAGCACTCGATCACACATACACATATAAATATATATACACACACACATATAAATATATATATATATACACATACACATATATATATGCCTATACAGGTATGCCTACATCTGTGTATGTATAGACAGAGATGGGGAGGGAGTGCACATGTTTAAAACTCTCTTTAGCCACATTTAATGCAAGTTACACAAGTCATAAACCCCTGCATCTGCCGTCCTCACAGAAATACACGTGTCAGCTCCTCCTAACAGTGAAAGAAATGAGATGTTTCAGGAAAGCATATGGAACTACAATAAAAGAGCATTTTTCATTTCAGTGCAATAGTAGTGTGGTATAATTACACTTAAAACAACTGTGATGTGAAGGAGGAAAACCTCGAAAAGAGAGTCACTAGAATCAGTTCATGGGGGAAGAGTGAAGGATTGTCAGCCTAATTTGGCTGGAATTTGTAAACACAAAGGGAACTGGATTTGTAAACACATTTAAATATCAGCTTAGGTGCTGAGCACTACAGCACCCAAGTCTTTTCATAGCCTAAACAAAGGATTTAGAAATTATTCAATTAATTAATTTCCAGCAGAGCTTCTCAGTACACTGTGTTCTGCAATGGAAGCACAGGCTGTTCCATTTGAAAGGGACTCAAAAAGAAGAGAAAGAGTATTTAGAGCTAAGGAAGCCTAGCACAAAAGAAAAGTGTCTTCTTTTCAAATTATTAGTGGACAAGAAACACAAAATTTAACCTATTTCGAGCAAACACTACTATTTCAGGGCATTTCATTCAGCTGGATTTCACAGGGAACCATCAACAGTTCAGTACAACTATGTGGTAAACACAAATAAGCCAGAACTGACATTTTTCATCCTCTGTTTTGCAATCTCATCAAATACAAATTAAACAATAGGACAATGGTTTGGAAAGGGCTTCTTTTTAATCTTTGAATGTTACAAAGACAAAGTTCAGATCCTTTTTTTTTAAAGAGACAGACAAAAGTCTGAGGAATAAGCAAGTTTTTAAGGAGCATTACTTAATTTTCAAAACGTAATTTGTCGAGAAGACTCAGGCTTGTATCCCAGAAAAAAATCTATTCTGTCCCAGGTTGGGTACAGCTTTAATTTTTATCCTGAAAAATCACAGAAATACAGCTATTTTTTACTGAAACATTTCCCCTCATCTCAGAATAGACAATGGAATGGGATTTATAGATGGCTTAGTCTTAATCCTTGTGGGTTTTTTCCTATACAAGGAGCCATTTGCAACTCTTAAATGACAAAAGTGTCAGAAAGGCAGAGACAAGAGGAAGAAGCAAGTGTTCCTCAGTTCATGCTTACCCTTCTGAGAGACAGAAACACAAATCAGTGTTTAATGAGCCGGAGACTGAGTCAAGAGAAGAGCCACTGGGTACCTGGAATTTGGGCAGATGTTGCAGGGCTCAGAGGAGCCCAAGGCTGCATTGGCTCCATCATTTATTCCTGCCCTCTACTGACCCCTTGGAACCTGATTGCAAGCCTTAGTAATTGTGCATTTGTCCCACAGAAATGCATTTCTTCAGGGAATCATTGCCTTTCACGTTTATGCAGGTCAGGCTCCACGTCAACTGCACAAACTGATTTCTAACCTATCAGGCACTTATGCAGTTTTTTTGTATGTCAATACATGTGTTCCTAACATATAATTGCTGTTGGTTGAAGACTTTATTGTATAAGCTTTAGAGGGTGCGAGATATCTAAACTGTGTCTTTTAATTAAAAGGATCTTACATGATAATCACTTAATCTATTCTGAGCTTCCTGAGATAGCAGTCAGGTTTACCTAATCTATACAACTGTCATGTGTTTAATTAACTAATGGTTAATAGGGATTTCTAAAACAGATTAAATCAATAGCATTAAGCAAAAAGACAGATTTCTAACGAGACTCATTGATTTGGTGGTTGATTTTTAATGATTCCAGAATGAGCAAGCAATGTCTTATAGAAGAGAATTACATCTCAACAGAGCTTTATTACCTTGTTTGAGGAGTGCTCTGTGCTGCTTTCAGGAAGGAATAATTCATTTGCAGAAGCGCCTCGCTCTTTTAATGTGTCACTGTTAGGGATATCATTAAAATAGAAATGGCATAAAAACTCAGAAAATACCCCAGTGAGGCTGCTCTCTTGGTTAAGGATGTGACAGTGCCACAATCCTGAGCACATGAATATCCAAGATGAGGGGGGACCTGATGAAGGGAGCAGGGAGCAGCAAAGCTGGGTGCCCAACCCTGTAAATGCCAGGGACCATGGGGCAAACCTGCCTCACTGGACACAGCACAGCACTTTTACATTTTGGTATCGACCTGCAAATCAACCTGAAACAAGCAGCTCCACCCCTTTGTGACTCCATCCTTCACCTAACACTCATTCCTGTAGTCAAATACCTAAGATATCTCAGGCTCAGTTCCCCACTTTGTATTAATTGTCAAATTTATACTCTTTTTCTACAATTAAAAAAAAAAAAAAATCATTCTGTGGTGGCTTCACCTTTTCCTGTACAGTTCATAACTGAACGATTCTTGCCAATCTTGCAATTTATTGATTACTTCTCCTGTCTTTTTCCTCAATCCTCCTTAAAAGATCACATTATTTAGTTTCAAAACACTTTCAAAGATTCGTTCTCAGGATGCCATGCCCAAATCCACCGTTTTTTTTTTTTTTTTTCCAAGCAAACCTTTTAGAATCCTTTTGCTTGGCAATTGTGCAGAATGTAATGTAGTCTTTCCTTTATAAATTTAATTTAAAAAATTGAAACCACTACAAGAATTTTTATCTCTATATATATTTGATCTATGATCTAAAATATCTCTAGAACTCAGGACATTTTTGCCACATAAGAATTAGACAGAAAGGATTTTTAAATTTTTTTTAATTATATTTTTTTTTGTAGAACTCATATCTAAGCTTTAGAACTGTTGACACAAAGTGATGAGTAGGTCAAAAACTAAATACAACCTGGTCCAGCTTCTCACCTGACCTTATGAGTAGATCTGCCATCTTTTCTCTTATTATGTAGGGAAAGAAGAGAGGGAACATGATTTCAAAGCGCTGACATTTGAAAAGTGGTGACCAAATTCAACTTGAAAATGCTTGACCTCAGGGCTGTAACAGCCACCAGCATAAAAAGCAGGGAAATTCTGCATTTGATAAGTTGCTTTTATGACTTGGGGTGAGGCACAAGAGATCTGCAGCAGCTGTGGTTTTCTGATACACAGGATAAAGGCATGGTTCAACTTCCTGACAAATTACAGAGCCAGCAGTTGCACTCTGAGCTTTTAAATGTCCCACTGCTACTCCAAGTAGCTACTGCACCTTTTGGTCTCTTTTTTGGGGTACTGTTGAGCGCTAGTACAGAGTTACCACCTCTACAACAGTGCATCAGGAATGGACTGAAAGGATCTCCGCACCTTGCAGGAAAACCACTGCCCTGGACTTCTGTAAATGGGTTCCAAATGCAAGCTGACCTGGGGCAGGTCTAAGCTGACCAGGGAAATCCTTTCAGCAATGCAATAAAATACTTTAAAAGCCCTTTCAGGTCACACCGCACGCTGCTGCGGCAGAAACATTTTTTTTCATCTACAAATAACTCCTGTATCAAAAAGGAACAAAAGTACGGGCAAAAATAGAAGCAGCAAAAAATTGAGAAACATAAATACATCCACTGGCAAATGGATTTTGCTGGCTGCTCAAAGCCCTGTCAGCCTCAGCATGAGTGTGGTCAATGAGAAACCTGTTTATTGGGCCAGGACACTCAAAACCTCTCAAAAGGCAGTCCTGCTCCATTCCATTTACACTCAAACAAACCTTCAACAAACCTTCCATTCCTCTGGTTTAAGGATTTTGTGTAACGCAGAAATTTTCCTGGAGTGCGTAGATGGGACATGGATTTATTTTTTTTCATCCCAGGGTGTGATGCTAAGCAGTCATGAGTTCAAACAGTTGTTAAGAAAATATATGTTCTTTTCTGTCCTTAATGCTCTCATTGCTCTACGGTGTCTTCTTACAACAAACAACAATTACCGTGTTTTACTTTTATCTGATTTTATGATAAAAGAAGATATATTGTGCCATTTTTCATGGTGTGTATCTTCAGCAGGAAAAGATCTTACTTTGGGACGTTAGACTTTTACTGAGATTAATTCCCACAATTTATCTCAATGAATTATATGTTTAATTAGACGCCTATTAATGTTTTATGCCTACAATGAATCACAGAGCTAACGTGAGGAAACCAGAAATGCACTGAATTAAAATAAATGGTTGTTTAAATTGGTATTGTGCATAAATATCAGTAATGAACCAGAAACATGTTTTCATGCAGGCAATAATGCTCCCTGAGAAAGGCATTAGGAAATGTCCTTCTAGGGGTATTTGTCACTCCAGAGCCTTGTAAAAAAAGGTATTTGCTGTTGTCTCTGTTGGTCCTCCACACAACTGAACAATTGAAAGAATATATTTAAATTTTTTGCACCTCTTGTTCCACTGTCTCAGAGCTACAGAGAAGGCAGAAACACACAAACACTGTGGATGTATTTTAAGGAGCTGCTGGATGCCTTTAGCAGGATTTGGAGGGTAGAGGGTGAAATACTAAACATTGAATTTGTCCCAAAACCTTTGCTCAGAAATCAATGCTGCATTGAAATACTGAGATAGTTACATGCAAGTTTGAAGCAGAAGGTTTGGCTGCATGATTTCAACATCAGAATTACAAAAAATGATCTTCTGCAGACTTCAGGGATCTAGTTAAAAGCAAACAGGTTCTGAAATTTCAGTTTGGATCTTTTGGGTTCAGTTTGGTTATTTTATTTTAGGTGTTTTATTTATTTCTTATTAATTTTATTTAGAAAACAACAGCCAAATCCCCAGGAAGACTTTCTTGGAAGAGCGTGCCAGTAGCTGAGTAAATTAATGATTCCAAAAAAAAACCACCCCGCCCCATTTCAAAAGTCTGGTCAAAAACAGCTTTTTGTGTCTCTGTGTGCCAAATTGAAGAGTACACGGTAAAAAATTTGATGAGGAAGTTTTCATTGTAACTGACTTTAATGGAAAATATGGGTTTCCACTAATTATATTTTCATAACAGGTGGAAGTTTTTCATCAAATAAGTGTGCATTATAAAAGAGGTAAGTTTTACTGCAGACAATCCATTTTAAGACCCTAACCCTTCATTTTTCTCCCGTTTAAATTCCCCACTCGTGCCAAACAAACCATTTAAGCATCGCTAGATATGCTGTATGGGAATACAATTAAAATGCCTGCTCTCCTCTCTCCCGTCCCGTGTTCCACATCTGCTCTGCAGCTTCCCTGAGCATCACAGCCAGGGCACAACCACAAGAGAGGTCAGCAAGAAAAGCCAGAACACTTCCGGAGACCCTGACTGGCCCACCATTGATTTCACAGAAGGAACCAGTCTGATAAAACTTGGAGACACCTGAATTTTGTACTCATGGATTTCAGGAGAGAGTTTTTTGGTGGGTTTTGTTTTGTTTTTTTTTTCGATGTTATCATCCCAAAGTTGAATTTTTCTACAAAACTCTCACATTTATCAGATTGGCTTTAGTAGTAAAGCACTCGTATCTCAGGCCAGGAAAGCAAAGCTCTTGATACCATACATTAAAAAGTAAAGCCACACGTCTGACTGCTTTGGCAATGGTCTTAGCACACCAGCTGCTTGCCTCTCCCACTGCAGATAGAGATAAACTCATTTTCTGCTACTAGAGGGAAGAGAACTAAGTTTAGCTCTGCTAATTGCATTTTAGTCACAAGAATATAGCCATACACCCCACTTGGAAGGCTTCAAAATCTTAATCATAGCACAAACCTTTCCCTTGGAGAAAGGGGAAAAAAAATTAAAATACTGCCTCTAATTTCTGCTCACTCCAAGAAGAAAGATGTATAGACTACTACTACTACTTTGAATTTATGATTTACATTTAATTCCTCTTGCAAAAACCAGAACCTCTGCACCAGCATTTAGGGAATGGGAGTCTTTTCTTCAGTTTCTCTATTATAACCCTTAGATCTTAATTAATTGCAAAAAGGTATATTTTTGCTATGTTTCCCATTACTTTTCATTAGGCTGGGACCCACAGTTATTTTTTTCATTTTCATAGGTTATTACATTTTTTTAAATTTGATTTTAATTCATCTTGTGCATTAGAAATACGCACCGATAACATTTTTAGTTAAATTCAATTAAATTATGTTTACACTGAATATCTCCAAATTTCTGCCCTGCCAGTGTCCAGACGATGAGCTCATAATACATTTATAAATGCTCTTAATTCTTACATTGTGTATTCTCTGCTAAATTTGAAGCCAAAGAAGCCATTGTAAACAATATTAGAAGTTCAATAAAGGCAAAACAATTTCTTCTTCACATGTTTTAAAAGGGTACAAATCCTGTACAAATTCCATGAAAATCCACTCTGACCACTACACCCCTGGAACCGGAAGAAGCCATTGTAAATAATTCAATATTAAAAGTTCAATAAAGGCGAAATTATTTCTTCTTCACGTGTTTTAAAAGGGTATAAATCCTGTACAAATTCCACAAAAATCTACTCTTGACCACTACAGTCCTGGAACTGGAAGAATTCCAGACCAGTTCTGATTTATAGAGGTGTTTCCCAAGAGAGCTGCCTTGTTCTGTCACACGGTTGATGCGTTCTAGAAACACGCACAGTAAAATTTTGGGGGTAAAATCGATCCCCTTTGCCTCCTTCCTAAAACATAAAGCAGAAAAATAGAAGAAATTTAATTAAAAAAAAAATAAAAGAAACTAATATATCTGAGTCTGACCAGACTGCAAAGCTTTGCTGTAATATTATTTACAGGATCTATGAAGTGTGCTGATTAGGACAATATTTTTCCTCCCACGTGGAAGACAGGATGCCAGAAATACAACAGGCAAAAGAAACAGCCTGGCAGAAGGTTGGCATTTCGGGAGCACGTGTGGGGGAGAGGAATTTGATAGCTAGATTAGTGAAAATAAAGTGACTTTCCGGCTAATTAATGTGCCATTGTCAGGGTTTAATCCCAGGCGGCAGCGAAGCGCCGGGCACTGAACTCACTCCACCACCTCTGCTGCCCCGTGGGGGGGGAACCAGAAAGGAAAGGTTTCCCCTTTTCCTGAAACCCCCAAAAAACCTTTTTGGTAAACATTCCAAATCCTTTGTCACATCCCTGTTCCTTTATAGGGATGCACAGGTCTGGAAATCTGATTTAATTAACGCAGCCTATAGCTGATTGTACTAAACCATGAATGATTAAAACCCGAACATCAGACCTCAATTTTTGTTAAATTTATGTGTTTACATTGCATCAGAAGCACTGCTCAGCTGCAGGCTCAGTGGGCTCTCACCTCCCCACCCAGATCCAGGACATCCTGCGCCCTGTAGCTAAAAGAGAGTTTCATCAAAGGGAAGGGGAGGGCTTGGTTCTGCATAAGAAATAAGAGAATGACTTCAGCTGGAACAAAATTCCATTGCAAAGCCCCTGCTCTGCATAGATTAAATTTGATACCTGTGCATACGTAAGGACTTGCTCATACGCAATTCCCCCCAGAAGTCAATTTGCTTAAAATGCTGGAGAGATCAGACTGAGGTTTAACAGCGATTCCTGCCTGAAAGTCCAAGTTTGTAATCAAAAAAACCAAACAAAACAAAACAAATCAGCCCATCCCGGTACCCAACAGGTGATTTACACCACAGCCAGAACAGCCCCTGCCACTCACGTGTGGTGCCACTCAGATTTTACAATATTTTACCTCCGCTCACTGCTTGCTCTCAATATAGCTTAGCACAGATGCCTTACACCATAAATAATTTCAGCCTTCCCGAATGCAGATAAGACACAGCACAAATATATGGTGACATTTCGTTTTAGGGTAGATTTCAGTAATTCAGGAACCCGCAACATAAAGCAGGAAACGTGAGAGCAATTTTCCCTTTCTATAAATGGATGTATCCTGGTATGTGGCAAAGGAAAGCAAAACACTTTGCTGGACAGAACAATATTATAAGATATTCGTACTAATATTAAAAGACCAAATAGATGGAGAAAAGCAAATTTTGTGAGAAGCAACTAATTATAATAAAAAAAAAGCATGTATGCTAGCTAACCATCTGCCACCAAGGGAACAAATTTACCTGCCATTAATTTTGGGGAAAAACAGAGAGCTGAAATACCAGATTGCACAACTTTGAGAACAAAATCTCTTGCATGCAAAAGGGTGGAGCATGGCCTACAGCATTTAATTTAATATCTTTCCATAGATCCATGGGGTCTGGAAATGAAAGGTGTTCTGTAGTTTGCCGGGAATAGGTGTCTCCTACACACATATATTAATATTTTGACTATCAGCTTCTTGTGGTGTGACACTTTGGCCAGATGTTGTCCAGCACCTTTGACCACAGCTGCCGGGTGCTGGTTGCAAGAGATCAAAAGGAGCAGCAGAAATACGGGATGATGAACAGGTAAAGACCTTTGTTTATACTGATCTCAGCTGTGAGGAAATTAAATCATTCCAGACTAACTGGAAGTCAGGATCCACCAAGTGGATGGAGCAAGTAAGTTCTCCTGGCGCATTTTCAATCAAATTCAAAAATCAAGCTGACAATGTGTCAACAATACCTTAAAACCATCACGCCAGGTCTGCTGAGGAAAGCACACTGCCATTTTACGGCTCTGAACAAAAGCCAGCTTACACCTTTCTGCTGATGCCTCCCACCTCGCATGTGCCCTTATAACAGAGTTTTCTACGTTCTCCATCTGCATCTCGGGTGATATTTAAAGCAAAGATTTGGTGGGAGGGGAAAATCAAAAAGGCATCAGGGGATTAGCTGAGAAGGGAGCAGGTAAAGCTGTTTCTGTCAAGAGCTGGTGTATAATTTACTACCCATGAACATGCAGAGAAGCCGCATAGAAAAATGTAAATGAATAACTGTAATTCTGACTGCATTTTTGTGCTGCAGATCTCAAGATCCCTTGGCCATTTATTTGAAGTACGAAAGTTGCCTAGTTATCAGTGATATTTAAATTCAGAGGAACACTCAGGAAGGGTAAATGTCCAAGAAGTCCAACTCCTAGTGGGTTTAGCCCACAAATTCACAATCAGTTGCTTTATTTGTGTTGGTTCACGTTCTGGGTTTTTGTTTTCATAATTCATTGGATTAGATTATTGAAAGCAACACTTTAATACTCACCTCACACAGCAAAGAGCACTACTGAATGATATCAGAGGCCATTTTATACTCTCTAGATATTTATATATACAAGTTTATATTCCTGAAGACTGTCAAATCTATTTTTCTTTAGTCATAAAAATTCAGCTGCTGTATATCTGCTTGGTTCCAGGTGGACAGGAAGTAACTGAATCGCTGGATATTGATTTCTAAGCATTTGGAGTATTAGAATGAATAAAATTCTTTTTCTTTACAGAAGTCAGTGTTACACAACAAAAACCAAAAGTATCTTTGCTCAATCTGCAAAATGTTCCATTAAATACAGTGATATTTTTTTCAGGGGCAATAAAAACATTAAAAGGCTTTTTAAAAGTTTAAATTAATTGTATTTTGAGTAACAAATGTCTGATTTCACATTTCCTTTTTTTCCACCACCACTCCCTTTCTCACCACGTTTATTTTCCTTCCACCCTTGCTGTAGGAAAATACCTGAAGTTTTCGCAGTGAGATGACAGACTGGATTCTAGAAAAGAGGAAACGTCACTTTCAGCCCTATCCAGCACTGCCACAAGACCTGCATTCCTTAGTTCCCCAACAGTTATCTAAGTAGCTTACAGCTCTGTTCTTCCAGAAATAGAAATCAGGAGGATACCCAGTAAAATCAGCTAAGATAAATTGCGCAGCTAAGATAAAAATTCAACTTAGCCTCGTGAAAATTCCACTGAGCTTAGGAAATGCTACAGCAGCAATCTATGCAAGGAGAAAAATGAGAACACGGGGGGGGGGAAAAAAGATAATTTCTGTAAAAGAGGTGCAGATTGCAATGCTGTGCTGCTCCTGATTGCCAGAACTGGTGGTTGTGATCCTGTGCATCACTGAAGAGTGGCTCAATATTCACACAGAACAGAACAGTCTCCTTTGGGAGAGCTCTGTGTTATACCCACACACAGGAAAGTCAGGAACATTGAGAAAGGATTTTTCGGTTTAAAAGACAGTTTACAGCACGGTAAAATTTTGAGGTCTGATATTTTATGCATAATTCTTTGCATAAACAAAAACACCTTTACCTGCTCTGTTCTCAGCATAGGGACAGCAAACCTTCTCACAAGGGGCCTGAATCAGCAAAAATATTCTGACAATTTCTCAGCACTTCAATGACACAGATTCCCTGCGTCAAAGTCTGTTCTCATTTATGAGGATATAAATATGGTGCAACTCTTCTTTGGAGGAGGTGGTGACAGTTTATGAGCTTAATTTCGAAAGGTTTTTTGCAGATTAGTCTGAAACCATTGTATAAATAACGTGTTTCTCATTTCTCCCTTTAGTGTATTAATAGAAGAGGATTTCCTGAATGGTAAAAACCACTCCTGTCTGCAGGAGTCACAACTACACCAAACAACAGCAGAGCTGTCACACTCTGCCGTTTCCACGCGTTACAAATGCGTTTATTTCCGACTTCAGGAGATAACGCTCTGTTGGCCCTGGATATAAATGGGAAAAACATGGGATTTTAATTCCTACCTGCTGACCTACACACCACCACTGGACTTACACCTCATCAATGAGCGGGCAATTAGCAGAATCTAATTACTGTGTGAATGGCCTTCTGCTGCCTTAAATTCCAGTAGCCACCACAGGCCACGGAGTGAGTGACATTTTTGTGGAAATTATGTGAACTTCAGAGCATCTGAGTGATCGATCTCTCACACATGCAAACACCCACACACTGTCTGTCCCTATTTTTTTTAATCTTGAGAATAAAATGTCAATAAGACGTTACTTTTAGCTCTTTTTTTTTGTTTGCTTTATGTTAAAGGCAGAATGGTACTAGCAGATGATCTCAGCATTTACTATGAGATACCCATGGCTCCGACAAAAATGTACCATGGAGTACCAGCCAGAGTCTGACACACTTTTTCATTCCTTGAATAACTTGAATTTCATTGCACAACCACCCCACTGGACAAATTCAGGGGTTTTTTAGCTTGGAAAGGCAGCACAGCAGAGCCTTCATCCCAGAGACCATCACCAGTCACCTTGAGAGCTTTAGAAAAGACCCAAAATTCAAAGTTTCTTTATTCTAGGCAAGAAATTATGAAAGAAATCATATCTACAGGTGAGGTGAAATACAGTCTCACAGTCTGATATTTCTCCAGTGTTGATTCTTTAGGAACAGCAAATTTAGAAAGAGAGCTTTAATAACCTTGATATTTATTTAACATTTGGCTAATAAATAACAATCTTTTTTTGACAGAGATTAAAAAATATTTTAAAATAACTCATTTTATTCTTCACACAGAAATAAACTCAGAGTGCCAGACTCCATCATTTATAATCTTTCCAAAATATGTATTAAGGTTATTCACCTAATTCTACTGCACGTGGCTAACATGCTTAAGGGAAAAGTCTCTTTTGAAAAAAATTTCAGATCTTTTTAGTTTTATCAGAATAGCCAAAACACATGTTCTAAGTTTATGTACATCTTTGCCACAGGCAACAAAGTGAGAAGACCATTCAAGACTTTACACTTACTTAATTTAATAATTTCATATTTGATTGAAACTTTTAACACAGTAGCCAGTGTGAGGTTGGATAGACACATGTTCTGAATAAGATCTCAGGTAGGGCTCAGTTATGCTATAACATGATAATAATAACATGATATTAATATTGGCTGAGCACAGCAAGGTGTGATCCCTACTGAAAGAGAAAACTTTAGTTTAAGGCAGTTCTGATACTTCATTAATGTCAGTAAGTGCCCTGAGATTCAGTGATAGGACATATCTTACAAATGAAAAGTATAATTTAAATAATAATATAAACAAAAGGAAACTTTTAATAAATTAATTTAGGCTAGAGTAAGAGCCGTGCAAGATTTTTCTCTTTTGCAGCCCAAAAAGCTTCTCCCTGTGCCATTTCCATAAGTCTTACTGCAGCATTTTGAAGTTCATTTTTCATCTTGAGCTTAATTCAAGGTGTTTTGTGAAAGTACATTCCTCTAGAAAGACTGTTTTACATTTTATACTTTTTATTTTTTCCAGCAGAGCTGATCAATGTTTATCACGAACCTTTGGAGTATGCAAATAAACATGGAATTAGACTTCCATTTCATTGCCTCTCCTCTGGAATACACATTTCTGATCTACATAAAGACTTGTAGGGTTTTTTTTTTCTTTTTTCCATCCCCAATGAGGCCTGGCAGTGGTGCCTTTTGATCAGTGAGCTCTGCAGCGGTCACGCTCCTTTTCCAGGAGCTGAGCTGTAAGGACAGTGCCCTCACTCCCACTGTGGTGACATTCTGCAGGCTCCTCTTAAAATATAACATTTTCACCCGGGAGGGGAGTGTGGAATTTGGGAGCCCAGCAGAATTCCAGATGAGCACAGCCCGAGGGGATCTGTCAGTGCACGGGAGCAGCAGTGCAGCCCTGGCTGCAAGGAGCGCGGAGTCCGACAAGGAAAAGAGCTTGTCAAGCCTGAAGAGGGGGAAATGAAGCCTTAAGCTTTATTTTTCATGTATTTCACATTCTGTGCTGCCCAGGGTGCAGCTCTGAGCTCACACTCAGGGTCACTCAGCTCTCTGCACACAGCAGGGACACAAAACAAATCCTTTTCCTGCTGCACACCAAGGACAACTCTCAGCCCAAAAGCACAAACAAGGGTGGCTGGAGGGAGGAACAAGAAGGATGGGACCTCACAGCCTGGAGCTGGAATTGGACAATTAAACCCCAAAATGCAAATTGACCAAAACTGATCAAAGTGTGAGACCTCGTGACCCTTTGTCCATTTTGTGCCCATTTTGGTTCCACCTTGGGTGCAGCCCTGGCCAGGCTCTGTCCTGCCCAAGGTGTGTCCTAAAGGCCTTTTAATGAACATCTGTTTTATTCTCTGGCTCTGCCCAGTCTCTGTTCCAGCTCAGCCTTCCCAAGGCATCACCCGTAGGGAGGAAGGTCGCAGTGATCTCAGGGGCAGCTGCTGTCCACCACTGCTGCAATCCCACCACTAAACCCAATGATTGTTTATCTGAACAGCTGCTCTGCCTCTTTCCCTCCTCCCTGCCTTGTTCTTTTTTTCCATCTTTTAATGGAGAAAAAACCTTGTTACTGAATTGTCAGGAGCCTTTCTGCTTGAGAGAATGTCTGCCTCCAAGTTCTTAGTCTTTTCTAGCAGAACCAGTCTTACTGGGGAGGAACTAAGTTTCTCTGGCAACTACTGGTGTTTTTAAACATCATCAAATTTTAATTAATGACACACCACCGCTTTGTAGGCAGACGTAGTTTTGAGATGAAGATGAAGAGAGCTTCGAATTTCTAAATATTTGATTGGTTTCTCAGAACCCTGCTTGTTTCCAGAGCAGCACAAACTGTAACAGTCCTCCACTGAAATATTTAGCCAGAAAAAATAAATAATAATAAAAACCCTCCAAAACCCTAATAAAAATACAACAACAAATAGCTTTACAATAGCAAATCTAAGTGTGTGCCAGTGCTTCCTACAGGGAAAAATTAAAAAAAAATTACAGTTATGATATGCCAGTCTTTGGTTCATTCACATTTGAATTCAAACAAATTTAAAATTAATTGCTTTGGGGTTTTTTGGGTTTTTCTTACCATAGTACCCTGCTAGTGGATAAAATACAAAAATTCATTTAAAAAATATTTGTAGTATGGGAACTGTAACTGTTCATCACCATGTAGTAAATTTTCAGTCATATTAATTATGTACCCAAGATAGTCATATCCTCGGTGCAACTTTTTGTTCAGTCAACAGTGTCTTCTTGTAAGTAGCATATGAGCTATAAAAACAGGCCCCAAGAGGACTTCTACAAACTCAGTTCCCTGTTTTTGTGGAGATTTATCAATATGAGCCCACTTTGGCTCTAGGCAGAGAACAGGAAAAAACCCTCAGTGCTGCAAGGGCTTTGGGGTTATAAAGTTAAGCACACACGAGTTTGGGGATGGCATTTCCTAAGTGGCCAGCATAACCTCATTTGGACTTCCTTTTGCTTGGGAATTCAGAAAAAAAAAACAGTGCTGAGGGCCACAGGAAAGCCCATGAGGACATGAAGGATCGTGGACTCACTCTAAGGTTTGTTTGACCAAAGGCACAATGAATAAAGTCTAAAGAGACCTGGCTCAGGGTGGCCTGGGACACAAGTGTGGCATCCAGCCTGCTGGAGGCTTCTGCCAAGCCTTTTCCCAGAGCAGATAAGGCTGCTGAGGAGTGAGCATTGCCCTGCTCAGCTCAGAGAGTTCTCCTTGCTGAGGAGTGAGCATTGCCCTGCTCAGCTCAGACAATTCCCCTTGCTGAGGAGTGAGCATTGCCCTGCTCAGCTCAGACAATTCTCCTTGCTGAGGAGTGAGCATTGCCCAGCTCAGCTCAGACAATTCTCCTTGCACATGAGACTGTTCAGCAGTGAGCATTGCTCTGTTCAGCTCAGACAATTCTCCTTGCACATGAGGCTGTTCAGCAGTGAGCATTGCTCTGTTCAGCTCAGAGAACTCTCTCTCCTGCCCTGGCTCAGCCTGGGCTGGCTCCTCTGGAGGCTGGGCAGCACAGATGGGCACAGGCTGCAGCTGCCAGGGCCACTGCCCTCCCAGCTGGAGGGGCACAGCGTGGCAGGGACTCAGCTGTGACAGCTCAGCTCCCTGCCAGAGCACGGGTGTCACAGGAGACTGCCCTTGGCAGAGGCTGCTGCCAGGGAAAGGTGGCCAAGGAGTAACCAAGCATGGAAGCTGCTGCGCTGGGGATGTGGAGTGTGACACAAGACACAGCTGAGCGCCAGGGTCTCGATCCAGCGGCAAAACAACTCATTGTGGATTATCCTGAACTTGGTGATCACATTCCTCGTAATTAATGCTTAAACTCTGTTTTCTACTCCCTTTTCTGCTTTCTCAGCTTCCTGCCTCATTCCATTCCAGTTTGTCTGTCCAGCTGTTGCCTGATTCTCTGATCTGTGATTACTAGGTACAACTATTCCCTCTCACCAGCTTTTACTTTTACTATCTTCAACATAACCAAGTCTCTTTCCATTATTTTCTCCCACTGATGCCTCATTTCACATTACATAAAGCAGGGGAACCATGTCCCCTGCTCCTGCTGCCTTGGGCTGGAACAAGGTCTGTGTAGTCTGCTTGAACACTAGTACTTACCAATTTTATTCTCACCACTAGAGTCATAATTCAACAAAATTAAACAATTTCTTTCTCTAATGAAGACAGGAGAGGGTACTTCTTGGCCATCAGAGGAACACTTTAGCTAAGTTTCTAGTGCCTACTTAAATATATAGGTCTTAGCCTGTCTCAATCTATATATCCAAGAAAGAGAAAACATATTTTCTGCTAAATCCATTCCCTGAAATAGCTGAATCATTCTGGTTGACACAGAAAAAATACAGCCTTGAGCAGATACCTGACAATGCAATTTTCCTACTGAGAGACAAGCTTGAAAAAGGTAAGAAATGCTGATAGCAAGTTCCTGTGACGGGATGCGTTGGACAGAGACACATGTGAGCTTTGCTAACAGTACTACCAGATTATACCAACAGAATTATTCATTGCTGAGCAGAAGCTTTTCCAAATATCAGCAATTTACAAAGCATCCATCAGCCCTAAGACTACAGAGTCAACATAACCTGAGACCTAGGTCTGCACTGGTGCTTCTCTCCATGAAGGCAGCAATAAAACCACAAAGTACTTCCATTCCCCAAGTGACTTACCTCATGATATTCTCCTTACAACATCTCTCATAATTATCAGCTCCTCATTTCGAAATACTGCCTAAGGGCAAGTACAAATGGAAAAAACAAAGAAAGAAATGGATGTGTCTTTGATGTTGCTGTCCCTCTGGTTCCCACTAATATTTTGGAGGAAAACATCTTTGAAAACTAAGCAGAGAGAAAGAGTGAGAGAGGCACACAGAGGGGAAAGCTCATATTCTAAAGGAGCCAGAAGGCACCAGATAAAAGCTCATAAAAAGTAGGTCAGCTAATGATTCACAGCATCCAGTGCTCACAGAACCCTGCTAGCAACAGCTGGGAAGATGCAAATGCAGAGGATAATGTCAAGTTCTCCAATACAGAGGAAATGGTTATGATGGAAACAATTGGCTCTGCCCACACCTGTATATGGAAACTTCAGGTGTTGAGGACAGGGCTCCACTGATGGCCAGATCTCATTGTCATGGCCAAGGAACATTCCAAAATCCAGGATCTTTTAGCAATTAGCCTGCTGGAAAAGCCTCA